>NC_090655.1:71868381-72537269 GCF_040937935.1 Hyperolius riggenbachi
ACATTAAAAAGGAGATATATTGTTCTGCAATACAGGTCATTGGATGCCAAATCACAACATCAATAGTGTCTTACAGGGATGCTAGCTAATTTACGAGCAAAACATAAGACCACTTGTTTGCTAGAACATCACATTCCACAGACACAGTGTGATGAGGAGACATCTTAACTCATTCAAACGTAACTTGGTCAGGCTACTTACAATACTTGTTATAGGCTAAAGAAAATTGTACAATTTAAAACCCTTCTAACCAGCCAGCACAAGAAGCAAAAAGAATTATGGCACACAAAAAAAAAAAAAAAAAGTGGGATCTAAAACCCATCATATCTGCACAAGAAATGTAAATCTACATCTACAGTTTTGAACCAATATATACATGTTGTCTCTCTTATTAGTCTTTTGTTGTGCAATTTGAAGCCACCCATTAATACAGTTACAAGATGATCCTCAAACTGTGGCCATGAGAGCAGAAGTGTGTAGGCAATGGTAGATCAACATATTGAGCTTGATTCACTAAGACAAATAGCATGCCTAATCAAAAAGTTAGCAAGCCTTATCAATTTTAACATGCCTTATCAGAGTAGCAAAGCAAGCGATACGAACCCGCAGGGGCTCAGGGCAGGATGAGTCGTGCTCTCATCATTGCCAATTAGCAGGCATAAGTTTGCAATGCTACTCTGTTAAGGCGTGTTAGCTTTGATAAGGCGTGCTAACTTTGATAAGGCATGCTATTTGTCTTAGTGAATCAAGCCCATTCTTTTTTTTGTCTTGTTTTGTTTTTTCCCGTTAATGGTGAACCTGGGAAGGTTCATTCTCCCACATAAATTCCTTTGGGGCATTTTGCACACATGATCATACACACCATATTAGGCATACGCATCGCCGGTGAGTAGACCAGGGGTAAATAATAAAACCCTGCATGTCCAGAATACAGCAATGTCTAAGGGTCATAGGGGATGAATGCACAAAATCCAGAGAACTATCAATCACCTTACCGCTGCCCAATGCTGTTTTTGGTTTTAATCGTCTTTATTAGGATATGTTAGTAAAGATTGATCTATTTTCTCTAAAGTGAGTATATTGGTTTATTTTACTATATGAAATTCTTTGTCTTTCTGGTTATACAGTGCCTGTTGTTGTATGTCTTCACATTGGCTGCTGGGGCTTGCTGTGCATCCGGGGGCAAATGATTTGCTCAGACGCCCTTTCCACGCGTGCTGTCAAAAATTTTGGAGCCGTACTGCCCAAGTTTTGCCCATGGCTAGAAAGCAACTGCATGACGAATCACTGGGTCTATCTCAGAGGAAATTTTGGTAAGCTAGAAAGGCCTGATTCGCCACAAGATCATAAATGAGCACATTATGATCATCACTAAAGGCCAGCTTAACGCCATAAAATATGTTGTTTTAATGGAGCCATATATGCAAATGAACCTGTTGGCAAACGGAAGAGATGCCGAGGTAAGTATCATCTCACTTGTCTCCCTTTCCACCAATGAACACCACTTTCCTATATGCTGCACTACAGCCAGCCTCCTCCATGTATTGGGGCCCTGTCTGATGAAGTCATCAGGCTGCAACCCAGTACACTTGGCTGAAGGCGGCTCATTGTAGTGCAGATAACGGAGCACTGATCATTACTGGCATGGAGAGAGGTGAGCAAATACTTGCCCATCATACTTCCAACTGCTGATTTCAGCATGGGGAGGGAAGACCACTAGACAACCAAGGAAATATATAAGGAAAAAGGGAGCCTACTAGATCACCAGGGAAAACTATAACGTAGAGTTGGGAACCACCAGGGAAAATAATTGTAGGTACAATACCAGGGTCAATGTATGAAGACAAGGCACGGGAGTCACTATAAGATGGGTACAGTACAAGGACCACCATAAGGTAACAAATGGACCACCACATAAGTAGATACTGCATAGGGAGTGGCATACATTACATGGAGGCACTATAAGGATCAGTGCTATAGGGGGACTTAGATTGGGCGAAAACCTTAATGGGGCAACCAAAAGGGAGACATATAAGACTCGGTCACATAATGGGGATGTAATAGGAACTATTATAAAGAAAATACTGTTTAAAGAGGAACTCCAGTGAAAATAATGTAATAAAAAAAAAAGTGCTTCATTTTTACAATAATTATGTATAAATTATTTAGTCAGTGTTTGCACGTTGTAAAATCTTTCCTCTCCCTGATTTACATTCTGACATTCACCACATGGTGACATCTTTAGTATTGGCAGGCGATGTCAGTGGAAGGAGATGCTGCTTGCTTTTCTGGCAGTTGGAAACCGCTATTTCCCACAATGCAAAGAGGTTCACAGACAGCGGCTAACCAGGACAGCAGAGCCACGGTGTGGCGTGACAACAATTTAAAGTGGACCTGAACTTTTGCACAGGGCAGAAGGAAAACAGAGAAATGTGCCCTGTATGTATATAGAGAATTTAGCCTGTCTGATGCCCCCCATCTGGACCCCGATCTGCTGCACAGGACAGAAGGTAAACAGAGAGAAATGCTGACCGCATGTATATAGAGATTAGCCTGTCTAATTCCTCCTCATTTGTCTCTAATCACAAGCTGTAATTTGATCTCCCCCCATGTCACCTGACTGCTATGGAGAGTTGGCAAATAAGCTCATTTGAAATCACAGGATGTTAACAATATTAGGGCTGCTCAACTTTGGAACCGGATAAAATCCGGATAGTTGATATCCGGATTTCATCTGGTTAAATCAAATCACGGGGTGGGTTAACCTTACCTATCTGACGTCTTCATAGGTCCGTCCCTCGGCGCCTCCCACGATGCGGTCCACACGCGTCACGTGACTAGAAACACTTCCGACTACTCTCTGCCTGGGTACCTCTGCCTGGGTTTTGACTACTCTCTGCCTGCCGCCTGCACAGACCTCTGCCTGGGTTTTCAATACTCTCAGCCTGCCACCTAAGACTGATAGCAAAGGGAAAAAAGTTTGAAAGGAATCACGCTTGTACTGCTCAGATTATGATATCGCACCTGTGCCATTCCCAGTTTCAAAATATACCACACGCCGGAGGTGCATTAGGAGAAATATAGATATATAGATAGACAGACACAGACAGATATAGATATATAGAGAGATATATATATATATATATATAGATATACACATACATACGGTATAGTCTGGTGCCTTATTTGTACAGTTTCACCATGTTTTACAGAGACACTGAAGTGAAAAAAAAATATGAAATGTTTGTATGTGTAGTACAGCAAAGAAATAATAGGAGCATAGACACAAGTCTAATATTTTTAACAAGATAAAAACAAGGAACACCAAGAGCCCCAATAGTGTAATATGTACTGGTAAATGGTTACTAGATAGAGTAAATATTAATACTCACAAACCAGGGTTACCATTAGGCAACCACTGTAAAGGCAGGTGGGGAGATTTTCCTGACCCCACTCAGGAATAAGAAGTCGCTCTCTGTAGATGAGAAAAAGGGGGGGGTTCAACCCTCCACCCAGGGTGGACTCAATATTATGCAGGAGAACAGAGGTGCCAAAAGGATAAAAGGAAGCTAAATGAGCTTAAAGGGGAACTTCAGCCTAAACAAACATACTGTCATTAAGTTACATTAGTTATGTTAATTAGAATAGATAGGTAATATATTTTTTTACCCACCCTGTTTTACAAGAACAGGCAAATGTTTGTGATTCATGGGGGCTGCCATCTTTGTCATGGGGGCAGCCATCTTTTTGGTTGAAAAGAGGTGACAAGAAGCATGAGACACAGTTCCAACTGTCCTGTGTCCTGATAACCCCTCCCAGCTGCACACGCTAGGCTTCAAATGTCAAATTCAAAATGTAAAAAAAAAAAAAAAAAAAAAAAAAAACATTTGCACCAAAACAGCAGAACGACAGCAACAACATCAGAAATCCCATCATGCTTTGCACAGCATCAGGGGAAAAAAGCCCGGGCAGTTTTCTTCTGTGCAGCTAAAAATGAGGCTTGGATAAGAGAAACAAAGTTCTGATGCTGTGAAACTGTTAAAGAAACACTAGGCCTTTTCAGTGCTGCTGAGTCGATTTTTAGTCCGGAGGTTCACTTTAAAAACCAAATTCTTGGTAAATAGAGGAGGTAGTGGTGGACTTACCTCCTCCAAGTACACACAACGACTGTAGTAAAGACAGTCAATATATTTTATTTATGAACTCCAAATATGCCACACGTTTCGCAGGTTTGATCCCACTTCATAAGGCAATAACAACAGAGTAATAGCATATGTAGTCAGTAGAAGAGCCAGGCTGAGTGTTTTGCCGGCAATTTTGACACTAATAAAGAATATTTTCTTTTGGTACTAATGTTCTAGTAATTATCCATACTACACAACCAATTCATAATATCATAATTTTAGTTTCTCTTCAGTGTCTCTTTAAGAAGTCAGCTTTTAAACATGGCGTTACATTTGCTTCAGGTTCCCTAAAATAGGCTGCTTACCTCAGATACTATGGACGTAAAGTTGTTAGAATAACGAACATGCTTGATAATCTCTTCATAGCTGAGGCCCTCTTCATCAATCTGATATTCTGGTACGGCGCCAACAATGACGATCAACATCGACTGAAAAGCCACATACACCTAGCAGCAACAACAAAACGGTTATAAAGTAAATATACATAACAGTTAAAAATTCATAACATTTTAAACAAACCTTAATAGATAAAAAAAAAAAAAAAAAATGGGGTAACGGATCCACAGCTTTACCTCACAAGTAAAGTGGGAAAGCAAGTTAGGTCCCTTTAATGCATTTTCCAATAAAACTACACCCAAAATAAATGAGGAATGCTGCCTGACAAATTGAACTAAACATGCTTTTTTAGCTTGGGTAATTACACATATAAAGCCACTTTAATAAACTGGGTTTTAATTAAACAATCTTCGCTCCTGCTTAATTATGCATTCTTGCCTGGCCTACCTTGAATGATTAATTATATCTTATTGTGTAACAGAGACATTAGCATCGGTCAAACTGCTGACAACTTGATGTTATGTCTCTCTAAACTGATGCAACTTTTTATTACACAAACCACACTGGAAATAGATCATTAGTGCTTCATTCTACTGAAAAATAGGCCATTGCTGGGCCCCTTGGACACATGCTTAATCATTTAAAAAAACAGCCAGATACTTACCTAAGGAGAAGGAAGGCTCTGGGCCCTATAGAGCCTACCCGCTCCTCTCCCGGGGCCCTCGGTGCAGCACTAACTTCCCCAATTGAATCCCCTGCCGCGGGGGGACTTCAGCAGTCTTCGGGAGCAGAGTCCTCCCAAAGACAGGCTGCTACATACTGCGCAGGTACAAATGCTGGCACTTGCGAGTGCGCAAGAGAGGGCGCTCAGGAAGTATGGAGCACTCTGGCTCCCGAAGACTTCCTTCGGCGGCGGAGAGAGCAGTATTTGACCAAAAAGGTTGAATTTTGCTACGGGGCCCAAGAGATGAGCGGGAAGACTCTATAGACAGAGCCTTCCCTCTCCTTTTTCAAATGATTCCCAATGACTTTAAAGTGAAACTAACTTTGGTACAAAAAAAAAAAAAAAAAAAAAAAAAAAAAGCACAAAAACCTCTACACACTACGCTATACAAGTCATTCCCCAATTTAGTAATAGAGCAGAATCTCGTTATAGTAAACACTGATATAGTAAACCTCTAGATACAGTGAACTCAGTCCTCAGGTCCCAGCAAATGTGTCTGTTTAAATGTACAATGTATGACCAATTCTGATATAGTAAACTACTGGTAAAGGGAGTCTACTGTATTGGAATTCTCAATTTAAGTTTTCAGGCAGCAATGACTGTTTAGGGCCCTTTCCCACTAGCTGAAACGTGCACAAACTATTTCACGCACGCGTTACGACACGGCATAACGACGGGAAGTTGCGCTTTGACGCCTATCAGCGCCACTGGTTCTAATTCCCCTGACGGGAAATCCTTTGCATTTTGCGATTAAATGTTCCAGGAGGCATTACAATGTAACACTAACTAATGTGAATGGTAACCTAAAGGCCATAGACTTACATGTTACCGCTCCTAGTGTGAAAGGAACTGTAATCCTTAGGGCCCGTTTCCACTAGCCACCACGCACGGCTGCGAGATGCGCGGTGGCACTTGGTTTGTGGGTACGCAGACGAATCTCAGAAGCCGTGCCATGCGCGGCTATGGGATTCGTTGCCTTCAGCATGAAAACTGATGGCAATGCCCTAGCGATTCGGCCGGCGGCACCATTATTTCCTATGGCAGAGTTTCCCTGCGCCATTTGTCTGCGGGGATTCTCTGCAGATGTGGTCCGGTTTCCACGCTAAGGGAAACGGCCCTTAGACTGCAACGAAAATCTGTAGGCCTTTGAGAATGTTTGCTTCCATACACCACGCACGATTTTAAGTTTTTATTTTTTTTTACCAAACTACTTTTGCTTCCCACTGCCATCTTTAGGCATTTGAGGGTCCTCATACTCCTTAGCAACAAACGTCGAAAAAAAAAAATGTAGTACAAAGTTTTGTCTCAACTTTCTACATGACGACATTCTAGGTTGATGCAGAATTATGCAAATGTTACTGCAAATCTATGCAGCTTGAATATGGGCCAAATGCTTCCTCTGTAATGCTGGGAATACACGTTACATTTTTTGCGAAGAATCGTTCCCATAGATGCCTTCGATGATAAAATTCCGACATGTCCGATGTTCCGCTCGATTCTTTTTCGCTCGATTTCTCATAGAAGTGAATGGAAAATAAGAGAAGAAAAACGAGTGGAAGATCAGAGAATTGAGCAGAAAAAAAAAAAATCGAATGGCTAATAGATCGCGTGCAGAATCGAACGCAAAAAACGTAACGTGCATTCCCAGCATTAGATTTGGGTTAGATTTGCTTAGTCTATTAACAGTTAGATTTACACTATTACTGCTATCTTTGTACAAGTGGGCATCTGCATAAGAGGAGAATCCTCTCACAGACTTCCCACTATAGTGGATTGTGGCTTACTGGATCACATTGTTCTGCTTTAGAAGTGTTTAACATAACCTGAACGCAATCAGAACGAGTGCATACAACATCCTTATTTTGCACAATACCGCTGATACCTTGAAATATAAAAATATAATATACCATATATACTTGCGTATAAGCCAACCCATGTGAAAGCCAAGGTACCCACTTTTCCCTTAGAAACCAGGGGAAAAAAAAAAAGTGACTGACTTGTGTATAAGCCCTCTCCCCAGTATCACAGCCTCCACGGTTTAAATAGCACAATTTCTCCCCAGTATGTGGCATCCACCTACCCAGTATAAATAGACATGTCCCCAGTATTAGGCAGCTGGGGGCAGATAGGAGAATGGGGTGGCAGTGGGCATAAGGACAGGTAGTAGCATATGCCCCCCCCCCCCCCCATTTTTCTGACGTTTTTGAGCTCCGGTATCCTTTAATTAAAGAACAGTTTTATCTTTATTCCAACCAAAGCAGGATGGGAGAAAACCAAGTGCTAAAGCTTGTAAAATCATCAAAATGCAAAACTGTTAACACATGATGAGAATGAAGATAAAAACCTTTTTAAGTAAAGTATTTTATGCAACAAAAAGGTTACTCTGATACACAATGCTACTGCAAATGCTTGCAATGCATGATTAAGCTACAATTCCCTAAACCAATATAGTACACAGTCATTTCTGCTTTGGAGACAATCTTACTCCGGGTATACAAGCTATGAAGTTATTATAGTCAGTTTGTAAGTAAAAGGCAAATAGGTTGGATTGTCTAGGATTGCTGTATTGCCTGGTGAAAGCTGAAAATGAATGCCAGACTTCATAAAGGCTATTGGGAACTGAGAAAAAGAACATTTACTCTTTTGCGTTTAAATGAATCATACATCTTTTACATTTTCTGTAAATAAGCATCATACTCCTATATTAATCTTGATAATTGTGTGCATCCATCATTCTGTCTTCTGGCTAACAGAGAGACTAAACAAGAGACCTCATTTAACACGCTCATCACATAGGCTTACACTTTATGGCCACTGGCTACTTGCCTCTTGGGAAGTGTATACCCTGAAAATAAACTAAATACTAACTTGGACAGGTTTCAAAAGTGCAGGTTAAGCCTATTAACGGTTCTCCTTAAAGACACTCCGTAACAAAAATTGCATCCTGTTTTTTATCATCCTTCAAGTTCCAAAAGCTATTCTAATCTGTTCTGGCTTACTGCAGCACTTTCTACTACCCTCTTTCCCTGAAGTTAAGACATCCCCTGAAAGTAAGGCCTAGTAGGAATTTTGAGCATATTCAAAATATAAGCCCTACCCTGAAAATAAGCCCTAGCGGCAGTAGGGAGGAAAAATATAGAAACTTTTGTTATCACTGGAGCCCATAGTCTTGCGGGCACGTAGACACCAGACACAGGAAGACAGGGGATAGAGGAGGAGGACACAGGTACAGAGGGGACACTAAGGCAGGTAACACACTTGTCTTTTAGTTCTCTGCGTGTGTTTTTCTCTACACCAAGTGTGTTTCCATGCAGGAAAACGCGCACGTTTTTTCATAGCAGCTGATGTAATTGATAGAGAAAACTGACAAAACGTGCACAGTCGTCATGCAGAATGTCAGTTTTTTTTCTGCACGCGAACAACATATTAAGTCTGAACTAGCCCATTGATTAACATCAGTTCTCAGTCTTTCTGTGCAGAAAACGCGCACGAAAACAGTCAAGTGTGTTCCCTGCCTGAAGGGGAAAAAAGTGGCACAGAAGAGGTGGATCCAGCAGAGGAAAAGGTGTTACAGTAGGTGAGGTCAGGAGGACACACAGCACAGGAACATGTGTGTTCATAGAAATATAAGACATCCCCTGAAAATAAGCCCTAGCACATCTTTTGGTGCAAAAATTAATATAAGACACTGTCTTATTTTCGGGGAAAGACGGTATCACAGTCTCTGTAATAAATCAATGTATCTTTCCCTTGTCAGACTTGTCAGCCTGTGTCTGGAAGGCTGCCAAGTTCTTCAGTGTTGTGGTTCTGCTATGAACTCCCCCTTCCAGGCCCCTCTATGCACACTGCCTGTGTATTATTTAGATTAGGGCAGCTTCTCTCCTCTCTTATCTTTTACAAGCTGGATAAATCGTCCTCTGAGCTGGCTGGGCTTTCACATACTGAAGAATTACAGACAAGGGCAAAGCTGTTTGCAGGAAGAAACGAGCAGCCTGAAACTTCAGTGCATGAGAACAGGGGGAAAGAAACACACAAATGATCTCTTGAGATTCAAAAGGAATGCTGTATATAGCCTGCTTGTGTATGGATGTATTTTCTATGTGTGGACATACTGTACATCAACCTACTTCCTGTTTTGGTGGCCATTTTGTTTGTTTATAAACAAACTTTTTAAAACGGTTTTTAACCACTTTTAATGCGGCGAGGAGCGGCGAAATTGTGTCAGAGGGTAATAGGAGACGTCCCCTAACGCACTGGTATGTTTACTTTTGTGCGATTTTAACAATACAGATTCTCTTTAAAGCAAACCTGAAGCGGAAAAAACAACTTATGGAAATAATGAATTGCATGTGTAGTACGGCTAAGGAATAGAACATTAGTAGCAAAGAAAAAAAAAGTGCTTTTAGCTTTTGTTTTGTTTTTTAAAGAGGAGCTGTCAGCCATACCATCTCAGAAAAAAAACCATATATATAAGTAGATAAATACTTGCTCTACTTACATAACATGTATTGCACTGTCCACATTTTGATTTTAGTGATTTTTCAATAGTAAAAAAGAGAAAATACTTCTTAGGATTCTCCATTTTATCTGTGTCTATCTTGAAGCCAATCCTAATGTCATTTCCTCCCTTACTATCTCTCCTCTGCCTGATTGTGTATGTATTGCCTGCCCTCCTCCAAGTCTTCAGGAACTCCCACCCAACTCTGCAATAAAGTGTATTGTCTCAGCATGAGAAATATTGGCTAATCAGAGAGGAACAGAGGTGTGGGAGGAGAAAACAGGAGGGAAAGCGGCCAATCAGGCTGCATTAGTTAAGTCTGAGGGGAAGTAGACAAGCAAAAAAAGGACAACCCAGCATGCCCTGCAACTTCCTTTTTGTGTACCAAATAAGAGTCTTGTAAACTAGGGAATGATCATTTATCAACAAGAAAAGTAATGGTGATTTTTAAAAAAAAAACTTTTGGATTGCCTGGTTAGCATCCTTATTACTTTTTTCCCAGATAAAAATAAATAATTGCTTTTTGATTTTATGCCAGACAATTACACTTTAATAATTGTGCATCATACGGTCACAGTTGCAGTTTTAAAACCCCACTTGGGCCCAAATGCAAATTCACTTTTCTCCTGATTTTTTTTGCTAGGTGATATTTTCACAACATGTCAATAAAATGCCTTTTACACCACCACCAAGCCATAAAATGCTCAAAATTATTTTGATAGTAACTGGTCACCATTTTTTTGTACTTCAACAATTGCAAAGTGCAGAAAAATTACTTTAGAGGATGAAAAACTCTCCTAGGAGAAAATGTTGCATATGGGCCTCTGTCTTTTAAAACTATAAAACAAAGCAAAAATAATGACCCTTTGAACATTCTTGCAGTGAAACATTATCTCAAGCTGTCTCACTTTTTCTTTGCTGTTTAAGTGTTTCAGAAAACAGGACTGTATTTGAACCAGTGGGTCGGAGAGCTCAGAGAAGCTCTTTTGAATAGATAACTTAAGTTTGTTTTTGTTTGTTTTTTTAACCTCT
Organism: Hyperolius riggenbachi; assembly: GCF_040937935.1. Lineage (NCBI taxonomy): Eukaryota > Metazoa > Chordata > Amphibia > Anura > Hyperoliidae > Hyperolius > Hyperolius riggenbachi. The sequence goes on from NC_090655.1 coordinate 71,879,156, forward strand.
TTCTGTACTGGAAAAAAAAATAGGAGATTCTTTTCTTTGCTACTTATGTTCTATTTCTTAGCTGTAATACACATACAATTATCTCATAAGTTTATTTTCATTTCAGGTTTTCTTTAAGTTCTGCTTATTTGTAGGTATAACAAAAAAACTATCCTTCACAAATGTTCTGAGCTTTTATGCAATATTCTATGTAGAAAACAGCGATGGGAATATAAATGTGATGGGAAAATAGAACTATACATAACGCGTGGGCCATCAAACTGCCGAAATGAATTATGAAGTTTATTACCATTCGGCTAAAATTAGATACATTATAAATATTAATCTGGTAATAAGTGGTGTAGCGATACATACCTTCACCTGCCGGGTGAAGATTGGCTTACATTACCAAGGTCATTAATAACCCTCTCAGATCAATTTAACGGGTGACATTTACTAGTCTTCGGGAATATACGGCAGAAATTAGAGTGTCACCTCTGATCTTTAGATAATCAATTAACAATGGATCTATTTGCATACAAGAGCTATTTCTTTCCCTGGAAAGAACAATAAAGGTGCCAGAATAGGAAATGACTTGGACAAACTGACATCAACTGAGGACAATCCGCAGTATCTGGATGTCACCGTGTAGCTTCTTATAGTAGCTTAATCACAAGAGAAAGACTAAAAGGTGATGATCACTCATTTATGCAGAATAGAGGTTAACCTGAACAATGAAAATGAAACGTCAAATCCAGGTCAGATTTTCTTCAAAGCGGGATTTTCAGCCATACAATCAAATTCCTATTACCCACTGCTCTGTACTTATTATGCAGTCTACATCCTGGCCATGCATTGCGAGCAGTCCAAAATCATCATAAATGTTTCTGCTGTAATGAATCTTGGCTCAGTCATCCTGGCTCTTTTCTCGTACATTGCCGGGGAGAGGGAAGCTTTTTATCCCCCATTCTTCCCCCTCACACATTCCTGCTCCGTGCTGATTGGCTGAGGGCAGTTCAGTGCGCCATGAGGCTCAGAAAGGAAATAGAAGATACATCAACAGACAGGTTAAACTCTCTAAATACATACAGGGTGGATTTCTCTATGTTGTAGAATAGAAGTGTTCTGTCATGCCTGATATTTTTGGGAATGATGGATAAAAAAAAAAAAAATTAACTCTGTTCAATCTGAAACTAACAATGGAATATGCTACAGATGGCTGGTGAAAGAATGAAAAGGCCTTCTCAGAAAACATGGAGCGCTCATTTTGAATTTGTACAGGCAGTAAAAACCATTTCCAAAATGCAATTTTCAACAGTACAACTACTATATGATCCCCCAAAAACATTTAAAAAAAAAAAAAAAAAAAAAAAAAAAAAAAAAAAGAGGATAAGCTCGGGTGTTGCTCAGTGCTATAAGTGATTTATTTTATTTTATTTTTTCCTTTTTGGGGGGGGGGGGGGTTCTCTTTTTTCCCATGCTGAAACATTAACTTGTGACACAAAAACTTTTCCAAACAGCCAAAATAAAAAAAACAGAAATATTTTTTGAAAAACAGAGCACAAGAATACCAGAGATGAACTGTGTGGCCCAATTTATGATTACTCAGGGCCTCCTCCAGCCCTATGAGGTGTTTGGGAGTCCCTAGACGTCCTCCCCAGCCACTCCATTGTCTCAGTCGCGGTCTTCAGCACAGGTGCAGAACACTCCTGGGCACAGGTGCCCGGCCGCGCTGCGCAGTACAGCACTTCCAGCCTAATTACTGCAAGGAATTCTGAGAGAACAGAGCGGCCGCGGAGGACGTCGAGGGACTTCAAGCACCTCAGTGGGCTGGAGGAAGCCCCAGGTAATTATAAATTGAGCCACACAGCACATCTCAAGTTCACTTGAAAAATAAACCATAATGACATATAGCAGAATGTAAAAAATTTACAGGATAATTTTTCACATTAATTATTTTGTTTTCATCATCTAAATGCCTCCCCTTGATGGTTAGCCTAGGCTAGGATGTTATGCAGCACTGTGCTGCAGAGCACTCAGAACAACTGATGTTCCTGCTCACTACAAAGGTGGCAGGTGATCTCTGTGGAAGGAGATGCTGCTTTTTTTTCGGGGCAGTTGGAAACAGAGGTTATTTACCACAATGCAATACGGCTCCCACAGTGTGAAGTCAGTACCTAGGTGCTGACATTACACTTTGATTGGGGATTCACCACAATATCAGCCATACAGAGACCCCTGATAACCGGTTTGAGAAAAGGAAACGATTTCTCATGGGAAAGGGGGTATCAGCTACTGATTGGGATGAAGTTCAATCCTTGGTTACAGTTCTTTAACTTAATTTTCAAAAAAGTTCCAAGAACTATTCAAAATGTATCGGAAACTGCATTTTAAGTAAAATGCCAGGAAAAAAAAGGGGGACAAGATATGATAGTGACACACTGCTAACAGGAGATAAAAAGGGGACCTCTGGTCCTCAATTTTTCTCAACAAAAGCTGGATACTAGTTCTAAAGCAATGGATCAAATTATGTCAGGGTTTCCCATCCTCCGGCCAATTTTTTCTGATATTAGTAGAAAAACGAGAATGTTCAGTAGCTACTTCCAATTCCGACAACAACTTGTGAAGACTTGTCTGGTGAAGACATTCTACTTGAAATTTTCCAGCTGCGAGGACATCTGAAATCAGCCAGCAATGCCCCCAAACAAAGTCATGGACAGTATTACAATTTCAGACGCTTCTTGTTAATGGGATTTTTAGGACTCTGCCCAGCTTTTCCATACGTTTCAGACTTTTATTAACTGTTCACTGTTTAGATGTTTCCCTGGTTGATGCACAAGAAAGTCAGCAAACAATTTACTGCAGACAGACAATCAGACTAAGGACATGGATTACTGGAGCCATGTTATGTGGTCTGAGGAGACCAACAAACTTATTTGGTTCAGATGGTGTTAATGTGTGTGTGGTAGCAACTAGGCGAGGTGTACAAAGTCAAGTTTGTCTTGCTTACAGTTAAGAAGTGCGGTGGGAGTGGCATAAATGCTGTCGGCACTGGGGAGCTACAGTTCAGGAAGGGAGCCATGAATGCAAACATTTACTGTGACTTACTGAAGCAGAGGGTGATCGACCTCCCTTTGGAAACTGGGCTGCAGGGCAGGATTCTAACATAACGACCCCAAACACACCTCTAAAACACCCATTGCCTTGTTAAAAGAAACTGAAGGTAAAGGTGCTAGACTGGCCAAGCAAGTCTCCAGGCCAAAAAACTACTGAGCATCTCTGGGGCATCCTCAAAACGTAAGGAGTACAAGGTCTCCAACATCCACAGACTTCTTGAAGACATTATGGAAGAGTGGTGGAGGATTCCAGTGAAGTCTATGCCCAAGAAAGCTAAGTCTGTGGTTGAAAATAATGGAGGGAATACAAAATATTGACGCTTTGGGCACAATTTTGACATTTTTTAAACTGATTTAGGATTTCTTTTTTTCACATCCTGATCACTGCGATTGGCTCACAGTGATCAGACGGTCAGGAGCCAATGAAAACTGCTCCTGGCCTACACACGGATCTTTGCCGGCGGGGATGTGCTATTGCGTCCATGCTCGGGAGTCGCTGGCGTTACTACGCTGTGTCAGGTTTAGGCAGCCACAAATGTGGCGTCATTTTAACTATCGGCAGTCTCACTTTTGTTGCCAGAGGTTTAGACATTAATGGTTTTGTGTTGAGTAGGTTTGATGGGACAGTAAATTTACACTCTTATAAAAGCTGTACACTGCCTGCTTTACATTCTATCAAAGTGGCATGTCATCAGTGTTGTCCCATGAAAAACATACAAAATAATAAAATATTTACAAAAAAGTGTGAGTGGTGTACTCACTTTATGTGAGATACTGTTAGGTTGAATCGTGGTTAAGTGTTAATCTAGGTTAAAGGACTGCAACAGCATGAAATCAAAGGAGGGGTATACATTCAGTTCCACTTTAAAGAGAATCTGTACTCTGAAATTCTTACAATAAAAAGCATACCATTCTATTCATTATGTGCTCCTGGTCCCCTCTGTGCTGTTTCTGCCATTCTCTGCTGCAAACCTGGCTTGTAATTGCCAGTTTTAGGCAGTGTTTACAAACAAACTAACCAGCTTCTAATAGGCTCAGCTAAGCAGAGTGTGTTAGTCACAAAGAGCCTGCAGGGGGTGTGTACAGCTTCTAGCTAATCACAAGCAGCCCTGCACATTCCAGTCTGACTGCCTCAGCCTGACTGTGCCGACTATAGAGAGAAGTTTAGATCATATAACAGAGATAACACAGCTACTGTGCAATTAGGAAAAGCTGCAGTAAGCCAGACCACATTAGAAAAGGCATAGGAACTTATAGCATAGAAGAAATAAAGATAAACAATTTGTTACAGAGTCTCTTTAAAGAGAAACTTTAACCCAGGACTGAACATCATCCCAATCAGTGGCTGATGTACCTTATAGATCATCGGTTGGGGGGTTATGTGGCTGATATTGTGGTGAAACATCTCCCACAGGGCGATGCCATGAACATGTGAACCTTGTTGTATTATAGGAAATGACAGCTGTTCCTAACTGCCCAGAAACCAGCATCTCCCTCTGGGCATATTTAGGAAACAGCCTTTCAGCCTATCACATGTTTAGTGGGTGTGGTTATAGATAATGGCAGTTGATGCGGTCTAGTTTTTTCCATGTTTGCCAGTAGTAAAGATGATGACGTGCAGGCTGATTGTGGATCAAACAATATGAACGAATTTACTTGGCGAAGATCAATCATTTCCAGGTCTCTCTTTAAATTTTTTAACTTCTCACTTCACTACCATTTTTCGGTCAAGTTCCACTTTAAACCTCTGGATCATTCCAAAGGCACATCCATTATTTTTGGCAATGTGGTATTAGCCCTTCCTATGAGACCTTTTTGCTTCAACAGCAGGTCCTATTTGCATTCAGCAAAACTCTACTGCACTCACTGGCTCACTGCACACAAGCCAATGTTTCATCTTCTCTCTTCTCTCATCTCTTACACTTAACACAGAACATCCTCGAGTGCCATTACCCAGATGAAATAGGGTCTAGCGACTCCAGCCTTTAGCGGTTTTAAGGCCAAAAAAAAATCCCTGTTAAATTGTACAACTCTTTTCTGCTCCGCTCTGTGCACTTTACAACTTCAAAAAAAGGATTCCCATAAACCCTCGCACAAACACTTGCCAATCGTCAAACACAACAGGTATTTTGATCCTCGCTTTAAAGTCAATGTTGCTCTGTAGGATTTTATTTTTTTTACCCATTTTATCGACATTACGGAGCAGACCTTCGAGTCTGCCTGCAATAATCCCTTGAGGCTTCAGCAGTCTCGAGTCCCAAAAAAAAACACCACATAAAACTGTCAGTGTTCACAGTAGGATATTTCCACCGGGGAAGAAATAAAAGCAGAAGCTCGCGTCTGCACATACCAACTAGCTTTATCTTCCATCTCTTTTCCATGATTACAAATTCCGCGCAGACTAAATGTTACCGGCGCCTTGCAAGATGGCAGAAAGCATCCTAGTAATCCATACAGATGAATAAAAGCATATCTACAAAATCTATCCCGGCTATCAGACAACAGGGATGAAATGTCCACTTATCTGGTTTACTGGCAGCGCAAATTCTCCAAATAAATATGGACAATATGGAATTTCAGCTCTAAGATTTTGACACAGATATTTTACATGGTTTGTTAACCACCCACATGTATTGTAAGGTAAATGCAACTGTTACTAAAAGTCGATATATATACGGTACACTTTTTTTCTTAATATATGTCACACCCAGATCCTGAATGCAAGAAGCGGGAGGCTGTGTCCTCTTACATCTGTCTGCAGGGAGGAAATATACAGGGCCCCCCGTCCAGCTGTGCTTACTCCCTCCCCTCCTGTGTTTGCGTCGTTTCTCCAGCTTTCAATGCATAGTCTGTGTTACGGCAGCAAATACCAGCAGCAACACAGGCTGCAAAAAGGAGCCCGCAGAGACACCTCTCCTGCATACACACACACACACACACACACACACACACGATGGACTGTCCTGTAAGACAGGGATAAGAGGAGGTCGCAAGAGGCAGGGGGAGAAGCAGAAGCCAGGTAAAGCTGATACCACAGCCCTGCTGAAACCTGTGCAATTCTGGCTTTGTTTGAGACTTGGCCGGCTAGCTCACCATTTCCCATTCTGGCCAGCCTAAAGTCTGAAAACTATTTGTTTCGCACATTGGCCACAGTAGCCCAGTTATTTTGCTTATTGGCTGGCCAGAACCCAAACTGATGATTCTTCAGGTTCACGCTGTACCATATTCAAATTCGGTTCTTAACACCAGTCTAACACCAATGTCAATCTATTTCAGTGGGAATGAGATAAAGAAAACACAAATCTATATTTTTTATTAATAATAATAATAATAATAATAAAAACATATTTAAATCAGCCAGAAAGGGTATTTTTAGTTCATAAAAAGCACAAAGGAATCTTTGAAAAGCTTTGATAAACGTGTCAGGGGGTACAAGAAATGATGTTATTCACAATAGGTGGTACTCAAGAAACCCCATCTTTCATAAAGGGGTACATGTAATCATGTTGAGGAACACGGATATAAACTATTCTGAATTTGAAGAAAACGTGTGCTGGGCTGTAGTACACTAAACATGGTGGTAAGGCCAACGGTTATATAGGCTCACTATCCGAGAAAAACTGACTGTTATCCATAATGGGGGTTCTGAAAAAAAAAAAAAAAAAACCTCAGTAGGCTCCTAAAAATGAGTGCACAAAGTCTAATCGCATCCCCACATGTCTGCTCCTGTACAAAAAAACAAAAACAGAACAGGTAGTCTGGTTTTTTTTGGTGCCAGGATTCACTATACCTTTGTTGGTGACACAAGACGGGGCTCCTGGGTGCCTTCCTGCTCATTTGGTTTCTAAACGCTTAGCATCAGATATTTCTGCAACATTTTATTCAACAGCACTCCCAAGTGACTAACCTTACCGACTGACCTAGGAAATATGAAAAAGCCTCTAGTAGCAAACAATCATATAGATGAGGCCTTTGAGGAAGAAAGAAAGCCTGACCTTAAAGAGAATCCGAGGTGTGTTTAAAGAATGTTATCTGCATACAGAGGCTGGATCTGCCTATACAGCCCAGCCTCTGTTGCTATCCCAAACCCCACTAAGGTCCCCCTGCACTCTGCAATCCCTCATAAATCACAGCCGTGCTGTGAGGCTGTTTACACATCTGTAGTGTCAGTCTCAGCTGCTCCCCCGCCTCCTGCATAGCTCCGGTCCCTGCCCCCGTCCCTTCTCTCCAATCAGCAGGGAGGGAAGGGATGCAGGCGGGGACTGGAGTTCTGCAGGAGGCGGGGAGAGCAGCAGACTGACACTATAGAGATAAACACAGCCAGCTCTGACAAGCTGTTTGTCAGTAGTGTGGCTGTGATTTATGAGGGATTGCAGAGTGCAGGGGGACCTTAGGGGGGTTTGGGATAGCAACAGACGCTGGGCTGTATAGGCAGATCCAGCCTCTGTATGCAGATAATATTCTTCAAACCCACCTCGGGTTCTCTTTAAAGACACAGTTATTGCACTCAAAGATTGGGCCTCTGCCCTCTAGGTAGCTTTCAAAGAAGGGCCATCTAGTGTGGATGCGGAATCAGAAGAAGTCAGTTAGCGTGAACCTATACAGGTTTTGTTTGCATTGCACACAGTAGTCCACACTAACAGGTCTGGCATAAGTGTGTAGGAGGTTTACACTCAAAAACTGCATACTAACCAGCCAAACTTGATGTCTTCTAGACGCCGCTCCATATGCGTAATACCAAACACTAGGTATATGCCTGTTAATCCATATAGCTCTGTCCATCATTGCAGCGTTTTGATTGCAGCAACCCTGACCACACCTAACCTCCCAAACAGTTGCACTGGTGCAAAGACAGACAAGTGAGAGAGCAGCATGGTAACCCTACTCTTCCCAAGCATGTCTATCGTGCACCAAGACACACTGGGAAGGGAGGGTCACCAGAGCAGCCCTTATCACTAGAGCAATGGGGTCATTATGGCACTGCTCAGATACAGCCCATTTGTCCTTTCGCTTTTATTTTGTGGTGACTGAAACCCTTTTAAAGCTAGGTACACTACTCACATCAAGTCAAAATGTTTGTTCCTGATCATTCAAGCGTGAGCACAGGTACCACCCTCACTGTCACCACCTATGAAAAAGGCCTCTTCAACAATCTGCTAGGATGGATTACCTCACCTGACATTTGTTATTGAAGGGGTCTTCAAAGAAATTTCCTGTAAAGTGGTGCTACTCAAACATCCTCCTCTCACCACAGAGAAGTACATGAAGTTCAGCTGTGCAAAACTCTGTCCTGAAACTGCTGCTTGAAATGGACAGGTGTGGCCATTTCAATCTACAACTGTTTCGGAGTGTGTGCGTATAGTTTGTGACTGAGATTTCCTTTGAAAAAAAAAAAAAAAAAAAAAGTTAAAAAACTGAGGGCTGGAACCCACAAGGGCGATTTTTTGAGCGTTTAGGGAGCGTTTGAAAACGCTAGCGGTTTGTAAAAACGCTCAGATAATGTAAATGGATGGGGCAATATCCACTGGAGCGATTGCGATTAGAAAAATCACAAACGCAGGACATGCAGCATTTTGGGAGCATTTGCACTTCAATGTTAAGTATGTAATTGCTGGCGTAATCGCTCATCAAAACCTGCACTGAGCGATTTTTCAAGCACTTTGAAGTTACTGCACACTGTAACAAAATTAAAAATTGAAAGGACCAATCGCTACACAACCGCTGGCAAATTTATACACTTTTTACAATCGCTCCCTAAAACGCTCGTTAACCACTTGCCGACTGCCTTAAGCCGGCGGCAGGCGTGGTTATGCGGCGATCGCGTCATTCGTGACGCGATCAGCCGCCGGCAACAGGCTCCGCCCCCCTCACGCTGTAACCCGCCGGCCGTTCGGAAGCCCGGCGGGTTACTAGCTGCCCAATCGCCGCCATGGATGTGTATAATAGACTTTGTAATGTATACAAAGCCTATTATACAGGCTGCCTCCTGCCCTGGTGGTCCCAGTGTCCGAGAGACACTGTGCCATGTTCTGCTAACTTGTGACAAAAAATAAAATCTTCTATGAACTCACCATGTCTCTCAGTGAATACTTTGGGATGTCTTCTTTCCAAAATGGGGTCATTTGGAGGGTATTTATAATATTCTGGAATTTTAGCACCTCATTAAACATGACAGGTGGTCAGAAAAGTCAGAGATGCTTCAAAATGGGAAAATTCACTTTTGGCACCATAGTTTGTAAACGCTATAACTTTTACCCAAACCAATAAATATACATGGAATGGATTTTTTTTAATCAAAGACATGTAGCACAATAAATTTGGACAAAAATGTATACAGAAATTTTACTTTGTTTGAAAAATGTCAGCACAGAAAGTAAAAAAAAAAATCATTTTTTTTTGACAAAATACATGTCTTTTTTGATGAATAAAAACTAAAACTCGCAGCAGCAATCAAATAGCACCAAAAGAAAGCTGCATTAGTGACAAGAAAAGGAGGTAAAATTCATTTAGGTGGTAGGTTGTATGCCCGAGAAATAAACTGTGAGGGCTGGTGCACACCGAGCGGCTTTTTGGGCGTTTTCAGATCCGCTTGCGGCTGCGGATCTGCTTGGTCAATGTATCTCAATGGGGTGGTGCACACCAGAGCGGCAGGCGTTTTGCAGAAACGAAAAATGCCTGGGTGAGGCATTTTTTGGATTTCGGATGCGTTTCTGCCCCAATGTTAAGTATAGGAAAAACGCAAGCCGCTCTGAAAAACGCCTGTTCAGAGCGGTTTTGCAGGCGTTTTTGTTACAGAAGCTGTTCAGTAACAGCTTTACTGTAACAATATATGAAATCTACTATACTGAAAACCGCAGCAGCAATCCGCAAAACGCTAGCAAAACGCCTCATAAAAATAAAAAAAAGCGTTTAAAAATCTGCTAGCGTTTTGCGGATCTGCTAGCGGGTTTTGGTGTGCACCAGCCCTGAAAGTTGCAGTGGTCTGAATGGAGAAAAAGGCTCTGGTCCTTAAGGGGCGAAAAGACTGTGGTCCTCAAGTGGTTAAACCGCTTACAAACTGCTCATACAAAATGCTAGCGCTTGCGATTAACGACTGCTTTTTGCAGTGGGTTCCAGGCCTCAATTCTCTACCTGAACAGATGAGACAAATAAGGGACTAGAGGCTTTTTCCTTCTTTTGTATCTCTGAAAAAATCCCACTCCAATTTGCATTAACACATAATTTTCAAAAACTGTCAAAGTTCAAATTGTGCTCCTGTGCAATCACGGCAAAATTACACTGTGTGATAAACAGAACTTTGTTGAATGCTCATCTTCCTAAATGTGTAATTTCCTAAACAGAGGACGGAATAAAAGCAAAAAAAAAACAGGATAAAAAAAAAAAAAAGTTTCAAATACCCAAACACCTTCCTCAGTCAGTAAAGTAAGCTTGTTTTTATGCACATATAAAAGAAATATCTAGAGGTCTAGCTCTTTGTGGTAAAGTGTGAAATACAGTAGACTTCCTGCTGACCTATAGTCACAGAATTATTATATTATTATTACATGCAACACTAAAGGTGCCCATACATCAGCCGATTGACCAAGAGATAGATCTCGCTCTGAATCTTATCGGAGAGATCTGTTGGCTCCCCATACACCGCAGGTCGAATCCTGATCAATTTCAACATGAAAAGGTCTCGGAAATTAGCCTTGTGATGCTGCATCCGCCACCCGGCGCTGACCCCCCAAATGTAAAAATGTGCCCTCCCCCGTGCAGTATACCTTACCTGTCAGAGTCCACCACTAGCTCGCTCCTCATACATGAGCCCCACGTGGCTGCCGGCGTAATGCTTGCGCATGTGTGACGTCAACCTATGGGGCACGTGTGTGTGGTCTAAGGACGGAGCCAGTGACTGACACAGGTATAGTGCACATTTTACACTAGGGGGGGGGGGGGGGGGGGAACGACAGCACCACGGGTTTATCGCTTATCCCAATAACATACTCCATTACCGCGGCGCATCCAATCGAGCATGTGAGCCCTACATGTTGCAGCATGTCCGATCGATACATGCGACCAATTTTGGCCTGAAATTGGTCGTGTTGTTGATTGGGCAGCCTCTTGGCAGCACAGACTTGGTCACCATGTCGCCTGATGTATGGCCACCTTAACCTTCTGGGGATTGGCGGCCTAAACCCCCCCCCCCCCTTAAGGGCCAGAAAATTTTTACATGTGGGGGTGCATTTAGAAGCCAGGCAGCGGTATCCCCAGTATAGATAGCTAGGAATGAGTGTCCCCAGTATCGATAGGTGTCCTTCGTATAGCCAGCAGTCATTACTCATCTGCCAAGCTACAGTGATGATCAGCTCTACCCTCCTCCGCTCTATTCGGCATCCCTGCTCGCACTGCTGCTAAGTTCAGGGTCCCAGCTTGATGACGTCATCAAGCCAGGCCCCGACATTAAAGCCAGAGCAAGCAATGATCCATGGGTAAACGTCAGGAAGGCGAGTCCCAGTCCTCTTCTTCCCCTTCTACCGCCGCAGCTTAGGTTGATCACTACAATTGGCGATCATAATGATCACGTGATCAGGAACCAATTGCCATGGCTCCTGATCAGTGAGGGGAGAGGTCGGCTGTCATGTGACAGTTTTATCTCCCCTCTCGGGTGCGCACGATCATGGCGGGAGGGAAAAAAGCAGGTGGCATAAATCCTACACCGCATCAGGCTTAGGCAGCCACGAGTGTGGCGTAGAATTTACTACGTGCGGTCCTCAGGCAGTTAAGTATGGCTTCATCTTAGAGGAGTTGTGATTTTCTTTAAACTAAATGATAGCAAACCCCACTTAGCATAGAACAAATAAGAGGGAAGAAAGTCAACTGGGGCAGCTTTGGCTCTCAATGATCAGGTGCCAGACTAGTGCACAGAACTCAGTCATTAGACAGCTGAGGTTAGTGGCTACAAAGTGGCCATAGAGCACAACGTGAACACGGTACTGAACGGGTCCATGGATTGAATTATGGGTGTGGCTGCTGTATGGGACCGTCTTGGCCAAGAATCTAATGTGCGTACAAGTGTCCTCCAAGGTCCCTTAAAGATAACTGTAGTGAGAAGAATATGGAGGCTGCCATTTTCATTTCCTTTTAAACAATACCTGTTGCCTGGCAGCCCTGCTGATCCACTTGGTTGCAGTATTGCCTGAATCACACCAGCTAATCTTGTCAGATCTGACAATGTCAGAAACACCTGATCTGCTGCATGCTTGTTCTGGGTCTATGGCTAAAAAGTATTAGAGGCAGATCAGCAGGACTGCCAGGCAACTGGTATTGCTAAGAAGGAAATAAATATGGCAGCCCCCATATTCCTTTCATTACAGTTGTCTTTTAAAGTAAAGCAGAGATGAAGCACCCACCTGTATTTTACCATATATGAATATATATATAGATCAGTGGGAACATTAGAGAAAACACCTACCCTGCTCTCTGTTTCATTTTTCACTGTTCAGCTTGCTTCTTTTCAGCCCTGATAAAATCCCCGACTGAGCATTCAGTCTGGCTCTGCTCAGGAATTTTTATAGCTGAGTATGTGTGCTCTGATGTCTTTTCAAGTCCAAGCATGCCCCCTTGTGGCTCTGCTCAGGAATAATTATAACTGAGTCATTACAGCAAAGCCAAACTGAATGCTCAGTCGGGTATTTTATCAGGGCTGATAAGAAACAAGCTGAACAGTGAAGAATGAAAGAGCAGGGTAGGTGTTTTCTCTAATGTTCCCACTGATATATATGGTAAAATACATGAGGGTGCTTCGGCTCTGGTTCCCTTTAAAGATTCATCATAGCAGGTCTTTAAACAACACTAGCAATATAGTTATGAAAAATGCTAGATTCATTTCATTTTTAACTTTTTCAATTGCCAGGCTGCCCTGCTGACCCTGTGTCTCTAGCTCTTTCAGTCACTCAATCACCCAGAACATCAGGTGCTGTAATTAAGGTAAAGCCATATTAGCCAAATGCATGTTCCAGGCACTACTGCAGCCAAAAGATTCAGCAGGACTGCCAGGCAATTGGCATTCTTTGAAAGGAAATAAATAGGACAGCCTCCATATCCATTTCACTACAGGGTCCCTTTGAATGACAGCAATGGCCAAGCACACTGTTTCCCCTCCTCACCCCACCCACCAGAAGCTGCAGCTAATGCACCACACTGTCGTCCCTTCTCCCCATTGCAAATGAACACGATAATCGGCTGTAGTAACGAATGCACTGTGTATTGTGTGCAAGTCCATTTGCCTAACAGTTACTGAAAGGGTGTGCATAGCTTTAAGGTGCGTACACACGCACTACAAAAGGAAACGACAGGTCCGCCGGACCCTCCTGCTGGGCGGTCTTTAGCCAACAGTATGCGCGTGTGTACGCTTAGCGGATCGTTCAGAAACAGCTTTATCAGTCCGCCGACAGCACGTACACATGCGCATACTGTCGGCTCATTTCCTTGTGTAGTGCGTGTGTACGCACCTTTAGACTATGGCAGGGGAATTAAGAATTAAAGAGTTGGGAGCCTAATGGATGGAAAAAATAAAGCCACACATGGAGGCGCTTAGCAGGGCTGTGGAGTCGGTTCAAAAAAAAAATCTTTCGACTCCAACTCCGACTCCTCAGTTTATGAAACCACGACTCCAACTCCAACTCTGGGTACCCAAAATGGCTCCAACTCCTCGACTCGGACTCCTGGATTTTGTACAAAAACCATCCGACTCCCGAGTTTCTGAAATCAACGACTCCGACTCGGGGTGCTCAAAATTGCCCTGACTCCGACTCCGACTCCACAGCCCTGGCGCTTAGACTCGGTATCTTTGGTCATTAGGCTCATTATGTACCCGAGGAAGTGAAGTTTTGCCTGGGCAACACCCTGTGGCGAGTTCAACCTTTTTGCCTTATTACAGCTATTGTGGTTCTTTGGAGGCAAGTCCACTCTTTCCTTCATTTTACATAGTTTTTAATTATTTTATACTCTAGGGCCTAGTGCACACCAAAAACCGCTAGCAGATCCGCAAAATGCTAGCAGATTTTGAAACGCTTTTTCTTATTTTTCTGCAGCGTTTCAGCTAGCGTTTTGCGGTTTTGTGTAGCGGTTTTGGTATAGTAGATTTCATGTATTGTTACAGTAAAGCTTTTACTGAACAGCTACTGTAACAAAAAACGCCTGGCAAACCGCTCTGAAGTGCCGTTTTTCAGAGCGGTTTGCGGTTTTCCTATACTTAACATTGAGGCAGAAACGCATCCGCAATCCAAAATCTGCAGCAGCCCGGGAGTATGCGTTTCTGCAAAACGCCTCCCGCTCTGGTGTGCACCAGCCCATTGAAATACATTACCCTAGCGGATCCGCACCGGCAAGCAGATCGCAAACCGCAGCGGAAACGCTCCGGTGTGCACTAGGCCTTAGAGAGACTTCTTACCTAGTCATATTAACCTGTGTCAACAGAAAACCATAACCCAGAGAGGTTTTGCCTTCTCACCTGAGCAGCTTTCTCACTAAAAACCAAATCCTGGAGTAGGGCTGTTTATAACTGCCAAAAAAGCATGCAGCATCTCATTCCACAGACACCAATCACCTGCCAGCAGTAAAAATATCACCATGTGATAAATGTCAGAATGTAAATCAGGGAGAGGAAAGATACAATGGGCGAACACTGACAATCATTTATACATAATTATTGTAAAAATGAAGCACTTTTACTACATTATTTTCACTGGCGTTCTTCTTTAACGTCGTGGGATGCCCATTTGTACAAGCTTTAAGATTGGCAATGCAGACACAGACACACACACACTCGTATAGTATATCACACAAGGTTATGGAAGCACCAAAAATCTGTCACAATACTTCATATCGATCAAATTCCTGTGTTCTTTAACACAGGTATTCTTTACCAAGCCATTTTACAAAAGCCAGATCAAGCCACTAAAGATTTAACACTTAACCACAGACTAAACACAAAACGCTATGGCCCCCTGCAATTCTTCGAGAATTATAGTAAATAGGTCATTATGTGTGTGCTTTGAATACACTCTGTAATACAATTTTCCTTATTTTCTATCCCCCCAGCACATCCGCCATATTATTATTATAAGTGCAGCGTTATACTTCCTATTTTCCCATCAGGAACCCAAAACAGGCTTGTAAAATGCCAATGCGTCATTTAACATAATGCAACACATTTGATGCCATAGACGCACTGTGAATGGTGTTAAATTACATTTTATGAAAGGACACTGTGCAATCACAGCAGCAGCTTTTGTTCTTACCCTGCTTTTCAAAGCAGAGTGTGTTTTCAATTTATAATGGAACAGCCTGTCAGACAAAGTGTCTATCTGGGGGCAAAGAATACAAACTGTTCTGTCTCATTCACCAATCGTTCATAAAACCATTGCTTCTCACAACTTGTCTACTTGGGCTCAAATTCATGGGGCAAGCCTAGAAAAGAACGGCAAGAATTAAAATCGGCTTACAAACTTCTTCTAAATGCCCATACCCAATCAGCAATTTTTTCAAACATTTTTTTTTTTGCAACAAACGTAGGTAGAAGAAAAACAAAGTCTTGTAAAAGTAATGCCTTTTAATGGTTAACTGATAAAAAGTTAAATTACGCAAGCATTCTGGGAACTAGAACAAAAAATTCATTAAAGGATTTTTCACTACACACGCTACCCACGGGGATGGTTTGTTTTTGAACGACCACCATGCCCAACTAAGTGGTGGCTTTTGTGGGTTTTGCCGCGATCCTGTAAACAGTTTGTTTCCAACGCCGCAAACTGCACTTGCAGATTTGGCAAGATGGATCAGGGAATGATAGTTAGTAGAGATCCCTGATCCATCCGATCGTTTACTGCCGGTGGGTACTTAGCTTTAACCCAGGATTGAACTTCATCCCAATCAGTAGCTGATACCCCCTTTCCCATGAGAAATCTTTTCCTTTTCTCGAATAGACCATCGGGGGAGGGGGGGGGGGGTCTGTATGGCCGATATTGTGGCAAAACCCCTCCCATAGTGTGAGGTCATGACCATGGTCCTGACAGTTTGCTGTCTGTGAACCTCAGTGCATTGTGGGAAATAGAAGGGGGTAAAGAGGCGCCCAATGAAGTGTAAAAGGTTTAAAACGCACTTAAAACTAAAGCTTGAGGTGGCTTACCTCATAGAAGACAACTCACTTAGAGTAGAAAATATTTATTAACAAGTACAGGCAACGCGTTTCGTAGAATCTCACCCACTTCCTCAGGCCAAATAAAGTGCTAATGCAATCTAACAGCCGTGTTCGGGGCGCCTCTGTGTTATACTCCCAGCCCCCCCCCCCCCCCCCATGGGTTGGTGAGGGGAGTCCCATACACCTAACCTGAGGTGGAACCCACACCACCTCACAGTTTTAGAGTGCATGAGGTTTTTCAACAAGAGAGCGACCGACTCCAGGATTGCTGGATTACCTGAGTGGAGTCATGTATAAGACACTCCACCTACTTTAAGTGGTCGGTTGCCCCGTGTGCAACCCATCTTTGTGAGCATTCCCTTTTTTGAACACCTATACCTACCCATTCATCTGTGACATACTGCACAATTTGGGCTCCCGTTGTCTCTGTTTCTTCTCCTAGTACCGTTTATATTGTGGGAAATAATGGTTGTTTCCAACTGCCAAGCAAGCATCTACCTCTGTGCATAGAACTGTCAGTAAGGAACATTCCGCCCAGATTATCTGACAGGACAAAAGATGTCACCAGCAGTGAGAAATGTCAGAATGTAAATCAGGGAGAGGAAAGATTTCACAATGGGCAAACACTGACTAAATAATCTATAAATTACTTTGAAAGTCACGGATTTTGCTGCCCGGGGAGGCAGAGCTTAGCGCTATAGCTCTGCCTCTACTGAAGTCAATCTGCGTGTGGATCTCAATCTCTTCCCGCCCCTCTCGGTAAAGGAAGATAGAGAAGTGGGGAGAGGCGGCGATAAACAACAGTAGAGGCAGAGCTACAGTGCAAAGCTCTGCCCATTTCAGGAAGGGCTGCCTGCATTTTGCCCCGGGGATTTGGGGGGAGGGGGGGGGGGGTAATACAACCCTGTTCTGCCACGGGAATGAAGCGTTTCAACTCTACCTATATTGCTTAAAGGGATACTGTAGGGGGGTCAGGGGAAAATGAATTGAAGTTACCCGGTGCTTCTAATGGTTCCCGACAGAGATCCTGTGCCCGTGCAGCCACTCACCGATGCTCCGGCCCCGCCTCTGGTTCACTTCTGCAATTTCAGACTTTAAAGTCTGAAAACCACTGCGCCTGCGTTGCCGTGTCCTCGCTCTCGCTGATGGCACCAGGAGCTTACTGCGCAGGCCTAGTATGGTCTGTGCCTGCATCGTGCGCTCCTGGTGACATCAGGGGAAGCGAGGACACGGCAACGCAGGCGCAGTGGTTTTCAGACTTTAAAGTCTGAAATTCCAGAAGTGAACCGGAGGCGGGGTCGGAGCATCGGTGAGTGGCTGCGCGGGCACAGGATGTCTGTGGGGGACCATTAGAAGCCCTGGGTAACTTCAACTCATTTTCCCCCGACCCCCTACAGTATTCCTTTAAGACAATTAGAAGGTAAATAGAAGATTTTACTTTTGGCTTCAGACTCTCTTTAAAGGCAATCAATAGGCAAAACCTATTAAGTAAGCATCTAGGCAACCTGTAGGCATACATGAAAAAAAAGGGCGCCCGGAAATTTGGGCACCCAGAAATAGCCGATCGTAAAATAATCAGTACATTTTACTCTTGCTGTAATAATTATGATTACAGCTAAACCTAACCCTATTCTCACACAGAATCCTACCACTATCAATGCCTAACCTTAACCTCCTTAGCGGTATGCCCGACACGGTGCCTTGAATTACAATTCCCCCACAAAAAATTATAAAAGATGTAATGGCCCGACAAGTTGTAGCTAGCAGTAGGCTAGCTAGTCCAAGTGCCCGGCATCCCCTGATCCAGCCACTTATTACCTCCTCCCACCCCTCCTGGCTCCAGCGATCGCGCAGCCTCCCTGCACAGCTCCGGTCTCTCTATGGGGAGGATCCGGTCTGCGCATGACGTCATAACATCGGCGACGTCATGACATCATGAGTGATCCTACCCATAGTGAAGACCGGAGCTCTGCAGGGAGGCTGCACTGATCGCTGGAGCCAGGCTGGGTAAAGTATAATCGGGGTAGCGGCGGCGATCGGAGGGTGACAGCTGCTTATGCTAGCTAGCCTAGTGCTAGCTACAGTTTGTGGGGGCAAGAAATATTTTACAGTCTTCAGGGGAATTCTAACTGGAAAACCACCTGAGCGGCATAACACTCAGGAGGTTAAAAGGATACTGTAACAAAAAAACAAAAAAAAAAAAGTGTTCCTAGGGGGGATACTTACTCTGGGAGGGGGAAGCCTCTGGATCCTAATGAGGCTTCCCCATCCTCATAAGCCTCAAAGATCCAACGCTGGCAGCCCCCAAAATGCAGTCAACAAGCTTGTTGGCTGTGGCGCAGGCACAGTAGCCCCTGCAATATTTACCTTCCAGGCTCCAGCGCAGGCGCAGCTTTCCGATGGGCTCCGGTGGAAATAGCCACGCATGATTGGGTCCACTCTACTGCGCAGGTGGCTCTCACCTACATAGAAGAGCAGACCCGATCAGGCCTGGCCATTTCCGCTGGAGCTCATTAGAAACCGGCTACGGCAATTGCCGGCGGTCCAAATTACATTTTATATTATCTGAGCTAAAGCAAACGCCAGCACCCAAAATTAGTCACAGAGTGCAGTTATACCCATAGTTCTTATTTACAGCGCCCAAATTATCAGCGCAGCTCTGCACCCATTAGCGGTCTCGATTCCAGAACTACACATACCAGAATGCATCAGTTGACAGAGCACATATAGCCTGCCTATACAGCAGGCAAGCATGCTAGGCCCGTGGTTTGAAAACCAATGGTTGATCATCAAAAGAACAGAATGATGGGAAGTCTTGTAAACTCCTGCCCAGAGTCTTAAACTCTACTCACCCCTTCGTCCCTCACCAAGTTGCTCCCACTTAAAGAGGAACTCCAGTGAAAATAATGTAATAAAAAAGTGCTTCATTTTTACAATAATTATGTATAAATGATTTAGTCAGTGTTAGCCCATTGTAAAATCTTTCCTCTCCCCGAATTACATTCTGACATTTATCACATGGTGACATTTTTACTGCTGGCAGGTGATGTCACTGAAAGGAGATGCTGCTTGCTTTTTGTCAGTTTGAAACAGCTGTAACAAGGCTCCCACAGTGGGATGTCAGAACCATGGTCCTGACATCACAATGTGGGGGGGGGGGGGGGGGATGATCATCAATTTGTGAAAAAGAAGAAAGATTCCTCATGGGAAAGGGGGTATCCGCTACGGATTGGGATGAAGTTCAATTCTTGGTTATGGTTTCTCTTTAACAACAGTAATCATGAGATACCAGTGACAGGAATAGTGGGCACTGGTCTAGTGACAGTTGGCCAATGAAATCAGCTTGGTGAGGGGGTAGAGATGGGCACAACTTACAATCAGAATCTCACTACATAACAGGTGGAGACAGGATCACTGCCATAGTGGAAATGCATCTAATTAAGACTGCATCCATCATTAAAGCGCAGGGGAAATTATGACACAAGTTCTGCTTAAACCACACCTGAGTTTGCGTTTTGTGCTAATCACTAGGAAGACAAGCGGAAAATGAAAAAAAAAAAAAAAAAACTATATGATAAAACACATCGAAAACGTATATCTTTGCGTTCCCATTGACTTTCATTATAAGTTTTTGATGCAACAAAACCTGCGTTTTTGAAAACACATTTGAAAACGCATAGAAAACGCATATGCTTTTTTAGATTTGTTTTTTCCTGTGGCCCATAGACTTCCATTAGCGGCAAAAAAAAACCATAGCGTTTTCCACAACGCTAGCGTTTCTGCTAAGTGTGCACCTAGCCTAAAAGGAAATGAATATACAGTAACAGCCTCCATATCCCTCTCAGTTCAGGTGTACTTTACAGATTCAGGCTTCTTTTACACTGAAAATTGCAATTCCGATTTGAGATTCCATTTTCACTAGAGATTCTAACACCACAAGGGGAAAAAGACATCCAGAACATTTTACTTTTTTAAATCGCAAAAAATAAATAAAAAAAAGTGCATGTAAAATTCGCATCAGAATCACATGTAATGTGAAAGAGCCTTCAATGCACAATGCTGGAATACTGCTGGGTAAATGCTTTAATGAAAAAGTGTGCATTTAGAAGGCATTTATTTGTTGGCCGCTGAGGAATACTGACATATTATTTAGTATTTATATAGCGCTGCCATCTTTCGCAGCGCTGTACAGTATATGGTCTTGTCACTACCTGTCCCTCGGAGGGGCTCACAATCTAATCGCTGCATGTATTTTAGTCTAGGGCCAAATTATTTTTAGGGGGAAGCCAATTAACTTATCTGTATGTTTTTGGTATGGGGAGGAAACTGGAGTGCCCGGAGGAAACCCACACAGACACAGGGAGAACATACAAACTTTGTGCAGATGTTGCCCTGGCTGGGATTCGAACTGGAGAAGTAGCACTGCAGGGCGAGAGTGTTAACCACTACGCCACCGTGCTGCCTGACATAGAAGTAAGATGTTGCCAATGCATGGCATGAAGAATCTGTCGCAGTGAACTGGGCATTTCTCTGAACAAGGTATTTTGTTCAAATAGTAAGTGAACCTTCTTTTATCAGGTGGTTAGCTGAATGAGCTGTCAGGGCTTGTTCACACTATGAGCGAAACGCTCCCCATTTCCCTGGCGATTTTAGAAATCGCCCTAAAAGCGCTTGTGCAATGATTCCCTATGAGAGTGTTCACATATGAGCGGTTTGATTGTGATCTGCTTTAACCACTTGACGACCAGTGGATTTTCCTATGATCTGTGCTGCTCTCCAGCCCGCAGCACAGATCGGGATAGAGCCAGGGCGATCAGACTTACCCCCTTTTTTCCCCACCAGGGGGATGTCCTCCTGGGGGGGGTCTGATCGCCGCCAGCTTGCTGCACTTTGCGGGGAGGGGGGGGCTCTTCAAAGCCCCCCTCCGCAACGTTCTCGGCGCTCCCTCCCTCTCCCTCTCCCTTCCCCTCTGAGCTGCGCAGGACGGATATCCGTCCTGCGCATTGTAGGATAGGCTTCAGCCTATCATATGCCGGCCAATCAGAGGCCGGGGATCGCTGATCTGCCTTACGGCGCTGCTGCGCAGCAGCGCCGTATGATGTAAACAGCGGGGATTTCTTCCCCGCCTGTTCACATTTTGCTGGCGAGCCGCGATCGGCGGCTCCCCGGCTGTTCACGGAGACACCCTCCGTGAACGGACATGGAAAGGCCGCTCGATCGAGCGGCCGTTTCCATGGTAACCCGCAGACGACCAGTTTACGTCAATCGGCGTTAGCTGGTCGTCAAGAGGTTAAAAAGCGCTGCCTGTACCATTTTCTGAGCGCTTTGGCTCAATGGAAGGTATAGGGTAATCGCAAAGTGCTTGAAAAAGCGCTTTGCATAGCGATTTCCCAAGCGCTTATATGAATAAAAACATTGTATTTATTCATTTCCGGGTGAAAGTTCACTTCCTGACCGACGTCAGGAAGTGAAAAACATTGTTCTGCAAAAGCGATTAGAAAAGCGCTTACAAAGCACAGGGTAAAGCGATCAATTATACATAAAAAAAAAAAAAAAAAAAAAGTGCCATAAATTGCTCAGCGCTTGCAATAGCGCTGGCGATTTTTAATGTGAACATAGCCTTATCCATTTCGACTGAGCAAAGTGTCAGTGTAATCATCGTAAACTATCATAAATAATAAGGCAACTTCAACTGGACTTTTATATTGTAATGCTCATTTCCTCCCTCTCCACTCTGCAGAACCCGAGTCCTCACTGGGCTGCCGCTGTACACACACTCCAGTGGGTCCTTGTTTTGGGCTGGGGGGGGGGGGGGGGTCTTTGATTTTGGTGCAGTCAATTCACTGCTGCATGTTTTGACTTGATAAATTGTATATAAACAAACCCAAATACTGTTGTGCTTTCAGCTATCTAAAAACCATAAAGTGAATGTTTAATAAGCAATTATACACAATTATGGAATACTCCTAACACACGTCTTCTAGGGGTACTCGAGATCAAATTAACCATGTCATGATGTACATTGTAATCACGATTATGCATAAAGGAGTACTGTTCCGGAACACCAAATTTGTCCAGCTGAATCTACGTTTTTATTTAAGTAAATCAAGGATTATTAAATCACAGGAATAATGTGGTAAAACACCAATGGGGATTAACGTGTAACTGAGTATAAATAATCCTGTGACAACAATCCAAAGGTGTAAAAGCAGCTAGGGCTCAGCCACACTATAAGCGCCTTTCTGAGTGACTTTGTGATTGATTAGCGCTTTTTTAAAAAATCTCTTTCATTCACTTTCATTAAAATAGCAGTAAAAAATCGCGTACAAAAAAAATTTGCTGCAATTTTACACGTATGCGATTGCGGTGATTTTTACCATGATTTTAATGAAAGTGAATGAGAGAGATTTCTAAAAAGCGCTCAGAAAAGCGCTTATAGTATGGATGAGCCCTTAGTGTGCAATTTACGAAAAAAAAGTGCCTGTACAAAATCTTATTGAAATATATCATCAGCAATAGGGATATTAATATAATGAAAAGCAATACAGAACAGTAGAGTATTACCCAGAGGATGGATTGTAGATAGGATCAAGGACAGTCACCTGGAGATCCCCTAACATCTTGGTGCACATCGCAGGTACGCACGCTTCAGAGGCTAATTAAGTATTAAAAGCAGTCCCCTTACTTACAGAAAACAAACAGCAACTCCTAGCTACAACATTAAAGAGGGACCAACCTCCCATTACAAATTATTTTTTGTAATTTATTTACATTTATATAATTACCTAGTTGATCCTGCACTGCCTAGCAAGCAGAAGCTAACAGGCAGACGTAGGGTTTTTTCTTAGGCGATTCTTGTAAGGGCCAAGAATACCTATTAGAGATTAGAGGCGACTACACTCTATCCCCTATGCTATCAAGGCATTTTGTATTGACCTGAGGAAGCGGCCATGGCCCATGAAACGCAGTCAAATTGCTTTTTGAATTTAAAAGAAAAAAAAAAACTTTTTCCAATTGAACTAGTGTCTATATCTTTTGGAGGAGAGGTAAGCAATTACCTCTCTTTTTATTATATCATTGTTTGTTTGAATTTTAAAATACTAAAATAGGACACACATTGGGTGCCTCCATCCTACCCATTAACAGGCAGACGAAAGCTCTCAGACCGACACATTCACACTCCGGCCTCTTAACTTGTAATGATGCTTTGCATCACATGTAAATATACTGAACCACGTGGCTTTCCACTGGCCCAAATATGGTCAGTACCAGTGGCTGACAGTGTTTGGGTCAGTGGAAAGCCACACAGTTCAGGTCCATTTATGTGTAACAAGTCAGACGTTCCCATGGTGACCAGTCGCTGCAAGACAGGAGGCAGGGAGGAGTGCAAATATGCTGGGCAGAGCCTCCGTTTACCCGTAACCTTCTACCTGCTAGGCACTGCAGGATCAACTAGGTAATTCTGAATCCTCAGAAGCAGGGCAGTGGAGTCGCAGCAATTTTTGGATACCTGGAGTAGGAGTTTTCATAATCTGAGGGGTCAAAGTCGGATACTTTTTGTACCGACTAAACAGCCCTGGCTCAGAAGAAGCCAGTCTTCAGTAAATGCACCCCTTCGGCGCTGCCTGAAACTACCCGGCATCCCCACCACCGCCATGCTAAGAATTGCACTTCTAATTCTAAGTCTTGCACTTCAAGTCAATGCTCCTTAGCAAAGATAGTGCTCTTTGCAGTAAACTTTAGACAGTGATTAAATGGTTAAACCTGCAGACATCCAGTGCTCCTACAAAGATGGTGGTACCACAACCAAATATTAGTGAGACACTCGTTAGCATCCAAAACTTGAAACGCAATTTACTGGTACAAAATGCCACAAGCAAGTCAAAACAAAAACCGTGGATCCTGTACAAAAGGGACCCAGAACAAATACAATTGCCTTAATTCACTATTCAGTGACAATAAAAGTCAGATCAATCAGGAGATGCCAACTCTGTAGTTGCTCCAACCACTTCCAACTCTCTGCCATCATCACGGGTCTCATAGACCTGTGATTGTTACAAGACTGCACGTTTGGCTTTGAGCACATTGGACATTGAGATTTGTTACACATGCAGCCTAATGTTATTCTCACAGCCCTTCCACACTGGCACGGTGCAGCAAAGGTGCTACACTGCTACCGCAGCCTAATGTCTCCCTATGGGGGAGTTCACATTTCCCACGTTGCAGTACACTGCGCCGGAAGTCCCTAATGTAACGCTAGCGCAGACCTACGTTACCACGCTGCTCCTGCGACGATCTGTGTTGGCCTTGAAGTCATGTTAGTCTATGGCAAGAGTGTCAAATACAAAAGGGCTTGATTCACAAACCGGTGCTAACTGTTAGCATGGCTTTTCGCACGTTTTAGCATGAAAAAATGATTTTTATACGAAAATGAATATCGCACAAAAAACAATTATCGTGTAAACGTTCGCAAATTTATGGCGCGAACGCAACTGTTAACACGCGAAAAATTCAAGGATTTTCGCGCGCGATAGTTATCATGCAAAATTTTGCGCAAAGCACTTTTCACAGCGTGCCAACAGCACCATTTTGTGAATCAAGCCCAAAGTGGCCTGAAATTGCACACTGGGACCTAGTCGCGGGCCAACCTCAGTGTCTACTGGCCACCTTCTTCCCTTATAAACTTCTCTGGTGTCTAGTGGTCCCTCCTCCCCTATACAGTTCCCTTGTGTCTAGAGACCCCCAGCCACCCCTATACAGCTCCCTAGTGTTCAGTGCATCCCCCTACCTCGCCATATGGCCTTCCTGGTATTCTAGGTCTTTACCTCCAATACAGATTCCCTGGTGGTCTAGAGTGGGCCAAAGAATGCAAAGTGGGTAAACCACTTGAGGGCCAAATGTGATGGCTCTGAGGGCCAAATTTGGCCCACTGGCTGGAGTTTGACATGTATGGTCTATGGCGACGTGGGTTTTTTTTGTTTGTTTTAAAGTTGGCGTCACGGAAGTGTGTTTTTACAATACGCTTCCGTGCACTTCCGCATACCCTGAAGTAGGAAGTGACTGCAAGCACGCTGCAATTCCTGCTTGGCTGGTGGCCAGACAGGGAACACCGTGTACTAACGCAGTGTTCCCTGGAGGCCCGTTTCTGGTGGTGCGGCGGATGAGACACACCACATTGATGCTGCCAGTTTGCAGTGTGAAACCGCCTCAGCGGCAGCTCACCAGCCTGTGTGCCTGTCATCTCTCTCCCTTTTCCAATCATAATTATATAAAATACTGTACATGAAACTAAACTCCTTTTGTACCAAGCAACCAGAACAAGAGTTTTCTAATAGGAGCTGCATACCACTTTGAATTGCAAAAACATTCCAGTATCGCAAGCTATTTTAATGGCAGCTTTGTCTCTTTCCTATGAAAAGTAGAATTTCCCTTTCATTTCAGTTAGATAAAGACAAGGCTAAGATGGAAGTTTTTAACTGGAGGACGCATCCTAACAACAGCAATGTGGTCTTCAGAAAGCCTTGCTCATCATTCATAATTACCTGCTTTCAGAGCTCAGAGAAATACGTACTCTGCTCTAAATACATTTCACAGCTGGAAGGAGACATATGATGCATAGCAAGTTATGAGAGTGGTGGGGAGATCACATCCCTCCACCCACTCTCCCTTTCTTAGCCCTCTAACTCACCTTCTGCTCTGCATTTTATTATCTTTGCATCTCATTTTTACCATCTTACCGTATATACTCACATATACGCCGACCTGTGTATAAGCAGAGGAACCCACTTTTCCTAAGAAAAACAGGAAAAAGTGATTGACTCACAGATAAGCCTCCTCTCTAGTATAGCCCCCGCCACAAAGCCAGATGTGCCCCCAGTACAAATTACTGGTAGAGCTCCCCTACCCATAGCCAGTGTGCCCCAAGGATGATATAACTGTCTCAAGATGCCACACAGGAAGAATCCCCGATCTTAGCACCACTGAAAGGTTGCTGGCATGTTCTGCTCCAGATGCCGGGAGACACAGGCAGTCTTGAGCAGCGCACTCTGCATACCATGCATAGAGCTTAGCTTCTATATCAAAAAGCACAGAGGACAGGAAGCAAAAAAAAAATAAAAAAAAATTTCCCCTTCTTCTCGGTTAAAAAATTAACACACCACACACACACACACACACACTTTAAGGCCCCTTGTACGCTGGCATTGTGAACCTGCGTTGCGTTACCCTTTCTTACCGCAAGTGCGATGCAAGTCATTGGAGCCTTGCAGAGTTAATGCTGCGTTGCGATGCACCTGAAGCATCCAATCTGATGCAAAAGGCTGCAGCACGTTACCACATGAACGGTGCTTACCACACGGATCATGTAATGATGCAAGTCAATAAGTGATGCAGCCAGTGTGCACAACAGGAGCGTGGCACGCAGGCACAGACCAATCTTAGTGACACACTTCTGCTCAGCAGCGAGTATGTCACTAACCAGGGGGCGGCCCTATGCATATGACCCCGTCGATGCATCGTGAGGCGGAGTCAAATGAAGCCTCATTTCTGCAGCGCATCCATTTAAAAAAAAAAAAAAAAAAAAAAAAAATCTACTTACACAGGTCTTCCCTCCAGCCTCTGCCAGCTAAAATGTCCCTCACTACAGCTCTGCCTCCAGATGGTGACCAGAGTCCCCTCCGATGCAGATGCCGCGCTCGCATGATCTGGAGTGTTCTGCGCAGGTCCAGAACTACTGCGCCTGGAGGAAGCCCCTGGTAAGTAGAATTTTTTTTTGTTTCCTAATTTTGCACGGACCTTCCCCCTTTAAATAAAACAGAGGCAGAGTTCAGACCACTGCTGCACCTCAACACACTGCCCAAATATTTGTAAGGTCAAGTTCACAAGTCCGCTTTGTAATGAACCTGGTTATCTGAACGCACTTTCTACAGCGCATTTGTGGATAACGTGTACATTAATGAGCGCATTACCATGCTATGAAAAGTAATGTGCAGAGCGTGCCTATGCTGTAGCGTGGGCCTTAGGCCGGATTCACACTGCAAGAGCCTTTTTCTTGCTAATGTAATGCTTGGAGTGTGTTCTCACTTGAGCCATGTGATTTTATAAATATTTTATAAATATCACCCATATCATTGCATTAGCAAGAGCTTTTCAAATCACGAGTGCTTAAAAAGCTTTTGAAGTGTGAACCAGGCGTCAAACACACAGTGTGAATTCTCAGGCTTGGACTACACTTGTCATATCTGGAAGCATACACTATCTCCAATACACTATGCACAATGGTCTGTGTTTAAAGGACACCCAAAGCGAAAATAACTAATGAAATAAATGATTGTATCTATCTTCCTTCTCCTAAAAATGACTTAAGATATTCCACAGTTTTATTTTATGTTTAAATCTACTTTTTTAGTTTTAACTCTTATTTTTTTCCTCAATGACACATTCGTTGAAGTAGGCCAGAGCTATAATCTATGAACCATTGACCCCTTTTTAACCTTTACCAGCTCTCAGAAGCCATTTTCTGCTAGGAAAGGGTTTTATAGTTGGACTTTCTTATCAGTGAGCATCACACTGTAGTCACTTCCTGCCTGAGTCAGGACTGAGTCAGTGTTAGGATTCCTCCTGTGACATGTTCTGTCCATTGCAGGTGGAGCCGCAAATGGACAGTTCTGGTTTGTTAGTCTGCATTCGGTTGTGCATTCGCAATGAGTCACATTGTCATTTGCAATTGCTCTGCAGTTCTGGACAGCTCAGAATACGGTCATTATTCCACTGATGGTTTGCTGCAGCTAGCTGCAGCCAGATAGCCTTGAATTTCCTGCATGCATGTTCTTGCATAGTACTGCATGCATTTGTTATGAAGGTCTTTCAGCTAGCAAATGGTATTCCGGCCAGCACAGGATTGAGTGATCACCATTCAGCTGTGTGGAGATTTGCATGGTTGCATCCATTGGCTGATGCCAGCATAAAGGCCTGCCTCTCCCGCTAGACCCCGACCAGTCATAGTCTCAGCTCTGTCTAAGCTGTACGGAGTCCCTTGATCTTGTAAAAATATATTCCTTGTCCTTAGTTCAGTTATCCTGTGGAGCTACCTTGTATATTTCACACGGGAACATAATATACATACTCCTAGTATAGATTTTGTATTCCCTAGCCTTGTTCCCTGTATTGCTCCAGTTCCTAGCCAGTCATCCTTGCTTATGTTATATATCGGTTCAACGCCGATATATACATGTTAGGTCCGTCGTTTGTAGTTTCATTGATAGCTGTAAATTGTAATACGCTAGGAAATCATATCTATTGTATATTTGTCTATGTATTATGTTAGCCTGCCTTTTTACTCTGCTATTGCCCTGACGATTCTGTTCTGTCCTTCGAGGTAGCCATTGCTGTGGTTGCTATTGGCTACCTAACTCCAGTCTGTCTTGTATCTGTCTGAATGTTTGCCATCACAAGAGCAGCGCAACATCGCACTGCGCTGTCATTGCGTCTTATCAGAAGCCCAGAGCTGCAGTTGTTCTAGGCAGCCTGTTAGCCTCTTCCATTATATCAGCTCTCAGCCTTGTTGTGCTAGCTGGTCAGAAAGTATGACCCCCCAGCGTTACAGTCAGCCACTTGCATAACCTGATATTTAACTTTCAGTCAGAGAAAGAAGAAGAAGAAGAAAAAAAGAAAAAGAAAAAAAAAAAAGGAACACAGCATAGTTTTTAGTGTGCTTGGCACTTTATAAAACCCATGTCCCTGTCTAATCATGTCACATGTCACTTCGGGTATCCTTTCACCACTTCTTATTCCTGGACCAGAGCCTCACGTCCAAACTAGCTGCTTTAGGGCCCTTTTCCACCAGCGCGTTTGCGCTGGCTGAATCGCAAAAACGCAAACCGCTAGCGATTTTACAATCGCTACGGTTTGCTTTTTAACATAAGAATCGCGGTAGGTCATTTCCACTACCGCGATTCGTTTTTTACTTGATCGCGCCGCGGAGCGACTTTTGCCGCGATTTTGCTATGCAGTGCATAGCATAGCAAAATCGCGGCCGCGAACGTCGGGAAATCGCCGGTAATTGCGATTCAGCAATCGCTAGCGTTCAGCGTGAACGCTAGCGACTGCAAGTGGAAAAGGGCCCTAAAAGGTTCCTAGGCTTGAGATTACTGTCAGCACTAAAAGCCGCTGCCCCGATTGTGCACTCTTCCAACAGTCAATGATTGCTGTTACCAGTAATAATTCACATAAAGTTAGGGGGAATTAAAGTTCCAGTGAGCCCATTAAAAAAAAAAAATAGTTTTTAGGTTTTTTTTTTTTTTTAAGGTTTTAACCCCTACCAAATGAATAAACCCTTTGGGCTTGATTCACTAAGCGGTGCTAACTGTTAGCACGTCTGTGAAAACCCCCTTAACACGTCTAAACAAGCTTTTTGCGCATAAAAAAAACTTTACGCGCGCAAAACTTTATGCGCGTAAAAGTTTACGCGCGTACTGCACAGAGCGCAGGGCGCTCCGCGCGAAGTGCCCATTAAAGCCTATGGGACTTAGCGCGCGTAAAACTTTGCGCGCGTAAAACTTTGCGCGCGCAAAGTTAGCGCGCGATCTGATTGAGAAATCCAGTGCTAACCTACTTAGCACCCTGGTTAGCGCGTCTTAAGACTTTAGACGTGCTAAGTAGGTTAGCACCGCTTTTTGTGAATCAAGCCCTTTGTGTCATCTATACTTGGCCTTAGGATTCATGGACAGCTCGGAGACCAAACACTATGTAGCTGTATTGAAATGTTGTTGCCTAGCAATACATCTATACAGCACGGCGTCCCCAAACTGCGCACCCTAGCGAGTGCATGCAATCACAACACGCACAGACTGGCGATAATGATACGCTACATGTCCGACTAGTGATGAAATATGGCATGTATGGTATTGTTTTAATCAGGACAAGGCAAATAATGTATTTTGGAGGTGCTTTACAACTTTGGCACTTGTCATATAAAAATTAGGAAGTGGGAAACAAGAAAAAAAATGTGTAATTTTGCGTTTATGCCTAATTGTCCTCGATAAAGTGCCTGTGAAATTAAAAAAATACTTGGGGGGGGGGGGGGGGGGGGAGAAAAAAAAATCTCCCAAAGATAGCATAGCATGTCCTGAAAAAAAAACATATATGCATCACTTGAATGGCACAGGTAATACAAAAGTTATTGCTGTATAAATAGTGAGTAGATAAGTCAAGATTGTCAGGAACCAAAAAACCCCGGAACCTGAAGTGGTTAAACTACATTCTGCAGTAGCTAATGACTGTCAATGTAAAAACAAACACACTGTGATATGTTGCAAGATGAACACTTTTTCCCCACATGCAAGTATGAACCATGTCACTGACTGACATCGGTTCTCAGCTGTAATTCGATTTTGCATGCAGGAAAACGCGATTTTGACAAGTGTGGTCTTGGTCTTAGCCGTACAATACCTCACTTTCAGTAACTGCTGACACCATAAACACAGGAAGTGTTGGAAAACATCTAACAGGAATCTAAACACATTAGAAGCCTGACTGAGCATATGAGCTATAAACAAAAAAGGAAGTTATATGGCTAAAGTTCAAAATAAAAGAGAAACTCCACCCACTGACATTTAGCAAGGTGGGTGAAGGTGAGCACAGGATGTTTCCTACATACCAGTCCAGCAGATGTCACTGGAACAGACAGTCCTGCAGTGGTTACCTGGCTGAGTTGTACTGAGTTGTAGAGTCATTCAAATCAATTACGGCTGAATTTACACCGTGCGCATTGCATAACACAAGTTATGTGTAAACTGCTATGGACACTGCACACATTAATGCAAATTTGAAGGGTAAGTATCATACCTAAAGTACCTTTTATCACAAGTGGAGAGAAGGCTCTGGATAGTAAAGGTCAGGGCTGTCCAAACTTTGTAGTGTAAAGGCCAGAGTGCTAGGGCCCCCCGAACTAGCGTAATTAAACACAATTTTAGCTGATTGAGTTAGGTACACTATGCCTGTGACATTTTATCAAATAAAACATTTCCACAGGAAATAAACCATATACTGTGTGTAGTTAGCACGGTGGTAGCTGCTAATCAGTGGCTGTTACTGCTGCTGGCATAGTGGCAACTGCTAATCAGTGGCTGTCAAGGCTTGTTTACACTGTGAGCGTTTTGTTTTTTTTGGCGATTGGCGATTTTTAAAAAGCGCCAAAAACCACTTATGCAATGTTGCTCTATGTGAGTGTTCTCACATGAGTGATGAGCTTTCTTTTCCCAGCGCAAATGCGGGTCCTGCACCATTTCCTGAGCGTTTGCTCTTCAATACAAGGTATAGGGAAATCGCAAAACGCTTGAAAAAGCACTTTGAAAAGTGATTTTATGAGCACTAAAAAAGTTCAGTTCCAGGTCAACGAGTTCACTTCCTGATCGTCTTCAGGAAGATAATCTCAAATCGCCAGACAAAAGCACTTAAAGCATAAATCGCTCTGAAAGCACAGGGAAATGCGCTTTTCTCACAAAAGCACTCAGGGCTTGCAATTTATAATGTGTGGTAGGCCTAAACGATTTTATTGAATTGCACGATTTCTGCCAGAAATTGCGATTGATTCGATTCTCGATTTTCAATGCGCCATGGATCAGCAAAGTGATGGTGAGTATGAGTTCCTCCAGTATAAATATCCACGTATAGGTGCCCCCAGTATAGTTTAGCCAACTACAGGTGCCTTAGGAAAGGTGTGCTAGCTATAGGTGCACCAATATAGGTAAGGCAGCTATAGGTGCCGCAGTACAGACTAGTGAGTATAGGTGCCACACTACAGGTTAGTCAATGTATAGGTGTCATGGTACAGGTTAGCCAGTGTATAGATGCCGCAGTACAGGTTAGGCATCCAAATCTTCCCCCCCCCCCCTTGTGTATATAGGCAGAGCCCTCTTTAGTGCTCTATATGGCTAGATCCTTCACCACTTAGTGTTTCCATATGTCTCCATGGCAGCAACGGCTGGCAGCAACGGCTGGGTTAAGTCCCACCCACTTGACCCCTATAGGACCCATATTATAAATTCCCCCTTCAGACTCCCCCCCTCCGTCTTTTTTCTGTCCTCATCACCTCATCGGACCCGATAGGATGTAATGCTGCCACGTGAGTCCTTACCTGCCGCACAGTGCTTGCCTCGCCTGTGTGAGGGCCCCTGCTGGGAGTCTAAATGACACAGCGCAGGAGGAGTAGTCCGTTTCTGGTCACGGACAGGCAGCGGGCCAGTGAGGTAAATCCTCCAGACTGTCGTGCCTCTATGTGGGTGGCTAATGGCCGCCCGGCGTCCTGCTCCAGGTACTAAGAGTGAGCCGGCGTGCGTCTCACAGTGCGCTCCGCCGGCGCTGACGTCACTTCCGGTTTCGTATAGCCAATGGGCATTGAATCCTCCCCTCTGCTCTGATTTGTGGGCTTTCAGTGGGGAGGGAGATTTAAGGCTGCAGTCAGTGTATAGCTCTGGTCATTCTGTTGAGAAGGCCAGAGCAGATGGACGCAGTGGGAGCACATTATTCAGGAATGGAGGATTCAGAAGGTAGGGGATCATCTTCTGCTGAGGCTCACTCAGTTAGACAGGGATAGGTATTCATGGAATGCTAAAGCTATATTTATTTATTTTCTGCGGCAGGCGCTGACAGTGCGGAGCGGGAAGTGCCATTAGATGATCAGGTGCAGGTTATAAGGTAGGCTTACTTGGCAGCCATCATTAGGTAGGTAATCTTTCTTTTTTTTTCAGGAAGAGGCGAAGATGATATATGTTCTTCTCTCATTTCAGCCCCAATGAAGAAAGAGAGAAGAGGAAATCGAGTAAAGCCGGCCCTTCACAGCCAAGTGCAGAATCTCAACCTCGCAGGCAGACCAGACAATCACGGTCTAGGAGCAGATCTCGATCGAGATCGCGGAGACGCTCCTCTTACAAAAGAAGACGATACAGCAGATCACCAAGTAGGGATCGCTATTCTTATCATAGCTCGTCAAGGAAGAGATGCTGGGCTTGTGGAGATCGGGTGATGCCCGGGAAACTGGTGTGTCAAGCATGCTTTACCTCTATGGCAAAAGAGCCTGAACAACCGAGGGACATTGCCGAGATGATCAGAGAAGCGGTACAGGAATCAATGAGTTCCTACATAGCTGCATTGCCCTCATCCCAGCCAAGACAGGAGGAACCATTGCCAGAACAACCAGGCCCTTCTCAACCTATGGAGTCGGAGCCAGAACCGGAGGTTGGCTTTAATTTTAATTTAGTCCAACCATATATACAGGCAATCAGAGAAGCAATTAATTGGCAAGAGGATCAGCCACAGGAAGCAACGACATCAGCTCAAAGGGAGTTCTATACGCATCTAAAGAAAATCGGTGAAGCCTTTCCCGTTAATTGAGGCCATACAGGAACTTATCTGGGAGGAGTTCAAGAAAGTAGATAAGAAAACAATCCCGACAAATAGATTTGGTAAACTTTACCCCATGGAAGAGGGTAAGTTAACGGTCCTGGAAGAGCCTCCAAAGGTGGACGCAGCAGTGGTAGGTCTAGCGAAACACGTCACCCTACCCAGAGACGACTCAGCATCATTCAATGATCCACTTGAACGTAAGATAGACTCTGAATTCAAGAAGTCATACCTTTCTTCTGGTAGCGCCTGTAAACCGGCCATCGCACTGACGTCAGTGGCTGAAGCACTAAGATCATGGACTGACAATATTGAGGAAGCACTCAGAGCAGATACCGATAGGGAGGCCATTATCGCGGCCCTAGACGACTTCAGACTTACAGCAGATTTTATCGGAGAAGCATCCGTAGATGTAATCAGAAGTTCTGCTCGGTCAATGATGCATGCAGTGATTGCCAAGAGGGCCTTATGGCTTAAGTCATGGTCAGCAGACGCTACATCAAAGAAGGATTGGTGCACAATCCCTTATGATGGAAAGAATCTTTTCGGCAGTGACGCGTCACTGGTGGCAAATCGGGACTTATCCCACAAGAAAAGAAGACAAGAAGGAACACTTTCCAGAGAACTTCTTACTCTAACAGGTTCAGGAACACGGGCTCATATCGCCCCGGCAGAGACTTTAAAAAACCATGGCAGAGTTCTCAAGCTTCCCTTATGAGACTCAGCAAACAGAAGAAAACTGTTCAGGTCCCTACGTCTCAGAAATCGTTTTGATGTTCAGACCGTCCATGCATCACCAGTAGGGGGAAGATTGCTACTCTTCAGAGATGTATGGACGGAAGCAGTCAAAGACAAGTGGGTGATACAGACTATCACAAGGGGCCATCATTGGAAGTTTTCAAGACTGCCCCCCAACATTTTCAGACGAACAAAGATTCCAGCCTCTCAGGAAAAAAAAGAGATTCTAAACCGATATGTGCAGGAGTTATTAATAAAACGGGCCGTGATACAAGTACCACAGAGAGAGGAAGGATTGGGAGTATATTCATGCCTCTTCTTTGTCAGGAAGAAAACTGGAGAGTTCAGACCGGTCATGGATTTAAGGAGACTCAATTCCTTTATAGACCTCGAACGCTTCAAGATGGAGACATTGCACACAATCTTGAAGGTGATACTAGTAGGAGACTGGGCACTTTCAGTAGACCTGGAGGATGCATATCTGCATGTACCAATAGACCCAGCCTTTCAGAAATATCTAAGGTTCACTGTGGGAGAACTACACTTTCAATTCCAGTGCCTCCCATTTGGGATCTGCACGGCCCCAAGGACTTTTTCCAAAATACTCCTAGCATTAGTAGAGACACTAAGACTCAAGGATCTCAGACTGTACCATTATCTGGACGATTTGCTCTTACTACATCAGGACAGAGACACCATCGTTCAACACAGACAGATTCTACTTTCAGAATTACAGAGGTTCGGCTGGAAAATCAACTTCCTAAAAAGCCAGCTGATGCCAACCACGGACATTACATTTCTAGGGGCACGTCTACAGACAACACTAAACACAGTCAGCCTGCCCGAGAACAAACAGGAGAGGATACAGAACCTGGCAAGAAGCATGATTTGTTCCTCAAGAGTATCGGCGAGACAATGTCTCAGCCTATTAGGAACTATGACCTCCACCATAACCATGACAAGATGGGCACAATGGCATATGAGGCCTTGGCAGCTGGGCTTCCTGTCTCAGTGGTCCAGCAGACACATGAACCAGTCGATAATAATAACAAGGTTAATGAGAGACAGCTTACACTGGTGGACAGACAAGCGAAATTTAGCAACACCATTGCAGATTCAGCAGTTCTCCACGATCACACTTACCACGGACACCAGCCAGGCGGGTTGGGGTGCGTGCCTAGGCCCACAGACAACGCAGGGGCGGTGGCAGCGACAGAACGTTCATGTACCAGCAAACATTCTGGAGATCAGAGCGGCATTCCTAGCACTGTCCACATTCAAGAATCAGCTAATGAACAAGGATGTAATCCTGCGGATGGACAACCGGACTGCGGTCGCCTATGTGAGGAGGCAGGGTGGTACCAGGTCAAGGACACTGCTGCAGGAGGTGGCGCCAATATTCCACCTGGCAGAGACCTGTTTCAACAGTCTAACAGCAATATACTTACCAGGCCGGGAGAATATCACAGCGGACTTTCTGAGCAGAACCGTATTAGACAACAACGAGTGGTCCCTCAATCCACAAATATTCCACAACATCTGCAGGGAGATGGGAAATCCTCAGATAGATTTAATGGCGACTCCGCAGAACAAGAAGTGCGAGATATTCATGGCCCGACGGCAGACACCAACAGCAGTGGCAACAGACGCGTTGATAGCCCCTTGGAACTTCTCGGTGGCTTACGTGTTTCCACCCGTTCCTCTAATCCACCGCTTACTGATGAGATTGATTCGAGAGGACGTGACCTTAATAGCGGTGATTCCGTTCTGGCCAAGGAGGCCATGGTTCCCGCTCCTGTGGAGTCTCAAGGACCGTCAGCCATTACTGCTCCCGATATCACCGGATCTACTGACACAGGGCCCGGTCGCTCATCCAAATCCAGCTACATTAAAACTGGCAGTATGGAGATTGAAAGGAGGAAACTGGAGGCGATGGGCTGCTCAAGCAACGTCATCAACACAATATTGAAAGCAAGAAGACCAACCACCAACTCTTCATATCAGAGGGTATGGGCAAGGTTCGAGGACTTTGCAGTCCAACTAGGATTTAACCCTTTACAACCAGGAATAACAGAGATCCTTCAATTCTTGCAGACTGGTCTGGAGAAGGGCTTAAGCTACCACTCATTGAAGGTCCAAGTCTCGGCCTTATCAGCTCTTACGGATCACAGATGGGCCTTGCAGCCACTGGTGGTTCAGTTCTTGAGAGGTGTGATGAAGGAGAAGCCTCCGATCAGAGCAGTATTCCCGAAATGGAATCTACCTATGGTTCTGGAAACCCTTTCAAAAACACCGTACTTTCCACTTGAACAGACAACACTGGTACAGTTGACATACAAAGCGGTGTTCCTGGTAGCTATGGCTTCGGCAAGAAGGATATCAGAGATACAGGCATTAGGGTGGGAGGAACCCTCACTGACCTTCTTTGTGGATAGGGTCGTCCTGCGCCCCATCCAACATTTCATTCCGAAGGTATCTTCAATTTACCATTTTAACCAAGAGTGGACCTTGCCAACATTATATGAACAGACTAACTCAAACCCACATCCACTGGATATCGGAAACGTACTGAGGGCATATGTTGAGAAAACAAGAGATCTAAGGAAGACAGAGAGACTCTTTGTGATTCCTTCAGGCTACAGAGCGGGTCAGGCAGCTACGACAAGAACCATTGGACAATGGTTGGTCAACACTATCCAGATGGCATATAGGGCTAATAACCTAGCACCTCCAGAGCAGATAACGGCACACTCCACGAGGGGTTTGGCGGCATCGTGGGCCGCTTTCAACAAGGTTTCTCCAGAGAAGATCTGCCAGGCGGCCAATTGGTCCTCAATCAACACGTTCATGAGGCACTATAGAGTTGATCCGGCTGTCAATACTACCCGACAGTTTGGCTCTGCTGTGTTAAATGCTGTATAATAAGCAATAAATTGTGTGTTAGCATTACACCTCATCCCTCCCTGTGTTTATTCTAGTTAACTCCCAGCCGTTGCTGCCATGGAGACATATGGAAAGCAGAAAATTGGATACTTACCTGACGGTAATTTTCCTTTCCAGATGTGTCCATGGCAGCACAAGGCTCCCTCCCAAAGATTCGGTGATTCGAGTCACATAGACGGAGGGGGGGGGGGGGGGGGGGAGTCTGAAGGGGGAATTTATAATATGGGTCCTATAGGGGTCAAGTGGCTGGGACTTAACCCAGCCGTTGCTGCCATGGACACATCTGGAAAGGAAAATTACCGTCAGGTAAGTATCCAATTTTCCGCTATATAGTCAGAACCCCCCCCCCCTTAGTGTATATAGCCAGATCCCACCCCCTTAGTGTATATAGCCAGATCCCACCCCCTTAGTGTATATAGCCAGAACCCACCCCCTTAGTGTATATAGCCAGAACCCACCCCCTTAGTGTATATAGCCAGAACCCACCCCCTTAGTGTATATAGCTAGATCCCACCCCCTTAGTGTATATAGCTAAATCCCCCCCCCCCTTAGTGTATATAGCCAGATTCCCCCCCCTTAGTGTATATAGCCAGATCCCCCCCCCTTAGTGTATATAGCCAGAACCCACCCCCTTAGTGTATATAGCTAGATCCCACCCCCTTAGTGTATATAGCTAGATCCCCCCCCTTAGTGTATATAGCCAGATTCCCCCCCCCTTAGTGTATATAGCCAGATCCCACCCCCTTAGTGTATATAGCCAGATCCCACCCCCTTAGTGTATATAGCCAGATCCCACCCCCTTAGTGTATATAGCCAGATCCCACCCCCTTAGTGTATATAGCCAGATCCCACCCCCTTAGTGTATATAGCCAGATCCCACCCCCTTAGTGTATATAGCCAGATCCCACCCCCCTTAGTGTAATAGCCAGATCCCACCCCCCTTAGTGTAATAGCCAGATCCCACCCCCTTAGTGTATATAGCCAGATCCCACCCCCTTAGTGTATATAGCCAGATCCCACCCCATTAGTGTATATAGCCAGATCCCACCCCATTAGTGTATATAGCCAGATCCCCCCCTAGTGTATATAGTCAGATCTCACCCCCTTAGTGTATATAGAAAGATCCCACCCACCCCCCTAAGTGTAAATAGCCAGACCCCCCCCCCCCCAAAGTGCATATAGCCAGATCCCCCCCCCCCCCCTCAGTGTATATAGCCAGACCCCCCCCCCCTTTAGTATATAGTCAGACCCCATCCCTTAGTGTATATAGCCAGATCCCCCCCCCCCACTTAGTTTATATAGCCAGATCCCACCCCTTAGTGTATATAGCCAGTTGCCCCCACCCCCCTTAGTGTATATAGCCAGATCCCCACCCCCCTTGCCACCTCTTCTCCTCCTCTGCTCCCAGCCCCCTCCTTCAGTAAAGCTGCAATTTCATTCGGCTTTACCGCTTTGCAATGCCACGCGGTGAGCTGCAGTGCAGAGGGAACAAGTGACAGTGTACACATAGTAACGCATGGCCTGTACCAGGAAGGGTGACATCACTTCCTGGTGGCCAGCGTTACCAGGAAACACTCGCTGCCTCCACCATGGCTCACCCCGTGGCTTTGCAATGCGGTGAGGCATGTGAAATTTAAACTTTACTAGTAGAGGTGGGTGGGAGCAGAGGAGGAGGCCGGGAGGAGAACAGATAGCAGCGGCGAAAACCACCGCTTTGACGATCTGAAGATAGTCTTGGGCCTGATCATGATTTTCGGTTTAAAACCGAAAATCGTTCCAGCCCTAATGTGAACTAGGCCTTACTGCTGCTGGCACAGTGACAGCTGCTAATAAATGGATGTCACTGCCACTGGCAGCTGCTAATGAGAGGCGGTTACTGCTGCTGGCATAGTGGCGGCTGCTAATAAGCGGCTTTTACTGCCACTGGCACAGTGGCAGCTGTTACGGCTGCTGGCATAGTGGCGGCTACTAATGAGATGCAGATGGCCCCTGCATGCTGTACCACAGCTACGGGCTGCCGTATGAAATGAATAACCGTAGAGAGCTTTGGGGGCCACCAGAAATGGCTCAGCGGGCCTCATTTGGCCCCCGGGACAGACTTTGGACATGCCTGGTATAGAGAGCCTTCTCATTCCTCCGTGCACCACATCAATCCTTACTTATCAGCTGGTAAAGCTGCAAACAGATTGACACAGCTTTACCAGCAGAGGAATAGCAGGCCAGGCGGAGGAACAGGAAGGCTCTATACTATCCAGAGCCTTCTCTCTACTGCACTGGGTATCAAACCTGAAGTGAATTTCCTACGCTACGTTCACACATGCCACGGTGCAACTGCCCTGTGGCAGGACAATCACATCACACCATTTCCCCTTGCACATTACCCTTCAGCAGACTTCCTGCTGGACAGGAAGTACGTTACTGGATTACCGCCACACCGTCAGTTCACACATATCGCATTGCAATTGCATTGCTGCAAAATCCAAATAGTAGGAATGAATCATGCAGTAACGCACTGCAGACTTAGCGGAGGCTTAGCAATGACTTAAGGCAAAAGATCAGATCCACCAGGATGGATTTTCAGATCTGCGGATGACTGCTTGATCTGCAGATGAATGTCAGTTAAATCATGTGTGTATGATGATCTGCAGATCTCATAGACTATCATTGCAATTTGCAGGAATGGATTTTTGGTAGGAACAGATCTTTTGCAGATACTGATCTTTTGTGTCTGTACAGCATCTGTGTGTGCAGCATCTTGCAAAGATTTTTTTCTGATGTGGAGTTCAGCTCCATAGAAAAGACTGTGTAGAGTATGGGCTCTCATACTACATGAAAGGTGGTAAGATTGGTCTGTGATCTTTCATTTTCCAAAGACTATAGTCTGATGTGTGTATGCACCCTTAGCTACTTCCATATCCCCACAGTGTGTAAGGAAGGAGCCTCAAAGGACACCTGAAGGGAGAGAGATACGGAGGCTTCCATATTCAGATCTTTTTAAAGTGGACCTGAACTCAGAAATTCCACTCTGCACTAAAAGATGAGCAACTGCATAACAACCTTTAGGATAGGAACACACTAGGCAGTGCGGGAAAGGTAGCATTTTGCTGCATATGCGTTTGTGCGTTTTCTGTGTGTTTTAATGCGTTCGCGGTTCGCATATATATATATAAAAATCGCATAGGAGTTTTGTATGCTTTTTTTTATGCAAATCACTAGGAAATCAACAGGAACCGGACATACCAAACTTTAAAAAAAAAAAAAAAAAAGCATTAAAAAAAAAACCTGCATAAAAACCGGACTAAAACACAATACCTCTGCAACACCATATACTTTCAAAATTGAACTTACTTGGGGCTTCTAAACCCCTTCCCCCTCAAACATCCTATCCTCTCATCTCCCCCGCGGTTCACTTCCTGGTTTTTGCGACTTTAATGTCACAGGCCACTGCCCGGCCCTAAAGTCGCAAAGCCCAGGAAGCCGCAGCTGGGACTGGAGGATAGTTTTGTCCCAGCGTGGGCACAGGAACTCTGCGGGGGTCATTAGAAGCCCCAGTTAAGTTCAACTCTTTATTTTTTCCCATTACTGTACTCCTTTAAGGGTGTTGCTGTCAGGGCTGTGGAGTCGGTACAGAAATCTTCCGACTCCAACTCCTCAGTTTTATGAAACCACGACTCAGACTCCAACTCCGGGTACCCAAAATGGCTCCGACTCCAACTCCTTAGTCTAATACTTGACCAGTATGAATGAAACATTCCTGCAGAGGGTAGAGCTCCTCTTTAAACTTTCTCTTCTATGCCCATTCAAAGTGGATTTTAAATTCTGTTGGCATTGGTAAGGCTCTGCACTCCCATCCTCTGATCTCTTTCCTATTTACTTTTGGATTTATAACTGTGACAGAAGAGAAAGAACAAGACAACAAGTTCATTTCCAGCACACAGGGGTGGAAGCACACAGCATATGAAAGGTTTGGAGCCTGCCAGCCTGCTGTTTCATCTGCACTGCCTCCAGCACTATAGAACACAGGGACATCTATAATCAGAGGGCACTTTGCTTACAAGGATTCCATCCTTCATCTCCTCTGCTCCAATAGAGACAGTAGGAGAGAAGTTGCGTCCCAAGAGGTTCTGCAGCAGCAGCACTGACTTCTTACAGGCTGTCAGAGACCTGAGTGGGCTAATGAGTTCCCACCTCTATTAATAGACAGACGAGATAGGCTATGAATGATTCATGCGGCTGGGAAGAGCAGCAGAATGACTGATGAGCTGGATCAGCACTGCAGCTGCACCCATCACCCAGCCTACAGACAGACCGACCTGCAGCAGCACCAGGAAGCCAGTCAGCCGCCTCTGACACCGGCCGAACTCCCCGACTGCCAGGAAAGCCTCATCCAGGTCCATCTGCCAGTCACAGCGCGCAGCCAGCCATGCTGTTTACTACTGACGTCACGCACGTGGAGGGTGACGTGTCAGAACCCTCAGTCACGGCAGCCAGGGAGGATCAAGCCTTCGCTGGGCTCTGCCGAATGACGTCTGCTGTGCTAAATGTCCCGGACGTCAGAGCAACAAGCTTCTCTGCTCCGCGATTGGCTGCCTCGTGATCCGGGCCCCGCCCACCTCATACCTCATCATCCCCTGTGTATGGATTTGGGTAATTGCAGCTGAACATTAGTGGAATGTGACTCAGCTGAAGTCACTGTGGTTTAGTAATGCTTTATTATTGTTCAAGTTTAGTTTCACATTACATTTTATTGAAGGGAACTCTAGAGAGAGTGTTGTGAGCAGAATGGGGAAGATTAGGCATAAGGAGTACATATTACTGCAGCGCCGTTCAGTTTGGCGCAGGGAGAGTCGCATGACGGCTCTCCCTGCTGCCGCTAAACTACAAGGCGGTGTTAAATACTATTCTTCCTCCAAGTTGCTGCAACTCTGAGAGAGATGTAATTCGGAGTCTGGCATCCGCCAGAACCCCGAATTACCACTACGTGGGGCGCGCTGCATAGCATTGCTGCTTTGACAGCGCCCAGCTATAGCGTTAAGTTCCGTGTGCCGAAATAACCTGCTTCGATAATAAGGATTTTTCTTTTAACTTTCTGTCCTAGTGGCAAAAATATTGTTAACCTAATTTCTTGATTTCTTGTTCATAGACCAACGGCCACTCCGTGAACCAGTGGCGTAGCTAAGGAGCTATGAGCCCTGGTGCAAGTTTTGCATTGGGGCCCCTCAAGCACTCTATATAGAACAACTGATACGGTGCACCAAAACCTGCCAAGGGCAACTACAGTGTCAGAGGTACAAGTAGGGGATGGCAAACAGTTTGTTAATGATTACTAAAGCGTCTATAGAAGTGATTATTACCAGCACAGGGCCAATAGAGAGCTAATATTGTGCTTGAGGGAGGGCCCCTCGGGGCCCCTCTGACCCAAAAGCCCCGATGCGGTCGCTACCTCTGCAACCCCTGTTGCTACGCCACTGCCGTGAACGGGACTGAGCGGGAAACATTAATGGTAAAATTGCACATGAGGACCCTTGCCCCTTGGGCACGGTGCTTGCTTCAGCTACCACCTACAATCGCACAAATTTAGTATACCTATTTGGTTGGTGGGGTAAATAGTGTTTCCTGCTGTGCCCCGCATTTCGCAACAAAATTGCCATGAGCAGGAAGCGGCTGTCTTGCACTCTGGCTGAGTGCGTTAACAGGGTAATACACACTGCTGGACAGGAAGTACATCATTGGATTACCGACACTTTGCGCATGTGCGCAGCTGCCACAATCGGGATTTCACACTTACTACATCGCCATAGACTTGCATTGCAGCATAATCCGTGCGCTAGGCATGGATCATGCGGTAACACGCTGCAGAGGTCGCAACAATTTCGCTACTTCCATCGCACCGCATTGCAACAACATAGTATGTAAGTCTCCATAGGCTTACATTACCCTCGCAGTTGGAGAGTACTGCAACGCTACGAGACGCAGGAAGTGTAAAAGTAGCCTAAAAGATCAGCTATGGGGGCGGGACTCACTCGATAAAATATTGGGCACCAGGACCACCCGCGCTGCAAATTGCAGCTATAAATAGCCGCCGTTCTGCGCCTTCTGTATAGGTCTGTGTCATGTTTTTGTCTCATTGTTGCAGTCGTTAATGAATGTTGATACTCTGTTTACCCATTTAGAGGAAGGCATAAAGAAATATTGTGGTTTTTGAATATGCAACGGGTTTTATTTCTCTCTCTCAATATTTAGTTTGTTAAACTCCTGTAGGCTTTTCTGGCATAAAATACAAAATGCAAAACAAACAAAACACACAGAAAACTTCTACAAAGAACGTTTGAGTAGGAAAAAAACAACAACTGTGTCATTGTGAATAACTGCAAGCACAAATACTTATTCTGCCATTAAAAATGCTTTCATTAATTCAACGAAGTTCAAAATTAAAATTTTGAGTTGAGAATGAAGATTTCCAGGAAATTGCAAATATGTCTGCAAGGTGTAAACTGCATTTCCACTAGAGCTAAAAACCTCAGATTTTCTACTATAGTATACAAAATTGGATTTAGGCTGCTTTCACAGTCAGACGTTGCAGGTGCACGTTAGTGCAGCCTGTAACGCTCCCCCAACGCACAGCAATATAACACAAGTGGGCTGTTCACAGTGCCCACGTTGCGTTACATGTAACGCTGCACGTTAGACTGTTTACACATGCTCAGTGGGGGGCGGAGAGGAGGCGGGGAGATGCCGCTACAGTAGCCGCGCACATGGCTACTTAATATGCACTGCAATGGCGGCCGCTGATTGGCCGGCGAGACCACGTGATGCGGAGTGTCTCGCTCCGCATCACGTGGTCCCGCCGGCCAATCAGCGCCACTCTGAGAGACCTTATGCGGATAGAGCCGCCTAACGCAGCTCACTCTAACGTCCTCTCCCGCACCACCATGCGTTGCGTTAGGGGCACGTTATGCGACCATAACGTCCCCTAAAACACAACGTCTTAGTGTGTAAGTAGCCTTAAACTGACATCAATGTAAAGTAGTGTGTCTGTTTCCATTACATCCGAATGTTCACATGTAAAAATATTCTAAA
Organism: Hyperolius riggenbachi; assembly: GCF_040937935.1. Lineage (NCBI taxonomy): Eukaryota > Metazoa > Chordata > Amphibia > Anura > Hyperoliidae > Hyperolius > Hyperolius riggenbachi. The sequence continues at coordinate 71,923,592 of NC_090655.1, forward strand.
GTTTCTGCTTCAGTTATTCGGACATCGCCTATGAATCGGACATGATGCTTGTCACAAAACAAGCGCATCCAGTAATTTGGATTGAAAAATGGAAGAAAAATCAGACACAATTGTGCTTTTAAAGAAAAAAAAGCGCTGGGAATTTGGATGTGAAAATCCACGTACAAACTTTTCAGGTCTAGTAGAAATGGGTCCTTATATCTGCAGCGTTTCCGCTGAATTTCCATTACGTATATATTTTGAAAAACACATTCTTATTCACTTGAAGCCCGCCCTATACCTGGCCAGTGTGTTTAAATTGCAATGCTCCACCCCCATCGCACCGCAACGCACAAACCGTAATTCATAAGACCCTAAGGCAGAGCGTGCCCACAGGGCCGTATGCATAGTGCTGCCCCCCCCCTCCCGCCCCGCAAGTCCCTTGCACGCCCTTCACCGACTATCCCCCAGTGACGTACTCCCTGCTAGATAGGAAGTACATTACTGGGATTCCCGGGTTCCCCATCATATTTGTGTTGTTCCGCGCATGCGACCCTCACTGCCGAGTTTAAAATTTATGCCTCGCCCATTGCCTTTCATGACTTCCTATCTGCTAAGTCACCACAGAAGTCCGATGATAACATGCTGTTGACTTTGCGGCAGAGAATCGGGCAATTCAAGCACTACACAACACAATGCGGTGAGTCTTCTCTTGCACAGACTGGCCGCGACTGAAGGAAGTTACAGGACCTGGTACCAATGCAGGAGAAGGCGGAGGATGGCGGCCTGGGAGCGATCCATGCGGATGGGGCTGGAGGAAGCCCCAGGTATGTTTAAAACATTTAGATTAACCATGAAAAAGAAAAAAGAGGTCTTGAAAATACAGGCTGCACAACCATTCCAAATGTAAACAATCTTTATTGGACACCATGCAAAAAACACATAAAATCATTAAAAAAGTTACAGCTAACAAGCAGCAACTCACCACAATACATCAATTGCGGACCAATGATCAATAAGGCCTAGTGCACACCAGAGCCGTTCGGTCGCGTTTTCAGATCCGATTGCGGATGTGGAAACGCTAGGGTAATGTATTTCAATGGGGTGGTGCACACCAGAGCGGGAGGCGTTTTGCAGAAACGCATACTCCCGGTCTGCTGCAGATTTTGGATTGCGGAGGCGTTTCTGCCTCCAATGTAAAGTATAGGAAAACCGCAAACCGCTCTAAAAAACGGCAGTTCAGAGCGGTTTTGCAGGCGTTTTTGTTACAGAAGCTGTTCAGTAACAGCTTTACTGTAACAATATCTGAAATCTACTACACCAAAAACGCTTCACAAAACCGCAAAATGCTAGCTGAAACGCTACAGAAAAATAAGAAAAAGTGTTTCAAAATCTGCTAGCATTTTGCGGATCTGCTAGCGGTTTTTGGTGTGCTCCAGGCCTAAGTGTCTCACCACCTATGTAAACAATCAACCCTGTAAATTACGTTCAATGATTGAGCCCAATGTAAGGCAATCCCAGACCCGGGTTTAGACCTGAAAATGACATGCTACAGTAATAAGCCCTATAGTGACCAAAGTGCTAAGAAATAAGGATAGATATAGTGCTCCAAGAACATGAATGTTCAGGTAAAAGTGCATGAGCAGTGCATATAGGGATCAGTAATGCAAGTCAAAAGTTATATATGGGGTTGTAGCATACATATACCGATACTGGAGGGTCCTGGAATTGATAGCAGCATTCAGATAAGGGCAGTGGGAGGCATGCCAGACGCTCCACGCGTGGCGTGGTTAAAGATAACCACTTCCTCAGGAGCAGTGTATCATGGGAAAAGGAGTTGCTTAAGAGTTGAGGACCTTCGTGGATGGAGCGCTCTGATAGGACAAGCTGTCCGAGTGAAGAACGTCATCAGCTGGAGCGGAAATATATCCGCCTTCCAAGCTGTGTTGAAAATGAGTCATGGAGCGCAAGAGTCCACGTGATTCCTGTCCCTGTAGTGCATCCATTATGCCGCTGTGTGCTGGTCTATGCCCATCAATGGCAAGCGCACGTGGGTAACCAAGCCCGGCAGCCGGAAGTGCGTCACCGTCAAACAGAGGTGCGTCACTTCAGGAAGTGCTATGCCGGCTTGGAACGCAAATAGTTACCAGGGCTGATTACAATGTCCCTAAATTAAAAACAACTGTTTTTTCACAAAGTGTCACAAAATATTAAGGATTAAACAACATTATATCATGGTACACAAGGGATAATATACATGTAAATAAAGTGATGAACAAAATAATAATATTGAAAATACAGCAGGAAAATCGGCAGGAAATGCAGAGCAGAGACATCCCAGGTAAGGGGCGTTACTGTTTGACTCAAACAATAAGTAAATGCAAAGCTATATGGATATAGCCAATCAGGTAAGAGGCACTAAGCATAGCGTACATGTCTTACCCAATTCAATGTTTAATATGTGGTATGCGCCACAAGCATAGCGTCCATTATTTATGTATACTCAGAAACAGAGAGGAGGGGGATTTTTTGTTGTTTGGTTGCCAAGAGGGAGGTAACAAGACACAAACCATGTTAAGTAAAGTGCATGCTTCAAAAGACACCAACAGGGGGAACTTCATCAATCAGTGTGATTGTCGGGTAAAGGAGAGGTTAGTGTGGGTTCTGGGGGGTGGGAGAGGTTAGTGTGAGTGGTGGGGGAAAGGAGAGGTCAGGGTGGTTGTCAGGGAAGGGAGAGGTTAGTGTGGATTGTGGGGGGTGGGAGAGGTTAGTGTGGGGGTGGGGGAGGGAGAGGTCAGTGTGGGTGCTGGTGGGAAGGAAAGGTCAGTGTGGGTGATGGAGAGGGTAATGTGGGTGGAGGGAGAGGTCAGTGTGGGGGGGGGGGAAGAAGTTACTGTGGGTTCTGGGGGGGTGATGGGTCAGTGTAGGTGATTGGTGGAGGGTGAGGTCAGTGTGGGGGTGGATGAGGGAGAAGTTACTGCGGGTTCTGGGGGTGAGGGGTCAGTGTGGGTGATTGGTGGAGGGAGAGGTCAGTGTGTGTGTGTGGGGGGGGGGAGGGGGTTCTTGAGGGAGAAGTTACTGTGGGTTCTGGGGGGGGAGGGGGTTCTTGAGGGAGAAGTTACTGAGGGTTCTGGGGAGGGAGGGGGTTCTTGAGGGAGAAGTTACTGAGGGTTCTGGGGGAGGGGGGTGTGAGGGGTCAGTGTGGGTGATTGGTGGAGGGAGAGGTCAGTGTGGGTGTGTGAGGAAGAGGTTACTGTGGGTGCTGGGGGGAGGGGTCAGTGTGGGTGATTGGTGGAGGGAGAGGTCAGTGTATGTGTGTGGGGGGGGGGGATGAGGGAGAAGTTACTGTGGGTTCGGGGGGGGGGGGCGGTTGAGTGATCAGCGTGGGTTGGTTGGTGGAAGGAGAGGTCAGTGTGTGGGTGGGAGTGTGGAGGAGGTTCTTGAGGGAGAAGTTACTATGGGTTCTGGGGGGGGAGGGGTCAGTGTGGATGGAGGGAGGGGTCAGTGTGGGTGTGTGAGGAAGAAGTTACTGTGGGTGCTGGGGGGAGGGGTCAGTGTGGGTGCTGGGGGGGAGGTCAGTGTGGGTGTGTGAGGAAGAAGTTACTGTGGGTGCTGGGGGGAGGGGTCAGTGTGGGTGCTGGGGGGAGGGGTCAGTGTGGGTGATTGGTGGAGGGAGAGGTCAGTGTAGGTGCTGGGGGGAGGGGTCAGTGTGGGTGATTGGTGGAGGGAGAGGTCAGTGTGGGTGCTGGGGGGAGGGGTCAGTGTGGGTGATTGGTGGAGGGAGAGGTCAGTGTGGGTGTGTGAGGAAGAAGTTACTGTGGGTGCTGGGGGGGAGGGGTCAGTGTGGATGTGTGGATGAAGGAGAGGTTACTGTGGGTGCTGGGGGGGTCAGTGAGGGTGATTGGGTGGGGGGGAGATCAGTGTGGGTGCTGCTACGGACGACGCACATTCTCACCTGCTCCCACATTCCTGTCAGGGCTGCCTCTCCAAAGTGTCCTGGATTGGGGGGCGGAGCTTCTCGCGAAAGGAGGCGGAGCTTCTTGCAGCCACCTTTGTTGTAAAAAAAAGGCATGTGGGGGGGGGGGGGGGGATGTGCCAGAGCCCCTCCCCTCTGCACGTGACCCTCTAGTGACGGTTCCGCATCTGAGCCTCCAGTGCCGACAGCTCCGGGGTCACGTGACAGCCTCTGTGCTTCTTCAATCACACTATACTGCTCATAGCTCCCCATCACCGCCCTCTGGAGGCCCCAAATAGCATTACACGTGTGTGCCAGAGACCCGTCGTCCACCTCCAGCAGCGATCTCCCCTCTCCGCCCCCTCTCACCCCCGCAATCTGCCCCCGAACAGCTGTCTCCCCGCCGCTAGCGCTGTGACCACCAGGGGGCGCCCATGGATCGGGGATTTCCACATGAAAGCCGCGGCATTCCTCCGGGATTCCTGTTCGGGTCTTGGGGGGGAGTCCGGAGATGGAGATATGCGGGTGGTCCCGGGTTTGGTGGTCGCCGATCGCCTGAAAACCCCCCGAAGAGGCAGGAGAAGAAGCACAAGTGTGGCGCGTGGGCTGTGTCTGTTCTCAACGTGGTCCGCTCTGTGGCTTTATAAGGAAGTTCCGGTGCGGGAGCGAGGCATTCGCCTAGGGACCACCGAGCGGGGCGCCTCTGCCGCCGATCGCAGCTCCGATGCCGCAAACCGAAGGAAGGAATATTTTAGTAATTATTCTTTTTTATTATTTAAACAACAATCATAGAGTCACATAAGGATTTCAATATAGCAATTATGGAAATGAAAGCGGTACATATATATATATAGTAGCCAGAAAAAAAGTAATGTAAGCAGATATACCAAATGATGGCTATATATACATGTCAAATAGCTAAAAAAAAGATCACATATATATATATATATATATATATATATATATATATATATATATATATATATATATATATATATTAACGTTTTATTGAAAAGGTAAGCAAACTCCATATATATGTTATGGCCAAAACCAGAAATCGGCCAATTCTAGAATTGGCCGGCCGTTTCTAGAACTGGCCGATTTGACGTCGGCCAAAGTCCAAAATGCCGGGAATTTCTGACATTGGCCGGCCAGTTCTAGAAACGGCTAAAGCCAGTCGGCCAAAGTCCAAAACGCACAAATCCCAGAACATCCCGGGTCCTGTCCAGCACCATGAATGGCACTCAGAACTTCCTCTGTGCTCTGAAAGATACAGCATAATAATATTTTTTTTTTAAGAAAAGCATTTCTTAGTTACAGATACAGCATAATAATCTTTTTTTAAAGAAAAGCATTTCTTAGTTACAGCTGATACAAATCCTGCAATAAATTTGCAGTGCGTCTACATCCTGCTTTCTTTGGAGCAGTCATATTGTTAACATACTGTGCTTTTAAATTAGCTTCTCTGCTGTGGCAGTCAGGTGACACAGGGTACAGATCAAATTACAGTGGTGATTAGTCACAGATGAGGGGGGATGCATGGCTGGGGAGTGCTTTGCATGGCTGGGGGGCTTTTCTGGGTGCTTTGCTTTGCTGGGCACTTTGCATGGCTGCGGGTGCTTTGCTGGGGGGCTGTGCATGGCAGCGGGTGCTTTGCTGGGCACTTTGCATGGCTGTGGGTGGTTTGCTGGGGGGCTGTGCATGGCTGCGGGTGCTTTGCTGGGCACTTTGCATGGCTGCGGGTGGTTTGCTGGGGGGCTGTGCATGGCTGCGGGTGCTTTGCTGGGGGGCTGTGCATGGCTGCGGTGCTTTGCTGGGGGGCTGTGCATGGCTGCGGGTGCTTTGCTGGGGGGCTGTGTATGGCTGCGGGTGCTTTGCTGGGGGGCTGTGCATGGCTGCGGATGCTTTGCTGGGAGGCTGTGCATGGCTGCGGGTGCTTTGCTGGGGGGCTGTGCATGGCTGAGGGTGCTTTGTTGGGGGGCTTATGTTTAGTGACAGAGGAGGGGGAATCAGACAGGCTAAATACATACAGGGTGCTTCTCTCTGTTTTCCTTTTACCCTGTGCAAGAGTTCAGCGTGGAGAGCTGAGGGCGGAGGTGGTATCAGCTGCAGCCGGCAGCATACAGGCCAGCCCCGGGTCCCTGCAGGAGAGGAGAGGTGTGAGGAGGAATACGCCAAGGCGGCAGCAGGGACACCGCAGGGAGAAGTTGGAGAAGGAAGGCGGCGGTGAAATGAGCTGCAGCCGGTATCACGTCGGAACACCGGCAGCATATAGGCAGCCCTGGGTCCTCACAGAAGGTCCTCGAACAGAGAACAGGGGCCAGCGGGACATCAGCGGGGGACAGTGGGACATGGAGCGGCGGACAGCGGGACTGAACTCAGAGCGGGGGACAGCGGCACAGCAGTACTTAGGTGAGCTTCGGGACTTGGCCGGCCACATGTAGTTAGAACGCGTTCTGGCCGGCCAAAGTCCGACATGGAGGAGCATTTTGTACATTGGCCGCAGCAGCCGGCCACTTCGCGTTTTGACCGGCCAGAACCCGAAGTGGCCAGACTTCGGGTTCTGGCCGTAACATATACAAGAAGGCCAAAAAACCTCACTCAGGAAGCATTACATCAGTGTGAATTATGAAAATAAGTGAATATAATCAAATCCTTAGTATAGAATACATGATCAATTACATGCAAATAGTCCTAACATGCTGTAAATTGTCTTTCCAGATGAAAACTTGACTGATCAGTTACAGTTTATTTTTCCCCACCTGATGACCTCACAATACTCATCTGGGTACAAATAGAGGATGCTGGGATTACCTAATGACCTCACAATACTCAGATGGGTATAGAGGCTGCTGGGATTACCTGATGACCTCACAATACTCAGATGGGTATAGAGGATGCTGGGATTACCTGATGACCTCACAATACTCAACTGGGTTCAGAAGATGCTGTGATTACCTCATGACCTCACAATACTCAGCTGGGTTCAGAAGATGCTGGGATTACCTGATGACCTCACAATACTCAGATGGGTATAGAGGATGCTGGGATTACCTGATGACCTCACAATACTCAGATGGGTATAGAGGATGCTGGGATTACCTGATGACCTCACAATACTCAGATGGGTATAGAGGATGCTGGGATTACCTGATGACCTCACAATACTCAGCTTGGTATAGAGGATGCTGGGATTACCTGATGAACTCACAATACTCAGCTGGGTATAGAGGATGCTGGGATTACCCGATGACCTCACAATATTCAGCTGGGTATAGAGGATGCTGGGATTACCTGATGACCTCACAATACTCAGCTTGGTATAGAGGATGCTGGGATTACCTGATGACCTTACAATACTCAGATGGGTATAGAGGATGCTGGGATTACCTGATGACCTCACAATACTCAGCTGGGTATAGAGGATGCTGGGATTACTTGATGACCTCACAATACTCAGCTGGGTATAGAGGATGCTGGGATTACCTGATGACCTCACAGTACTCAGCTGGTTATACATAGAGGATGCATATAGGAGGAATAAGTATATGGAATAGAGAACATACAGGCTAGGTGCACACTTAGCAGAAACGCTAACGTTGCAGAACAAACGCTGCGTGGAAGTTGCTAATGGTTGTCGATGGGCCACAGGAAAAAATGCAAATAAAAACGCATATGCGTTTTCAAACGTGCGTTTTTAAAATGCAGGTTTTGTTGCATAATATTCAAAAACGCACATAATGAAAGTCAATGGGAATGCAATGGTATGCGGTTTTTATGTTTGCGTTTTACATGCGTTTTTATTTTTTAAAAAAATGTCTGATGTATTTCTGCTTCCTGTTGTCTTCCTAGGGATTAGCATAAAACGCAATTGCAAAGCGCATACAAAACGCATATGGGTTTTGTATATGCGAAACACAAATGCATAAAAACGCACACAAACACTTGAAAAACGCATCGGACAGGGAAAACCGCAAACGTACTAAAAACACAAAAACCCCACACATGAAAGAAAACGCAACCTTTCACGCTCTGTTATGTGTGCACCCAGCCTCAGTCAGTTTTAAGCACTGAGTATGAGCTGAGTGTAAAGGTGGCCATACACTTATAGATTTGCAGCAGATTTGACCATCAGATAAGGGGCCCATACACTCAGCCGATTTTCTGGCCGATCGATCGATCAAAATCAATTGGTCGATTGCAAATCGGTTGACCGATTGGAGGCCGATTTCGATTGATTTCCATCGAACTGGCAGGGTGGAAAATCTAGGTCGATCTGTTGAGATTGCTAATCATTTTGCATTGGCCCTAATGGAAATCTGATGGCAAAAAAATGCCATCAGATTGATTTTCAATCGATTTCAAACTGAAATCTATTGGAATTATAATCCTAGAAAAAATGTTCCTAAAACACATCAGATAGATAAGAAATTTATCTGATGATCTATCTGCTGCTAATCTGATGAGTGTATGGCCACCTATAGCTTTCTGGCAGATGCCTGTCAAGTCCAATCTGACAGGAATCTATCTGATGTGCCACACACTAGGAACAGGTTTCCAGTAGATTTCATAATGAAATCTATTGGAAATCGATCTAAAGGTGGCCATACATGTATAGATTTGCAGCAGATTTGACCATCAGATAGATTTCTGGCAGATGCCCGTCAAGTCCAATCTGACAGGAATCTATCTGATGTGTGCCACACAATAGGAACAGATTTCCAGTAGATTTCAGAATGAAATCTATTGGAAACCGATCTAAATGCATTATTGGACCATTAGATCCAATGCAACTCTATGGGCCATCGATCTGCTACCAGCAGCAGATCGACCTAAATTTTCCATCCTGTAAGATAGATCAAATCGATCAAAATCGTACACTAATCAATCGAATGGGGAATTTGATAGAATTGATTTCTGATCGATCGATTCTATAGAATCGATCGCTGAAATCAACCAGTGTATAGGCCCCTTAAAGAGGATCTGTAACGTCAAAAGATCCCCTGGGGGGTACTCACCTCGGGTGGGGGAAGCCTCCGGATCCTAATGAGGCTTCCCACGCCGTCCTCCATCCCTCAGGGGTCTCGCTGCAGCCCTCCGAGAAAGATGACGTCAATATTTACCTTCCTGGCTCCTGCGCAGGCGCTCTGACGGCTGTCGGCTCCGAACTACACGGAAATACCCGATCGCCGTAGGGTCTGCGCAGGCGCAAGTTTCCGGCGCCTGCGCAGTAGAGCGGACCCGACTGAGATCGGGTATTTCCGTGTAGTTCGGAGCCGAGAGCAGCCACAGCGCCCCCGCTGGAGCCTGCAAAGGTAAATATTGAACTGACAGTCGGGTCTGTCGCCGGCTGTTCGGAGGGCTGCAGCGAGACCCCCGTGGGACAGAGGACGGCGTGGGAAGCCTCATTAGGATCCGGAGGCTTCCCCCACCCGAGGTGAGTACCCCCCAGGGGATCTTTTTGATGTTACAGAGTCTCTTTAAGTGCATTAGTAACCATAACTGTGGATTCATGATTGGCCAGCTTGGTGTTATGCTACGTACACACATGCGACAACGATCGTTCGTTGAGAACGACGAACTAACTTTTAATTCATGAAAGAAAGTAAAGTTAGTTTTAAAATGTGTGTAACGATCTGATCGTTAGAACGAACGTTACATCACGTAAAGCAACTATTGCGCTTGCGCAAAAAAATGAGAAGTTTCATGGAGAAATAGCGAAATGCGCATGTCAAGCCTAGTACGAACGACTGTTTCCAACGATGTACTACTTTTGCAAACGATCGTCGTTGATAAAAATCTGCCAAGCTAGATCGTTCGTTTTGTAACTATCTAGCTCGTTTGTCGTTAGACTTAATGATCGTTGGTTGCTTCTTTTTTAAACGATCGTCGTTTGAAACGATCGGGGAACGATCGCTTCAAACTACTATAGTCGCATGCGTGTACGCACCTTTAGTAGTGTTCAGATCATCAAATCATATTTGTGATCTGTACACAGAAACTATGGTAATTGTAGCCAAATAGAAAGTTATATAAACAGATCACAAATATAATGATTTGATGATCTGAAAACTACTAACACCAAGCAGGCCAATCATGGCAAAACGATGGAACGTTTGACATGTTTAGTAGCCTGGTACACACTTTCAATTATGATTGGCCAATAACTGGCCAGTTATACCACCTATGGCTAGGTCCACACTTGTCGGTTCAGGATCAAATCTGTTTTAAAGAGACACTGAAGCCAAAAAAAAAATATGATATAATGAATTGGTTGTGTACTATGAATAATTACTAGAAGTTTAGTAGCAAAGAAAATATTCTCATATTTTTATTTTCAGGTATATAGTGTTTTTTCTAACATTGCATCATTCTATAATTTGTGCAGATTACACAACACTCAGCATTCAAAATGATTCTTTCAGAGCAGTCTGTGAACTAATGACCTCTCCTCTGGCAGAGAAAAAGTAAATAGTTCAATAACACTTGAGATAATAAAAGTCAGATAACAGCCCTCTCCATGACTTTGAAAGTCGCAGAGCTTAATTGCTTTTTTGCATAGAGATAACAACTGGAGTTTCTTAACTCTTCCTGTACTGGCAACAATTAGACTGATGTATCTGATCTTAATGTTTTATTTCTTAGCTGTACTACACATACAAATCATAATATCATCATTTTTTTTTCGCTTCAATGTCTCTTTAAACGGAACCGATTCTTTTTTTCTTTCTTTCTAAACAAAACGGAGGCTATGGTACAGCCACAGGGGACGTGGAGACGTCAGCGGGCAGCGAGGAGGGCGGTCGTTCCCCCCCTCACCTGGGTCCCCCATCCCCACTCTCCCTCCAGCTAGTGGGGGTCCTTGAAAATGTTGCAAATCCGGACCGTCCGTTCAGGTTTTAAAAATGGGTCCCCCTGAACGCAGACGGATGCGTTTTTTTTATGGGTGAAGCAAACTGCTATCTTTAACACTGGTATCTGTGGCTTCAGTTTTGATCCAGCCTGAAAAACAGAGCGACAGATACGTTAACAGAGAAAGTGTGAACCTAGCTATATGTAGTATGATTGTTTATCTACACAATCTGCTCACTAAATCCAATATCTGTTGGCTCCCATAGTGCATGTTGGTAAGTGTAGTAAGTGATTGGCCAATCATAATTGAAAGTGTGTACCAGGATTTACTCACTGGAAAGACTACATCCTATAGGTATTATGCCTGGGTCACACCATGCAATTTCCTTCAGATAGACGGATCGAATTGATAATTTCCAACATATCCGATCTGTTTTCAGATCGTTTTTCCAATTAAACTTTTCAAAAACTTCTACAAAAAAATGCATCAGAAAAATGATCAGAAATCAGATCAGATAGGACCTGTCAGAAATCATCGTTTGGACCCGTCTATCTGACGGGAAATTGCATGGTGTGTATGTACCAGGCATAACAACTAGCTGGAAGCATCTGAGTCATTATCTGATCACGTATGATATGTGTGAAAGTGGAGATTCCATTCTACAATGGGGCACAGTTCCATCTTATATCTGCTTATTAATGTTACTTTTTCTTTATGGTTATGATTGTCTCACAAGGTTATATTCTCTACCTCAGGCTTATTAACTCCTTCCATAGAGTCAGGATCAGGCCTGTTTTGTATTGCCGTGCGGCTGACCTGAGGGAGGTGGGGAGGGCGCAGTGATGGAGGGGGAGCTGCAGCTGTGGATACAGCTGCCCAACCTCTCCCTCCCTTCCTCTCCTGGGCCACCCTCCGTGCTCCCCCTCCGATGCAGAGTAAAGCGCAGCAGGAAGCAATGTAGAGAGCAACTCACCTGCCTGAGTTCCAATCGCCGTTCACTAGTCGCTGGTCTCCTCCTCTGCATAGCCGCTTATACATACTATACTTCCTGTTTGGGGGTGCCTATTTAGCAGGAAGTATAGTGTGTATAAGCGGCTATGCAGAGGAGCAGACCAGCGGATAGTGACCGGCGATTGCAACACAGGCAGGTGAGTTGCTCTCTACATTGCTTCCTGCTGCGCTTTACTCTGCATCGGAGGGGGAGCACGGAGGGCGGCCCGGGAGAGGAAGGGAGGGAGATGTCGGGACGCTCTCACCTCGGCTGACTATCCCCTCCATGATGGGGGGAGGAGGGTACCTACCTATTTAGCCGATACTAGGGGCAGCTACCTGTCTAACCTATACTGGGGGTACCTACCTATCTAACCTATACTGGGGCACATACCTATCTAGCCTATACTGGGGGTACCTACCTATCTAACCTATAATAGGGGCACCTGCCTATCTAGCCTATACGGGGAAAACCTACCTATCTAACCTATACGGGGGCAGCCTCCTATCTAACCTATACTGGGGGCACCTACCTATCTAGCCTATACTGGGGGTACCTACCTATCTAACCTATACTGGGAGCACCTAACTATCTAGCCTATATTGGGGGGCTCCTACCTATCTAACCTATACTGCAAGCACATACCTATCTAACCTATACTGGGGGCAGCTACCTATCTAACCTATACTGCGAGCACCTACTTATCTAACCTATACTGGGGGCAGCTACCTATCTAACCTATACTGGGAGTACCTACCTATCTAACATATACTGGGGGCACCTACCTATCTAACCTATGGCAGCTACCTATCTAACCTATATTGCTGGTACCTACCTATCTAGCCTATACTGGGGTCAGCTACCTATCTAACCTATATTGCTGGTACCTACCTATCTTACCTATACTGGGGGCAGCTACCTATCTAACCTATATTGCAGGTACCTACCTGTCTGAAGAAAACCAACGCCAGGTGAAACTCGTCACGTGAGGCTGCGGTCATGTGACGGATCTCTGTGCACGGCCTCGCTCTCTCCCCCCAGCATTCTGGTTCCTGCTTCAAAACGCCAGAACGGCAGAAGTAGCCGGTGCACATAAACGGACGGCGGCAGTCGAGTGGCACGCAAGGGAACCTGGCATATGGACGTTGCTAATGCCGGAAGTACCCGCCATTATAGCGTAATACGCTTATACAAAAGGACAGGTGAGTCCCGGCGAGTGCCGGTCTGCTTAGAAAAATTGCTGGGTATGTTCTGCATATAAAAAGGGGAGCTAAAGTAAGAGGCTGAAGTGTATTCATCATATGCTATCCATGACATATGGCACATGACCCAGATACCTATAGAGAACATCACAAGGGTTAATAAGGATTAATAGCATCCGGAGTTTACATAAAGGCGGCCCGAAGAAATACGCTATTGGTAACTGTAGCTTATGCTTGAATAATAGGAGTGCACTCCAAATTCATCTAGCGCTAGGCCTAACATCCTCTATGGGAACTGCAGCCATTTTTATGGTTTTAAATGGGGGGGGGGGGTTCACACTATGCTTTTGTAATAAAAAAAATACTTTTGATACTTTGTATATGGGAAACCCGATTAACCTTTTTGTCATACCTACCTATCTAACCTATACGAGGGGCAGCTACCTAACTAATCTGTATTGGAGGCTCCTACCTATCTAACCTATACTGGGGGCACCTACCTATCTAACTTATACTGGGGGCACCTACCTATCTAGCCTATACTGGGGCACCTTCCTATCTAACCTGTACTGGGGGCACCTACCTCTCTAGCCTATACTGTGGGCACCTACCTATCTAGTCTATACTGGGGGAACCTACCTAGCTAGCCTATACTGGGGGCACCTACCTAGCTAGCCTATACTGGGGCCACCTACCTATCTAGCCTATACGGTGGGCACCTACCTATCTAGCCTATACGGTGGGCACCTACCTATCTAGCCTATACTGGGGGCACCTACCTAGCTAGCCTATACTGGGGGCAACTATTCTGCCTACCTATATTGGAGGCACCCACCTAGCTAACCTGTACTGGGGGCACCTACCTGTCTAACCTATAGCGGCGACACCTGCCTATTTAACCTATGCCATGACAACTATACTGCATATCTATACTGGAGGCACCTACCTGGCTAACCTATACTGTGGGGACCTATAGCTGGCTACCTATACTAGGGCACCTATGCCTGGCTACCTATACTGGGGCACCTATGCCTGGCTACCTATACTGCGTGCAACTAGACCTAGCTAACCTATACTGCGGGCACCTATACCTGGCTCCACGTGGAGAGGGGTGCACTTTTCACACCCTCGCCCTGAGTGTATTTTTGCCTAGAAACTGCCCTGGTCAGGATTACCTGATGACCTCACAATACTCAGCTGGGTATAGATAGAGGATGCTTCAAAACTGCCATCCCCTATACCTCCCTCCTTACCTTCCCCCAACCCGCCCTAAGAGTCTACCTTGCCATGGTGGGCCAGCTTAAAATCCTATTGGCCAAAATGTGATTTACTTTTAGCCAATTGGATTAGCCAAAAAAGAATATAATAAACCATCTTAGAGGGAGATCAACTAATTAGGACCCTTTTGTATTAGGCACGTTACGATTCAAAAATTGTATCGTGCCCATTTTGCCAATAGCAACAGCACGGCAATGAACATGTAAATTGCATTGCCGGGTTTTTGCTAGTGCAATTGGTATTTTCCAGAATTACGATTGTCGGCCTGCATGTTTTTTGTTTTGTTTGCGCTTCTATGCTTTGTAACTTTTTGGTGAGGATCGGTATGGCTGTGGGGAGGAGGAGGCCATAAGTGGAACTCAGTGGGTATATTTAAATTATTTTAAATATGCCCCTGAGTTCTACACTGCAGGTTGCAACAATTTGTAATCACCAATCAAATTCTCTCAAGGGCCAGTTCACACTTGGTGCGCTTTTGGGGGAGAGCGTTTCTGCTCTTTGCTGATAGCTGGTATTCAGCAAAGCACTGTGGTAAATCGTTGCAGTGTCTGTGGTGTGCATATGTTACAAAGGTGCACTTCGTGCAACATGTTGGTGACAGTTAGAGTGCCATTCTCATTCTGTGGAATGAGACTCGAAAAACGCAATCACTGCAACATGGAGCCACATTTGCTTGGTAAAAATGCAAACACACTCCATAGGCGATTGTGATTTGCTTTTTGTGAGCCCAATGTTGAACCAGACCTAAGGGGGACCAACTGGATCCCAATTATTTATCAGGTGGTCGTCATGTTACCAGACTTTACACTTGAGGGTGTAAGAGTGGTACCCATGATGACCACCTATCCCTCTTTAAAACTGCCATCCCCTACACCTCACTCACTCCCTTCCCCCAACCCGCCCTAAGAGTCTACCTTGCCATGGTGGTCCAGTTTACAATCCTATTGGCCAAAATGTGATTTACTTTTAGCCAATTGGATTAGCCAAAGTACTCTGCCAAAAAAGAATATAATAAACCATCTTAGAGGGAGATCAACTAATTTGGGCCCTTTTGTATTAGGCACGTTATGATTCAATAATTGTATCCTGCCCATTTTGCCAATAGCAACAGCAAGGCGATGAGCATGTAAATTGCATTGCCGGGTTTTTGCTAGTGCAATTGGTATTTTCCAGAATTACAATTGTCAGCCTGCATCTTTTTTGTTTTGTTTGCGCTTCTATGCTTTGTACATTTTTGGTGAGGATTGGTATGGCTGTGGGGAGGAGGAGGCCATAAGTAGAACTTGGGGGTAAATTTAAATCATTTTAAATACGCCCCTGAGTTCTACACTGCAGGTTGCAACAATTTGTAGTCACCAATCAACTTCTCTCAAGGGCCAGTTCACACTTGGTGCGCTTTTGGTTTGGAGCGTTTCTGCTCTTTGCTGATAGCCGGTATTCAGCAAAGCAGTGTGGTAAATCCTTGCAGTGCCTGCGGTGTGCATATGTCGCAAAGGTGCACTGCATGCAACATTTCGGTGGCAGTTAGAATGCCATTCTCATTCTCTGGAATTAGACTTGAAAAACGCAATCACTGCAACATTGAGTCACAATTGCTTGGTAAAAATGCAATCACACTCCATAGGCGATTGTGATTTGCCTTTTGCGATCCCAATGTTGAACCAGGCCTAAGGGGGACCAACTGGATCCCAATTATTTATCAGGTGGTCGTTGTGTTTTCAGACTTAACACTTGAGAGTGTAAGAGTGGTACCCATGATGACCACCTATCCCCCTTATCCCTCTTCAAAACTGCCATCCCCTATACCTCTCTCACTCCCTTCCCCCAACCTGCCCTAAGAGTCTACCTTGCCATGGTGGGCCGGCTTACAATCCTTTTGGCCAAAATGTGATTTACTTTCAAGCCCATGGTGTGCAGCAAACCCGCACAGAAAAATGTGTGCGGAAAACTGAAGTGTGACCCCTGCCTTAGCGTCTATAGAGTAGCTATTGAGCGAAAAATGAGCGATGAGCGAACAAGCCAATATTGTTTTCGCATCAATTTTCGCATCAATTGTCACAAAAATAATGAAATGTTAAATTTGATTTTCAAACAAAAATAGCATCTTAAATGAGTTTTATTTTTAACAGTAAAATATTGATCTTTTGTTTTCACCGTAAAAAATGTTGCTGCAAAAATATAGATTTTTATATATATAACGATTTTTCGCATTTGGCGTCAGTGAGGATAGAAGTTCTCCTGTTCTAATGCTCTCCCCTCCCCCCCCCCCCCCCCGTTATTAATTCCTTAAAGACACTTGTAGTTACCAAAATAAAAAAAGTTACATTCTCACCTAAGAAGAGGTAAGAGGTATCCTAAAGAGCCTTCCCAGTCCTCTCTGTCTCCTCATTCCACCAATGTCCCCGTTCAAATTTCTTTAGGTCTCCTGATGTCAAGGTTCTGCAACACATATGGGGCTTGATTCACAAAAGAGTGCTAACTGATAGCACGGCCGTTTTTGCGCACATTTTCGCATTGTGCGGTCGCGAATTTTTGTGCAAAACGATAACGTTTTCGCGTGCAAACATGATTTTTCATGCGAAACCGATATCGTTTTCGCACGCAAACGTGAATTTTCACACTAAACCGATATCAGTTTCACGCAAACATTCGCGTTTGTGCACTAAAACATTATCGTTTCGCACGAAAATTCGC
Source organism: Hyperolius riggenbachi (assembly GCF_040937935.1). NCBI lineage: Eukaryota > Metazoa > Chordata > Amphibia > Anura > Hyperoliidae > Hyperolius > Hyperolius riggenbachi. The sequence goes on from NC_090655.1 coordinate 71,940,544, forward strand.
AATGCGAAAATTCACACGAAATCGGCCATGCTATCAGTTAACACTCTTTTGTGATTTTTGAAAACTGACCTGAAGCCCCGCCCCCAATTGCTCTTTTGCTGACCGTAGCAGCACCGCAAGTAACATGTAAATGGCAGTGCTGGTTTTCCACTAGCGCTATTCTCTTTCTCCCAAATAACAATCACCAGCCTGCGTGATTTTCACTGTTATTGTGCTCAAATATCCGACGGATCACAAGGAAATGACCGCAAGATACCGCGATCATCTTGCAAGATGTCAGCTCTAGCCCCTCTGCTAGGCTGACCAGATGTCCTCTTTTCCCCGGACAGGTCCTCGCAGGTTTTTGAAATGTCTCCGTGAAGAGAGCCAAACACAGAGTGAGTCAAAAGAGCCGATTGAAGAGACAGAGAGCCGAACAGCCAAGACTCAGTCCAGTGTTTTCCCCAGAGCCTATTAGCTGGGCAGTAGTGTGGTCCGGATCATGAATGATTCGGATCTTTGATCTGGATCTTTTTTGTGAGTCAAATCATCCGGATCTGTAATGATCCGGATGATTCGACTCACAAAAAAGATCTGGATCAAAGATCCGAATCGTTCATGATCCGGACAACACTACTGCCCAGCTGATAGGCTCTGGGGAAAACACTGGACTGAGTCTTGGCTGTTCGGCTCTCTGTCTCTTCAATCGGCTCTTGTGACTCGCTCTGTGTTCGGCTCTCTTCACGGAGACATTTCAAAAACCTGTGAGGACCTGTCCGGGGGAAAAAGATATCTGGTCAGCCTAGCCCTCTGCAGCTCACTGTGTTTGACCCATGCCTCTCCTTGTGATGGATCTTATCTTTCATCACTGCTGCACCCCAGCCAGGCAGTCAGCCTGCCATATTGGCAGACATGTGCTCTCTTTGTTTATATGCCCTTGGGGGCGGGGCTTCATGCGTGATTTGGGGCGGGGCTTGGCGTGGTTGGGGCAGGGCCAAAGCATGATGTCACAGTTGCATTCCAGCCAGGCAGTCAGCCAGCCATACTGGCAGACATGTGCTCTCTTTGTTTATATGCCCGTGGGGGCGGGGCTTCGTGCATGGTTTGGGGGCGGGGCCAAAGCATGATCTCACAGTTGCACCGCAAGATACCGCGATCATTACGCAGCATGATTACGCTTGTGATTGTGTTACGTAGTGGTAAAGGGCCCTTTGTCTGCTTCCCCCATTTGCTATGAGACCATCCCATGCTTCAAAGTGCCCATTAACAGTACAATTTTTTCAACAGATGCGATCTTTTAATGCAATTTTTACAATTGAATTGCATATAAAAAAAAAGTATGTGGGGAAAATCGATTCTATGGTCGATTGGATCAGAAAATGTAATGGTTCAGAGAGAGAGAAAATGCCCTAATTAACCTGTTTATGGGAACAATAAATGATTACCTTCCTATTACTTTCGATTGCAACAAAATGCATCAAAAGATTGCGTCTGATGAAAAAATTGTTCCATTAACAGGCCCCTTTAAACTCATCAATGCATGTAAAATATTAAAGTATAAGTTGAAAAACAAATATTTGACAACTAAGTTAACCCCTTCTTGATTGTCCATAAGAGGTGGAAGGTGGCTGCATAATTGCGCATGCCTGTTCACATGTACGTGTTGCGTGTCCCCTTCCCCGTGGCACCCGCAGGTGTATTGCGATCCTATCTCCTGCAAAACAGATCATTTTAAAAGACAGTTTTGTCAGAAAAGTGGAAAAAAAAAAAGAAAAAAAAAAAAGTGTTTTAAAATGTCAGTTTTGCAGAAAGTGGTTAAAAGTAAAGGGAAAAAAACCCTCAGCATAGATGTAGGCTTGAGCATAACTGAAATGTTGTTAAGACCGGTTTACATTCAACAACAACAAAAACAACAACAACAAATAACATTTGTAAAGCGCTTTTCTCCGTAGGACTCAAAGCGCGTAAGCATGGCTCAGACCATCGTGGTACAGAGGAAGAATTTAAAGTGGATCCGAGATGAACTTTTACTCCTTGCATAATTGTGTTCCGTACATATAGTTTATAGGGCATTCCTCAAGCCAAATACTTGTTTTGTTTTAATACCCTAATTTCCTATAAACTAAACAAGCCACAGCTTCTCCAGAGTGCCTTGGCGCTTGCAAGGGATTGTGGGATTTCAGTCTGGGCAGGTGAAAAAGGTGTTACTAGCTATAGATTTCAGAGGCAGAGTTTTCACAATCTGAGAGCTGCAGTGCAGATACAGATCAGTTGCCTGTGTAATGGAGGAGATAAGAGTGGAGTTTTCACAGAATATGCAGATTAGCATGCCTAGATACAGATAAGCTTGCCTGTGTGTGTAATTGTGTAATAGTGACAAACAGAAAACATGTCTGCTCCCATTGTACCACAGGAAAAAATATTAATATACTGTTGAAGCTGTTTGAAGATAGATTTGCTGTGTAAACTATCTAAACTTTAGATAAGATATATAGACAAGTCACTTGCTATATTTAGATTTTCATCTCGGATCCGCTTTAAGTCCGAAAATGCCAGGCTAAACAGGTGGCTTTTCAGTTTGGATTTGAATAGCTCCAGGGATGGTGCTGTCTTTACTGGGTGTAGCAGGGAGTTCCAAAGAGTAGGGGCAGCATGACAGAAGGCTCTGTCTCTAGATTTTTTGAGGTGCACTCTGGGAGTGACCAAGTTTATAGAACTTGCTGATCTGAGGTTGTGAGAGGTGTGGTGCAGCTTCAGCAAGTCCTTCATGTATCCAGGGCCCAGATTGTGCAGGGATTTGAATGTCAGCAGTCCAATCTTGAAGAGTATTCTCCATTCTACTGGTAGCCAGTGCAGTGAGCGAAGGATCGGTGTAATGTGACAGTGGCGAGGCTGGTTTGTTAGCAATCTGGCAGCAGCATTCTGCACTAATTGCAGGCGACGCAGGTCCTTTTTGGGGAGGCCAGCATAAAGGGCATTGCACTAGTCCAGCCGTGATGTGATGAAGGCGTGAACTAGGGTTGGAACTAGGGTTGGAATCTTTGCAATGTTCTTCAGATTAAAGTAGGAAGATTTAAAGAGACTCTGAAGCCTCTTCAAAATCCTTTTTTTTTTTTTTTTTTTAACCATCCTGTTAAAAACATTAGTCCTACCTAAATCGCCACATTCCCGCGGCTGTAAACTAACTAAAATCCCCCTAACTCCTCGGGGGGCGATCCATGCAGTACTTCTGTGTGAGGCAGGGCTATGAGCCGCCTATCCCCCGCCCCTCTAAGTCTACCTTCGCTGAGAGGGGCGGGGGAGAGGCGGAGATCCGCCGCTGATAGATGCGTGTGGGGCAGGGCTGCAGCTCATAGCCCAGCCTCACACGGAAGCGCACAGGGGCAGCAAAATCCACGACCAAGAAAGTCGTGGATTTTGCTGGGGAGAGGGAGGGCGGGTGAGGGGGGTTTTAACTAGCTTACAGCCGCGAGGATGCGGCGATTTAGGTAGGACTAATGTATTTAACAGGATGGTTTAAAGAAAAAAGGATTTATAAGAGGCTTCAGAGTCTCTTTAACTACAGATGAAATTTGGTTTCTGAAACTCAATTCCCAATCGATTAGTACGCCAAGGCTGCGCACAAGGTTGGAGCTGTTTATGTCTGAATTCTCAATCCTGATTGGTGTTTCTTTAGGATAGAGCTATTTTGATGGCGAGCACTGGCTTTAGACAAAAAGGTCCTGAGTTTTGTCAGCATTCAGTTTCAACCAGTTATCATTCTTCCATGCCTGTAGCTCAGCTAAGCAAGAATTCTCTGCCGCTTGCCCCGCGATCTCGATTCACAGGCAAAACCTAGCGATTCAGCGCGATTTGCACTTGTGATTTCCGATCAATATAACGAGAATCACCGCGCAATCGCTCCAAAGACACTGCATGCGGCGCTTTTGCAATTGATAGAAATATCAATATTTACATAGGGACACATTAGTAGCAGCACTTAGTTGATCGCTGGCGATCAGAAAAGCGCTGAAAAAGTGCCAAGTGTGAACCAGCCCTGACTTGTCTCCATTGATATCTGATGTCACAGCTGCACCCCAGGCAGGCAGTCAGCCATATTGGCAGATGTTCTCAAGTTTGCGTCATATGCCCGTGGGGCGGAGCTTAATGGTGGTTAGGGGGCACAGCTTTGAATGACAGCATGGTGGCGGAGCCAAAGCATGATGTCACAGCTGAATCCCAGCTAAGCAGTCATCCATTTTGGCAGATGTTCACGATTTTGCTTTATATGCCCGTGGGGCAAAGCTTTGTGGTTTGGGGGTGGGGCTTTGAGTGACAGTTTGAGGGCAGGCTTCATGCAGGCCTTAGGGGCGTGGCCAACTCATGATGTCACAGCTGAACCCCAGTAAGGAAGTCGGCCATCTTGCAAGATGCCAGCTCTAGCCCAGGCATGGACAAACACGGCCCTCCAGCTGTTACGGAACTACAAGTCCCACAATGCATTTGCCTTTATGAGTCATCACTGTGACTCTCTCACTCCTGCAATGCATTGTGGGACTTGTAGTTCCTTAACAGCTGGAGGGCCAAGTGTGTGTGTGTGTGTGTGTGTGTGTGTGTGTGTGTGTGTGTGTGTGTGTGTGTGTGTGTGTGTGTGTGTGTGTGTGTGTGTGTGTGTGTGTGTGTGTGTGTGTGTGTGTGTGTGATGGTTTAAAGTAAAAGGTAGGAATGAATGGAGATGATTGTAGTAATAGGATTGTACTGTTGGATTTTTTTTCTTTTTGAATATTCTTCTATTGGGGCATAGTACTGTGTTTATGTCAATACATAGATGCCTGTCGTGTTCATATCTAGATCTTTGTTTATATGATTGCATATTTGTTAGTGGTTATGTTTTCCATGTGTTAGGGGTGGGGGGTTTGGATTGTTTCTTTTTCCATCTCTTTTCAGATCCTGCTATTAAAGAGAAGGCCAGGACATTGAGCAGAAGAGAATTGAAAACACCCTGTGACCCAATACCGTTGTACACCTTTTGGAAAACTAGTGGCAGAGTGGAAGCAACCAAGTTGTAATCAGAAAATTCTATTGGGGTAATGTACGTTTTTGTATGTCTCTATGTACAAGCGTTTAGTTTTCACAAAAATATCTGATGTGCGTAAGTGAATTTTAGTGGGAGTGTCTGTGAGTAATGGTTTGTAGTGAAAGGTAGGGATGAATGGAGATGATTGTAGGAGATTTCAAAATAGGGTTGTATTGTTGGATTTTTTTCTTCTTCAAATTATTCTATTGGGGCATAGTACTGTGTTTATGTCAATACATAGATGCCTGTCGTGTTCATATCTAAATCTTTGTTCATATGATTGCATATTTGTTAGTGGTTATGTTTTGCATGTGCTGGGGTGGGGGGTCTGGATTGTTTCTTTTTTCTGATCTTTTCAGATCCTGCCATTGAAAAGAAGGCCAGGACATTGAGCGGAAGAGAATTGAAAACGCCCTGTGATCTAATACCATTGTGCGCCTTTTGCAAAATTACTGGTAGAGTGGAAGCAACCAAGTTGTAATCAGAAAATTCTTCTATTGGGGTAATGTTCTATTTCTCTATGTACAAGCGTTTACTGTTTACAAAAATCATCTGATGTGCGTAAGTGAATTTTAGTAGGTGTGTGTGTGTGAGTGATGATTTGTAGTGAAAGGTAGGAATGAATGGAGATGATTGTAGTAGAAATAAAAATAGAAATGTGTTGTTGGATTTTTTTCTTCTTAAAAATCCCTCTATTGGGGCATAGTACTGTGTTTAGGTCAATACATAGATGCCTGTCGTGTTCATATCTAGATCTTTGTTCATATGATTGCATATTTGTCAGTGGCTATGTTTTGCATGTGCTGGGGTGGGGGGGACTGGATTGTTTCTTTTTTCTTATCTTTTCAGATCCTGCCATTAAAAAGAGGGCCAGGACATTGAGCAGAAGAGAATTGAAAGCGCCCTGTGATCCAATACCATTGTGCGCCTTTTGGAAAATTATTGGCAGAGTGGAAGCAACCAAGTTGTAATCAGAAAATTCTTCAATTGGGGTAATGTATGTTTTTCTATTTCTCTATGTACAAGCGTTTACTGTTTACAAAATAATCTGATGTGCGTAATTGAATTTTAGTAGGTGTGTGTGTGTGAGTGATGATTTGTAGTGAAAGGTAGGAATGAATGAATATGATTGTAGTAGAAAAAAAAATAGAAATGTTTTGTTGGATTTTTTTTTCTTCTTGAAAATTCTTCTATTGGGGTAAAATACTGTGCTTTTGTCAATACATAGATGCCTGTCGTGTTCATATCTAGATCTTTGTTCATATCATTGCATATTTGTTAGTGGTTATGTTTTGCATGTGTTGGGGTGGGGGGGTCTGGATTGTTTCTTTTTTCTTATCTTTTCAGATCCTGCCATTGAAAAGAAGGCTAGGACATTGAGCGGAAGAGAATTGAAAACACCCTGTGACCCAATACCGTTGTGTTCCTTTTGGAAAACTAGTGGCAGAGTGGAAGCAACCAAGTTGTAATCAGAAATTTTTTCTATGGGGTAATGTACGTTTTTGTATGTCTCTATATACAAGCATTTAGTTTTCACAAAAATATCTAATGTGCGTAAGTGAATTTTAGTGGGAGTGTGTGTGAGTGATGATTTGTAATGAAAGGTAGGGATGAATGGAGATGATTGTTGGAGATTTCAAAATAGGATTGTATTGTTGGATTTTTTCTTCTTAAAAATCCTTCTATTGGGGCATAGTACTGTGTTTAGGTCAATACATAAATGCCTGTCGTGTTCATATCTAGATCTTTGTTCGTATGATTGCATATTTGTCAGTGGGTATGTTTTGCATGTGCTGGGGTTGGGAGAATGGATTGTTTCTTTTTTCTTATCTTTTCAGATCCTGCCATTGAAAAGAAGGCCAGGACATTGAGCAGAAGAGAATTGAAAACGCCCTGTGATTCAATACCGTTGTGCGCCTTTTGCAAAATTACTGGCAGAGTGGAAGCAACCAAGGTGTAATCAGAAAATTCTTCTATTAGGTTAATGTACGTTTTTCTATTTCGCTATGTACAAGCGTTTACTGTTTACAAAAATAATCTGATGTACGTAAGTGAATTTTAGTAGGTGTGTGTGTGTGAGTGATGATTTGTAGTGAAAGGTAGGAATGAATGGAGATGATTGTAGTTGAAATAAAAATAGAAATGTATTGTTGGATTTTTTTTCTTCTTGAAAATTCTTCTATTGGGGTAAAATACTGTGCTTATGACAATACATAGATGCCTGTCGTGTTCATATCTATCATATCTAGATATTTGTTCATATCATTGCATATTTGTTAGTGGTTATGTTTTGCATGTGTTGGGGTGGGGGGTCTGGATTGTTTCTTTTTTCTTATCTTTTCAGATCCTGCCATTGAAAAGAAGGCCAGGACATTGAGCGGAAGAGAATTGAAAACGCCCTGTGATCTACTACCATTGTGCGCCTTTTGCAAAATTACTGGTAGAGTGGAAGCAACCAACTTGTAATCAGAAAATTCTTCTATTGGGGTAATGTTCTATTTCTCTATGTACAAGCGTTTACTGTTTACAAAAATAATCTGATGTGCGTAAGTGAATTTTAGTAGGTGTGTGTGTGTGAGTGATGATTTGTAGTGAAAGGTAGGAATGAATGGAGATGATTGTAGTAGAAATAAAAATAGAAATGTGTTGTTGGATTTTTTTTCTTTTCAAAAATCCCTCTATTGGGGCATAGTACTGTGTTTATGTCAATACATAGATGCCTGCCGTGTTCATATCTAGATCTTTGTTCATATGATTGCATATTTGTCGGTGGTTATGTTTTTCATGTGTTGGGGTGGGGGGGACTGGATTGTTTCTTTTTTCTTATCTTTTCAGATCCTGCCATTGAAAAGAAGGCCAGGACATTGAGCAGAAGAGAATTGAAAGCGCCCTGTGATCCAATACCATTGTGCGCCTTTTGGAAAATTAGTGGCAGAGTGGAAGCAACCAAGTTGTAAACAGAGAATTCTTCTATTGGGGTAATGTATGTTTTTCTATTTCTCTATGTACAAGCGTTTACTGTTTACAAAATAATCTGATGTGCGTAAGTGAATTTTAATAGGTGTGTGTGTGTGTGTGTGTGTGTTTGAGTGATGATTTGTAGTGAAAAGTAGGAATGAATGAAGATGATTGTAGTAGAATAAAAAATAGAAATGTATTGTTGGATTTTTTTTCTTCTTGAAAATTCTTCTATTGGGGTAAAATACTGTGCTTTTGTCAATACATAGATGCCTGTCGTGTTCATATCTAGATCTTTGTTCATATCATTGCATATTTGTTAGTGGTTATGTTTTGCATGTGTTGGGGTGGGGGGGGTCTGGATTGTTTCTTTTTTCTTATCTTTTCAGATCCTGCCATTGAAAAGAAGGCTAGGACATTGAGCGGAAGAGAATTGAAAACACCCTGTGACCCAATACTGTTGTGTTCCTTTTGGAAAACTAGTGGCAGAGTGGAAGCAACCAAGTTGTAATCAGAAATTTTTTCTATGGGGTAATGTACGTTTTTGTATGTCTCTATGTACAAGCATTTAGTTTTCACAAAAATATCTAATGTGCGTAAGTGAATTTTAGTGGGAGTGTGTGTGAGTGATGATTTGTAATGAAAGGTAGGGATGAATGGAGATGATTGTTGGAGATTTCAAAATAGGATTGTATTGTTGGATTTTTTCTTCTTAAAAATCCTTCTATTGGGGCATAGTACTGTGTTTAGGTCAATACATAAATGCCTGTCGTGTTCATATCTAGATCTTTGTTCGTATGATTGCATATTTGTCAGTGGGTATGTTTTGCATGTGCTGGGGTTGGGAGAATGGATTGTTTCTTTTTTCTTATCTTTTCAGATCCTGCCATTGAAAAGAAGGCCAGGACATTGAGCAGAAGAGAATTGAAAACGCCCTGTGATTCAATACCGTTGTGCGCCTTTTGCAAAATTACTGGCAGAGTGGAAGCAACCAAGGTGTAATCAGAAAATTCTTCTATTAGGTTAATGTACGTTTTTCTATTTCGCTATGTACAAGCGTTTACTGTTTACAAAAATAATCTGATGTACGTAAGTGAATTTTAGTAGGTGTGTGTGTGTGAGTGATGATTTGTAGTGAAAGGTAGGAATGAATGGAGATGATTGTAGTTGAAATAAAAATAGAAATGTATTGTTGGATTTTTTTTCTTCTTGAAAATTCTTCTATTGGGGTAAAATACTGTGCTTATGACAATACATAGATGCCTGTCGTGTTCATATCTATCATATCTAGATATTTGTTCATATCATTGCATATTTGTTAGTGGTTATGTTTTGCATGTGTTGGGGTGGGGGGTCTGGATTGTTTCTTTTTTCTTATCTTTTCAGATCCTGCCATTGAAAAGAAGGCCAGGACATTGAGCGGAAGAGAATTGAAAACGCCCTGTGATCTACTACCATTGTGCGCCTTTTGCAAAATTACTGGTAGAGTGGAAGCAACCAACTTGTAATCAGAAAATTCTTCTATTGGGGTAATGTTCTATTTCTCTATGTACAAGCGTTTACTGTTTACAAAAATAATCTGATGTGCGTAAGTGAATTTTAGTAGGTGTGTGTGTGTGAGTGATGATTTGTAGTGAAAGGTAGGAATGAATGGAGATGATTGTAGTAGAAATAAAAATAGAAATGTGTTGTTGGATTTTTTTTCTTTTCAAAAATCCCTCTATTGGGGCATAGTACTGTGTTTATGTCAATACATAGATGCCTGCCGTGTTCATATCTAGATCTTTGTTCATATGATTGCATATTTGTCAGTGGTTATGTTTTTCATGTGTTGGGGTGGGGGGGACTGGATTGTTTCTTTTTTCTTATCTTTTCAGATCCTGCCATTAAAAAGAAGGCCAGGACATTGAGCAGAAGAGAATTGAAAGCGCCCTGTGATCCAATACCATTGTGCGCCTTTTGGAAAATTAGTGGCAGAGTGGAAGCAACCAACTTGTAAACAGAGAATTGTTCTATTGGGGTAATCTATGTTTTTCTATTTCTCTATGTACAAGCGTTTACTGTTTACAAAATAATCTGATGTGCGTAAGTGAATTTTAATAGGTGTGTGTGTGTTTGAGTGATGATTTGTAGTGAAAGGTAGGAATGAATGAAGATGATTGTAGTAGAAAAAAAAATAGAAATGTATTGTTGGATTTTTTTTCTTCTTGAAAATTCTTCTATTGGGGTAAAATACTGTGCTTTTGTCAATACATAGATGCCTGTCGTGTTCATATCTAGATCTTTGTTCATATCATTGCATATTTGTTAGTGGTTATGTTTTGCATGTGTTGGGGTGGGGGGTCTGGATTGTTTCTTTTTTCTTATCTTTTCAGATCCTGCCATTGAAAAGAAGGCCAGGACATTGAGCGGAAGAGAATTGAAAACACCCTGTGACCCAATACCGTTGTGTTCCTTTTGGAAAACTAGTGGCAGAGTGGAAGCAACCAAGTTGTAATCAGAAATTTTTTCTATGTGGTAATGTACGTTTTTGTATGTCTCTATGTACAAGCATTACGTTTTCAAATAAATATCTATTGTGCGTAAGTGAATTTTACTGTGAGTGTGTGTGAGTGATGATTTGTAGTGAAAGGTAGGGATGAATGGAGATGATTGTTGGAGATTTCAAAATAGGATTGTATTGTTGGATTGTTTCTTCCTACAAATCCTTCTATTGTGGCATAGTACTGTGTTTAGGTCAATACATAAATGCCTGTCGTGTTCATATCTAGATCTTTGTTCGTATGATTGCATATTTGTCAGTAAGTATGTTTTGCATGTGCTGGGGTTGGGGGAATGGATTGTTTCTTTTTTCTTATCTTTTCAGATCCTGCCATTGAAAAGAAGGCCAGGACATTGAGCAGAAGAGAATTGAAAACGCCCTGTGATCCAATACCGCTGTGCGCCTTTTGCAAAATTACTGGCAAAGTGGAAGCTACCAAGTTGTAATCAGAAAATTCTTCCTATGGGGTAATGTACGTTTTTCTATTTCTCTATGTAGAAGCGTTTACTGTTTACAAAAATAATCTGATGTGCGTAAGTGAATTTTAGTAGGTGTGTGTGTGTGAGTGATGATTTGTAGTGAAAGATAGGAATGACGGAGATGATTGTAGTTGAAATAAAAATAGAAATGTATTGTTGGATTTTTTTTCTTCTTGAAAATTCTTCTATTGGGGTAAAATACTGTGCTTATGTCAATACATAGATGCCTGTCGTGTTCATATCTAGATCTTTGATCATATCATTGCATATTTGTTAGTGGTTATGTTTTGCATGTGTTGGGGTGGGGGGTCTGGATTGTTTCTTTTTTCTTATCTTTTCAGATCCTGCCATTGAAAAGAAGGCCAGGACATTGAGCGGAAGAGAATTGAAAACACCCTGTGACCCAATACCGTTGTGTTCCTTTTGGAAAACTAGTGGCAGAGTGGAAGCAACCAAGTTGTAATCAGAAATTTTTTCTATGTGGTAATGTACGTTTTTGTATGTCTCTATGTACAAGCATTAAGTTTTCAAATAAATATCTATTGTGCGTAAGTGAATTTTACTGTGAGTGTGTGTGAGTGATGATTTGTAGTGAAAGGTAGGGATGAATGGAGATGATTGTTGGAGATTTCAAAATAGGATTGTATTGTTGGATTGTTTCTTCCTAAAAATCCTTCTATTGTGGCATAGTACTGTGTTTAGGTCAATACATAAATGCCTGTCGTGTTCATATCTAGATCTTTGTTCGTATGATTGCATATTTGTCAGTAAGTATGTTTTGCATGTGCTGGGGTTGGGGGAATGGATTGTTTCTTTTTTCTTATCTTTTCAGATCCTGCCATTGAAAAGAAGGCCAGGACATTGAGCAGAAGAGAATTGAAAACGCCCTGTGATCCAATACCGCTGTGCGCCTTTTGCAAAATTACTGGCAAAGTGGAAGCTACCAAGTTGTAATCAGAAAATTCTTCCTATGCGGTAATGTACGTTTTTCTATTTCTCTATGTAGAAGCGTTTACTGTTTACAAAAATAATCTGATGTGCGTAAGTGAATTTTAGTAGGTGTGTGTGTGTGAGTGATGATTTGTAGTGAAAGATAGGAATGAATGGAGATAATTGTAGTTGAAATAAAAATAGAAATGTATTGTTGGATTTTTTTTCTTCTTGAAAATTCTTCTATTGGGGTAAAATACTGTGCTTATGTCAATACATAGATGCCTGTCGTGTTCATATCTAGATCTTTGATCATATCATTGCATATTTGTTAGTGGTTATGTTTTGCATGTGTTGGGGTGGGGGGTCTGGATTGTTTCTTTTTTTTATCTTTTCAGATCCTGCCATTGAAAAGAAGGCCAGGACATTGAGCGGAATAGAATTGAAAACGCCCTGTGATCTAATACCATTGTGCGCCTTTTGCAAAATTACTGGTAGAGTGGAAGCAACCAAGTTGTAATCAGAAAATTCTTCTATTGGGGTAATGTACATTTTTCTATTTCTCTATGTACAAGCGTTTACTGTTTACAAAAATCATCTGATGTGCGTAAGTGAATTTTAGTAGGTGTGTGTGTGTGAGTGATGATTTGTAGTGAAAGGTAGGAATGAATGGAGATGATTGTAGTAGAAATAAAAATAGAAATGTGTTGTTGGATTTTTTTCTTCTTAAAAATCCCTCTATTGGGGCATAGTACTGTGTTTAGGTCAATACATAGATGCCTGTCGTGTTCATATCTAGATCTTTGTTCATATGATTGCATATTTGTCAGTGGTTATGTTTTGCATGTGCTGGGGTGGGGGGGACTGGATTGTTTCTTTTTTCTTATTTTTTCAGATCCTGCCATTAAAAGGAGGGCCAGGACATTGAGCAGAAGAGAATTGAAAGCGCCCTGTGATCCAATACCATTGTGCGCCTTTTGGAAAATTATTGGCAGAGTGGAAGCAACCAAGTTGTAATCAGAAAATTCTTCAATTGGGGTAATGTATGTTTTTCTATTTCTCTATGTACAAGCGTTTACTGTTTACAAAAATAATCTGATGTGCGTAATTGAATTTTAGTAGGTGTGTGTGTGTGAGTGATGATTTGTAGTGAAAGGTAGGAATGAATGAATATGATTGTAGTAGAAAAAAAAATAGAAATGTATTGTTGGATTTTTTTTTCTTCTTGAAAATTCTTCTATTGGGGTAAAATACTGTGCTTTTGTCAATACATAGATGCCTGTCGTGTTCATATCTAGATCTTTGTTCATATCATTGCATATTTGTTAGTGGTTATGTTTTGCATGTGTTGGGGTGGGGGGGTCTGGATTGTTTCTTTTTTCTTATCTTTTCAGATCCTGCCATTGAAAAGAAGGCTAGGACATTGAGCGGAAGAGAATTGAAAACACCCTGTGACCCAATACCGTTGTGTTCCTTTTGGAAAACTAGTGGCAGAGTGGAAGCAACCAAGTTGTAATCAGAAATTTTTTCTATGGGGTAATGTACGTTTTTGTATGTCTCTATGTACAAGCATTTAGTTTTCACAAAAATATCTAATGTGCGTAAGTGAATTTTAGTGGGAGTGTGTGTGAGTGATGATTTGTAGTGAAAGGTAGGGATGAATGTAGATGATTGTTGGAGATTTCAAAATAGGATTGTATTGTTGGATTTTTTCTTCTTAAAAATCCTTCTATTGGGGCATAGTACTGTGTTTAGGTCAATACATAAATGCCTGTCGTGTTCATATCTAGATCTTTGTTCGTATGATTGCATATTTTTCAGTGGGTATGTTTTGCATGTGCTGGGGTTGGGAGAATGGATTGTTTCTTTTTTCTTATCTTTTCAGATCCTGCCATTGAAAAGAAGGCCAGGACATTGAGCAGAAGAGAATTGAAAACGCCCTGTGATTCAATACCGTTGTGCGCCTTTTGCAAAATTACTGGCAGAGTGGAAGCAACCAAGGTGTAATCAGAAAATTCTTCTATTAGGTTAATGTACGTTTTTCTATTTCGCTATGTACAAGCGTTTACTGTTTACAAAAATAATCTGATGTACGTAAGTGAATTTTAGTAGGTGTGTGTGTGTGAGCGATGATTTGTAGTGAAAGGTAGGAATGAATGGAGATGATTGTAGTTGAAATAAAAATAGAAATGTATTGTTGGATTTTTTTTCTTCTTGAAAATTCTTCTATTGGGGTAAAATACTGTGCTTATGTCAATACATAGATGCCTGTCGTGTTCATATCTATCATATCTAGATATTTGTTCATATCATTGCATATTTGTTAGTGGTTATGTTTTGCATGTGTTGGGGTGGGGGGTCTGGATTGTTTCTTTTTTCTTATCTTTTCAGATCCTGCCATTGAAAAGAAGGCCAGGACATTGAGCGGAAGAGAATTGAAAACGCCCTGTGATCTAATACCATTGTGAGCCTTTTGCAAAATTACTGGCAGAGTGGAAGCAACCAAGTTGTAATCAGAAAATTCTTCTATTGGGTTAATGTACATTTTTCTATTTCTCTATGTACAAGCGTTTACTGTTTACAAAAATCATCTGATGTGCGTAAGTGAATTTTAGTAGGTGTGTGTGTGTGAGTGATGATTTGTAGTGAAAGGTAGGAATGAATGGAGATGATTGTAGTAGAAATAAAAATAGAAATGTGTTGTTGGATTTTTTTCTTCTTAAAAATCCCTCTATTGGGGCATAGTACTGTGTTTAGGTCAATACATAGATGTCTGTCGTGTTCATATCTAGATCTTTGTTCATATGATTGCATATTTGTCGGTGGTTATGTTTTGCATGTGCTGGGGTGGGGGGGACTGGATTGTTTCTTTTTTCTTATCTTTTCAGATCCTGCCATTGAAAAGAAGGCCAGGACATTGAGCAGAAGAGAATTGAAAGCGCCCTGTGATCCAATACCATTGTGCGCCTTTTGGAAAATTAGTGGCAGAGTGGAAGCAACCAAGTTGTAAACAGAGAATTCTTCTATTGGGGTAATGTATGTTTTTCTATTTCTCTATGTACAAGCGTTTACTGTTTACAAAATAATCTGATGTGCGTAAGTGAATTTTAATAGGTGTGTGTGTGTGTGTGTGTGTGTGTGTGTGTGTTTGAGTGATGATTTGTAGTGAAAAGTAGGAATGAATGAAGATGATTGTAGTAGAATAAAAAATAGAAATGTATTGTTGGATTTTTTTTCTTCTTGAAAATTCTTCTATTGGGGTAAAATACTGTGCTTTTGTCAATACATAGATGCCTGTCGTGTTCATATCTAGATCTTTGTTCATATCATTGCATATTTGTTAGTGGTTATGTTTTGCATGTGTTGGGGTGGGGGGTCTGGATTGTTTCTTTTTTCTTATCTTTTCAGATCCTGCCATTGAAAAGAAGGCCAGGACATTGAGCGGAAGAGAATTGAAAACACCCTGTGACCCAATACTGTTGTGTTCCTTTTGGAAAACTAGTGGCAGAGTGGAAGCAACCAAGTTGTAATCAGAATTTTTTTCTATGGGGTAATGTACGTTTTTGTATGTCTCTATGTACAAGCATTAAGTTTTCAAATAAATATCTATTGTGCGTAAGTGAATTTTACTGTGAGTGTGTGTGAGTGATGATTTGTAGTGAAAGGTAGGGATGAATGGAGATGATTGTTGGAGATTTCAAAATAGGATTGTATTGTTGGATTTTTTCTTCTTAAAAATCCTTCTATTGTGGCATAGTACTGTGTTTAGGTCAATACATAAATGCCTGTCGTGTTCATATCTAGATCTTTGTTCGTATGATTGCATATTTGTCAGTGGGTATGTTTTGCATGTGCTGGGGTTGGGGAATGGATTGTTTCTTTTTTCTTATCTTTTCAGATCCTGCCATTGAAAAGAAGGCCAGGACATTGAGCAGAAGAGAATTGAAAACGCCCTGTGATCCAATACCGCTGTGCGCCTTTTGCAAAATTACTGGCAGAGTGGAAGCTACCAAGTTGTAATCAGAAAATTCTTCCATTGGGGTAATGTATGTTTTTCTATTTCTCTATGTAGAAGCGTTTACTGTTTACAAAAATAATCTGATGTGCGTAAGTGAATTTTAGTAGGTGTGTGTGTGTGAGTGATGATTTGTAGTGAAAGGTAGGAATGAATGGAGATGATTGTAGTTGAAATAAAAATAGAAATGTATTGTTGGATTTTTTTTCTTCTTGAAAATTCTTCTATTGGGGTAAAATACTGTGCTTATGTCAATACATAGATGCCTGTCGTGTTCATATCTAGATCTTTGATCATATCATTGCATATTTGTTAGTGGTTATGTTTTGCATGTGTTGGGGTGGGGGGTCTGGATTGTTTCTTTTTTTTTATCTTTTCAGATCCTGCCATTGAAAAGAAGGCCAGGACATTGAGCGGAAGAGAATTGAAAACGCCCTGTGATCTAATACCATTGTGAGCCTTTTGCAAAATTACTGGCAGAGTGGAAGCAACCAAGTTGTAATCAGAAAATTCTTCTATTGGGTTAATGTACATTTTTCTATTTCTCTATGTACAAGCGTTTACTGTTTACAAAAATCATCTGATGTGCGTAAGTGAATTTTAGTAGGTGTGTGTGTGTGAGTGATGATTTGTAGTGAAAGGTAGGAATGAATGGAGATGATTGTAGTAGAAATAAAAATAGAAATGTGTTGTTGGATTTTTTTCTTCTTAAAAATCCCTCTATTGGGGCATAGTACTGTGTTTAGGTCAATACATAGATGTCTGTCGTGTTCATATCTAGATCTTTGTTCATATGATTGCATATTTGTCGGTGGTTATGTTTTGCATGTGCTGGGGTGGGGGGGACTGGATTGTTTCTTTTTTCTTATCTTTTCAGATCCTGCCATTGAAAAGAAGGCCAGGACATTGAGCAGAAGAGAATTGAAAGCGCCCTGTGATCCAATACCATTGTGCGCCTTTTGGAAAATTAGTGGCAGAGTGGAAGCAACCAAGTTGTAAACAGAGAATTCTTCTATTGGGGTAATGTATGTTTTTCTATTTCTCTATGTACAAGCGTTTACTGTTTACAAAATAATCTGATGTGCGTAAGTGAATTTTAATAGGTGTGTGTGTGTGTGTGTGTGTGTGTGTGTGTTTGAGTGATGATTTGTAGTGAAAAGTAGGAATGAATGAAGATGATTGTAGTAGAATAAAAAATAGAAATGTATTGTTGGATTTTTTTTCTTCTTGAAAATTCTTCTATTGGGGTAAAATACTGTGCTTTTGTCAATACATAGATGCCTGTCGTGTTCATATCTAGATCTTTGTTCATATCATTGCATATTTGTTAGTGGTTATGTGTTGCATGTGTTGGGGTGGGGGGTCTGGATTGTTTATTTTTTCTTATCTTTTCAGATCCTGCCATTGAAAAGAAGGCCAGGACATTGAGCGTAAGAGAATTGAAAACACCCTGTGACCCAATACTGTTGTGTTCCTTTTGGAAAACTAGTGGCAGAGTGGAAGCAACCAAGTTGTAATCAGAATTTTTTTCTATGGGGTAATGTACGTTTTTGTATGTCTCTATGTACAAGCATTAAGTTTTCAAATAAATATCTATTGTGCGTAAGTGAATTTTACTGTGAGTGTGTGTGAGTGATGATTTGTAGTGAAAGGTAGGGATGAATGGAGATGATTGTTGGAGATTTCAAAATAGGATTGTATTGTTGGATTTTTTCTTCTTAAAAATCCTTCTATTGTGGCATAGTACTGTGTTTAGGTCAATACATAAATGCCTGTCGTGTTCATATCTAGATCTTTGTTCGTATGATTGCATATTTGTCAGTGGGTATGTTTTGCATGTGCTGGGGTTGGGGAATGGATTGTTTCTTTTTTCTTATCTTTTCAGATCCTGCCATTGAAAAGAAGGCCAGGACATTGAGCAGAAGAGAATTGAAAACGCCCTGTGATCCAATACCGCTGTGCGCCTTTTGCAAAATTACTGGCAGAGTGGAAGCTACCAAGTTGTAATCAGAAAATTCTTCCATTGGGGTAATGTATGTTTTTCTATTTCTCTATGTAGAAGCGTTTACTGTTTACAAAAATAATCTGATGTGCGTAAGTGAATTTTAGTAGGTGTGTGTGTGTGAGTGATGATTTGTAGTGAAAGGTAGGAATGAATGGAGATGATTGTAGTTGAAATAAAAATAGAAATGTATTGTTGGATTTTTTTTCTTCTTGAAAATTCTTCTATTGGGGTAAAATACTGTGCTTATGTCAATACATAGATGCCTGTCGTGTTCATATCTAGATCTTTGATCATATCATTGCATATTTGTTAGTGGTTATGTTTTGCATGTGTTGGGGTGGGGGGTCTGGATTGTTTCTTTTTTTTTATCTTTTCAGATCCTGCCATTGAAAAGAAGGCCAGGACATTGAGCGGAAGAGAATTGAAAACGCCCTGTGATCTAATACCATTGTGCGCCTTTTGCAAAATTACTGGTAGAGTGGAAGCAACCAAGTTGTAATCAGAAAATTCTTCTATTGGGGTAATGTACATTTTTCTATTTCTCTATGTACAAGCGCTTACTGTTTACAAAAATCATCTGATGTGCGTAAGTGAATTTTAGTAGGTGTGTGTGTGTGTGTGAGTGATGATTTGTAGTGAAAGGTAGGAATGAATGGAGATGATTGTAGTAGAAATAAAAATAGAAATGTGTTGTTGTATTTTTTTCTTCTTAAAAATCCCTCTATTGGGGCATAGTACTGTGTTTAGGTCAATACATAGATGCCTGTCGTGTTCATATCTAGATCTTTGATTATATCATTGCATATTTGTTAATGGTTATGTTTTGCATGTGCTGGGGTGGGGGGGGACTGGATTGTTTCTTTTTTCTTATCTTTTCAGATCCTGCCATTAAAAAGAGGGCCAGGACATTGAGCAGAAGAGAATTGAAAGCGCCCTGTGATCCAATACCATTGTGCGCCTTTTGGAAAATTAGTGGCAGAGTGGAAGCAACCAAGTTGTAATCAGAAAATTCTTCAATTGGGGTAATGTATGTTTTTCTATTTCTCTATGTACAAGCGTTTACTGTTTACAAAAATAATCTGATGTGCGTAAGTGAATTTTTGTAGGTGTGTGTGTGTGAGTGATGATTTGTAGTGAAAGGTAGGAATGAATGAAGATGATTGTAGTAGAAAAAAAAACAGAAATGTATTATTGGATTTTTTTTTTCTTCTTGAAAA
Organism: Hyperolius riggenbachi; assembly: GCF_040937935.1. Taxonomy (NCBI): domain Eukaryota; kingdom Metazoa; phylum Chordata; class Amphibia; order Anura; family Hyperoliidae; genus Hyperolius; species Hyperolius riggenbachi. The sequence continues at coordinate 71,959,725 of NC_090655.1, forward strand.
TTCTTCTATTGGGGTAAAATACTGTGCTTTTGTCAATACATAGATGCCTGTCGTGTTCATATCTAGATCTTTGTTCATATCATTGCATATTTGTTAATGGTTATGTTATCCATGTGTTGGGGTGGGGGGTCTGGATTGTTTCTTTTTTCTTATCTTTTCAGGTCCTGCCATTGAAATGAAGGCCAGGACATTGAGCGGAAGAGAATTAAAAAAAAACACCATATGACCCTATACCCTTGTGTGCCTTTTGGAAAACTAGTGGCAGAGTGAAAGCAACCAAGTTGTAATCAGAAAATTATTCTATTGGGGTAATGTACTTTTTTGTATGTCTCTATGTACAAGCATTTAGTTTTCACAAAAATATCTGATGTGCGTAAGTGACTTTTAGTGGGAGTGTGTGTGTGAGTGATGATTAGTAGTGAAAGGTAGGAATGAATGGAGATGGTTGTAGATTTCAAAATACGATTGTATTGTTGGATTTTTTTTCTTCTTGAATATTCTTCTATTGGGGTAAAATACTGTGCTTATGTCAATACATAGATGCCTGTCGTGTTCATATCTAGATCTTTGTTCGTATGATTGCATATTTGTCAGTGGGTATGTTTTGCATGTGCTGGGGTGGGGGGACTGGATTGTTTCTTTTTTCTTATCTTTTCAGATCCTGCCATTGAAAAGAAGGCCAGGACATTGAGCAGAAGAGAATTGAAAACGCCCTGTGATTCAATACCGTTGTGCGCCTTTTGCAAAATTACTGGCAGAGTGGAAGCAACCAAGGTGTAATCAGAAAATTCTTCTATTAGGTTAATGTACGTTTTTCTATTTCTCTATGTACAAGCGTTTACTGTTTACAAAAATAATCTGATGTACGTAAGTGAATTTTAGTAGGTGTGTGTGTGTGAGTGATGATTTGTAGTGAAAGGTAGGAATGAATGGAGATGATTGTAGTTGAAATAAAAATAGAAATGTATTGTTGGATTTTTTTTCTTCTTGAAAATTCTTCTATTGGGGTAAAATATTGTGCTTATGTCAATACATAGATGCCTGTCGTGTTCATATCTATCATATCTAGATATTTGTTCATATCATTGCATATTTGTTAGTGGTTATGTTTTGCATGTGTTGGGGTGGGGGGTCTGGATTGTTTCTTTTTTCTTATCTTTTCAGATCCTGCCATTAAAAAGAAGGCCAGGACATTGAGCGGAAGAGAATTGAAAACGTCCTGTGATCTAATACCATTGTGAGCCTTTTGCAAAATTACTGGCAGAGTGGAAGCAACCAAGTTGTAATCAGAAAATTCTTCTATTGGGGTAATGTACATTTTTCTATTTCTCTATGTACAAGCGTTTACTGTTTACAAAAATCATCTGATGTGCGTAAGTGAATTTTAGTAGGTGTGTGTGTGTGAGTGATGATTTGTAGTGAAAGGTAGGAATGAATGGAGATGATTGTAGTAGAAATAAAAATAGAAATGTGTTGTTGGATTTTTTTTCTTCTTAAAAATCCCTCTATTGGGGCATAGTACTGTGTTTAGGTCAATACATAGATGCCTGTCGTGTTCATATCTAGATCTTTGTTCATATGATTGCATATTTGTCGGTGGTTATGTTTTTCATGTGTTGGGGTGGGGGGGACTGGATTGTTTCTTTTTTCTTATCTTTTCAGATCCTGCCATTGAAAAGAAGGCCAGGACATTGAGCAGAAGAGAATTGAAAGCGCCCTGTGATCCAATACCATTGTGCGCCTTTTGGAAAATTAGTGGCAGAGTGGAAGCAACCAAGTTGTAAACAGAGAATTCTTCTATTGGGGTAATGTATGTTTTTCTATTTCTCTATGTACAAGCGTTTACTGTTTACAAAATAATCTGATGTGCGTAAGTGAATTTTAATAGGTGTGTGTGTGTGTGTGTGTGTGTGTGTGTGTGTGTGTGTGTGTGTGTGTGTGTGTGTGTGTGTGTGTGTGTTTGAGTGATGATTTGTAGTGAAAGGTAGGAATGAATGAAGATGATTGTAGTAGAAAAAAAAATAGAAATGTATTGTTGGATTTTTTTTCTTCTTGAAAATTCTTCTATTGGGGTAAAATACTGTGCTTTTGTCAATACATAGATGCCTGTCGTGTTCATATCTAGATCTTTGTTCATATCATTGCATATTTGTTAGTGGTTATGTTTTGCATGTGTTGGGGTGGGGGGTCTGGATTGTTTCTTTTTTCTTATCTTTTCAGATCCTGCCATTGAAAAGAAGGCCAGGACATTGAGCGGAAGAGAATTGAAAACACCCTGTGACCCAATACTGTTGTGTTCCTTTTGGAAAACTAGTGGCAGAGTGGAAGCAACCAAGTTGTAATCAGAAATTTTTTCTATGGGGTAATGTACGTTTTTGTATGTCTCTATGTACAAGCATTAAGTTTTCAAATAAATATCTATTGTGCGTAAGTGAATTTTACTGAGTGTGTGTGAGTGATGATTTGTAGTGAAAGGTAGGGATGAATGGAGATGTTTGTTGGAGATTTCAAAATAGGATTGTATTGTTGGATTTTTTCTTCTTAAAAATCCTTCTATTGTGGCATAGTACTGTGTTTAGGTCAATACATAAATGCCTGTCGTGTTCATATCTAGATCTTTGTTCGTATGATTGCATATTTGTCAGTGGGTATGTTTTGCATGTGCTGGGGTTGGGGGAATGGATTGTTTCTTTTTTCTTATCTTTTCAGATCCTGCCATTGAAAAGAAGGCCAGGACATTGAGCAGAAGAGAATTGAAAACGCCCTGTGATCCAATACCGCTGTGCGCCTTTTGCAAAATTACTGGCAGAGTGGAAGCTACCAAGTTGTAATCAGAAAATTCTTCCATTGGGGTAATGTATGTTTTTCTATTTCTCTATGTAGAAGCGTTTACTGTTTACAAAAATAATCTGATGTGCGTAAGTGAATTTTAGTAGGTGTGTGTGTGTGAGTGATGATTTGTAGTGAAAGATAGGAATGAATGGAGATGATTGTAGTTGAAATAAAAATAGAAATGTATTGTTGGATTTTTTTTCTTCTTGAAAATTCTTCTATTGGGGTAAAATACTGTGCTTATGTCAATACATAGATGCCTGTCGTGTTCATATCTAGATCTTTGTTCGTATGATTGCATATTTGGCAGTGAGTATGTTTTGCATGTGTTGGGGTGGGGGGTCTGGATTGTTTCTTTTTTCTTATCTTTTCAGATCCTGCCATTGAAATGAAGGCCAGGACATTGAGCGGAAGAGAATTAAAAAAAACACCGTATGACCCTATACCCTTGTGTGCCTTTTGGAAAACTAGTGGCAGAGTGGAAGCAACCAAGTTGTAATCAGAAAATTCTTCTATTGGGGTAATGTACTTTTTTGTATGTCTCTATGTACAAGCATTTAGTTTTCACAAAAATATCTGATGTGCGTAAGTGACTTTTAGTGGGAGTGTGTGTGTGAGTGATGATTAGTAGTGAAAGGTAGGAATGAATGGAGATGGTTGTAGATTTCAAAATACGATTGTATTGTTGGATTTTTTTTCTTCTTGAATATTCTTCTATTGGGGTAAAATACTGTGCTTATGTCAATACATAGATGCCTGTCGTGTTCATATCTGGATCTTTGTTCGTATGATTGCATATTTGTCAGTGGGTATGTTTTGCATGTGCTGGGGTGGGGGGACTGGATTGTTTCTTTTTTCTTATCTTTTCAGATCCTGCCATTGAAAAGAAGGCCAGGACATTGAGCAGAAGAGAATTGAAAACACCCTGTGATTCAATACCGTTGTGCGCCTTTTGCAAAATTACTGGCAGAGTGGAAGCAACCAAGGTGTAATCAGAAAATTCTTCTATTAGGTTAATGTACGTTTTTCTATTTCGCTATGTACAAGCGTTTACTGTTTACAAAAATAATCTGATGTACGTAAGTGAATTTTAGTAGGTGTGTGTGTGTGAGTGATGATTTGTAGTGAAAGGTAGGAATGAATGGAGATGATTGTAGTTGAAATAAAAATAGAAATCTATTGTTGGATTTTTTTTCTTCTTGAAAATTCTTCTATTGGGGTAAAATACTGTGCTTATGTCAATACATAGATGCCTGTCGTGTTCATATCTATCATATCTAGATATTTGTTCATATCATTGCATATTTGTTAGTGGTTATGTTTTGCATGTGTTGGGGTGGGGGGTCTGGATTGTTTCTTTTTTCTTATCTTTTCAGATCCTGCCATTGAAAAGAAGGCCAGGACATTGAGCGGAAGAGAATTGAAAACGCCCTGTGATCTAATACCATTGTGAGCCTTTTGCAAAATTACTGGCTGAGTGGAAGCAACCAAGTTGTAATCAGAAAATTCTTCTATTGGGGTAATGTACATTTTTCTATTTCTCTATGTACAAGCGTTTACTGTTTACAAAAATCATCTGATGTGCGTAAGTGAATTTTAGTAGGTGTGTGTGTGTGAGTGATGATTTGTAGTGAAAGGTAGGAATGAATGGAGATGATTGTAGTAGAAATAAAAATAGAAATGTGTTGTTGGATTTTTTTCTTCTTAAAAATCCCTCTATTGGGGCATAGTACTGTGTTTAGGTCAATACATAGATGCCTGTCGTGTTCATATCTAGATCTTTGTTCATATGATTGCATATTTGTCAGTGGTTATGTTTTTCATGTGTTGGGGTGGGGGGGACTGGATTGTTTCTTTTTTCTTATCTTTTCAGATCCTGCCATTGAAAAGAAGGCCAGGACATTCAGCAGAAGAGAATTGAAAGCGCCCTGTGATCCAATACCATTGTGCGCCTTTTGGAAAATTAGTGGCAGAGTGGAAGCAATCAAGTTGTAAACAGAGAATTCTTCTATTGGGGTAATGTATGTTTTTCTATTTCTCTATGTACAAGCGTTTACTGTTTAAAAAATAATCTGATGTGCGTAAGTGAATTTTAATAGGTGTGTGTGTGTGTGTGTGTGTGTTTGAGTGATGATTTGTAGTGAAAGGTAGGAATGAATGAAGATGATTGTAGTAGAAAAAAAAATAGAAATGTATTGTTGGATTTTTTTTCTTCTTGAAAATTCTTCTATTGGGGTAAAATACTGTGCTTTTGTCAATACATAGATGCCTGTCGTGTTCATATCTAGATCTTTGTTCATATCATTGCATATTTGTTAGTGGTTATGTTTTGCATGTGTTGGGGTGGGGGGTCTGGATTGTTTCTTTTTTCTTATCTTTTCAGATCCTGCCATTGAAAAGAAGGCCAGGACATTGAGCGGAAGAGAATTGAAAACACCCTGTGACCCAATACCGTTGTGTTCCTTTTGGAAAACTAGTGGCAGAGTGGAAGCAACCAAGTTGTAATCAGAAATTTTTTCTATGGGGTAATGTACGTTTTTGTATGTCTCTATGTACAAGCATTAAGTTTTCAAATAAATATCTATTGTGCGTAAGTGAATTTTACTGAGTGTGTGTGAGTGATGATTTGTAGTGAAAGGTAGGGATGAATGGAGATGTTTGTTGGAGATTTCAAAATAGGATTGTATTGTTGGATTTTTTCTTCTTAAAAATCCTTCTATTGTGGCATAGTACTGTGTTTAGGTCAATACATAAATGCCTGTCGTGTTCATATCTAGATCTTTGTTCGTATGATTGCATATTTGTCAGTGGGTATGTTTTGCATGTGCTGGGGTTGGGGGAATGGATTGTTTCTTTTTTCTTATCTTTTCAGATCCTGCCATTGAAAAGAAGGCCAGGACATTGAGCAGAAGAGAATTGAAAACGCCCTGTGATCCAATACCGCTGTGCGCCTTTTGCAAAATTACTGGCAGAGTGGAAGCTACCAAGTTGTAATCAGAAAATTCTTCCATTGGGGTAATGTATGTTTTTCTATTTCTCTATGTAGAAGCGTTTACTGTTTACAAAAATAATCTGATGTGCGTAAGTGAATTTTAGTAGGTGTGTGTGTGTGAGTGATGATTTGTAGTGAAAGGTAGGAATGAATGGAGATGATTGTAGTTGAAATAAAAATAGAAATGTATTGTTGGATTTTTTTTCTTCTTGAAAATTCTTCTATTGGGGTAAAATACTGTGCTTATGTCAATACATAGATGCCTGTCGTGTTCATATCTAGATCTTTGTTCGTATGATTGCATATTTGTCAGTGAGTATGTTTTGCATGTGTTGGGGTGGGGGGTCTGGATTGTTTCTTTTTTCTTATCTTTTCAGATCCTGCCATTGAAATGAAGGCCAGGACATTGAGCGGAAGAGAATTAAAAAAAACACCGTATGACCCTATACCCTTGTGTGCCTTTTAGAAAACTAGTGGCAGAGTGGAAGCAACCAAGTTGTAATCAGAAAATTCTTCTATTGGGGTAATGTACTTTTTTGTATGTCTCTATGTACAAGCATTTAGTTTTCACAAAAATATCTGATGTGCGTAAGTGACTTTTAGTGGGAGTGTGTGTGTGAGTGATGATTAGTAGTGAAAGGTAGGAATGAATGGAGATGGTTGTAGATTTCAAAATACGATTGTATTGTTGGATTTTTTTTCTTCTTGAATATTCTTCTATTGGGGTAAAATACTGTGCTTATGTCAATACATAGATGCCTGTCGTGTTCATATCTGGATCTTTGTTCGTATGATTGCATATTTGTCAGTGGGTATGTTTTGCATGTGCTGGGGTGGGGGGCTGGATTGTTTCTTTTTTCTTATCTTTTCAGATCCTGCCATTGAAAAGAAGGCCAGGACATTGAGCAGAAGAGAATTGAACACACCCTGTGATTCAATACCGTTGTGCGCCTTTTGCAAAATTACTGGCAGAGTGGAAGCAACCAAGGTGTAATCAGAAAATTCTTCTATTAGGTTAATGTACGTTTTTCTATTTCGCTATGTACAAGCGTTTACTGTTTACAAAAATAATCTGATGTACGTAAGTGAATTTTAGTAGGTGTGTGTGTGTGAGTGATGATTTGTAGTGAAAGGTAGGAATGAATGGAGATGATTGTAGTTGAAATAAAAATAGAAATGTATTGTTGGATTTTTTTTCTTCTTGAAAATTCTTCTATTGGGGTAAAATACTGTGCTTATGTCAATACATAGATGCCTGTCGTGTTCATATCTATCATATCTAGATATTTGTTCATATCATTGCATATTTGTTAGTGGTTATGTTTTGCATGTGTTGGGGTGGGGGGTCTGGATTGTTTCTTTTTTCTTATCTTTTCAGATCCTGCCATTGAAAAGAAGGCCAGGACATTGAGCGGAAGAGAATTGAAAACGCCCTGTGATCTAATACCATTGTGAGCCTTTTGCAAAATTACTGGCAGAGTGGAAGCAACCAAGTTGTAATCAGAAAATTCTTCTATTGGGGTAATGTACATTTTTCTATTTCTCTATGTACAAGCGTTTACTGTTTACAAAAATCATCTGATGTGCGTAAGTGAATTTTAGTAGGTGTGTGTGTGTGAGTGATGATTTGTAGTGAAAGGTAGGAATGAATGGAGATGATTGTAGTAGAAATAAAAATAGAAATGTGTTGTTGGATTTTTTTCTTCTTAAAAATCCCTCTATTGGGGCATAGTACTGTGTTTAGGTCAATACATAGATGTCTGTCGTGTTCATATCTAGATCTTTGTTCATATGATTGCATATTTGTCGGTGGTTATGTTTTTCATGTGTTGGGGTGGGGGGGACTGGATTGTTTCTTTTTTCTTATCTTTTCAGATCCTGCCATTGAAAAGAAGGCCAGGACATTGAGCAGAAGAGAATTGAAAGCGCCCTGTGATCCAATACCATTGTGCGCCTTTTGGAAAATTAGTGGCAGAGTGGAAGCAACCAAGTTGTAAACAGAGAATTCTTCTATTGGGGTAATGTATGTTTTTCTATTTCTCTATGTACAAGCGTTTACTGTTTACAAAATAATCTGATGTGCGTAAGTGAATTTTAATAGGTGTGTGTGTGTGTGTGTGTGTGTGTGTTTGAGTGATGATTTGTAGTGAAAAGTAGGAATGAATGAAGATGATTGTAGTAGAATAAAAAATAGAAATGTATTGTTGGATTTTTTTTCTTCTTGAAAATTCTTCTATTGGGGTAAAATACTGTGCTTTTGTCAATACATAGATGCCTGTCGTGTTCATATCTAGATCTTTGTTCATATCATTGCATATTTGTTAGTGGTTATGTTTTGCATGTGTTGGGGTGGGGGGTCTGGATTGTTTCTTTTTTCTTATCTTTTCAGATCCTGCCATTGAAAAGAAGGCCAGGACATTGAGCGGAAGAGAATTGAAAACACCCTGTGACCCAATACTGTTGTGTTCCTTTTGGAAAACTAGTGGCAGAGTGGAAGCAACCAAGTTGTAATCAGAATTTTTTTCTATGGGGTAATGTACGTTTTTGTATGTCTCTATGTACAAGCATTAAGTTTTCAAATAAATATCTATTGTGCGTAAGTGAATTTTACTGTGAGTGTGTGTGAGTGATGATTTGTAGTGAAAGGTAGGGATGAATGGAGATGATTGTTGGAGATTTCAAAATAGGATTGTATTGTTGGATTTTTTCTTCTTAAAAATCCTTCTATTGTGGCATAGTACTGTGTTTAGGTCAATACATAAATGCCTGTCGTGTTCATATCTAGATCTTTGTTCGTATGATTGCATATTTGTCAGTGGGTATGTTTTGCATGTGCTGGGGTTGGGGAATGGATTGTTTCTTTTTTCTTATCTTTTCAGATCCTGCCATTGAAAAGAAGGCCAGGACATTGAGCAGAAGAGAATTGAAAACGCCCTGTGATCCAATACCGCTGTGCGCCTTTTGCAAAATTACTGGCAGAGTGGAAGCTACCAAGTTGTAATCAGAAAATTCTTCCATTGGGGTAATGTATGTTTTTCTATTTCTCTATGTAGAAGCGTTTACTGTTTACAAAAATAATCTGATGTGCGTAAGTGAATTTTAGTAGGTGTGTGTGTGTGAGTGATGATTTGTAGTGAAAGGTAGGAATGAATGGAGAAGATTGTAGTTGAAATAAAAATAGAAATGTATTGTTGGATTTTTTTTCTTCTTGAAAATTCTTCTATTGGGGTAAAATACTGTGCTTATGTCAATACATAGATGCCTGTCGTGTTCATATCTAGATCTTTGATCATATCATTGCATATTTGTTAGTGGTTATGTTTTGCATGTGTTGGGGTGGGGGGTCTGGATTGTTTCTTTTTTTTATCTTTTCAGATCCTGCCATTGAAAAGAAGGCCAGGACATTGAGCGGAAGAGAATTGAAAACGCCCTGTGATCTAATACCATTGTGCGCCTTTTGCAAAATTACTGGTAGAGTGGAAGCAACCAAGTTGTAATCAGAAAATTCTTCTATTGGGGTAATGTACATTTTTCTATTTCTCTATGTACAAGCGCTTACTGTTTACAAAAATCATCTGATGTGCGTAAGTGAATTTTAGTAGGTGTGTGTGTGTGTGTGAGTGATGATTTGTAGTGAAAGGTAGGAATGAATGGAGATGATTGTAGTAGAAATAAAAATAGAAATGTGTTGTTGGATTTTTTTCTTCTTAAAAATCCCTCTATTGGGGCATAGTACTGTGTTTAGGTCAATACATAGATGCCTGTCGTGTTCATATCTAGATCTTTGATTATATCATTGCATATTTGTTAATGGTTATGTTTTGCATGTGCTGGGGTGGGGGGGGACTGGATTGTTTCTTTTTTCTTATCTTTTCAGATCCTGCCATTGAAAAGAAGGCCAGGACATTGAGCAGAAGAGAATTGAAAGCGCCCTGTGATCCAATACCATTGTGCGCCTTTTGGAAAATTAGTGGCAGAGTGGAAGCAACCAAGTTGTAATCAGAAAATTCTTCAATTGGGGTAATGTATGTTTTTCTATTTCTCTATGTACAAGCGTTTACTGTTTACAAAAATAATCTGATGTGCGTAAGTGAATTTTTGTAGGTGTGTGTGTGTGAGTGATGATTTGTTGTGAAAGGTAGGAATGAATGAAGATGATTGTAGTAGAAAAAAAAACAGAAATGTATTGTTGGATTTTTTTTTCTTCTTGAAAATTCTTCTATTGGGGTAAAATACTGTGCTTTTGTCAATACATAGATGCCTGTCGTGTTCATATCTAGATCTTTGTTCATATCATTGCATATTTGTTAATGGTTATGTTATCCATGTGTTGGGGTGGGGGGTCTGGATTGTTTCTTTTTTCTTATCTTTTCAGGTCCTGCCATTGAAATGAAGGCCAGGACATTGAGCGGAAGAGAATAAAAAAAAAACACCGTATGACCCTATACCCTTGTGTGCCTTTTGGAAAACTAGTGGCAGAGTGAAAGCAACCAAGTTGTAATCAGAAAATTATTCTATTGGGGTAATGTACTTTTTTGTATGTCTCTATGTACAAGCATTTAGTTTTCACAAAAATATCTGATGTGCGTAAGTGACTTTTAGTGGGAGTGTGTGTGTGAGTGATGATTAGTAGTGAAAGGTAGGAATGAATGGAGATGGTTGTAGATTTCAAAATACGATTGTATTGTTGGATTTTTTTTCTTCTTGAATATTCTTCTATTGGGGTAAAATACTGTGCTTATGTCAATACATAGATGCCTGTCGTGTTCATATCTAGATCTTTGTTCGTATGATTGCATATTTGTCAGTGGGTATGTTTTGCATGTGCTGGGGTGGGGGGACTGGATTGTTTCTTTTTTCTTATCTTTTCAGATCCTGCCATTGAAAAGAAGGCCAGGACATTAAGCAGAAGAGAATTGAAAACGCCCTGTGATTCAATACCGTTGTGCGCCTTTTGCAAAATTACTGGCAGAGTGGAAGCAACCAAGGTGTAATCAGAAAATTCTTCTATTAGGTTAATGTACGTTTTTCTATTTCTCTATGTACAAGCGTTTACTGTTTACAAAAATAATCTGATGTACGTAAGTGAATTTTAGTAGGTGTGTGTGTGTGAGTGATGATTTGTAGTGAAAGGTAGGAATGAATGGAGATGATTGTAGTTGAAATAAAAATAGAAAGGTATTGTTGGATTTTTTTTCTTCTTGAAAATTCTTCTATTGGGGTAAAATATTGTGCTTATGTCAATACATAGATGCCTGTCGTGTTCATATCTATCATATCTAGATATTTGTTCATATCATTGCATATTTGTTAGTGGTTATGTTTTGCATGTGTTGGGGTGGGGGGTCTGGATTGTTTCTTTTTTCTTATCTTTTCAGATCCTGCCATTAAAAAGAAGGCCAGGACATTGAGCGGAAGAGAATTGAAAACGTCCTGTGATCTAATACCATTGTGAGCCTTTTGCAAAATTACTGGCAGAGTGGAAGCAACCAAGTTGTAATCAGAAAATTCTTCTATTGGGGTAATGTACATTTTTCTATTTCTCTATGTACAAGCGTTTACTGTTTACAAAAATCATCTGATGTGCGTAAGTGAATTTTAGTAGGTGTGTGTGTGTGAGTGATGATTTGTCGTGAAAGGTAGGAATGAATGGAGATGATTGTAGTAGAAATAAAAATAGAAATGTGTTGTTGGATTTTTTTCTTCTTAAAAATCCCTCTATTGGGGCATAGTACTGTGTTTAGGTCAATACATAGATGCCTGTCGTGTTCATATCTAGATCTTTGTTCATATGATTGCATATTTGTCGGTGGTTATGTTTTTCATGTGTTGGGGTGGGGGGGACTGGATTGTTTCTTTTTTCTTATCTTTTCAGATCCTGCCATTGAAAAGAAGGCCAGGACATTGAGCAGAAGAGAATTGAAAGCGCCCTGTGATCCAATACCATTGTGCGCCTTTTGGAAAATTAGTGGCAGAGTGGAAGCAACCAAGTTGTAAACAGAGAATTCTTCTATTGGGGTAATGTATGTTTTTCTATTTCTCTATGTACAAGCGTTTACTGTTTACAAAATAATCTGATGTGCGTAAGTGAATTTTAATAGGTGTGTGTGTGTGTGTGTGTGTGTGTGTGTGTTTGAGTGATGATTTGTAGTGAAAGGTAGGAATGAATGAAGATGATTGTAGTAGAAAAAAAAATAGAAATGTATTGTTGGATTTTTTTTCTTCTTGAAAATTCTTCTATTGGGGTAAAATACTGTGCTTTTGTCAATACATAGATGCCTGTCGTGTTCATATCTAGATCTTTGTTCATATCATTGCATATTTGTTAGTGGTTATGTTTTGCATGTGTTGGGGTGGGGGGTCTGGATTGTTTCTTTTTTCTTATCTTTTCAGATCCTGCCATTGAAAAGAAGGCCAGGACATTGAGCGGAAGAGAATTGAAAACACCCTGTGACCCAATACCGTTGTGTTCCTTTTGGAAAACTAGTGGCAGAGTGGAAGCAACCAAGTTGTAATCAGAAATTTTTTCTATGGGGTAATGTACGTTTTTGTATGTCTCTATGTACAAGCATTAAGTTTTCAAATAAATATCTATTGTGCGTAAGTAAATTTTACTGAGTGTGTATGAGTGATGATTTGTAGTGAAAGGTAGGGATGAATGGAGATGATTGTTGGAGATTTCAAAATAGGATTGTATTGTTGGATTTTTTCTTCTTAAAAATCCTTCTATTGTGGCATAGTACTGTGTTTAGGTCAATACATAAATGCCTGTCGTGTTCATATCTAGATCTTTGTTCGTATGATTGCATATTTGTCAGTGGGTATGTTTTGCATGTGCTGGGGTTGGGGGAATGGATTGTTTCGTTTTTCTTATCTTTTCAGATCCTGCCATTGAAAAGAAGGCCAGGACATTGAGCAGAAGAGAATTGAAAACGCCCTGTGATCCAATACCGCTGTGCGCCTTTTGCAAAATTACTGGCAGAGTGGAAGCTACCAAGTTGTAATCAGAAAATTCTTCCATTGGGGTAATGTATGTTTTTCTATTTCTCTATGTAGAAGCGTTTACTGTTTACAAAAATAATCTGATGTGCGTAAGTGAATTTTAGTAGGTGTGTGTGTGTGAGTGATGATTTGTAGTGAAAGGTAGGAATGAATGGAGATGATTGTAGTTGAAATAAAAATAGAAATGTATTGTTGGATTTTTTTTCTTCTTGAAAATTCTTCTATTGGGGTAAAATACTGTGCTTATGTCAATACATAGATGCCTGTCGTGTTCATATCTAGATCTTTGTTCGTATGATTGCATATTTGTCAGTGAGTATGTTTTGCATGTGTTGGGGTGGGGGGTCTGGATTGTTTCTTTTTTCTTATCTTTTCAGATCCTGCCATTGAAATGAAGGCCAGGACATTGAGCGGAAGAGAATTAAAAAAAACACCGTATGACCCTATACCCTTGTGTGCCTTTTAGAAAACTAGTGGCAGAGTGGAAGCAACCAAGTTGTAATCAGAAAATTCTTCTATTGGGGTAATGTACTTTTTTGTATGTCTCTATGTACAAGCATTTAGTTTTCACAAAAATATCTGATGTGCGTAAGTGACTTTTAGTGGGAGTGTGTGTGTGAGTGATGATTAGTAGTGAAAGGTAGGAATGAATGGAGATGGTTGTAGATTTCAAAATACGATTGTATTGTTGGATTTTTTTTCTTCTTGAATATTCTTCTATTGGGGTAAAATACTGTGCTTATGTCAATACATAGATGCCTGTCGTGTTCATATCTGGATCTTTGTTCGTATGATTGCATATTTGTCAGTGGGTATGTTTTGCATGTGCTGGGGTGGGGGGACTGGATTTTTTCTTTTTTCTTATCTTTTCAGATCCTGCCATTGAAAAGAAGGCCAGGACATTGAGCGGAAGAGAATTGAAAACGCCCTGTGATCTAATACCATTGTGAGCCTTTTGCAAAATTACTGGCAGAGTGGAAGCAACCAAGTTGTAATCAGAAAATTCTTCTATTGGGTTAATGTACATTTTTCTATTTCTCTATGTACAAGCGTTTACTGTTTACAAAAATCATCTGATGTGCGTAAGTGAATTTTAGTAGGTGTGTGTGTGTGAGTGATGATTTGTAGTGAAAGGTAGGAATGAATGGAGATGATTGTAGTAGAAATAAAAATAGAAATGTGTTGTTGGATTTTTTTCTTCTTAAAAATCCCTCTATTGGGGCATAGTACTGTGTTTAGGTCAATACATAGATGTCTGTCGTGTTCATATCTAGATCTTTGTTCATATGATTGCATATTTGTCGGTGGTTATGTTTTTCATGTGTTGGGGTGGGGGGGACTGGATTGTTTCTTTTTTCTTATCTTTTCAGATCCTGCCATTGAAAAGAAGGCCAGGACATTGAGCAGAAGAGAATTGAAAGCGCCCTGTGATCCAATACCATTGTGCGCCTTTTGGAAAATTAGTGGCAGAGTGGAAGCAACCAAGTTGTAAACAGAGAATTCTTCTATTGGGGTAATGTATGTTTTTCTATTTCTCTATGTACAAGCGTTTACTGTTTACAAAATAATCTGATGTGCGTAAGTGAATTTTAATAGGTGTGTGTGTGTGTGTGTGTGTGTTTGAGTGATGATTTGTAGTGAAAAGTAGGAATGAATGAAGATGATTGTAGTAGAATAAAAAATAGAAATGTATTGTTGGATTTTTTTTCTTCTTGAAAATTCTTCTATTGGGGTAAAATACTGTGCTTTTGTCAATACATAGATGCCTGTCGTGTTCATATCTAGATCTTTGTTCATATCATTGCATATTTGTTAGTGGTTATGTTTTGCATGTGTTGGGGTGGGGGGTCTGGATTGTTTCTTTTTTCTTATCTTTTCAGATCCTGCCATTGAAAAGAAGGCCAGGACATTGAGCGGAAGAGAATTGAAAACACCCTGTGACCCAATACTGTTGTGTTCCTTTTGGAAAACTAGTGGCAGAGTGGAAGCAACCAAGTTGTAATCAGAATTTTTTTCTATGGGGTAATGTACGTTTTTGTATGTCTCTATGTACAAGCATTAAGTTTTCAAATAAATATCTATTGTGCGTAAGTGAATTTTACTGTGAGTGTGTGTGAGTGATGATTTGTAGTGAAAGGTAGGGATGAATGGAGATGATTGTTGGAGATTTCAAAATAGGATTGTATTGTTGGATTTTTTCTTCTTAAAAATCCTTCTATTGTGGCATAGTACTGTGTTTAGGTCAATACATAAATGCCTGTCGTGTTCATATCTAGATCTTTGTTCGTATGATTGCATATTTGTCAGTGGGTATGTTTTGCATGTGCTGGGGTTGGGGAATGGATTGTTTCTTTTTTCTTATCTTTTCAGATCCTGCCATTGAAAAAGAAGGCCAGGACATTGAGCAGAAGAGAATTGAAAACGCCCTGTGATCCAATACCGCTGTGCGCCTTTTGCAAAATTACTGGCAGAGTGGAAGCTACCAAGTTGTAATCAGAAAATTCTTCCATTGGGGTAATGTATGTTTTTCTATTTCTCTATGTAGAAGCGTTTACTGTTTACAAAAATAATCTGATGTGCGTAAGTGAATTTTAGTAGGTGTGTGTGTGTGAGTGATGATTTGTAGTGAAAGGTAGGAATGAATGGTGATGATTGTAGTTGAAATAAAAATAGAAATGTATTGTTGGATTTTTTTTCTTCTTGAAAATTCTTCTATTGGGGTAAAATACTGTGCTTATGTCAATACATAGATGCCTGTCGTGTTCATATCTAGATCTTTGTTCGTATGATTGCATATTTGTCAGTGAGTATGTTTTGCATGTGTTGGGGTGGGGGGTCTGGATTGTTTCTTTTTTCTTATCTTTTCAGATCCTGCCATTGAAATGAAGGCCAGGACATTGAGCGGAAGAGAATTAAAAAAAACACCGTATGACCCTATACCCTTGTGTGCCTTTTAGAAAACTAGTGGCAGAGTGGAAGCAACCAAGTTGTAATCAGAAAATTCTTCTATTGGGGTAATGTACTTTTTTGTATGTCTCTATGTACAAGCATTTAGTTTTCACAAAAATATCTGATGTGCGTAAGTGACTTTTAGTGGGAGTGTGTGTGTGAGTGATGATTAGTAGTGAAAGGTAGGAATGAATGGAGATGGTTGTAGATTTCAAAATACGATTGTATTGTTGGATTTTTTTTCTTCTTGAATATTCTTCTATTGGGGTAAAATACTGTGCTTATGTCAATACATAGATGCCTGTCGTGTTCATATCTGGATCTTTGTTCGTATCATTGCATATTTGTCAGTGGGTATGTTTTGCATGTGCTGGGGTGGGGGGACTGGATTGTTTCTTTTTTCTTATCTTTTCAGATCCTGCCATTGAAAAGAAGGCCAGGACATTGAGCAGAAGAGAATTGAACACACCCTGTGATTCAATACCGTTGTGCGCCTTTTGCAAAATTACTGGCAGAGTGGAAGCAACCAAGGTGTAATCAGAAAATTCTTCTATTAGGTTAATGTACGTTTTTCTATTTCGCTATGTACAAGCGTTTACTGTTTACAAAACTAATCTGATGTACGTAAGTGAATTTTAGTAGGTGTGTGTGTGTGAGTGATGATTTGTAGTGAAAGGTAGGAATGAATGGAGATGATTGTAGTTGAAATAAAAATAGAAATGTATTGTTGGATTTTTTTTCTTCTTGAAAATTCTTCTATTGGGGTAAAATACTGTGCTTATGTCAATACATAGATGCCTGTCGTGTTCATATCTATCATATCTAGATATTTGTTCATATCATTGCATATTTGTTAGTGGTTATGTTTTGCATGTGTTGGGGTGGGGGGTCTGGATTGTTTCTTTTTTCTTATCTTTTCAGATCCTGCCATTGAAAAGAAGGCCAGGACATTGAGCGGAAGAGAATTGAAAACGCCCTGTGATCTAATACCATTGTGAGCCTTTTGCAAAATTACTGGCAGAGTGGAAGCAACCAAGTTGTAATCAGAAAATTCTTCTATTGGGGTAATGTACATTTTTCTATTTCTCTATGTACAAGCGTTTACTGTTTACAAAAATCATCTGATGTGCGTAAGTGAATTTTAGTAGGTGTGTGTGTGTGAGTGATGATTTGTAGTGAAAGGTAGGAATGAATGGAGATGATTGTAGTAGAAATAAAAATAGAAATGTGTTGTTGGATTTTTTTCTTCTTAAAAATCCCTCTATTGGGGCATAGTACTGTGTTTAGGTCAATACATAGATGTCTGTCGTGTTCATATCTAGATCTTTGTTCATATGATTGCATAGTTGTCGGTGGTTATGTTTTTCATGTGTTGGGGTGGGGGGGACTGGATTGTTTCTTTTTTCTTATCTTTTCAGATCCTGCCATTGAAAAGAAGGCCAGGACATTGAGCAGAAGAGAATTGAACACACCCTGTGATTCAATACCGTTGTGCGCCTTTTGCAAAATTACTGGCAGAGTGGAAGCAACCAAGGTGTAATCAGAAAATTCTTCTATTAGGTTAATGTACGTTTTTCTATTTCGCTATGTACAAGCGTTTACTGTTTACAAAAATAATCTGATGTACGTAAGTGAATTTTAGTAGGTGTGAGTGATGATTTGTAGTGAAAGGTAGGAATGAATGGAGATGATTGTAGTTGAAATAAAAATAGAAATGTATTGTTGGATTTTTTTTCTTCTTGAAAATTCTTCTATTGGGGTAAAATACTGTGCTTATGTCAATACATAGATGCCTGTCGTGTTCATATCTATCATATCTAGATATTTGTTCATATCATTGCATATTTGTTAGTGGTTATGTTTTGCATGTGTTGGGGTGGGGGGTCTGGATTGTTTCTTTTTTCTTATCTTTTCAGATCCTGCCATTGAAAAGAAGGCCAGGACATTGAGCGGAAGAGAATTGAAAACGCCCTGTGATCTAATACCATTGTGAGCCTTTTGCAAAATTACTGGCAGAGTGGAAGCAACCAAGTTGTAATCAGAAAATTCTTCTATTGGGTTAATGTACATTTTTCTATTTCTCTATGTACAAGCGTTTACTGTTTACAAAAATCATCTGATGTGCGTAAGTGAATTTTAGTAGGTGTGTGTGTGTGAGTAATGATTTGTAGTGAAAGGTAGGAATGAATGGAGATGATTGTAGTAGAAATAAAAATAGAAATGTGTTGTTGGATTTTTTTCTTCTTAAAAATCCCTCTATTGGGGCATAGTACTGTGTTTAGGTCAATACATAGATGTCTGTCGTGTTCATATCTAGATCTTTGTTCATATGATTGCATATTTGTCGGTGGTTATGTTTTTCATGTGTTGGGGTGGGGGGGACTGGATTGTTTCTTTTTTCTTATCTTTTCAGATCCTGCCATTGAAAAGAAGGCCAGGACATTGAGCAGAAGAGAATTGAAAGCGCCCTGTGATCCAATACCATTGTGCGCCTTTTGGAAAATTAGTGGCAGAGTGGAAGCAACCAAGTTGTAAACAGAGAATTCTTCTATTGGGGTAATGTATGTTTTTCTATTTCTCTATGTACAAGCGTTTACTGTTTACAAAATAATCTGATGTGCGTAAGTGAATTTTAATAGGTGTGTGTGTGTGTGTGTGTGTGTGTGTGTTTGAGTGATGATTTGTAGTGAAAAGTAGGAATGAATGAAGATGATTGTAGTAGAATAAAAAATAGAAATGTATTGTTGGATTTTTTTTCTTCTTGAAAATTCTTCTATTGGGGTAAAATACTGTGCTTTTGTCAATACATAGATGCCTGTCGTGTTCATATCTAGATCTTTGTTCATATCATTGCATATTTGTTAGTGGTTATGTTTTGCATGTGTTGGGGTGGGGGGTCTGGATTGTTTCTTTTTTCTTATCTTTTCAGATCCTGCCATTGAAAAGAAGGCCAGGACATTGAGCGGAAGAGAATTGAAAACACCCTGTGACCCAATACTGTTGTGTTCCTTTTGGAAAACTAGTGGCAGAGTGGAAGCAACCAAGTTGTAATCAGAATTTTTTTCTATAGGGTAATGTACGTTTTTGTATGTCTCTATGTACAAGCATTAAGTTTTCAAATAAATATCTATTGTGCGTAAGTGAATTTTACTGTGAGTGTGTGTGAGTGATGATTTGTAGTGAAAGGTAGGGATGAATGGAGATGATTGTTGGAGATTTCAAAATAGGATTGTATTGTTGGATTTTTTCTTCTTAAAAATCCTTCTATTGTGGCATAGTACTGTGTTTAGGTCAATACATAAATGCCTGTCGTGTTCATATCTAGATCTTTGTTCGTATGATTGCATATTTGTCAGTGGGTATGGTTTGCATGTGCTGGGGTTGGGGAATGGATTGTTTCTTTTTTCTTATCTTTTCAGATCCTGCCATTAAAAAGAAGGCCAGGACATTGAGCAGAAGAGAATTGAAAACGCCCTGTGATCCAATACCGCTGTGCGCCTTTTGCAAAATTACTGGCAGAGTGGAAGCTACCAAGTTGTAATCAGAAAATTCTTTCATTGGGGTAATGTATGTTTTTCTATTTCTCTATGTAGAAGCGTTTACTGTTTACAAAAATAATCTGATGTGCGTAAGTGAATTTTAGTAGGTGTGTGTGTGTGAGTGATGATTTGTAGTGAAAGGTAGGAATGAATGGAGATGATTGTAGTTGAAATAAAAATAGAAATGTATTGTTGGATTTTTTTTCTTCTTGAAAATTCTTCTATTGGGGTAAAATACTGTGCTTATGTCAATACATAGATGCCTGTCGTGTTCATATCTAGATCTTTGATCATATCATTGCATATTTGTTAGTGGTTATGTTTTGCATGTGTTGGGGTGGGGGGTCTGGATTGTTTCTTTTTTTTATCTTTTCAGATCCTGCCATTGAAAAGAAGGCCAGGACATTGAGCGGAAGAGAATTGAAAACGCCCTGTGATCTAATACCATTGTGCGCCTTTTGCAAAATTACTGGTAGAGTGGAAGCAACCAAGTTGTAATCAGAAAATTCTTCTATTGGGGTAATGTACATTTTTCTATTTCTCTATGTACAAGCGCTTACTGTTTACAAAAATCATCTGATGTGCGTAAGTGAATTTTAGTAGGTGTGTGTGTGTGTGAGTGATGATTTGTAGTGAAAGGTAGGAATGAATGGAGATGATTGTAGTAGAAATAAAAATAGAAATGTGTTGTTGGATTTTTTTCTTCTTAAAAATCCCTCTATTGGGGCATAGTACTGTGTTTAGGTCAATACATAGATGCCTGTCGTGTTCATATCTAGATCTTTGATTATATCATTGCATATTTGTTAATGGTTATGTTTTGCATGTGCTGGGGTGGGGGGGGGACTGGATTGTTTCTTTTTACTTATCTTTTCAGATCCTGCCATTAAAAAGAGGGCCAGGACATTGAGCAGAAGAGAATTGAAAGCGCCCTGTGATCCAATACCATTGTGCGCCTTTTGGAAAATTAGTGGCAGAGTGGAAGCAACCAAGTTGTAATCAGAAAATTCTTCAATTGGGGTAATGTATGTTTTTCTATTTCTCTATGTACAAGCGTTTACTGTTTACAAAAATAATCTGATGTGCGTAAGTGAATTTTTGTAGGTGTGTGTGTGTGAGTGATGATTTGTAGTGAAAGGTAGGAATGAATGAAGATGATTGTAGTAGAAAAAAAAACAGAAATGTATTGTTGGATTTTTTTTTCTTCTTGAAAATTCTTCTATTGGGGTAAAATACTGTGCTTTTGTCAATACATAGATGCCTGTCGTGTTCATATCTAGATCTTTGTTCATATCATTGCATATTTGTTAATGGTTATGTTATCCATGTGTTGGGGTGGGGGGTCTGGATTGTTTCTTTTTTCTTATCTTTTCAGGTCCTGCCATTGAAATGAAGGCCAGGACATTGAGCGGAAGAGAATTAAAAAAAAACACCGTATGACCCTATACCCTTGTGTGCCTTTTGGAAAACTAGTGGCAGAGTGAAAGCAACCAAGTTGTAATCAGAAAATTATTCTATTGGGGTAATGTACTTTTTTGTATGTCTCTATGTACAAGCATTTAGTTTTCACAAAAATATCTGATGTGCGTAAGTGACTTTTAGTGGGAGTGTGTGTGTGAGTGATGATTAGTAGTGAAAGGTAGGAATGAATGGAGATGGTTGTAGATTTCAAAATACGATTGTATTGTTGGATTTTTTTTCTTCTTGAATATTCTTCTATTGGGGTAAAATACTGTGCTTATGTCAATACATAGATGCCTGTCGTGTTCATATCTAGATCTTTGTTCGTATGATTGCATATTTGTCAGTGGGTATGTTTTGCATGTGCTGGGGTGGGGGGACTGGATTGTTTCTTTTTTCTTATCTTTTCAGATCCTGCCATTGAAAAGAAGGCCAGGACATTGAGCAGAAGAGAATTGAAAACGCCCTGTGATTCAATACCGTTGTGCGCCTTTTGCAAAATTACTGGCAGAGTGGAAGCAACCAAGGTGTAATCAGAAAATTCTTCTATTAGGTTAATGTACGTTTTTCTATTTCTCTATGTACAAGCGTTTACTGTTTACAAAAATAATCTGACGTACGTAAGTGAATTTTAGTAGGTGTGTGTGTGTGAGTGATGATTTGTAGTGAAAGGTAGGAATGAATGGAGATGATTGTAGTAGAAATAAAAATAGAAATGTGTTGTTGGATTTTTTTCTTCTTAAAAATCCCTCTATTGGGGCATAGTACTGTGTTTAGGTCAATACATAGATGCCTGTCGTGTTCATATCTAGATCTTTGTTCATATGATTGCATATTTGTCAGTGGTTATGTTTTTCATGTGTTGGGGTGGGGGGGACTGGATTGTTTCTTTTTTCTTATCTTTTCAGATCCTGCCATTGAAAAGAAGGCCAGGACATTGAGCAGAAGAGAATTGAAAGCGCCCTGTGATCCAATACCATTGTGCGCCTTTTGGAAAATTAGTGGCAGAGTGGAAGCAACCAAGTTGTAAACAGAGAATTCTTCTATCGGGGTAATGTATGTTTTTCTATTTCTCTATGTACAAGCGTTTACTGTTTAAAAAATAATCTGATGTGCGTAAGTGAATTTTAATAGGTGTGTGTGTGTGTGTGTGTGTTTGAGTGATGATTTGTAGTGAAAGGTAGGAATGAATGAAGATGATTGTAGTAGAAAAAAAAATAGAAATGTATTGTTGGATTTTTTTTCTTCTTGAAAATTCTTCTATTGGGGTAAAATACTGTGCTTTTGTCAATACATAGATGCCTGTCGTGTTCATATCTAGATCTTTGTTCATATCATTGCATATTTGTTAGTGGTTATGTTTTGCATGTGTTGGGGTGGGGGGTCTGGATTGTTTCTTTTTTCTTATCTTTTCAGATCCTGCCATTGAAATGAAGGCCAGGACATTGAGCGGAAGAGAATTAAAAAAAACACCGTATGACCCTATACCCTTGTGTGCCTTTTAGAAAACTAGTGGCAGAGTGGAAGCAACCAAGTTGTAATCAGAAAATTCTTCTATTAGGGTAATGTACTTTTTTGTATGTCTCTATGTACAAGCATTTAGTTTTCACAAAAATATCTGATGTGCGTAAGTGACTTTTAGTGGGAGTGTGTGTGTGAGTGATGATTAGTAGTGAAAGGTAGGAATGAATGGAGATGGTTGTAGATTTCAAAATACGATTGTATTGTTGGATTTTTTTTCTTCTTGAATATTCTTCTATTGGGGTAAAATACTGTGCTTATGTCAATACATAGATGCCTGTCGTGTTCATATCTGGATCTTTGTTCGTATGATTGCATATTTGTCAGTGGGTATGTTTTGCATGTGCTGGGGTGGGGGGACTGGATTGTTTCTTTTTTCTTATCTTTTCAGATCCTGCCATTGAAAAGAAGGCCAGGACATTGAGCAGAAGAGAATTGAACACACCCTGTGATTCGATACCGTTGTGCGCCTTTTGCAAAATTACTGGCAGAGTGGAAGCAACCAAGGTGTAATCAGAAAATTCTTCTATTAGGTTAATGTACGTTTTTCTATTTCGCTATGTACAAGCGTTTACTGTTTACAAAAATAATCTGATGTACGTAAGTGAATTTTAGTAGGTGTGTGTGTGTGAGTGATGATTTGTAGTGAAAGGTAGGAATGAATGGAGATGATTGTAGTTGAAATAAAAATAGAAATGTATTGTTGGATTTTTTTTCTTCTTGAAAATTCTTCTATTGGGGTAAAATACTGTGCTTATGTCAATACATAGATGCCTGTCGTGTTCATATCTATCATATCTAGATATTTGTTCATATCATTGCATATTTGTTAGTGGTTATGTTTTGCATGTGTTGGGGTGGGGGGTCTGGATTGTTTCTTTTTTCTTATCTTTTCAGATCCTGCCATTGAAAAGAAGGCCAGGACATTGAGCGGAAGAGAATTGAAAACGCCCTGTGATCTAATACCATTGTGAGCCTTTTGCAAAATTACTGGCAGAGTGGAAGCAACCAAGTTGTAATCAGAAAATTCTTCTATTGGGGTAATGTACATTTTTCTATTTCTCTATGTACAAGCGTTTACTGTTTACAAAAATCATCTGATGTGCGTAAGTGAATTTTAGTAGGTGTGTGTGTGTGAGTGATGATTTGTAGTGAAAGGTAGGAATGAATGGAGATGATTGTAGTAGAAATAAAAATAGAAATGTGTTGTTGGATTTTTTTCTTCTTAAAAATCCCTCTATTGGGGCATAGTACTGTGTTTAGGTCAATACATAGATGTCTGTCGTGTTCATATCTAGATCTTTGTTCATATGATTGCATATTTGTCGGTGGTTATGTTTTTCATGTGTTGGGGTGGGGGGGACTGGATTGTTTCTTTTTTCTTATCTTTTCAGATCCTGCCATTGAAAAGAAGGCCAGGACATTGAGCAGAAGAGAATTGAAAGCGCCCTGTGATCCAATACCATTGTGCGCCTTTTGGAAAATTAGTGGCAGAGTGGAAGCAACTAAGTTGTAAACAGAGAATTCTTCTATTGGGGTAATGTATGTTTTTCTATTTCTCTATGTACAAGCGTTTACTGTTTAAAAAATAATCTGATGTGCGTAAGTGAATTTTAATAGGTGTGTGTGTGTGTGTTTGAGTGATGATTTGTAGTGAAAGGTAGGAATGAATGAAGATGATTGTAGTAGAAAAAAAAATAGAAATGTATTGTTGGATTTTTTTTCTTCTTGAAAATTCTTCTATTGGGGTAAAATACTGTGCTTTTGTCAATACATAGATGCCCGTCGTGTTCATATCTAGATCTTTGTTCATATCATTGCATATTTGTTAGTGGTTATGTTTTGCATGTGTTGGGGTGGGGGGTCTGGATTGTTTCTTTTTTCTTATCTTTTCAGATCCTGCCATTGAAAAGAAGGCCAGGACATTGAGCGGAAGAGAATTGAAAACACCCTGTGACCCAATACTGTTGTGTTCCTTTTGGAAAACTAGTGGCAGAGTGGAAGCAACCAAGTTGTAATCAGAAATTTTTTCTATGGGGTAATGTACGTTTTTGTATGTCTCTATGTACAAGCTTTAAGTTTTCAAATAAATATCTATTGTGCGTAAGTGAATTTTACTGTGAGTGTGTGTGAGTGATGATTTGTAGTGAAAGGTAGGGATGAATGGAGATGATTGTTGGAGATTTCAAGATAGGATTGTATTGTTGGATTTTTTCTTCTTAAAAATCCTTCTATTGTGGCATAGTACTGTGTTTAGGTCAATACATAAATGCCTGTCGTGTTCATATCTAGATCTTTGTTCGTATGATTGCATATTTGTCAGTGGGTATGTTTTGCATGTGCTGGGGTTGGGGGAATGGATTGTTTCTTTTTTCTTATCTTTTCAGATCCTGCCATTGAAAAGAAGGCCAGGACATTGAGCAGAAGAGAATTGAAAACGCCCTGTGATCCAATACCGCTGTGCGCCTTTTGCAAAATTACTGGCAGAGTGGAAGCTACCAAGTTGTAATCAGAAAATTCTTCCATTGGGGTCATGTATGTTTTTCTATTTCTCTATGTAGAAGCGTTTACTGTTTACAAAAATAATCTGATGTGCGTAAGTGAATTTTAGTAGGTGTGTGTGTGTGAGTGATGATTTGTAGTGAAAGGTAGGAATGAATGGAGATGATTGTAGTTGAAATAAAAATAGAAATGTATTGTTGGATTTTTTTTCTTCTTGAAAATTCTTCTATTGGGGTAAAATACTGTGCTTATGTCAATACATAGATGCCTGTCGTGTTCATATCTAGATCTTTGATCATATCATTGCATATTTGTTAGTGGTTATGTTTTGCATGTGTTGGGGTGGGGGGTCTGGATTGTTTCTTTTTTTATCTTTTCAGATCCTGCCATTGAAAAGAAGGCCAGGACATTGAGCGGAAGAGAATTGAAAACGCCCTGTGATCTAATACCATTGTGCGCCTTTTGCAAAATTACTGGTAGAGTGGAAGCAACCAAGTTGTAATCAGAAAATTCTTCTATTGGGGTAATGTACATTTTTCTATTTCTCTATGTACAAGCGTTTACTGTTTACAAAAATCATCTGATGTGCGTAAGTGAATTTTAGTAGGTGTGTGTGAGTGATGATTTGTAGTGAAAGGTAGGAATGAATGGAGATGATTGTAGTAGAAATAAAAATAGAAATGTGTTGTTGGATTTTTTTCTTCTTAAAAATCCCTCTATTGGGGCATAGTACTGTGTTTAGGTCAATACATAGATGCCTGTCGTGTTCATATCTAGATCTTTGATCATATCATTGCATATTTGTTAGTGGTTATGTTTTGCATGTGCTGGGGTGGGGGGGACTGGATTGTTTCTTTTTTCTTATCTTTTCAGATCCTGCCATTAAAAAGAGGGCCAGGACATTGAGCAGAAGAGAATTGAAAGCGCCCTGTGATCCAATACCATTGTGCGCCTTTTGGAAAATTAGTGGCAGAGTGGAAGCAACCAAGTTGTAATCAGAAAATTCTTCAATTGGGGTAATGTATGTTTTTCTATTTCTCTATGTACAAGCGTTTACTGTTTACAAAATAATCTGATGTGCGTAAGTGAATTTTAGTAGGTGTGTGTGTGTGAGTGATGATTTGTAGTGAAAGGTAGGAATGAATGAAGATGATTGTAGTAGAAAAAAAAACAGAAATGTATTGTTGGATTTTTTTTTCTTCTTGAAAATTCTTCTATTGGGGTAAAATACTGTGCTTTTGTCAATACATAGATGCCTGTCGTGTTCATATCTAGATCTTTGTTCATATCATTGCATATTTGTTAATGGTTATGTTTTGCATGTGTTGGGGTGGGGGGTCTGGATTGTTTCTTTTTTCTTATCTTTTCAGGTCCTGCCATTGAAATGAAGGCCAGGACATTGAGCGGAAGAGAATTAAAAAAAACACCGTATGACCCTATACCCTTGTGTGCCTTTTGGAAAACTAGTGGCAGAGTGGAAGCAACCAAGTTGTAATCAGAAAATTCTTCTATTGGGGTAATGTACTTTTTTGTATGTCTCTATGTACAAGCATTTAGTTTTCACAAAAATATCTGATGTGCGTAAGTGACTTTTAGTGGGAGTGTGTGTATGAGTGATGATTAGTAGTGAAAGGTAGGAATGAATGGAGATGGTTGTAGATTTCAAAATACGATTGTATTGTTGGATTTTTTTTCTTCTTGAATATTCTTCTATTGGGGTAAAATACTGTGCTTATGTCAATACATAGATGCCTGTCGTGTTCATATCTAGATCTTTGTTCGTATGATTGCATATTTGTCAGTGGGTATGTTTTGCATGTGCTGGGGTGGGGGGACTGGATTGTTTCTTTTTTCTTATCTTTTCAGATCCTGCCATTGAAAAGAAGGCCAGGACATTGAGCAGAAGAGAATTGAAAACGCCCTGTGATTCAATACCGTTGTGCGCCTTTTGCAAAATTACTGGCAGAGTGGAAGCAACCAAGGTGTAATCAGAAAATTCTTCTATTAGGTTAATGTACGTTTTTCTATTTCGCTATGTACAAGCGTTTACTGTTTACAAAAATAATCTGATGTACGTAAGTGAATTTTAGTAGGTGTTTGTGTGTGAGTGATGATTTGTAGTGAAAGGTAGGAATGAATGGAGATGATTGTAGTTGAAATAAAAATAGAAATGTATTGTTGGATTTTTTTTCTTCTTGAAAATTCTTCTATTGGGGTAAAATACTGTGCTTATGTCAATACATAGATGCCTGTCGTGTTCATATCTATCATATCTAGATATTTGTTCATATCATTGCATATTTGTTAGTGGTTATGTTTTGCATGTGTTGGGGTGGGGGGTCTGGATTGTTTCTTTTTTCTTATCTTTTCAGATCCTGCCATTGAAAAGAAGGCCAGGACATTGAGCGGAAGAGAATTGAAAACGCCCTGTGATCTAATACCATTGTGAGCCTTTTGCAAAATTACTGGCAGAGTGGAAGCAACCAAGTTGTAATCAGAAAATTCTTCTATTGGGTTAATGTACATTTTTCTATTTCTCTATGTACAAGCGTTTACTGTTTACAAAAATCATCTGATGTGCGTAAGTGAATTTTAGTAGGTGTGTGTGTGTGAGTGATGATTTGTAGTGAAAGGTAGGAATGAATGGAGATGATTGTAGTAGAAATAAAAATAGAAATGTGTTGTTGGATTTTTTTCTTCTTAAAAATCCCTCTATTGGGGCATAGTACTGTGTTTAGGTCAATACATAGATGTCTGTCGTGTTCATATCTAGATCTTTGTTCATATGATTGCATATTTGTCGGTGGTTATGTTTTTCATGTGTTGGGGTGGGGGGACTGGATTGTTTCTTTTTTCTTATCTTTTCAGATCCTGCCATTGAAAAGAAGGCCAGGACATTGAGCAGAAGAGAATTGAAAGCGCCCTGTGATCCAATACCATTGTGCGCCTTTTGGAAAATTAGTGGCAGAGTGGAAGCAACCAAGTTGTAAACAGAGAATTCTTCTATTGGGGTAATGTATGTTTTTCTATTTCTCTATGTACAAGCGTTTACTGTTTACAAAATAATCTGATGTGCGTAAGTGAATTTTAATAGGTGTGTGTGTGTGTGTGTTTGAGTGATGATTTGTAGTGAAAAGTAGGAATGAATGAAGATGATTGTAGTAGAATAAAAAATAGAAATGTATTGTTGGATTTTTTTTCTTCTTGAAAATTCTTCTATTGGGGTAAAATACTGTGCTTTTGTCAATACATAGATGCCTGTCGTGTTCATATCTAGATCTTTGTTCATATCATTGCATATTTGTTAGTGGTTATGTTTTGCATGTGTTGGGGTGGGGGGTCTGGATTGTTTCTTTTTTCTTATCTTTTCAGATCCTGCCATTGAAAAGAAGGCCAGGACATTGAGCGGAAGAGAATTGAAAACACCCTGTGACCCAATACTGTTGTGTTCCTTTTGGAAAACTAGTGGCAGAGTGGAAGCAACCAAGTTGTAATCAGAATTTTTTTCTATGGGGTAATGTACGTTTTTGTATGTCTCTATGTACAAGCATTAAGTTTTCAAATAAATATCTATTGTGCGTAAGTGAATTTTACTGTGAGTGTGTGTGAGTGATGATTTGTAGTGAAAGGTAGGGATGAATGGAGATGATTGTTGGAGATTTCAAAATAGGATTGTATTGTTGGATTTTTTCTTCTTAAAAATCCTTATATTGTGGCATAGTACTGTGTTTAGGTCAATACATAAATGCCTGTCGTGTTCATATCTAGATCTTTGTTCGTATGATTGCATATTTGTCAGTGGGTATGTTTTGCATGTGCTGGGGTTGGGGAATGGATTGTTTCTTTTTTCTTATCTTTTCAGATCCTGCCATTGAAAAGAAGGCCAGGACATTGAGCAGAAGAGAATTGAAAACGCCCTGTGATCCAATACCGCTGTGCGCCTTTTGCAAAATTACTGGCAGAGTGGAAGCTACCAAGTTGTAATCAGAAAATTCTTCCATTGGGGTAATGTATGTTTTTCTATTTCTCTATGTAGAAGCGTTTACTGTTTACAAAAATAATCTGATGTGCGTAAGTGAATTTTAGTAGGTGTGTG
Source organism: Hyperolius riggenbachi (assembly GCF_040937935.1). Lineage (NCBI taxonomy): Eukaryota > Metazoa > Chordata > Amphibia > Anura > Hyperoliidae > Hyperolius > Hyperolius riggenbachi. The sequence continues at coordinate 71,988,619 of NC_090655.1, forward strand.
TGTGTGAGTGATGATTTGTAGTGAAAGGTAGGAATGAATGGTGATGATTGTAGTTGAAATAAAAATAGAAATGTATTGTTGGATTTTTTTTCTTCTTGAAAATTCTTCTATTGGGGTAAAATACTGTGCTTATGTCAATACATAGATGCCTGTCGTGTTCATATCTAGATCTTTGTTCGTATGATTGCATATTTGTCAGTGAGTATGTTTTGCATGTGTTGGGGTGGGGGGTCTGGATTGTTTCTTTTTTCTTATCTTTTCAGATCCTGCCATTGAAAAGAAGGCCAGGACATTGAGCGGAAGAGAATTAAAAAAAACACCGTATGACCCTATACCCTTGTGTGCCTTTTAGAAAACTAGTGGCAGAGTGGAAGCAACCAAGTTGTAATCAGAAAATTCTTCTATTGGGGTAATGTACTTTTTTGTATGTCTCTATGTACAAGCATTTAGTTTTCACAAAAATATCTGATGTGCGTAAGTGACTTTTAGTGGGAGTGTGTGTGTGAGTGATGATTAGTAGTGAAAGGTAGGAATGAATGGAGATGGTTGTAGATTTCAAAATACGATTGTATTGTTGGATTTTTTTTCTTCTTGAATATTCTTCTATTGGGGTAAAATACTGTGCTTATGTCAATACATAGATGCCTGTCGTGTTCATATCTGGATCTTTGTTCGTATGATTGCATATTTGTCAGTGGGTATGTTTTGCATGTGCTGGGGTGGGGGGACTGGATTGTTTCTTTTTTCTTATCTTTTCAGATCCTGCCATTGAAAAGAAGGCCAGGACATTGAGCAGAAGAGAATTGAACACACCCTGTGATTCAATACCGTTGTGCGCCTTTTGCAAAATTACTGGCAGAGTGGAAGCAACCAAGGTGTAATCAGAAAATTATTCTATTAGGTTAATGTACGTTTTTCTATTTCGCTATGTACAAGCGTTTACTGTTTACAAAAATAATCTGATGTACGTAAGTGAATTTTAGTAGGTGTGTGTGTGTGAGTGATGATTTGTAGTGAAAGGTAGGAATGAATGGAGATGATTGTAGTTGAAATAAAAATAGAAATGTATTGTTGGATTTTTTTTCTTCTTGAAAATTCTTCTATTGGGGTAAAATACTGTGCTTATGTCAATACATAGATGCCTGTCGTGTTCATATCTATCATATCTAGATATTTGTTCATATCATTGCATATTTGTTAGTGGTTATGTTTTGCATGTGTTGGGGTGGGGGGTCTGGATTGTTTCTTTTTTCTTATCTTTTCAGATCCTGCCATTGAAAAGAAGGCCAGGACATTGAGCGGAAGAGAATTGAAAACGCCCTGTGATCTAATACCATTGTGAGCCTTTTGCAAAATTACTGGCAGAGTGGAAGCAACCAAGTTGTAATCAGAAAATTCTTCTATTGGGGTAATGTACATTTTTCTATTTCTCTATGTACAAGCGTTTACTGTTTACAAAAATCATCTGATGTGCGTAAGTGAATTTTAGTAGGTGTGTGTGTGTGAGTGATGATTTGTAGTGAAAGGTAGGAATGAATGGAGATGATTGTAGTAGAAATAAAAATAGAAATGTGTTGTTGGATTTTTTTCTTCTTAAAAATCCCTCTATTGGGGCATAGTACTGTGTTTAGGTCAATACATAGATGTCTGTCGTGTTCATATCTAGATCTTTGTTCATATGATTGCATAGTTGTCGGTGGTTATGTTTTTCATGTGTTGGGGTGGGGGGGACTGGATTGTTTCTTTTTTCTTATCTTTTCAGATCCTGCCATTGAAAAGAAGGCCAGGACATTGAGCAGAAGAGAATTGAACACACCCTGTGATTCAATACCGTTGTGCGCCTTTTGCAAAATTACTGGCAGAGTGGAAGCAACCAAGGTGTAATCAGAAAATTCTTCTATTAGGTTAATGTACGTTTTTCTATTTCGCTATGTACAAGCGTTTACTGTTTACAAAAATAATCTGATGTACGTAAGTGAATTTTAGTAGGTGTGAGTGATGATTTGTAGTGAAAGGTAGGAATGAATGGAGATGATTGTAGTTGAAATAAAAATAGAAATGTATTGTTGGATTTTTTTTCTTCTTGAAAATTCTTCTATTGGGGTAAAATACTGTGCTTATGTCAATACATAGATGCCTGTCGTGTTCATATCTATCATATCTAGATATTTGTTCATATCATTGCATATTTGTTAGTGGTTATGTTTTGCATGTGTTGGGGTGGGGGGTCTGGATTGTTTCTTTTTTCTTATCTTTTCAGATCCTGCCATTGAAAAGAAGGCCAGGACATTGAGCGGAAGAGAATTGAAAACGCCCTGTGATCTAATACCATTGTGAGCCTTTTGCAAAATTACTGGCAGAGTGGAAGCAACCAAGTTGTAATCAGAAAATTCTTCTATTGGGTTAATGTACATTTTTCTATTTCTCTATGTACAAGCGTTTACTGTTTACAAAAATCATCTGATGTGCGTAAGTGAATTTTAGTAGGTGTGTGTGTGTGAGTAATGATTTGTAGTGAAAGGTAGGAATGAATGGAGATGATTGTAGTAGAAATAAAAATAGAAATGTGTTGTTGGATTTTTTTCTTCTTAAAAATCCCTCTATTGGGGCATAGTACTGTGTTTAGGTCAATACATAGATGTCTGTCGTGTTCATATCTAGATCTTTGTTCATATGATTGCATATTTGTCGGTGGTTATGTTTTTCATGTGTTGGGGTGGGGGGGACTGGATTGTTTCTTTTTTCTTATCTTTTCAGATCCTGCCATTGAAAAGAAGGCCAGGACATTGAGCAGAAGAGAATTGAAAGCGCCCTGTGATCCAATACCATTGTGCGCCTTTTGGAAAATTAGTGGCAGAGTGGAAGCAACCAAGTTGTAAACAGAGAATTCTTCTATTGGGGTAATGTATGTTTTTCTATTTCTCTATGTACAAGCGTTTACTGTTTACAAAATAATCTGATGTGCGTAAGTGAATTTTAATAGGTGTGTGTGTGTGTGTGTGTGTGTGTGTGTGTGTGTGTGTGTGTGTGTGTTTGAGTGATGATTTGTAGTGAAAAGTAGGAATGAATGAAGATGATTGTAGTAGAATAAAAAATAGAAATGTATTGTTGGATTTTTGTTCTTCTTGAAAATTCTTCTATTGGGGTAAAATACTGTGCTTTTGTCAATACATAGATGCCTGTCGTGTTCATATCTAGATCTTTGTTCATATCATTGCATATTTGTTAGTGGTTATGTTTTGCATGTGTTGGGGTGGGGGGTCTGGATTGTTTCTTTTTTCTTATCTTTTCAGATCCTGCCATTGAAAAGAAGGCCAGGACATTGAGCGGAAGAGAATTGAAAACACCCTGTGACCCAATACTGTTGTGTTCCTTTTGGAAAACTAGTGGCAGAGTGGAAGCAACCAAGTTGTAATCAGAATTTTTTTCTATAGGGTAATGTACGTTTTTGTATGTCTCTATGTACAAGCATTAAGTTTTCAAATAAATATCTATTGTGCGTAAGTGAATTTTACTGTGAGTGTGTGTGAGTGATGATTTGTAGTGAAAGGTAGGGATGAATGGAGATGATTGTTGGAGATTTCAAAATAGGATTGTATTGTTGGATTTTTTCTTCTTAAAAATCCTTCTATTGTGGCATAGTACTGTGTTTAGGTCAATACATAAATGCCTGTCGTGTTCATATCTAGATCTTTGTTCGTATGATTGCATATTTGTCAGTGGGTATGGTTTGCATGTGCTGGGGTTGGGGAATGGATTGTTTCTTTTTTCTTATCTTTTCAGATCCTGCCATTAAAAAGAAGGCCAGGACATTGAGCAGAAGAGAATTGAAAACGCCCTGTGATCCAATACCGCTGTGCGCCTTTTGCAAAATTACTGGCAGAGTGGAAGCTACCAAGTTGTAATCAGAAAATTCTTTCATTGGGGTAATGTATGTTTTTCTATTTCTCTATGTAGAAGCGTTTACTGTTTACAAAAATAATCTGATGTGCGTAAGTGAATTTTAGTAGGTGTGTGTGTGTGAGTGATGATTTGTAGTGAAAGGTAGGAATGAATGGAGATGATTGTAGTTGAAATAAAAATAGAAATGTATTGTTGGATTTTTTTTCTTCTTGAAAATTCTTCTATTGGGGTAAAATACTGTGCTTATGTCAATACATAGATGCCTGTCGTGTTCATATCTAGATCTTTGATCATATCATTGCATATTTGTTAGTGGTTATGTTTTGCATGTGTTGGGGTGGGGGGTCTGGATTGTTTCTTTTTTTTTATCTTTTCAGATCCTGCCATTGAAAAGAAGGCCAGGACATTGAGCGGAAGAGAATTGAAAACGCCCTGTGATCTAATACCATTGTGCGCCTTTTGCAAAATTACTGGTAGAGTGGAAGCAACCAAGTTGTAATCAGAAAATTCTTCTATTGGGGTAATGTACATTTTTCTATTTCTCTATGTACAAGCGCTTACTGTTTACAAAAATCATCTGATGTGCGTAAGTGAATTTTAGTAGGTGTGTGTGTGTGTGAGTGATGATTTGTAGTGAAAGGTAGGAATGAATGGAGATGATTGTAGTAGAAATAAAAATAGAAATGTGTTGTTGGATTTTTTTCTTCTTAAAAATCCCTCTATTGGGGCATAGTACTGTGTTTAGGTCAATACATAGATGCCTGTCGTGTTCATATCTAGATCTTTGATTATATCATTGCATATTTGTTAATGGTTATGTTTTGCATGTGCTGGGGTGGGGGGGGGACTGGATTGTTTCTTTTTACTTATCTTTTCAGATCCTGCCATTAAAAAGAGGGCCAGGACATTGAGCAGAAGAGAATTGAAAGCGCCCTGTGATCCAATACCATTGTGCGCCTTTTGGAAAATTAGTGGCAGAGTGGAAGCAACCAAGTTGTAATCAGAAAATTCTTCAATTGGGGTAATGTATGTTTTTCTATTTCTCTATGTACAAGCGTTTACTGTTTACAAAAATAATCTGATGTGCGTAAGTGAATTTTTGTAGGTGTGTGTGTGTGAGTGATGATTTGTAGTGAAAGGTAGGAATGAATGAAGATGATTGTAGTAGAAAAAAAAACAGAAATGTATTGTTGGATTTTTTTTTCTTCTTGAAAATTCTTCTATTGGGGTAAAATACTGTGCTTTTGTCAATACATAGATGCCTGTCGTGTTCATATCTAGATCTTTGTTCATATCATTGCATATTTGTTAATGGTTATGTTATCCATGTGTTGGGGTGGGGGGTCTGGATTGTTTCTTTTTTCTTATCTTTTCAGGTCCTGCCATTGAAATGAAGGCCAGGACATTGAGCGGAAGAGAATTAAAAAAAAACACCGTATGACCCTATACCCTTGTGTGCCTTTTGGAAAACTAGTGGCAGAGTGAAAGCAACCAAGTTGTAATCAGAAAATTATTCTATTGGGGTAATGTACTTTTTTGTATGTCTCTATGTACAAGCATTTAGTTTTCACAAAAATATCTGATGTGCGTAAGTGACTTTTAGTGGGAGTGTGTGTGTGAGTGATGATTAGTAGTGAAAGGTAGGAATGAATGGAGATGGTTGTAGATTTCAAAATACGATTGTATTGTTGGATTTTTTTTCTTCTTGAATATTCTTCTATTGGGGTAAAATACTGTGCTTATGTCAATACATAGATGCCTGTCGTGTTCATATCTAGATCTTTGTTCGTATGATTGCATATTTGTCAGTGGGTATGTTTTGCATGTGCTGGGGTGGGGGGACTGGATTGTTTCTTTTTTCTTATCTTTTCAGATCCTGCCATTGAAAAGAAGGCCAGGACATTGAGCAGAAGAGAATTGAAAACGCCCTGTGATTCAATACCGTTGTGCGCCTTTTGCAAAATTACTGGCAGAGTGGAAGCAACCAAGGTGTAATCAGAAAATTCTTCTATTAGGTTAATGTACGTTTTTCTATTTCTCTATGTACAAGCGTTTACTGTTTACAAAAATAATCTGACGTACGTAAGTGAATTTTAGTAGGTGTGTGTGTGTGAGTGATGATTTGTAGTGAAAGGTAGGAATGAATGGAGATGATTGTAGTAGAAATAAAAATAGAAATGTGTTGTTGGATTTTTTTCTTCTTAAAAATCCCTCTATTGGGGCATAGTACTGTGTTTAGGTCAATACATAGATGCCTGTCGTGTTCATATCTAGATCTTTGTTCATATGATTGCATATTTGTCAGTGGTTATGTTTTTCATGTGTTGGGGTGGGGGGGACTGGATTGTTTCTTTTTTCTTATCTTTTCAGATCCTGCCATTGAAAAGAAGGCCAGGACATTGAGCAGAAGAGAATTGAAAGCGCCCTGTGATCCAATACCATTGTGCGCCTTTTGGAAAATTAGTGGCAGAGTGGAAGCAACCAAGTTGTAAACAGAGAATTCTTCTATCGGGGTAATGTATGTTTTTCTATTTCTCTATGTACAAGCGTTTACTGTTTAAAAAATAATCTGATGTGCGTAAGTGAATTTTAATAGGTGTGTGTGTGTGTGTGTGTGTTTGAGTGATGATTTGTAGTGAAAGGTAGGAATGAATGAAGATGATTGTAGTAGAAAAAAAAATAGAAATGTATTGTTGGATTTTTTTTCTTCTTGAAAATTCTTCTATTGGGGTAAAATACTGTGCTTTTGTCAATACATAGATGCCTGTCGTGTTCATATCTAGATCTTTGTTCATATCATTGCATATTTGTTAGTGGTTATGTTTTGCATGTGTTGGGGTGGGGGGTCTGGATTGTTTCTTTTTTCTTATCTTTTCAGATCCTGCCATTGAAAAGAAGGCCAGGACATTGAGCGGAAGAGAATTGAAAACACCCTGTGACCCAATACTGTTGTGTTCCTTTTGGAAAACTAGTGGCAGAGTGGAAGCAACCAAGTTGTAATCAGAAATTTTTTCTATGGGGTAATGTACGTTTTTGTATGTCTCTATGTACAAGCATTAAGTTTTCAAATAAATATCTATTGTGCGTAAGTGAATTTTACTGAGTGTGTGTGAGTGATGATTTGTAGTGAAAGGTAGGGATGAATGGAGATGATTGTTGGAGATTTCAAAATAGGATTGTATTGTTGGATTTTTTCTTCTTAAAAATCCTTCTATTGTGGCATAGTACTGTGTTTAGGTCAATACATAAATGCCTGTCGTGTTCATATCTAGATCTTTGTTCGTATGATTGCATATTTGTCAGTGGGTATGTTTTGCATGTGCTGGGGTTGGGGGAATGGATTGTTTCGTTTTTCTTATCTTTTCAGATCCTGCCATTGAAAAGAAGGCCAGGACATTGAGCAGAAGAGAATTGAAAACGCCCTGTGATCCAATACCGCTGTGCGCCTTTTGCAAAATTACTGGCAGAGTGGAAGCTACCAAGTTGTAATCAGAAAATTCTTCCATTGGGGTAATGTATGTTTTTCTATTTCTCTATGTAGAAGCGTTTACTGTTTACAAAAATAATCTGATGTGCGTAAGTGAATTTTAGTAGGTGTGTGTGTGTGTGAGTGATGATTTGTAGTGAAAGGTAGGAATGAATGGAGATGATTGTAGTTGAAATAAAAATAGAAATGTATTGTTGGATTTTTTTTCTTCTTGAAAATTCTTCTATTGGGGTAAAATACTGTGCTTATGTCAATACATAGATGCCTGTCGTGTTCATATCTAGATCTTTGTTCGTATGATTGCATATTTGTCAGTGAGTATGTTTTGCATGTGTTGGGGTGGGGGGTCTGGATTGTTTCTTTTTTCTTATCTTTTCAGATCCTGCCATTGAAATGAAGGCCAGGACATTGAGCGGAAGAGAATTAAAAAAAACACCGTATGACCCTATACCCTTGTGTGCCTTTTAGAAAACTAGTGGCAGAGTGGAAGCAACCAAGTTGTAATCAGAAAATTCTTCTATTGGGGTAATGTACTTTTTTGTATGTCTCTATGTACAAGCATTTAGTTTTCACAAAAATATCTGATGTGCGTAAGTGACTTTTAGTGGGAGTGTGTGTGTGAGTGATGATTAGTAGTGAAAGGTAGGAATGAATGGAGATGGTTGTAGATTTCAAAATACGATTGTATTGTTGGATTTTTTTTCTTCTTGAATATTCTTCTATTGGGGTAAAATACTGTGCTTATGTCAATACATAGATGCCTGTCGTGTTCATATCTGGATCTTTGTTCGTATGATTGCATATTTGTCAGTGGGTATGTTTTGCATGTGCTGGGGTGGGGGGACTGGATTGTTTCTTTTTTCTTATCTTTTCAGATCCTGCCATTGAAAAGAAGGCCAGGACATTGAGCAGAAGAGAATTGAACACACCCTGTGATTCAATACCGTTGTGCGCCTTTTGCAAAATTACTGGCAGAGTGGAAGCAACCAAGGTGTAATCAGAAAATTCTTCTATTAGGTTAATGTACGTTTTTCTATTTCGCTATGTACAAGCGTTTACTGTTTACAAAAATAATCTGATGTACGTAAGTGAATTTTAGTAGGTGTGTGTGTGTGAGTGATGATTTGTAGTGAAAGGTAGGAATGAATGGAGATGATTGTAGTTGAAATAAAAATAGAAATGTATTGTTGGATTTTTTTTCTTCTTGAAAATTCTTCTATTGGGGTAAAATACTGTGCTTATGTCAATACATAGATGCCTGTCGTGTTCATATCTATCATATCTAGATATTTGTTCATATCATTGCATATTTGTTAGTGGTTATGTTTTGCATGTGTTGGGGTGGGGGGTCTGGATTGTTTCTTTTTTCTTATCTTTTCAGATCCTGCCATTGAAAAGAAGGCCAGGACATTGAGCGGAAGAGAATTGAAAACGCCCTGTGATCTAATACCATTGTGAGCCTTTTGCAAAATTACTGGCAGAGTGGAAGAAACCAAGTTGTAATCAGAAAATTCTTCTATTGGGTTAATGTACATTTTTCTATTTCTCTATGTACAAGCGTTTACTGTTTACAAAAATCATCTGATGTGCGTAAGTGATTTTTAGTAGGTGTGTGTGTGTGAGTGATGATTTGTAGTGAAAGGTAGGAATGAATGGAGATGATTGTAGTAGAAATAAAAATAGAAATGTGTTGTTGGATTTTTTTCTTCTTAAAAATCCCTCTATTGGGGCATAGTACTGTGTTTAGGTCAATACATAGATGTCTGTCGTGTTCATATCTAGATCTTTGTTCATATGATTGCATATTTGTCGGTGGTTATGTTTTTCATGTGTTGGGGTGGGGGGGACTGGATTGTTTCTTTTTTCTTATCTTTTCAGATCCTGCCATTGAAAAGAAGGCCAGGACATTGAGCAGAAGAGAATTGAAAGCGCCCTGTGATCCAATACCATTGTGCGCCTTTTGGAAAATTAGTGGCAGAGTGGAAGCAACCAAGTTGTAAACAGAGAATTCTTCTATTGGGGTAATGTATGTTTTTCTATTTCTCTATGTACAAGCGTTTACTGTTTACAAAATAATCTGATGTGCGTAAGTGAATTTTAATAGGTGTGTGTGTGTGTGTGTGTGTGTGTTTGAGTGATGATTTGTAGTGAAAAGTAGGAATGAATGAAGATGATTGTAGTAGAATAAAAAATAGAAATGTATTGTTGGATTTTTTTTCTTCTTGAAAATTCTTCTATTGGGGTAAAATACTGTGCTTTTGTCAATACATAGATGCCTGTCGTGTTCATATCTAGATCTTTGTTCATATCATTGCATATTTGTTAGTGGTTATGTTTTGCATGTGTTGGGGTGGGGGGTCTGGATTGTTTCTTTTTTCTTATCTTTTCAGATCCTGCCATTGAAAAGAAGGCCAGGACATTGAGCGGAAGAGAATTGAAAACACCCTGTGACCCAATACTGTTGTGTTCCTTTTGGAAAACTAGTGGCAGAGTGGAAGCAACCAAGTTGTAATCAGAATTTTTTTCTATGGGGTAATGTACGTTTTTGTATGTCTCTATGTACAAGCATTAAGTTTTCAAATAAATATCTATTGTGCGTAAGTGAATTTTACTGTGAGTGTGTGTGAGTGATGATTTGTAGTGAAAGGTAGGGATGAATGGAGATGATTGTTGGAGATTTCAAAATAGGATTGTATTGTTGGATTTTTTCTTCTTAAAAATCCTTCTATTGTGGCATAGTACTGTGTTTAGGTCAATACATAAATGCCTGTCGTGTTCATATCTAGATCTTTGTTCGTATGATTGCATATTTGTCAGTGGGTATGTTTTGCATGTGCTGGGGTTGGGGAATGGATTGTTTCTTTTTTCTTATCTTTTCAGATCCTGCCATTGAAAAGAAGGCCAGGACATTGAGCAGAAGAGAATTGAAAACGCCCTGTGATCCAATACCACTGTGCGCCTTTTGCAAAATTACTGGCAGAGTGGAAGCTACCAAGTTGTAATCAGAAAATTCTTCTATTGGGGTAATGTATGTTTTTCTATTTCTCTATGTAGAAGCGTTTACTGTTTACAAAAATAATCTGATGTGCGTAAGTGAATTTTAGTAGGTGTGTGTGTGTGAGTGATGATTTGTAGTGAAAGGTAGGAATGAATGGAGATGATTGTAGTTGAAATAAAAATAGAAATGTATTGTTGGATTTTTTTTCTTCTTGAAAATTCTTCTATTGGGGTAAAATACTGTGCTTATGTCAATACATAGATGCCTGTCGTGTTCATATCTAGATCTTTGTTCGTATGATTGCATATTTGTCAGTGAGTATGTTTTGCATGTGTTGGGGTGGGGGGTCTGGATTGTTTCTTTTTTCTTATCTTTTCAGATCCTGCCATTGAAATGAAGGCCAGGACATTGAGCGGAAGAGAATTAAAAAAAACACCGTATGACCCTATACCCTTGTGTGCCTTTTAGAAAACTAGTGGCAGAGTGGAAGCAACCAAGTTGTAATCAGAAAATTCTTCTATTAGGGTAATGTACTTTTTTGTATGTCTCTATGTACAAGCATTTAGTTTTCACAAAAATATCTGATGTGCGTAAGTGACTTTTAGTGGGAGTGTGTGTGTGAGTGATGATTAGTAGTGAAAGGTAGGAATGAATGGAGATGGTTGTAGATTTCAAAATACGATTGTATTGTTGGATTTTTTTTCTTCTTGAATATTCTTCTATTGGGGTAAAATACTGTGCTTATGTCAATACATAGATGCCTGTCGTGTTCATATCTGGATCTTTGTTCGTATGATTGCATATTTGTCAGTGGGTATGTTTTGCATGTGCTGGGGTGGGGGGACTGGATTGTTTCTTTTTTCTTATCTTTTCAGATCCTGCCATTGAAAAGAAGGCCAGGACATTGAGCAGAAGAGAATTGAACACACCCTGTGATTCGATACCGTTGTGCGCCTTTTGCAAAATTACTGGCAGAGTGGAAGCAACCAAGGTGTAATCAGAAAATTCTTCTATTAGGTTAATGTACGTTTTTCTATTTCGCTATGTACAAGCGTTTACTGTTTACAAAAATAATCTGATGTACGTAAGTGAATTTTAGTAGGTGTGTGTGTGTGAGTGATGATTTGTAGTGAAAGGTAGGAATGAATGGAGATGATTGTAGTTGAAATAAAAATAGAAATGTATTGTTGGATTTTTTTTCTTCTTGAAAATTCTTCTATTGGGGTAAAATACTGTGCTTATGTCAATACATAGATGCCTGTCGTGTTCATATCTATCATATCTAGATATTTGTTCATATCATTGCATATTTGTTAGTGGTTATGTTTTGCATGTGTTGGGGTGGGGGGTCTGGATTGTTTCTTTTTTCTTATCTTTTCAGATCCTGCCATTGAAAAGAAGGCCAGGACATTGAGCAGAAGAGAATTGAAAACGCCCTGTGATCTAATACCATTGTGAGCCTTTTGCAAAATTACTGGCAGAGTGGAAGCAACCAAGTTGTAATCAGAAAATTCTTCTATTGGGGTAATGTACATTTTTCTATTTCTCTATGTACAAGCGTTTACTGTTTACAAAAATCATCTGATGTGCGTAAGTGAATTTTAGTAGGTGTGTGTGTGTGAGTGATGATTTGTAGTGAAAGGTAGGAATGAATGGAGATGATTGTAGTAGAAATAAAAATAGAAATGTGTTGTTGGATTTTTTTCTTCTTAAAAATCCCTCTATTGGGGCATAGTACTGTGTTTAGGTCAATACATAGATGTCTGTCGTGTTCATATCTAGATCTTTGTTCATATGATTGCATATTTGTCGGTGGTTATGTTTTTCATGTGTTGGGGTGGGGGGGACTGGATTGTTTCTTTTTTCTTATCTTTTCAGATCCTGCCATTGAAAAGAAGGCCAGGACATTGAGCAGAAGAGAATTGAAAGCGCCCTGTGATCCAATACCATTGTGCGCCTTTTGGAAAATTAGTGGCAGAGTGGAAGCAACTAAGTTGTAAACAGAGAATTCTTCTATTGGGGTAATGTATGTTTTTCTATTTCTCTATGTACAAGCGTTTACTGTTTAAAAAATAATCTGATGTGCGTAAGTGAATTTTAATAGGTGTGTGTGTGTGTGTTTGAGTGATGATTTGTAGTGAAAGGTAGGAATGAATGAAGATGATTGTAGTAGAAAAAAAAATAGAAATGTATTGTTGGATTTTTTTTCTTCTTGAAAATTCTTCTATTGGGGTAAAATACTGTGCTTTTGTCAATACATAGATGCCCGTCGTGTTCATATCTAGATCTTTGTTCATATCATTGCATATTTGTTAGTGGTTATGTTTTGCATGTGTTGGGGTGGGGGGTCTGGATTGTTTCTTTTTTCTTATCTTTTCAGATCCTGCCATTGAAAAGAAGGCCAGGACATTGAGCGGAAGAGAATTGAAAACACCCTGTGACCCAATACTGTTGTGTTCCTTTTGGAAAACTAGTGGCAGAGTGGAAGCAACCAAGTTGTAATCAGAAATTTTGTCTATGGGGTAATGTACGTTTTTGTATGTCTCTATGTACAAGCTTTAAGTTTTCAAATAAATATCTATTGTGCGTAAGTGAATTTTACTGTGAGTGTGTGTGAGTGATGATTTGTAGTGAAAGGTAGGGATGAATGGAGATGATTGTTGGAGATTTCAAGATAGGATTGTATTGTTGGATTTTTTCTTCTTAAAAATCCTTCTATTGTGGCATAGTACTGTGTTTAGGTCAATACATAAATGCCTGTCGTGTTCATATCTAGATCTTTGTTCGTATGATTGCATATTTGTCAGTGGGTATGTTTTGCATGTGCTGGGGTTGGGGGAATGGATTGTTTCTTTTTTCTTATCTTTTCAGATCCTGCCATTGAAAAGAAGGCCAGGACATTGAGCAGAAGAGAATTGAAAACGCCCTGTGATCCAATACCGCTGTGCGCCTTTTGCAAAATTACTGGCAGAGTGGAAGCTACCAAGTTGTAATCAGAAAATTCTTCCATTGGGGTCATGTATGTTTTTCTATTTCTCTATGTAGAAGCGTTTACTGTTTACAAAAATAATCTGATGTGCGTAAGTGAATTTTAGTAGGTGTGTGTGTGTGAGTGATGATTTGTAGTGAAAGGTAGGAATGAATGGAGATGATTGTAGTTGAAATAAAAATAGAAATGTATTGTTGGATTTTTTTTCTTCTTGAAAATTCTTCTATTGGGGTAAAATACTGTGCTTATGTCAATACATAGATGCCTGTCGTGTTCATATCTAGATCTTTGATCATATCATTGCATATTTGTTAGTGGTTATGTTTTGCATGTGTTGGGGTGGGGGGTCTGGATTGTTTCTTTTTTTTATCTTTTCAGATCCTGCCATTGAAAAGAAGGCCAGGACATTGAGCGGAAGAGAATTGAAAACGCCCTGTGATCTAATACCATTGTGCGCCTTTTGCAAAATTACTGGTAGAGTGGAAGCAACCAAGTTGTAATCAGAAAATTCTTCTATTGGGGTAATGTACATTTTTCTATTTCTCTATGTACAAGCGTTTACTGTTTACAAAAATCATCTGATGTGCGTAAGTGAATTTTAGTAGGTGTGTGTGAGTGATGATTTGTAGTGAAAGGTAGGAATGAATGGAGATGATTGTAGTAGAAATAAAAATAGAAATGTGTTGTTGGATTTTTTTCTTCTTAAAAATCCCTCTATTGGGGCATAGTACTGTGTTTAGGTCAATACATAGATGCCTGTCGTGTTCATATCTAGATCTTTGATCATATCATTGCATATTTGTTAGTGGTTATGTTTTGCATGTGCTGGGGTGGGGGGGACTGGATTGTTTCTTTTTTCTTATCTTTTCAGATCCTGCCATTAAAAAGAGGGCCAGGACATTGAGCAGAAGAGAATTGAAAGCGCCCTGTGATCCAATACCATTGTGCGCCTTTTGGAAAATTAGTGGCAGAGTGGAAGCAACCAAGTTGTAATCAGAAAATTCTTCAATTGGGGTAATGTATGTTTTTCTATTTCTCTATGTACAAGCGTTTACTGTTTACAAAATAATCTGATGTGCGTAAGTGAATTTTAGTAGGTGTGTGTGTGTGAGTGATGATTTGTAGTGAAAGGTAGGAATGAATGAAGATGATTGTAGTAGAAAAAAAAACAGAAATGTATTGTTGGATTTTTTTTTCTTCTTGAAAATTCTTCTATTGGGGTAAAATACTGTGCTTTTGTCAATACATAGATGCCTGTCGTGTTCATATCTAGATCTTTGTTCATATCATTGCATATTTGTTAATGGTTATGTTTTGCATGTGTTGGGGTGGGGGGTCTGGATTGTTTCTTTTTTCTTATCTTTTCAGGTCCTGCCATTGAAATGAAGGCCAGGACATTGAGCGGAAGAGAATTAAAAAAAACACCGTATGACCCTATACCCTTGTGTGCCTTTTGGAAAACTAGTGGCAGAGTGGAAGCAACCAAGTTGTAATCAGAAAATTCTTCTATTGGGGTAATGTACTTTTTTGTATGTCTCTATGTACAAGCATTTAGTTTTCACAAAAATATCTGATGTGCGTAAGTGACTTTTAGTGGGAGTGTGTGTATGAGTGATGATTAGTAGTGAAAGGTAGGAATGAATGGAGATGGTTGTAGATTTCAAAATACGATTGTATTGTTGGATTTTTTTTCTTCTTGAATATTCTTCTATTGGGGTAAAATACTGTGCTTATGTCAATACATAGATGCCTGTCGTGTTCATATCTAGATCTTTGTTCGTATGATTGCATATTTGTCAGTGGGTATGTTTTGCATGTGCTGGGGTGGGGGGACTGGATTGTTTCTTTTTTCTTATCTTTTCAGATCCTGCCATTGAAAAGAAGGCCAGGACATTGAGCAGAAGAGAATTGAAAACGCCCTGTGATTCAATACCGTTGTGCGCCTTTTGCAAAATTACTGGCAGAGTGGAAGCAACCAAGGTGTAATCAGAAAATTCTTCTATTAGGTTAATGTACGTTTTTCTATTTCGCTATGTACAAGCGTTTACTGTTTACAAAAATAATCTGATGTACGTAAGTGAATTTTAGTAGGTGTGTGTGTGTGAGTGATGATTTGTAGTGAAAGGTAGGAATGAATGGAGATGATTGTAGTTGAAATAAAAATAGAAATGTATTGTTGGATTTTTTTTCTTCTTGAAAATTCTTCTATTGGGGTAAAATACTGTGCTTATGTCAATACATAGATGCCTGTCGTGTTCATATCTATCATATCTAGATATTTGTTCATATCATTGCATATTTGTTAGTGGTTATGTTTTGCATGTGTTGGGGTGGGGGGTCTGGATTGTTTCTTTTTTCTTATCTTTTCAGATCCTGCCATTGAAAAGAAGGCCAGGACATTGAGCGGAAGAGAATTGAAAACGTCCTGTGATCTAATACCATTGTGAGCCTTTTGCAAAATTACTGGCAGAGTGGAAGCAACCAAGTTGTAATCAGAAAATTCTTCTATTGGGGTAATGTACATTTTTCTATTTCTCTATGTACAAGCGTTTACTGTTTACAAAAATCATCTGATGTGCGTAAGTGAATTTTAGTAGGTGTGTGTGTGTGAGTGATGATTTGTAGTGAAAGGTAGGAATGAATGGAGATGATTGTAGTAGAAATAAAAATAGAAATGTGTTGTTGGATTTTTTTCTTCTTAAAAATCCCTCTATTGGGGCATAGTACTGTGTTTAGGTCAATACATAGATGCCTGTCGTGTTCATATCTAGATCTTTGTTCATATGATTGCATATTTGTCAGTGGTTATGTTTTTCATGTGTTGGGGTGGGGGGGACTGGATTGTTTCTTTTTTCTTATCTTTTCAGATCCTGCCATTGAAAAGAAGGCCAGGACATTGAGCAGAAGAGAATTGAAAGCGCCCTGTGATCCAATACCATTGTGCGCCTTTTGGAAAATTAGTGGCAGAGTGGAAGCAACCAAGTTGTAAACAGAGAATTCTTCTATTGGGGTAATGTATGTTTTTCTATTTCTCTATGTACAAGCGTTTACTGTTTACAAAATAATCTGATGTGCGTAAGTGAATTTTAATAGGTGTGTGTGTGTGTGTGTGTGTGTTTGAGTGATGATTTGTAGTGAAAGGTAGGAATGAATGAAGATGATTGTAGTAGAAAAAAAAATAGAAATGTATTGTTGGATTTTTTTTCTTCTTGAAAATTCTTCTATTGGGGTAAAATACTGTGCTTTTGTCAATACATAGATGCCTGTCGTGTTCATATCTAGATCTTTGTTCATATCATTGCATATTTGTTAGTGGTTATGTTTTGCATGTGTTGGGGTGGGGGGTCTGGATTGTTTCTTTTTTCTTATCTTTTCAGATCCTGCCATTGAAAAGAAGGCCAGGACATTGAGCGGAAGAGAATTGAAAACACCCTGTGACCCAATACTGTTGTGTTCCTTTTGGAAAACTAGTGGCAGAGTGGAAGCAACCAAGTTGTAATCAGAAATTTTTTCTATGGGGTAATGTACGTTTTTGTATGTCTCTATGTACAAGCATTAAGTTTTCAAATAAATATCTATTGTGCGTAAGTGAATTTTACTGTGAGTGTGTGTGAGTGATGATTTGTAGTGAAAGGTAGGGATGAATGGAGATGATTGTTGGAGATTTCAAAATAGGATTGTATTGTTGGATTTTTTCTTCTTAAAAATCCTTCTATTGTGGCATAGTACTGTGTTTAGGTCAATACATAAATGCCTGTCGTGTTCATATCTAGATCTTTGTTCGTATGATTGCATATTTGTCAGTGGGTATGTTTTGCATGTGCTGGGGTTGGGGGAATGGATTGTTTCTTTTTTCTTATCTTTTCAGATCCCGCCATTGAAAAGAAGGCCAGGACATTGAGCAGAAGAGAATTGAAAACGCCCTGTGATCCAATACCGCTGTGCGCCTTTTGCAAAATTACTGGCAGAGTAGAAGCTACCAAGTTGTAATCAGAAAATTCTTCCATTGGAGTAATGTATGTTTTTCTATTTCTCTATGTAGAAGCGTTTACTGTTTACAAAAATAATCTGATGTGCGTAAGTGAATTTTAGTAGGTGTGTGTGTGTGAGTGATGATTTGTAGTGAAAGGTAGGAATGAATGGAGATGATTGTAGTTGAAATAAAAATAGAAATGTATTGTTGGATTTTTTTTCTTCTTGAAAATTCTTCTATTGGGGTAAAATACTGTGCTTATGTCAATACATAGATGCCTGTCGTGTTCATATCTAGATCTTTGATCATATCATTGCATATTTGTTAGTGGTTATGTTTTGCATGTGTTGGGGTGGGGGGTCTGGATTGTTTCTTTTTTTTATCTTTTCAGATCCTGCCATTGAAAAGAAGGCCAGGACATTGAGCGGAAGAGAATTGAAAATGCCCTGTGATCTAATACCATTGTGCGCCTTTTGCAAAATTACTGGTAGAGTGGAAGCAACCAAGTTGTAATCAGAAAATTCTTCTATTGGGGTAATGTACATTTTTCTATTTCTCTATGTACAAGCGTTTACTGTTTACAAAAATCATCTGATGTGCGTAAGTGAATTTTAGTAGGTGTGTGTGTGTGTGTGAGTGATGATTTGTAGTGAAAGGTAGGAATGAATGGAGATGATTGTAGTAGAAATAAAAATAGAAATGTGTTGTTGGATTTTTTTCTTCTTAAAAATCCCTCTATTGGGGCATAGTACTGTGTTTAGGTCAATACATAGATGCCTGTCGTGTTCATATCTAGATCTTTGATCATATCATTGCATATTTGTTAGTGGTTATGTTTTGCATGTGCTGGGGTGGGGGGGACTGGATTGTTTCTTTTTTCTTATCTTTTCAGATCCTGCCATTAAAAAGAGGGCCAGGACATTGAGCAGAAGAGAATTGAAAGCGCCCTGTGATCCAATACCATTGTGCGCCTTTTGGAAAATTAGTGGCAGAGTGGAAGCAACCAAGTTGTAATCAGAAAATTCTTCAATTGGGGTAATGTATGTTTTTCTATTTCTCTATGTACAAGCGTTTACTGTTTACAAAATAATCTGATGTGTGTAAGTGAATTTTAGTAGGTGTGTGTGTGTGAGTGATGATTTGTAGTGAAAGGTAGGAATGAATGAAGATGATTGTAGTAGAAAAAAAAACAGAAATGTATTGTTGGATTTTTTTTTCTTCTTGAAAATTCTTCTATTGGGGTAAAATACTGTGCTTTTGTCAATACATAGATGCCTGTCGTGTTAATATCTAGATCTTTGTTCATATCATTGCATATTTGTTAATGGTTATGTTTTGCATGTGTTGGGGTGGGGGGTCTGGATTGTTTCTTTTTTCTTATCTTTTCAGGTCCTGCCATTGAAATGAAGGCCAGGACATTGAGCGGAAGAGAATTAAAAAAACACCGTATGACCCTATACCCTTGTGTGCCTTTTGGAAAACTAGTGGCAGAGTGGAAGCAACCAAGTTGTAATCAGAAAATTCTTCTATTGGGGTAATGTACTTTTTTGTATGTCTCTATGTACAAGCATTTAGTTTTCACAAAAATATCTGATGTGCGTAAGTGACTTTTAGTGGGAGTGTGTGTATGAGTGATGATTAGTAGTGAAAGGTAGGAATGAATGGAGATGGTTGTAGATTTCAAAATACGATTGTATTGTTGGATTTTTTTTCTTCTTGAATATTCTTCTATTGGGGTAAAATACTGTGCTTATGTCAATACATAGATGCCTGTCGTGTTCATATCTAGATCTTTGTTCGTATGATTGCATATTTGTCAGTGGGTATGTTTTGCATGTGCTGGGGTGGGGGGACTGGATTGTTTCTTTTTTCTTATCTTTTCAGATCCTGCCATTGAAAAGAAGGCCAGGACATTGAGCAGAAGAGAATTGAAAATGCCCTGTGATTCAATACCGTTGTGCGCCTTTTGCAAAATTACTGGCAGAGTGGAAGCAACCAAGGTGTAATCAGAAAATTCTTCTATTAGGTTAATGTACGTTTTTCTATTTCGCTATGTACAAACGTTTACTGTTTACAAAAATAATCTGATGTACGTAAGTGAATTTTAGTAGGTGTGTGTGTGTGAGTGATGATTTGTAGTGAAAGGTAGGAATGAATGGAGATGATTGTAGTTGAAATAAAAATAGAAATGTATTGTTGGATTTTTTTTCTTCTTGAAAATTCTTCTATTGGGGTAAAATACTGTGCTTATGTCAATACATAGATGCCTGTCGTGTTCATATCTATCATATCTAGATATTTGTTCATATCATTGCATATTTGTTAGTGGTTATGTTTTGCATGTGTTGGGGTGGGGGGTCTGGATTGTTTCTTTTTTCTTATCTTTTCAGATCCTGCCATTGAAAAGAAGGCCAGGACATTGAGCGGAAGAGAATTGAAAACGTCCTGTGATCTAATACCATTGTGAGCCTTTTGCAAAATTACTGGCAGAGTGGAAGCAACCAAGTTGTAATCAGAAAATTCTTCTATTGGGGTAATGTACATTTTTCTATTTCTCTATGTACAAGCGTTTACTGTTTACAAAAATCATCTGATGTGCGTAAGTGAATTTTAGTAGGTGTGTGTGTGTGAGTGATGATTTGTAGTGAAAGGTAGGAATGAATGGAGATGATTGTAGTAGAAATAAAAATAGAAATGTGTTGTTGGATTTTTTTCTTCTTAAAAATCCCTCTATTGGGGCATAGTACTGTGTTTAGGTCAATACATAGATGCCTGTCGTGTTCATATCTAGATCTTTGTTCATATGATTGCATATTTGTCAGTGGTTATGTTTTTCATGTGTTGGGGTGGGGGGGACTGGATTGTTTCTTTTTTCTTATCTTTTCAGATCCTGCCATTGAAAAGAAGGCCAGGACATTGAGCAGAAGAGAATTGAAAGCGCCCTGTGATCCAATACCATTGTGCGCCTTTTGGAAAATTAGTGGCAGAGTGGAAGCAACCAAGTTGTAAACAGAGAATTCTTCTATTGGGGTAATGTATGTTTTTCTATTTCTCTATGTACAAGCGTTTACTGTTTACAAAATAATCTGATGTGCGTAAGTGAATTTTAATAGGTGTGTGTGTGTGTGTGTGTTTGAGTGATGATTTGTAGTGAAAGGTAGGAATGAATGAAGATGATTGTAGTAGAAAAAAAAATAGAAATGTATTGTTGGATTTTTTTTCTTCTTGAAAATTCTTCTATTGGGGTAAAATACTGTGCTTTTGTCAATACACAGATGCCTGTCGTGTTCATATCTAGATCTTTGTTCATATCATTGCATATTTGTTAGTGGTTATGTTTTGCATGTGTTGGGGTGGGGGGTCTGGATTGTTTCTTTTTTCTTATCTTTTCAGATCCTGCCATTGAAAAGAAGGCCAGGACATTGAGCGGAAGAGAATTGAAAACACCATGTGACCCAATACTGTTGTGTTCCTTTTGGAAAACTAGTGGCAGAGTGGAAGCAACCAAGTTGTAATCAGAAATTTTTTCTATGGGGTAATGTACGTTTTTGTATGTCTCTATGTACAAGCATTAAGTTTTCAAATAAATATCTATTGTGCGTAAGTGAATTTTACTGTGAGTGTGTGTGAGTGATGATTTGTAGTGAAAGGTAGGGATGAATGGAGATGATTGTTGGAGATTTCAAAATAGGATTGTATTGTTGGATTTTTTCTTCTTAAAAATCCTTCTATTGTGGCATAGTACTGTGTTTAGGTCAATACATAAATGCCTGTCGTGTTCATATCTAGATCTTTGTTCGTATGATTGCATATTTGTCAGTGGGTATGTTTTGCATGTGCTGGGGTTGGGGGAATGGATTGTTTCTTTTTTCTTATCTTTTCAGATCCTGCCATTGAAAAGAAGGCCAGGACATTGAGCAGAAGAGAATTGAAAACGCCCTGTGATCCAATACCGCTGTGCGCCTTTTGCAAAATTACTGGCAGAGTGGAAGCTACCAAGTTGTAATCAGAAAATTCTTCCATTGGGGTAATGTATGTTTTTCTATTTCTCTATGTAGAAGCGTTTACTGTTTACAAAAATAATCTGATGTGCGTAAGTGAATTTTAGTAGGTGTGTGTGTGTGAGTGATGATTTGTAGTGAAAGGTAGGAATGAATGGAGATGATTGTAGTTGAAATAAAAATAGAAATGTATTGTTGGATTTTTTTTCTTCTTGAAAATTCTTCTATTGGGGTAAAATACTGTGCTTATGTCAATACATAGATGCCTGTCGTGTTCATATCTAGATCTTTGTTCGTATGATTGCATATTTGTCAGTGAGTATGTTTTGCATGTGTTGGGGTGGGGGGTCTGGATTGTTTCTTTTTTCTTATCTTTTCAGATCCTGCCATTGAAATGAAGGCCAGGACATTGAGCGGAAGAGAATTAAAAAAAACACCGTATGACCCTATACCCTTGTGTGCCTTTTGGAAAACTAGTGGCAGAGTGGAAGCAACCAAGTTGTAATCAGAAAATTCTTCTATTGGGGTAATGTACTTTTTTGTATGTCTCTATGTACAAGCATTTAGTTTTCACAAAAATATCTGATGTGCGTAAGTGACTTTTAGTGAGAGTGTGTGTGTGAGTGATGATTAGTAGTGAAAGGTAGGAATGAATGGAGATGGTTGTAGATTTCAAAATACGATTGTATTGTTGGATTTTTTTTCTTCTTGAATATTCTTCTATTGGGGTAAAATACTGTGCTTATGTCAATACATAGATGCCTGTCGTGTTCATATCTGGATCTTTGTTCGTATGATTGCATATTTGTCAGTGGGTATGTTTTGCATGTGCTGGGGTGGGGGGACTGGATTGTTTCTTTTTTCTTATCTTTTCAGATCCTGCCATTGAAAAGAAGGCCAGGACATTGAGCAGAAGAGAATTGAAAACGCCCTGTGATTCAATACCGTTGTGCGCCTTTTGCAAAATTACTGGCAGAGTGGAAGCAACCAAGGTGTAATCAGAAAATTCTTCTATTAGGTTAATGTACGTTTTTCTATTTCGCTATGTACAAGCGTTTATTGTTTACAAAAATAATCTGATGTACGTAAGTGAATTTTAGTAGGTGTGTGTGTGTGAGTGATGATTTGTAGTGAAAGGTAGGAATGAATGGAGATGATTGTAGTTGAAATAAAAATAGAAATGTATTGTTGGATTTTTTTTCTTCTTGAAAATTCTTCTATTGGGGTAAAATACTGTGCTTATGTCAATACATAGATGCCTGTCGTGTTCATATCTATCATATCTAGATATTTGTTCATATCATTGCATATTTGTTAGTGGTTATGTTTTGCATGTGTTGGGGTGGGGGGTCTGGATTGTTTCTTTTTTCTTATCTTTTCAGATCCTGCCATTGAAAAGAAGGCCAGGACATTGAGCGGAAGAGAATTGAAAACGCCCTGTGATCTAATACCATTGTGAGCCTTTTGCAAAATTACTGGCAGAGTGGAAGCAACCAAGTTGTAATCAGAAAATTCTTCTATTGGGGTAATGTACATTTTTCTATTTCTCTATGTACAAGCGTTTACTGTTTACAAAAATCATCTGATGTGCGTAAGTGAATTTTAGTAGGTGTGTGTGTGTGAGTGATGATTTGTAGTGAAAGGTAGGAATGAATGGAGATGATTGTAGTAGAAATAAAAATAGAAATGTGTTGTTGGATTTTTTTCTTCTTAAAAATCCCTCTATTGGGGCATAGTACTGTGTTTAGGTCAATACATAGATGCCTGTCGTGTTCATATCTAGATCTTTGTTCATATGATTGCATATTTGTCAGTGGTTATGTTTTTCATGTGTTGGGGTGGGGGGGACTGGATTGTTTCTTTTTTCTTATCTTTTCAGATCCTGCCATTAAAAAGAAGGCCAGGACATTGAGCGGAAGAGAATTGAAAACACCCTGTGACCCAATACTGTTGTGTTCCTTTTGGAAAACTAGTGGCAGAGTGGAAGCAACCAAGTTGTAATCAGAAATTTTTTCTATGGGGTAATGTACGTTTTTGTATGTCTCTATGTACAAGCTTTAAGTTTTCAAATAAATATCTATTGTGCGTAAGTGAATTTTACTGTGAGTGTGTGTGAGTGATGATTTGTAGTGAAAGGTAGGGATGAATGGAGATGATTGTTGGAGATTTCAAAATAGGATTGTATTGTTGGATTTTTTCTTCTTAAAAATCCTTCTATTGTGGCATAGTACTGTGTTTAGGTCAATACATAAATGCCTGTCGTGTTCATATCTAGATCTTTGTTCGTATGATTGCATATTTGTCAGTGGGTATGTTTTGCATGTGCTGGGGTTGGGGGAATGGATTGTTTCTTTTTTCTTATCTTTTCAGATCCTGCCATTGAAAAGAAGGCCAGGACATTGAGCAGAAGAGAATTGAAAACGCCCTGTGATCCAATACCACTGTGCGCCTTTTGCAAAATTACTGGCAGAGTGGAAGCTACCAAGTTGTAATCAGAAAATTCTTCCATTGGGGTAATGTATGTTTTTCTATTTCTCTATGTAGAAGCGTTTACTGTTTACAAAAATAATCTGATGTGCGTAAGTGAATTTTAGTAGGTGTGTGTGTGTGAGTGATGATTTGTAGTGAAAGGTAGGAATGAATGGAGATGATTGTAGTTGAAATAAAAATAGAAATGTATTGTTGGATTTTTTTTCTTCTTGAAAATTCTTCTATTGGGGTAAAATACTGTGCTTATGTCAATACATAGATGCCTGTCGTGTTCATATCTATCATATCTAGATATTTGTTCATATCATTGCATATTTGTTAGTGGTTATGTTTTGCATGTGTTGGGGTGGGGGGTCTGGATTGTTTCTTTTTTCTTATCTTTTCAGATCCTGCCATTGAAAAGAAGGCCAGGACATTGAGCGGAAGAGAATTGAAAACGTCCTGTGATCTAATACCATTGTGAGCCTTTTGCAAAATTACTGGCAGAGTGGAAGCAACCAAGTTGTAATCAGAAAATTCTTCTATTGGGGTAATGTACATTTTTCTATTTCTCTATGTACAAGCGTTTACTGTTTACAAAATAATCTGATGTGTGTAAGTGAATTTTAGTAGGTGTGTGTGTGTGAGTGATGATTTGTAGTGAAAGGTAGGAATGAATGAAGATGATTGTAGTAGAAAAAAAAACAGAAATGTATTGTTGGATTTTTTTTTCTTCTTGAAAATTCTTCTATTGGGGTAAAATACTGTGCTTTTGTCAATACATAGATGCCTGTCGTGTTAATATCTAGATCTTTGTTCATATCATTGCATATTTGTTAATGGTTATGTTTTGCATGTGTTGGGGTGGGGGGTCTGGATTGTTTCTTTTTTCTTATCTTTTCAGGTCCTGCCATTGAAATGAAGGCCAGGACATTGAGCGGAAGAGAATTAAAAAAACACCGTATGACCCTATACCCTTGTGTGCCTTTTGGAAAACTAGTGGCAGAGTGGAAGCAACCAAGTTGTAATCAGAAAATTCTTCTATTGGGGTAATGTACTTTTTTGTATGTCTCTATGTACAAGCATTTAGTTTTCACAAAAATATCTGATGTGCGTAAGTGACTTTTAGTGGGAGTGTGTGTATGAGTGATGATTAGTAGTGAAAGGTAGGAATGAATGGAGATGGTTGTAGATTTCAAAATACGATTGTATTGTTGGATTTTTTTTCTTCTTGAATATTCTTCTATTGGGGTAAAATACTGTGCTTATGTCAATACATAGATGCCTGTCGTGTTCATATCTAGATCTTTGTTCGTATGATTGCATATTTGTCAGTGGGTATGTTTTGCATGTGCTGGGGTGGGGGGACTGGATTGTTTCTTTTTTCTTATCTTTTCAGATCCTGCCATTGAAAAGAAGGCCAGGACATTGAGCAGAAGAGAATTGAAAATGCCCTGTGATTCAATACCGTTGTGCGCCTTTTGCAAAATTACTGGCAGAGTGGAAGCAACCAAGGTGTAATCAGAAAATTCTTCTATTAGGTTAATGTACGTTTTTCTATTTCGCTATGTACAAACGTTTACTGTTTACAAAAATAATCTGATGTACGTAAGTGAATTTTAGTAGGTGTGTGTGTGTGAGTGATGATTTGTAGTGAAAGGTAGGAATGAATGGAGATGATTGTAGTTGAAATAAAAATAGAAATGTATTGTTGGATTTTTTTTCTTCTTGAAAATTCTTCTATTGGGGTAAAATACTGTGCTTATGTCAATACATAGATGCCTGTCGTGTTCATATCTATCATATCTAGATATTTGTTCATATCATTGCATATTTGTTAGTGGTTATGTTTTGCATGTGTTGGGGTGGGGGGTCTGGATTGTTTCTTTTTTCTTATCTTTTCAGATCCTGCCATTGAAAAGAAGGCCAGGACATTGAGCGGAAGAGAATTGAAAACGTCCTGTGATCTAATACCATTGTGAGCCTTTTGCAAAATTACTGGCAGAGTGGAAGCAACCAAGTTGTAATCAGAAAATTCTTCTATTGGGGTAATGTACATTTTTCTATTTCTCTATGTACAAGCGTTTACTGTTTACAAAAATCATCTGATGTGCGTAAGTGAATTTTAGTAGGTGTGTGTGTGTGAGTGATGATTTGTAGTGAAAGGTAGGAATGAATGGAGATGATTGTAGTAGAAATAAAAATAGAAATGTGTTGTTGGATTTTTTTCTTCTTAAAAATCCCTCTATTGGGGCATAGTACTGTGTTTAGGTCAATACATAGATGCCTGTCGTGTTCATATCTAGATCTTTGTTCATATGATTGCATATTTGTCAGTGGTTATGTTTTTCATGTGTTGGGGTGGGGGGGACTGGATTGTTTCTTTTTTCTTATCTTTTCAGATCCTGCCATTGAAAAGAAGGCCAGGACATTGAGCAGAAGAGAATTGAAAGCGCCCTGTGATCCAATACCATTGTGCGCCTTTTGGAAAATTAGTGGCAGAGTGGAAGCAACCAAGTTGTAAACAGAGAATTCTTCTATTGGGGTAATGTATGTTTTTCTATTTCTCTATGTACAAGCGTTTACTGTTTACAAAATAATCTGATGTGCGTAAGTGAATTTTAATAGATGTGTGTGTGTGTGTGTGTTTGAGTGATGATTTGTAGTGAAAGGTAGGAATGAATGAAGATGATTGTAGTAGAAAAAAAAATAGAAATGTATTGTTGGATTTTTTTTCTTCTTGAAAATTCTTCTATTGGGGTAAAATACTGTGCTTTTGTCAATACATAGATGCCTGTCGTGTTCATATCTAGATCTTTGTTCATATCATTGCATATTTGTTAGTGGTTATGTTTTGCATGTGTTGGGGTGGGGGGTCTGGATTGTTTCTTTTTTCTTATCTTTTCAGATCCTGCCATTGAAAAGAAGGCCAGGACATTGAGCGGAAGAGAATTGAAAACACCATGTGACCCAATACTGTTGTGTTCCTTTTGGAAAACTAGTGGCAGAGTGGAAGCAACCAAGTTGTAATCAGAAATTTTTTCTATGGGGTAATGTACGTTTTTGTATGTCTCTATGTACAAGCATTAAGTTTTCAAATAAATATCTATTGTGCGTAAGTGAATTTTACTGTGAGTGTGTGTGAGTGATGATTTGTAGTGAAAGGTAGGGATGAATGGAGATGATTGTTGGAGATTTCAAAATAGGATTGTATTGTTGGATTTTTTCTTCTTAAAAATCCTTCTATTGTGGCATAGTACTGTGTTTAGGTCAATACATAAATGCCTGTCGTGTTCATATCTAGATCTTTGTTCGTATGATTGCATATTTGTCAGTGGGTATGTTTTGCATGTGCTGGGGTTGGGGGAATGGATTGTTTCTTTTTTCTTATCTTTTCAGATCCTGCCATTGAAAAGAAGGCCAGGACATTGAGCGGAAGAGAATTGAAAACGCCCTGTGATCCAATACCGCTGTGCGCCTTTTGCAAAATTACTGGCAGAGTGGAAGCTACCAAGTTGTAATCAGAAAATTCTTCCATTGGGGTAATGTATGTTTTTCTATTTCTCTATGTAGAAGCGTTTACTGTTTACAAAAATAATCTGATGTGCGTAAGTGAATTTTAGTAGGTGTGTGTGTGTGAGTGATGATTTGTAGTGAAAGGTAGGAATGAATGGAGATGATTGTAGTTGAAATAAAAATAGAAATGTATTGTTGGATTTTTTTTCTTCTTGAAAATTCTTCTATTGGGGTAAAATACTGTGCTTATGTCAATACATAGATGCCTGTCGTGTTCATATCTAGATCTTTGTTCATATGATTGCATATTTGTCAGTGAGTATGTTTTGCATGTGTTGGGGTGGGGGGTCTGGATTGTTTCTTTTTTCTTATCTTTTCAGATCCTGCCATTGAAATGAAGGCCAGGACATTGAGCGGAAGAGAATTAAAAAAAACACCGTATGACCCTATACCCTTGTGTGCCTTTTGGAAAACTAGTGGCAGAGTGGAAGCAACCAAGTTGTAATCAGAAAATTCTTCTATTGGGGTAATGTACTTTTTTGTATGTCTCTATGTACAAGCATTTAGTTTTCACAAAAATATCTGATGTGCGTAAGTGACTTTTAGTGGGAGTGTGTGTGTGAGTGATGATTAGTAGTGAAAGGTAGGAATGAATGGAGATGGTTGTAGATTTCAAAATACGATTGTATTGTTGGATTTTTTTTCTTCTTGAATATTCTTCTATTGGGGTAAAATACTGTGCTTATGTCAATACATAGATGCCTGTCGTGTTCATATCTGGATCTTTGTTCGTATGATTGCATATTTGTCAGTGGGTATGTTTTGCATGTGCTGGGGTGGGGGGACTGGATTGTTTCTTTTTTCTTATCTTTTCAGATCCTGCCATTGAAAAGAAGGCCAGGACATTGAGCAGAAGAGAATTGAAAACGCCCTGTGATTCAATACCGTTGTGCGCCTTTTGCAAAATTACTGGCAGAGTGGAAGCAACCAAGGTGTAATCAGAAAATTCTTCTATTAGGTTAATGTACGTTTTTCTATTTCGCTATGTACAAGCGTTTATTGTTTACAAAAATAATCTGATGTACGTAAGTGAATTTTAGTAGGTGTGTGTGTGTGAGTGATGATTTGTAGTGAAAGGTAGGAATGAATGGAGATGATTGTAGTTGAAATAAAAATAGAAATGTATTGTTGGATTTTTTTTCTTCTTGAAAATTCTTCTATTGGGGTAAAATACTGTGCTTATGTCAATACATAGATGCCTGTCGTGTTCATATCTATCATATCTAGATATTTGTTCATATCATTGCATATTTGTTAGTGGTTATGTTTTGCATGTGTTGGGGTGGGGGGTCTGGATTGTTTCTTTTTTCTTATCTTTTCAGATCCTGCCATTGAAAAGAAGGCCAGGACATTGAGCGGAAGAGAATTGAAAACGCCCTGTGATCTAATACCATTGTGAGCCTTTTGCAAAATTACTGGCAGAGTGGAAGCAACCAAGTTGTAATCAGAAAATTCTTCTATTGGGGTAATGTACATTTTTCTATTTCTCTATGTACAAGCGTTTACTGTTTACAAAAATCATCTGATGTGCGTAAGTGAATTTTAGTAGGTGTGTGTGTGTGAGTGATGATTTGTAGTGAAAGGTAGGAATGAATGGAGATGATTGTAGTAGAAATAAAAATAGAAATGTGTTGTTGGATTTTTTTCTTCTTAAAAATCCCTCTATTGGGGCATAGTACTGTGTTTAGGTCAATACATAGATGCCTGTCGTGTTCATATCTAGATCTTTGTTCATATGATTGCATATTTGTCAGTGGTTATGTTTTTCATGTGTTGGGGTGGGGGGGACTGGATTGTTTCTTTTTTCTTATCTTTTCAGATCCTGCCATTAAAAAGAAGGCCAGGACATTGAGCGGAAGAGAATTGAAAACACCCTGTGACCCAATACTGTTGTGTTCCTTTTGGAAAACTAGTGGCAGAGTGGAAGCAACCAAGTTGTAATCAGAAATTTTTTCTATGGGGTAATGTACGTTTTTGTATGTCTCTATGTACAAGCTTTAAGTTTTCAAATAAATATCTATTGTGCGTAAGTGAATTTTACTGTGAGTGTGTGTGAGTGATGATTTGTAGTGAAAGGTAGGGATGAATGGAGATGATTGTTGGAGATTTCAAAATAGGATTGTATTGTTGGATTTTTTCTTCTTAAAAATCCTTCTATTGTGGCATAGTACTGTGTTTATGTCAATACATAAATGCCTGTCGTGTTCATATCTAGATCTTTGTTCGTATGATTGCATATTTGTCAGTGGGTATGTTTTGCATGTGCTGGGGTTGGGGGAATGGATTGTTTCTTTTTTCTTATCTTTTCAGATCCTGCCATTGAAAAGAAGGCCAGGACATTGAGCAGAAGAGAATTGAAAACGCCCTGTGATCCAATACCACTGTGCGCCTTTTGCAAAATTACTGGCAGAGTGGAAGCTACCAAGTTGTAATCAGAAAATTCTTCCATTGGGGTAATGTATGTTTTTCTATTTCTCTATGTAGAAGCGTTTACTGTTTACAAAAATAATCTGATGTGCGTAAGTGAATTTTAGTAGGTGTGTGTGTGTGAGTGATGATTTGTAGTGAAAGGTAGGAATGAATGGAGATGATTGTAGTTGAAATAAAAATAGAAATGTATTGTTGGATTTTTTTTCTTCTTGAAAATTCTTCTATTGGGGTAAAATACTGTGCTTATGTCAATACATAGATGCCTGTCGTGTTCATATCTATCATATCTAGATATTTGTTCATATCATTGCATATTTGTTAGTGGTTATGTTTTGCATGTGTTGGGGTGGGGGGTCTGGATTGTTTCTTTTTTCTTATCTTTTCAGATCCTGCCATTGAAAAGAAGGCCAGGACATTGAGCGGAAGAGAATTGAAAACGTCCTGTGATCTAATACCATTGTGAGCCTTTTGCAAAATTACTGGCAGAGTGGAAGCAACCAAGTTGTAATCAGAAAATTCTTCTATTGGGGTAATGTACATTTTTCTATTTCTCTATGTACAAGCGTTTACTGTTTACAAAAATCATCTGATGTGCGTAAGTGAATTTTAGTAGGTGTGTGTGTGTGAGTGATGATTTGTAGTGAAAGGTAGGAATGAATGGAGATGATTGTGGTAGAAATAAAAATAGAAATGTGTTGTTGGATTTTTTTCTTCTTAAAAATCCCTCTATTGGGGCATAGTACTGTGTTTAGGTCAATACATAGATGCCTGTCGTGTTCATATCTAGATCTTTGTTCATATGATTGCATATTTGTCAGTGGTTATGTTTTTCATGTGTTGGGGTGGGGGGGACTGGATTGTTTCTTTTTTCTTATCTTTTCAGATCCTGCCATTGAAAAGAAGGCCAGGACATTGAGCAGAAGAGAATTGAAAGCGCCCTGTGATCCAATACCATTGTGCGCCTTTTGGAAAATTAGTGGCAGAGTGGAAACAACCAAGTTGTAAACAGAGAATTCTTCTATTGGGGTAATGTATGTTTTTCTATTTCTCTATGTACAAGCGTTTACTGTTTACAAAATAATCTGATGTGCGTAAGTGAATTTTAATAGGTGTGTGTGTGTGTGTGTGTTTGAGTGATGATTTGTAGTGAAAGGTAGGAATGAATGAAGATGATTGTAGTAGAAAAAAAAATAGAAATGTATTGTTGGATTTTTTTTCTTCTTGAAAATTCTTCTATTGGGGTAAAATACTGTGCTTTTGTCAATACATAGATGCCTGTCGTGTTCATATCTAGATCTTTGTTCATATCATTGCATATTTGTTAGTGGTTATGTTTTGCATGTGTTGGGGTGGGGGGTCTGGATTGTTTCTTTTTTCTTATCTTTTCAGATCCTGCCATTGAAAAGAAGTCCAGGACATTGAGCGGAAGAGAATTGAAAACACCATGTGACCCAATACTGTTGTGTTCCTTTTGGAAAACTAGTGGCAGAGTGGAAGCAACCAAGTTGTAATCAGAAATTTTTTCTATGGGGTAATGTACGTTTTTGTATGTCTCTATGTACAAGCATTAAGTTTTCAAATAAATATCTATTGTGCGTAAGTGAATTTTACTGTGAGTGTGTGTGAGTGATGATTTGTAGTGAAAGGTAGGGATGAATGGAGATGATTGTTGGAGATTTCAAAATAGGATTGTATTGTTGGATTTTTTCTTCTTAAAAATCCTTCTATTGTGGCATAGTACTGTGTTTAGGTCAATACATAAATGCCTGTCGTGTTCATATCTAGATCTTTGTTCGTATGATTGCATATTTGTCAGTGGGTATGTTTTGCATGTGCTGGGGTTGGGGGAATGGATTGTTTCTTTTTTCTTATCTTTTCAGATCCTGCCATTGAAAAGAAGGCCAGGACATTGAGCAGAAGAGAATTGAAAACGCCCTGTGATCCAATACCGCTGTGCGCCTTTTGCAAAATTACTGGCAGAGTGGAAGCTACCAAGTTGTAATCAGAAAATTCTTCCATTGGGGTAATGTATGTTTTTCTATTTCTCTATGTAGAAGCGTTTACTGTTTACAAAAATAATCTGATGTGCGTAAGTGAATTTTAGTAGGTGTGTGTGTGTGAGTGATGATTTGTAGTGAAAGGTAGGAATGAATGGAGATGATTGTAGTTGAAATAAAAATAGAAATGTATTGTTGGATTTTTTTTCTTCTTGAAAATTCTTCTATTGGGGTAAAATACTGTGCTTATGTCAATACATAGATGCCTGTCGTGTTCATATCTAGATCTTTGTTCGTATGATTGCATATTTGTCAGTGAGTATGTTTTGCATGTGTTGGGGTGGGGGGTCTGGATTGTTTCTTTTTTCTTATCTTTTCAGATCCTGCCATTGAAATGAAGGCCAGGACATTGAGCGGAAGAGAATTAAAAAAAACACCGTATGACCCTATACCCTTGTGTGCCTTTTGGAAAACTAGTGGCAGAGTGGAAGCAACCAAGTTGTAATCAGAAAATTCTTCTATTGGGGTAATGTACTTTTTTGTATGTCTCTATGTACAAGCATTTAGTTTTCACAAAAATATCTGATGTGCGTAAGTGACTTTTAGTGGGAGTGTGTGTGTGAGTGATGATTAGTAGTGAAAGGTAGGAATGAATGGAGATGGTTGTAGATTTCAAAATACGATTGTATTGTTGGATTTTTTTTCTTCTTGAATATTCTTCTATTGGGGTAAAATACTGTGCTTATGTCAATACATAGATGCCTGTCGTGTTCATATCTGGATCTTTGTTCGTATGATTGCATATTTGTCAGTGGGTATGTTTTGCATGTGCTGGGGTGGGGGGACTGGATTGTTTCTTTTTTCTTATCTTTTCAGATCCTGCCATTGAAAAGAAGGCCAGGACATTCAGCAGAAGAGAATTGAAAACGCCCTGTGATTCAATACCGTTGTGCGCCTTTTGCAAAATTACTGGCAGAGTGGAAGCAACCAAGGTGTAATCAGAAAATTCTTCTATTAGGTTAATGTACGTTTTTCTATTTAGCTATGTACAAGCGTTTATTGTTTACAAAAATAATCTGATGTACGTAAGTGAATTTTAGTAGGTGTGTGTGTGTGAGTGATGATTTGTAGTGAAAGGTAGGAATGAATGGAGATGATTGTAGTTGAAATAAAAATAGAAATGTATTGTTGGATTTTTTTTCTTCTTGAAAATTCTTCTATTGGGGTAAAATACTGTGCTTATGTCAATACATAGATGCCTGTCGTGTTCATATCTATCATATCTAGATATTTGTTCATATCATTGCATATTTGTTAGTGGTTATGTTTTGCATGTGTTGGGGTGGGGGGTCTGGATTGTTTCTTTTTTCTTATCTTTTCAGATCCTGCCATTGAAAAGAAGGCCAGGACATTGAGCGGAAGAGAATTGAAAACGCCCTGTGATCTAATACCATTGTGAGCCTTTTGCAAAATTACTGGCAGAGTGGAAGCAACCAAGTTGTAATCAGAAAATTCTTCTATTGGGGTAATGTACATTTTTCTATTTCTCTATGTACAAGCGTTTACTGTTTACAAAAATCATCTGATGTGCGTAAGTGAATTTTAGTAGGTGTGTGTGTGTGAGTGATGATTTGTAGTGAAAGGTAGGAATGAATGGAGATGATTGTAGTAGAAATAAAAATAGAAATGTGTTGTTGGATTTTTTTCTTCTTAAAAATCCCTCTATTGGGGCATAGTACTGTGTTTAGGTCAATACATAGATGCCTGTCGTGTTCATATCTAGATCTTTGTTCATATGATTGCATATTTGTCAGTGGTTATGTTTTTCATGTGTTGGGGTGGGGGGGACTGGATTGTTTCTTTTTTCTTATCTTTTCAGATCCTGCCATTAAAAAGAAGGCCAGGACATTGAGCGGAAGAGAATTGAAAACACCCTGTGACCCAATACTGTTGTGTTCCTTTTGGAAAACTAGTGGCAGAGTGGAAGCAACCAAGTTGTAATCAGAAATTTTTTCTATGGGGTAATGTACGTTTTTGTATGTCTCTATGTACAAGCTTTAAGTTTTCAAATAAATATCTATTGTGCGTAAGTGAATTTTACTGTGAGTGTGTGTGAGTGATGATTTGTAGTGAAAGGTAGGGATGAATGGAGATGATTGTTGGAGATTTCAAAATAGGATTGTATTGTTGGATTTTTTCTTCTTAAAAATCCTTCTATTGTGGCATAGTACTGTGTTTAGGTCAATACATAAATGCCTGTCGTGTTCATATCTAGATCTTTGTTCGTATGATTGCATATTTGTCAGTGGGTATGTTTTGCATGTGCTGGGGTTGGGGGAATGGATTGTTTCTTTTTTCTTATCTTTTCAGATCCTGCCATTGAAAAGAAGGCCAGGACATTGAGCAGAAGAGAATTGAAAACGCCCTGTGATCCAATACCACTGTGCGCCTTTTGCAAAATTACTGGCAGAGTGGAAGCTACCAAGTTGTAATCAGAAAATTCTTCCATTGGGGTAATGTATGTTTTTCTATTTCTCTATGTAGAAGCGTTTACTGTTTACAAAAATAATCTGATGTGCGTAAGTGAATTTTAGTAGGTGTGTGTGTGTGAGTGATGATTTGTAGTGAAAGGTAGGAATGAATGGAGATGATTGTAGTTGAAATAAAAATAGAAATGTATTGTTGGATTTTTTTTCTTCTTGAAAATTCTTCTATTGGGGTAAAATACTGTGCTTATGTCAATACATAGATGCCTGTCGTGTTCATATCTAGATCTTTGTTCGTATGATTGCATATTTGTCAGTGAGTATGTTTTGCATGTGTTGGGGTGGGGGGTCTGGATTGTTTCTTTTTTCTTATCTTTTCAGATCCTGCCATTGAAATGAAGGCCAGGACATTGAGCGGAAGAGAATTAAAAAAAACACCGTATGACCCTATACCCTTGTGTGCCTTTTAGAAAACTAGTGGCAGAGTGGAAGCAACCAAGTTGTAATCAGAAAATTCTTCTATTAGGGTAATGTACTTTTTTGTATGTCTCTATGTACAAGCATTTAGTTTTCACAAAAATATCTGATGTGCGTAAGTGACTTTTAGTGGGAGTGTGTGTGTGAGTGATGATTAGTAGTGAAAGGTAGGAATGAATGGAGATGGTTGTAGATTTCAAAATACGATTGTATTGTTGGATTTTTTTTCTTCTTGAATATTCTTCTATTGGGGTAAAATACTGTGCTTATGTCAATACATAGATGCCTGTCGTGTTCATATCTGGATCTTTGTTCGTATGATTGCATATTTGTCAGTGGGTATGTTTTGCATGTGCTGGGGTGGGGGGACTGGATTGTTTCTTTTTTCTTATCTTTTCAGATCCTGCCATTGAAAAGAAGGCCAGGACATTGAGCAGAAGAGAATTGAACACACCCTGTGATTCGATACCGTTGTGCGCCTTTTGCAAAATTACTGGCAGAGTGGAAGCAACCAAGGTGTAATCAGAAAATTCTTCTATTAGGTTAATGTACGTTTTTCTATTTCGCTATGTACAAGCGTTTACTGTTTACAAAAATAATCTGATGTACGTAAGTGAATTTTAGTAGGTGTGTGTGTGTGAGTGATGATTTGTAGTGAAAGGTAGGAATGAATGGAGATGATTGTAGTTGAAATAAAAATAGAAATGTATTGTTGGATTTTTTTTCTTCTTGAAAATTCTTCTATTGGGGTAAAATACTGTGCTTATGTCAATACATAGATGCCTGTCGTGTTCATATCTATCATATCTAGATATTTGTTCATATCATTGCATATTTGTTAGTGGTTATGTTTTGCATGTGGTGGGGTGGGGGGTCTGGATTGTTTCTTTTTTCTTATCTTTTCAGATCCTGCCATTGAAAAGAAGGCCAGGACATTGAGCGGAAGAGAATTGAAAACGCCCTGTGATCTAATACCATTGTGAGCCTTTTGCAAAATTACTGGCAGAGTGGAAGCAACCAAGTTGTAATCAGAAAATTCTTCTATTGGGGTAATGTACATTTTTCTATTTCTCTATGTACAAGCGTTTACTGTTTACAAAAATCATCTGATGTGCGTAAGTGAATTTTAGTAGGTGTGTGTGTGTGAGTGATGATTTGTAGTGAAAGGTAGGAATGAATGGAGATGATTGTAGTAGAAATAAAAATAGAAATGTGTTGTTGGATTTTTTTCTTCTTAAAAATCCCTCTATTGGGGCATAGTACTGTTTTTAGGTCAATACATAGATGCCTGTCGTGTTCATATCTAGATCTTTGTTCATATGATTGCATATTTGTCAGTGGTTATGTTTTTCATGTGTTGGGGTGGGGGGGACTGGATTGTTTCTTTTTTCTTATCTTTTCAGATCCTGCCATTGAAAAGAAGGCCAGGACATTGAGCAGAAGAGAATTGAAAGCGCCCTGTGATCCAATACCATTGTGCGCCTTTTGGAAAATTAGTGGCAGAGTGGAAGCAACCAAGTTGTAAACAGAGAATTCTTCTATTGGGGTAATGTATGTTTTTCTATTTCTCTATGTACAAGCGTTTACTGTTTACAAAATAATCTGATGTGCTTAAGTGAATTTTAATAGGTGTGTGTGTGTGTGTGTGTGTGTTTGAGTGATGATTTGTAGTGAAAGGTAGGAATGAATGAAGATGATTGTAGTAGAAAAAAAAATAGAAATGTATTGTTGGATTTTTTTTCTTCTTGAAAATTCTTCTATTGGGGTAAAATACTGTGCTTTTGTCAATACATAGATGCCTGTCGTGTTCATATCTAGATCTTTGTTCATATCATTGCATATTTGTTAGTGGTTATGTTTTGCATGTGTTGGGGTGGGGGGTCTGGATTGTTTCTTTTTTCTTATCTTTTCAGATCCTGCCATTGAAAAGAAGGCCAGGACATTGAGCGGAAGAGAATTGAAAACACCCTGTGACCCAATACTGTTGTGTTCCTTTTGGAAAACTAGTGGCAGAGTGGAAGCAACCAAGTTGTAATCAGAAATTTTTTCTATGGGGTAATGTACGTTTTTGCATGTCTCTATGTACAAGCATTAAGTTTTCAAATAAATATCTATTGTGCGTAAGTGAATTTTACTGTGAGTGTGTGTGAGTGATGATTTGTAGTGAAAGGTAGGGATGAATGGAGATGATTGTTGGAGATTTCAAAATAGGATTGTATTGTTGGATTTTTTCTTCTTAAAAATCCTTCTATTGTGGCATAGTACTGTGTTTAGGTCAATACATAAATGCCTGTCGTGTTCATATCTAGATCTTTGTTCGTATGATTGCATATTTGTCAGTGGGTATGTTTTGCATGTGCTGGGGTTGGGGGAATGGATTGTTTCTTTTTTCTTATCTTTTCAGATCCTGCCATTGAAAAGAAGGCCAGGACATTGAGCAGAAGAGAATTGAAAACGCCCTGTGATCCAATACCGCTGTGCGCCTTTTGCAAAATTACTGGCAGAGTGGAAGCTACCAAGTTGTAATCAGAAAATTCTTCCATTGGGGTAATGTATGTTTTTCTATTTCTCTATGTAGAAGCGTTTACTGTTTACAAAAATAATCTGATGTGCGTAAGTGAATTTTAGTAGGTGTGTGTGTGTGAGTGATGATTTGTAGTGAAAGGTAGGAATGAATGGAGATGATTGTAGTTGAAATAAAAATAGAAATGTATTGTTGGATTTTTTTTCTTCTTGAAAATTCTTCTATTGGGGTAAAATACTGTGCTTATGTCAATACATAGATGCCTGTCGTGTTCATATCTAGATCTTTGTTCGTATGATTGCATATTTGTCCGTGAGTATGTTTTGCATGTGTTGGGGTGGGGGGTCTGGATTGTTTCTTTTTTCTTATCTTTTCAGATCCTGCCATTGAAATGAAGGCCAGGACATTGAGCGGAAGAGAATTAAAAAAAACACCGTATGACCCTATACCCTTGTGTGCCTTTTGGAAAACTAGTGGCAGAGTGGAAGCAACCAAGTTGTAATCAGAAAATTCTTCTATTGGGGTAATGTACTTTTTTGTATGTCTCTATGTACAAGCATTTAGTTTTCACAAAAATATCTGATGTGCGTAAGTGACTTTTAGTGGGAGTGTGTGTGTGAGTGATGATTAGTAGTGAAAGGTAGGAATGAATGGAGATGGTTGTAGATTTCAAAATACGATTGTATTGTTGGATTTTTTTTCTTCTTGAATATTCTTCTATTGGGGTAAAATACTGTGCTTATGTCAATACATAGATGCCTGTCGTGTTCATATCTGGATCTTTGTTCGTATGATTGCATATTTGTCAGTGGGTATGTTTTGCATGTGCTGGGGTGGGGGGACTGGATTGTTTCTTTTTTCTTATCTTTTCAGATCCTGCCATTGAAAAGAAGGCCAGGACATTGAGCAGAAGAGAATTGAAAACGCCCTGTGATTCAATACCGTTGTGCGCCTTTTGCAAAATTACTGGCAGAGTGGAAGCAACCAAGGTGTAATCAGAAAATTCTTCTATTAGGTTAATGTACGTTTTTCTATTTCGCTATGTACAAGCGTTTATTGTTTACAAAAATAATCTGATGTACGTAAGTGAATTTTAGTAGGTGTGTGTGTGTGAGTGATGATTTGTAGTGAAAGGTAGGAATGAATGGAGATGATTGTAGTTGAAATAAAAATAGAAATGTATTGTTGGATTTTTTTTCTTCTTGAAAATTCTTCTATTGGGGTAAAATACTGTGCTTATGTCAATACATAGATGCCTGTCGTGTTCATATCTATCATATCTAGATATTTGTTCATATCATTGCATATTTGTTAGTGGTTATGTTTTGCATGTGTTGGGGTGGGGGGTCTGGATTGTTTCTTTTTTCTTATCTTTTCAGATCCTGCCATTGAAAAGAAGGCGAGGACATTGAGCGGAAGAGAATTGAAAACGCCCTGTGATCTAATACCATTGTGAGCCTTTTGCAAAATTACTGGCAGAGTGGAAGCAACCAAGTTGTAATCAGAAAATTCTTCTATTGGGGTAATGTACATTTTTCTATTTCTCTATGTACAAGCGTTTACTGTTTACAAAAATCATCTGATGTGCGTAAGTGAATTTTAGTAGGTGTGTGTGTGTGAGTGATGATTTGTAGTGAAAGGTAGGAATGAATGGAGATGATTGTAGTAGAAATAAAAATAGAAATGTGTTGTTGGATTTTTTTCTTCTTAAAAATCCCTCTATTGGGGCATAGTACTGTGTTTAGGTCAATACATAGATGCCTGTCGTGTTCATATCTAGATCTTTGTTCATATGATTGCATATTTGTCAGTGGTTATGTTTTTCATGTGTTGGGGTGGGGGGGACTGGATTGTTTCTTTTTTCTTATCTTTTCAGATCCTGCCATTAAAAAGAAGGCCAGGACATTGAGCAGAAGAGAATTGAAAGCGCCCTGTGATCCAATACCATTGTGCGTCTTTTGGAAAATTAGTGGCAGAGTGGAAGCAACCAAGTTGTAAACAGAGAATTCTTCTATTGGGGTAATGTATGTTTTTCTATTTCTCTATGTACAAGCGTTTACTGTTTACAAAATAATCTGATGTGCGTAAGTGAATTTTAGTAGGTGTGTGTGTGTGAGTGATGATTTGTAGTGAAAGGTAGGAATGAATGAAGATGATTGTAGTAGAAAAAAAAACAGAAATGTATTGTTGGATTTTTTCTTCTTCTTGAAAATTCTTCTATTGGGGTAAAATACTGTGCTTTTGTCAATACATAGATGCCTGTCGTGTTCATATCTAGATCTTTGTTCATATCATTGCATATTTGTTAATGGTTATGTTTTGCATGTGTTGGGGTGGTGGGTCTGGATTGTTTCTTTTTTCTTATCTTTTCAGGTCCTGCCATTGAAATGAAGGCCAGGACATTGAGCGGAAGAGAATTAAAAAAAACACCGTATGACCCTATACCCTTGTGTGCCTTTTGGAAAACTAGTGGCAGAGTGGAAGCAACCAAGTTGTAATCAGAAAATTCTTCTATTGGGGTAATGTACTTTTTTGTATGTCTCTATGTACAAGCATTTAGTGTTCACAAAAATATCTGATGTGCGTAAGTGACTTTTAGTGGGAGTGTGTGTATGAGTGATGATTAGTAGTGAAAGGTAGGAATGAATGGAGATGGTTGTAGATTTCAAAATACGATTGTATTGTTGGATTTTTTTTCTTCTTGAATATTCTTCTATTGGGGTAAAATACTGTGCTTATGTCAATACATAGATGCCTGTCGTGTTCATATCTAGATCTTTGTTCGTATGATTGCATATTTGTCAGTGGGTATGTTTTGCATGTGCTGGGGTGGTGGGACTGGATTGTTTCTTTTTTCTTATCTTTTCAGATCCTGCCATTGAAAAGAAGGCCAGGACATTGAGCAGAAGAGAATTGAAAACGCCCTGTGATTCAATACCGTTGTGCGCCTTTTGCAAAATTACTGGCAGAGTGGAAGCAACCAAGGTGTAATCAGAAAATTCTTCTATTAGGTTAATGTACGTTTTTCTATTTCGCTATGTACAAGCGTTTACTGTTTACAAAAATAATCTGATGTACGTAAGTGAATTTTAGTAGGTGTGTGTGTGTGAGTGATGATTTGTAGTGAAAGGTAGGAATGAATGGAGATGATTGTAGTTGAAATAAAAATAGAAATGTATTGTTGGATTTTTTTTCTTCTTGAAAATTCTTCTATTGGGGTAAAATACTGTGCTTATGTCAATACATAGATGCCTGTCGTGTTCATATCTATCATATCTAGATATTTGTTCATATCATTGCATATTTGTTAGTGGTTATGTTTTGCATGTGTTGGGGTGGGGGGTCTGGATTGTTTCTTTTTTCTTATCTTTTCAGATCCTGCCATTGAAAAGAAGGCCAGGACATTGAGCGGAATAGAATTGAAAACGTCCTGTGATCTAATACCATTGTGAGCCTTTTGCAAAATTACTGGCAGAGTGGAAGCAACCAAGTTGTAATCAGAAAATTCTTCTATTGGGGTAATGTACATTTTTCTATTTCTCTATGTACAAGCGTTTACTGTTTACAAAAATCATCTGATGTGCGTAAGTGAATTTTAGTAGGTGTGTGTGTGTGAGTGATGATTTGTAGTGAAAGGTAGGAATGAATGGAGATGATTGTAGTAGAAATAAAAATAGAAATGTGTTGTTGGATTTTTTTCTTCTTAAAAATCCCTCTATTGGGGCATAGTACTGTGTTTAGGTCAATACATAGATGCCTGTCGTGTTCATATCTAGATCTTTGTTCATATGATTGCATATTTGTCAGTGGTTATGTTTTTCATGTGTTGGGGTGGGGGGGACTGGATTGTTTCTTTTTTCTTATCTTTTCAGATCCTGCCATTGAAAAGAAGGCCAGGACATTGAGCAGAAGAGAATTGAAAGCGCCCTGTGATCCAATACCATTGTGCGCCTATTGGAAAATTAGTGGCAGAGTGGAAGCAACCAAGTTGTAAACAGAGAATTCTTCTATTGGGGTAATGTATGTTTTTCTATTTCTCTATGTACAAGCGTTTACTGTTTACAAAATAATCTGATGTGCGTAAGTGAATTTTAATAGGTGTGTGTGTGTGTGTGTGTGTGTGTGTGTGTGTGTGTGTGTGTGTTTGAGTGATGATTTGTAGTGAAAGGTAGGAATGAATGAAGATGATTGTAGTAGAAAAAAAAACAGAAATGTATTGTTGGATTTTTTTTCTTCTTGAAAATTCTTCTATTGGGGTAAAATACTGTGCTTTTGTCA
Organism: Hyperolius riggenbachi; assembly: GCF_040937935.1. Taxonomy (NCBI): domain Eukaryota; kingdom Metazoa; phylum Chordata; class Amphibia; order Anura; family Hyperoliidae; genus Hyperolius; species Hyperolius riggenbachi. The sequence continues at coordinate 72,030,207 of NC_090655.1, forward strand.
ATACATAGATGCCTGTCGTGTTCATATCTAGATCTTTGTTCATATCATTGCATATTTGTTAGTGGTTATGTTTTGCATGTGTTGGGGTGGGGGGTCTGGATTGTTTCTTTTTTCTTATCTTTTCAGATCCTGCCATTGAAAAGAAGGCCAGGACATTGAGCGGAAGAGAATTGAAAACACCCTGTGACCCAAAACTGTTGTGTTCCTTTTGGAAAACTAGTGGCAGAGTGGAAGCAACCAAGTTGTAATCAGAAATTTTTTCTATGGGGTAATGTACGTTTTTGTATGTCTCTATGTACAAGCATTAAGTTTTCAAATAAATATCTATTGTGCGTAAGTGAATTTTACTGTGAGTGTGTGTGAGTGATGATTTGTAGTGAAAGGTAGGGATGAATGGAGATGATTGTTGGAGATTTCAAAATAGGATTGTATTGTTGGATTTTTTCTTCTTAAAAATCCTTCTATTGTGGCATAGTACTGTGTTTAGGTCAATACATAAATGCCTGTCGTGTTCATATCTAGATCTTTGTTCGTATGATTGCATATTTGTCAGTGGGTATGTTTTGCATGTGCTGGGGTTGGGGGAATGGATTGTTTCTTTTTTCTTATCTTTTCAGATCCTGCCATTGAAAAGAAGGCCAGGACATTGAGCAGAAGAGAATTGAAAACGCCCTGTGATCCAATACCGCTGTGCGCCTTTTTCAAAATTACTGGCAGAGTGGAAGCTACCAAGTTGTAATCAGAAAATTCTTCCATTGGGGTAATGTATGTTTTTCTATTTCTCTATGTAGAAGCGTTTACTGTTTACAAAAATAATCTGATGTGTGTAAGTGAATTTTAGTAGGTGTGTGTGTGTGAGTGATGATTTGTAGTGAAAGGTAGGAATGAATGGAGATGATTGTAGTTGACATAAAAATAGAAATGTATTGTTGGATTTTTTTTCTTCTTGAAAATTCTTCTATTGGGGTAAAATACTGTGCTTATGTCAATACATAGATGCCTGTCGTGTTCATATCTAGATCTTTGTTCGTATGATTGCATATTTGTCAGTGAGTATGTTTTGCATGTGTTGGGGTGGGGGGTCTGGATTGTTTCTTTTTTCTTATCTTTTCAGATCCTGCCATTGAAATGAAGGCCAGGACATTGAGCGGAAGAGAATTAAAAAAAACACCGTATGACCCTATACCCTTGTGTGCCTTTTGGAAAACTAGTGGCAGAGTGGAAGCAACCAAGTTGTAATCAGAAAATTCTTCTATTGGGGTAATGTACTTTTTTGTATGTCTCTATGTACAAGCATTTAGTTTTCACAAAAATATCTGATGTGCATAAGTGACTTTTAGTGGGAGTGTGTGTGTGAGTGATGATTAGTAGTGAAAGGTAGGAATGAATGGAGATGGTTGTAGATTTCAAAATACGATTGTATTGTTGGATTTTTTTTCTTCTTGAATATTCTTCTATTGGGGTAAAATACTGTGCTTATGTCAATACATAGATGCCTGTCGTGTTCATATCTGGATCTTTGTTCGTATGATTGCATATTTGTCAGTGGGTATGTTTTGCATGTGCTGGGGTGGGGGGACTGGATTGTTTCTTTTTTCTTATCTTTTCAGATCCTGCCATTGAAAAGAAGGCCAGGACATTGAGCAGAAGAGAATTGAAAACGCCCTGTGATTCAATACCATTGTGCGCCTTTTGCAAAATTACTGGTAGAGAGGAAGCAACCAAGTTGTAATCAGAAAATTCTTCTATTAGGTTAATGTACATTTTTCTATTTCTCTATGTACAAGCGTTTACTGTTTACAAAAATCATCTGATGTGCGTAAGTGAATTTTAGTAGGTGTGTGTGTGTGTGTGAGTGATGATTTGTAGTGAAAGGTAGGAATGAATGGAGATGATTGTAGTTGAAATAAAAATAGAAATGTATTGTTGGATTTTTTTTCTTCTTGAAAATTCTTCTATTGGGGTAAAATACTGTGCTTATGTCAATACATAGATGCCTGTCGTGTTCATATCTATCATATCTAGATATTTGTTCATATCATTGCATATTTGTTAGTGGTTATGTTTTGCATGTGTTGGGGTGGGGTGTCTGGATTGTTTCTTTTTTCTTATCTTTTCAGATCCTGCCATTGAAAAGAAGGCCAGGACATTGAGCGGAAGAGAATTGAAAACGCCCTGTGATCTAATACCATTGTGAGCCTTTTGCAAAATTACTGGCAGAGTGGAAGCAACCAAGTTGTAATCAGAAAATTCTTCTATTGGGGTAATGTACATTTTTCTATTTCTCTATGTACAAGCGTTTACTGTTTACAAAAATCATCTGATGTGCGTAAGTGAATTTTAGTAGGTGTGTGTGTGTGAGTGATGATTTGTAGTGAAAGGTAGGAATGAATGGAGATGATTGTAGTAGAAATAAAAATAGAAATGTATTGTTGGATTTTTTTCTTCTTAAAAATCCCTCTATTGGGGCATAGTACTGTGTTTAGGTCAATACATAGATGTCTGTCGTGTTCATATCTAGATCTTTGTTCATATGATTGCATATTTGTCAGTGGTTATGTTTTTCATGTGTTGGGGTGGGGGGGACTGGATTGTTTCTTTTTTCTTATCTTTTCAGATCCTGCCATTGAAAAGAAGGCCAGGACATTGAGCAGAAGAGAATTGAAAGTGCCCTGTGATCCAATACCATTGTGCGCCTTTTGGAAAATTAGTGGCAGAGTGGAAGTAACCAAGTTGTAAACAGAGAATTCTTCTATTGGGGTAATGTATGTTTTTCTACTTCTCTATGTACAAGCGTTTACTGTTTACAAAATAATCTGATGTGCGTAAGTGAATTTTAATAGGTGTGTGTGTGTGTGTGTGTGTGTGTGTGTTTGAGTGATGATTTGTAGTGAAAGGTAGGAATGAATGAAGATGATTGTAGTAGAAAAAAAAATAGAAATGTATTGTTGGATTTTTTTTCTTCTTGAAAATTCTTCTATTGGGGTAAAATACTGTGCTTTTGTCAATACATAGATGCCTGTCGTGTTCATATCTAGATCTTTGTTCATATCATTGCATATTTGTTAGTGGTTATGTTTTGCATGTGTTGGGGTGGGGGGTCTGGATTGTTTCTTTTTTCTTATCTTTTCAGATCCTGCCATTGAAAAGAAGGCCAGGACATTGAGCGGAAGAGAATTGAAAACACCCTGTGACCCAATACTGTTGTGTTCCTTTTGGAAAACTAGTGGCAGAGTGGAAGCAACCAAGTTGTAATCAGAAATTTTTTCTATGGGGTAATGTACGTTTTTGTATGTCTCTATGTACAAGCATTAAGTTTTCAAATAAATATCTATTGTGCGTAAGTGAATTTTACTGTGAGTGTATGTGAGTGATGATTTGTAGTGAAAGGTAGGGATGAATGGAGATGATTGTTGGAGATTTCAAAATAGGATTGTATTGTTGGATTTTTTCTTCTTAAAAATCCTTCTTTTGTGGCATAGTACTGTGTTTAGGTCAATACATAAATGCCTGTCGTGTTCATATCTAGATCTTTGTTCGTATGATTGCATATTTGTCAGTGGGTATGTTTTGCATGTGCTGGGGTTGGGGGAATGGATTGTTTCTTTTTTCTTATCTTTTCAGATCCTGCCATTGAAAAGAAGGCCAGGACATTGAGCAGAAGAGAATTGAAAACGCCCTGTGATCCAATACCGCTGTGCGCCTTTTGCAAAATTACTGGCAGAGTGGAAGCTACCAAGTTGTAATCAGAAAATTCTTCCATTGGAGTAATGTATGTTTTTCTATTTCTCTATGTAGAAGCGTTTACTGTTTACAAAAATAATCTGATGTGCGTAAGTGAATTTTAGTAGGTGTGTGTGTGTGAGTGATGATTTGTAGTGAAAGGTAGGAATGAATGGAGATGATTGTAGTTGAAATAAAAATAGAAATGTATTGTTGGATTTTTTTTCTTCTTGAAAATTCTTCTATTGGGGTAAAATACTGTGCTTATGTCAATACATAGATGCCTGTCGTGTTCATATCTAGATCTTTGATCATATCATTGCATATTTGTTAGTGGTTATGTTTTGCATGTGTTGGGGTGGGGGGTCTGGATTGTTTCTTTTTTTATCTTTTCAGATCCTGCCATTGAAAAGAAGGCCAGGACATTGAGCGGAAGAGAATTGAAAACGCCCTGTGATCTAATACCATTGTGCGCCTTTTGCAAAATTACTGGTAGAGTGGAAGCAACCAAGTTGTAATCAGAAAATTCTTCTATTGGGGTAATGTACATTTTTCTATTTCTCTATGTACAAGCGTTTACTGTTTACAAAAATCATCTGATGTGCGTAAGTGAATTTTAGTAGGTGTGTGTGTGTGTGTGAGTGATGATTTGTAGTGAAAGGTAGGAATGAATGGAGATGATTGTAGTAGAAATAAAAATAGAAATGTGTTTTTGGATTTTTTTCTTCTTAAAAATCCCTCTATTGGGGCATAGTACTGTGTTTAGGTCAATACATAGATGCCTGTCGTGTTCATATCTAGATCTTTGATCATATCATTGCATATTTGTTAGTGGTTATGTTTTGCATGTGCTGGGGTGGGGGGACTGGATTGTTTCTTTTTTCTTATCTTTTCAGATCCTGCCATTAAAAAGAGGGCCAGGACATTGAGCAGAAGAGAATTGAAAGCGCCCTGTGATCCAATACCATTGTGCGCCTTTTGGAAAATTAGTGGCAGAGTGGAAGCAACCAAGTTGTAATCAGAAAATTCTTCAATTGGGGTAATGTATGTTTTTCTATTTCTCTATGTACAAGCGTTTACTGTTTACAAAATAATCTGATGTGCGTAAGTGAATTTTAGTAGGTGTGTGTGTGTGAGTGATGATTTGTAGTGAAAGGTAGGAATGAATGAAGATGATTGTAGTAGAAAAAAAAACAGAAATGTATTGTTGGATTTTTTTTTCTTCTTGAAAATTCTTCTATTGGGGTAAAATACTGTGCTTTTGTCAATACATAGATGCCTGTCGTGTTCATATCTAGATCTTTGTTCATATCATTGCATATTTGTTAATGGTTATGTTTTGCATGTGTTGGGGTGGGGGGTCTGGATTGTTTCTTTTTTCTTATCTTTTCAGGTCCTGCCATTGAAATGAAGGCCAGGACATTGAGCGGAAGAGAATTAAAAAAAACACCGTATGACCCTATACCCTTGTGTGCCTTTTGGAAAACTAGTGGCAGAGTGGAAGCTACCAAGTTGTAATCAGAAAATTCTTCCATTGGAGTAATGTATGTTTTTCTATTTCTCTATGTAGAAGCGTTTACTGTTTACAAAAATAATCTGATGTGCGTAAGTGAATTTTAGTAGGTGTGTGTGTGTGAGTGATGATTTGTAGTGAAAGGTAGGAATGAATGGAGATGATTGTAGTTGAAATAAAAATAGAAATGTATTGTTGGATTTTTTTTCTTCTTGAAAATTCTTCTATTGGGGTAAAATACTGTGCTTATGTCAATACATAGATGCCTGTCGTGTTCATATCTAGATCTTTGATCATATCATTGCATATTTGTTAGTGGTTATGTTTTGCATGTGTTGGGGTGGGGGGTCTGGATTGTTTCTTTTTTTATCTTTTCAGATCCTGCCATTGAAAAGAAGGCCAGGACATTGAGCGGAAGAGAATTGAAAACGCCCTGTGATCTAATACCATTGTGCGCCTTTTGCAAAATTACTGGTAGAGTGGAAGCAACCAAGTTGTAATCAGAAAATTCTTCTATTGGGGTAATGTACATTTTTCTATTTCTCTATGTACAAGCGTTTACTGTTTACAAAAATCATCTGATGTGCGTAAGTGAATTTTAGTAGGTGTGTGTGTGTGTGTGAGTGATGATTTGTAGTGAAAGGTAGGAATGAATGGAGATGATTGTAGTAGAAATAAAAATAGAAATGTGTTTTTGGATTTTTTTCTTCTTAAAAATCCCTCTATTGGGGCATAGTACTGTGTTTAGGTCAATACATAGATGCCTGTCGTGTTCATATCTAGATCTTTGATCATATCATTGCATATTTGTTAGTGGTTATGTTTTGCATGTGCTGGGGTGGGGGGGACTGGATTGTTTCTTTTTTCTTATCTTTTCAGATCCTGCCATTAAAAAGAGGGCCAGGACATTGAGCAGAAGAGAATTGAAAGCGCCCTGTGATCCAATACCATTGTGCGCCTTTTGGAAAATTAGTGGCAGAGTGGAAGCAACCAAGTTGTAATCAGAAAATTCTTCAATTGGGGTAATGTATGTTTTTCTATTTCTCTATGTACAAGCGTTTACTGTTTACAAAATAATCTGATGTGCGTAAGTGAATTTTAGTAGGTGTGTGTGTGTGAGTGATGATTTGTAGTGAAAGGTAGGAATGAATGAAGATGATTGTAGTAGAAAAAAAAACAGAAATGTATTGTTGGATTTTTTTTTCTTCTTGAAAATTCTTCTATTGGGGTAAAATACTGTGCTTTTGTCAATACATAGATGCCTGTCGTGTTCATATCTAGATCTTTGTTCATATCATTGCATATTTGTTAATGGTTATGTTTTGCATGTGTTGGGATGGGGGGTCTGGATTGTTTCTTTTTTCTTATCTTTTCAGGTCCTGCCATTGAAATGAAGGCCAGGACATTGAGCGGAAGAGAATTAAAAAAAACACCGTATGACCCTATACCCTTGTGTGCCTTTTGGAAAACTAGTGGCAGAGTGGAAGCAACCAAGTTGTAATCAGAAAATTCTTCTATTGGGGTAATGTACTTTTTTGTATGTCTCTATGTACAAGCATTTAGTTTTCACAAAAATATCTGATGTGCGTAAGTGACTTTTAGTGGGAGTGTGTGTATGAGTGATGATTAGTAGTGAAAGGTAGGAATGAATGGAGATGGTTGTAGATTTCAAAATACGATTGTATTGTTGGATTTTTTTTCTTCTTGAATATTCTTCTATTGGGGTAAAATACTGTGCTTATGTCAATACATAGATGCCTGTCGTGTTCATATCTAGATCTTTGTTCGTATGATTGCATATTTGTCAGTGGGTATGTTTTGCATGTGCTGGGGTGGGGGGACTGGATTATTTCTTTTTTCTTATCTTTTCAGATCCTGCCATTGAAAAGAAGGCCAGGACATTGAGCAGAAGAGAATTGAAAACGCCCTGTGATTCAATACCGTTGTGCGCCTTTTGCAAAATTACTGGCAGAGTGGAAGCAACCAAGGTGTAATCAGAAAATTCTTCTATTAGGTTAATGTACGTTTTTCTATTTCGCTATGTACAAGCGTTTACTGTTTACAAAAATAATCTGATGTACGTAAGTGAATTTTAGTAGGTGTGTGTGTGTGAGTGATGATTTGTAGTGAAAGGTAGGAATGAATGGAGATGATTGTAGTTGAAATAAAAATAGAAATGTATTGTTGGATTTTTTTTCTTCTTGAAAATTCTTCTATTGGGGTAAAATACTGTGCTTATGTCAATACATAGATGCCTGTCGTGTTCATATCAATCATATCTAGATATTTGTTCATATCATTGCATATTTGTTAGTGGTTATGTTTTGCATGTGTTGGGGTGGGGGGTCTGGATTGTTTCTTTTTTCTTATCTTTTCAGATCCTGCCATTGAAAAGAAGGCCAGGACATTGAGCGGAAGAGAATTGAAAACGTCCTGTGATCTAATACCATTGTGAGCCTTTTGCAAAATTACTGGCAGAGTGGAAGCAACCAAGTTGTAATCAGAAAATTCTTCTATTGGGGTAATGTACATTTTTCTATTTCTCTATGTACAAGCGTTTACTGTTTACAAAAATCATCTGATGTGCGTAAGTGAATTTTAGTAGGTGTGTGTGTGTGAGTGATGATTTGTAGTGAAAGGTAGGAATGAATGGAGATGATTGTAGTAGAAATAAAAATAGAAATGTGTTGTTGGATTTTTTTCTTCTTAAAAATCCCTCTATTGGGGCATAGTACTGTGTTTAGGTCAATACATAGATGCCTGTCGTGTTCATAGCTAGATCTTTGTTCATATGATTGCATATTTGTCAGTGGTTATGTTTTCATGTGTTGGGGTGGGGGGGACTGGATTGTTTCTTTTTTCTTATCTTTTCAGATCCTGCCATTGAAAAGAAGGCCAGGACATTGAGCAGAAGAGAATTGAAAGCGCCCTGTGATCCAATACCATTGTGCGCCTTTTGGAAAATTAGTGGCAGAGTGGAAGCAACCAAGTTGTAAACAGAGAATTCTTCTATTGGGGTAATGTATGTTTTTCTATTTCTCTATGTACAAGCGTTTACTGTTTACAAAATAATCTGATGTGCGTAAGTGAATTTTAATAGGTGTGTGTGTGTGTGTGTGTTTGAGTGATGGTTTGTAGTGAAAGGTAGGAATGAATGAAGATGATTGTAGTAGAAAAAAAAATAGAAATGTATTGTTGGATTTTTTTTCTTCTTGAAAATTCTTCTATTGGGGTAAAATACTGTGCTTTTGTCAATACATAGATGCCTGTCGTGTTCATATCTAGATCTTTGTTCATATCATTGCATATTTGTTAGTGGTTATGTTTTGCATGTGTTGGGGTGGGGGGTCTGGATTGTTTCTTTTTTCTTATCTTTTCAGATCCTGCCATTGAAAAGAAGGCCAGGACATTGAGCGGAAGAGAATTGAAAACACCCTGTGACCCAATACTGTTGTGTTCCTTTTGGAAAACTAGTGGCAGAGTGGAAGCAACCAAGTTGTAATCAGAAATTTTTTCTATGGGGTAATGTACGTTTTTGTATGTCTCTATGTACAAGCATTAAGTTTTCAAATAAATATCTATTGTGCGTAAGTGAATTTTACTGTGAGTGTGTGTGAGTGATGATTTGTAGTGAAAGGTAGGGATGAATGGAGATGATTGTTGGAGATTTCAAAATAGGATTGTATTGTTGGATTTTTTCTTCTTAAAAATCCTTCTATTGTGGCATAGTACTGTGTTTAGGTCAATACATAAATGCCTGTCGTGTTCATATCTAGATCTTTGTTCGTATGATTGCATATTTGTCATTGGGTATGTTTGGCATGTGCTGGGGTTGGGGGAATGGATTGTTTCTTTTTTCTTATCTTTTCAGATCCTGCCATTGAAAAGAAGGCCAGGACATTGAGCAGAAGAGAATTGAAAACGCCCTGTGATCCAATACCGCTGTGCGCCTTTTGCAAAATTACTGGCAGAGTGGAAGCTACCAAGTTGTAATCAGAAAATTCTTCCATTGGAGTAATGTATGTTTTTCTATTTCTCTATGTAGAAGCGTTTACTGTTTACAAAAATAATCTGATGTGCGTAAGTGAATTTTAGTAGGTGTGTGTGTGTGAGTGATGATTTGTAGTGAAAGGTAGGAATGAATGGAGATGATTGTAGTTGAAATAAAAATAGAAATGTATTGTTGGATTTTTTTTCTTCTTGAAAATTCTTCTATTGGGGTAAAATACTGTGCTTATGTCAATACATAGATGCCTGTCGTGTTCATATCTAGATCTTTGATCATATCATTGCATATTTGTTAGTGGTTATGTTTTGCATGTGTTGGGGTGGGGGGTCTGGATTGTTTCTTTTTTTTATCTTTTCAGATCCTGCCATTGAAAAGAAGGCCAGGACATTGAGCAGAAGAGAATTGAAAACGCCCTGTGATTCAATACCGTTGTGCGCCTTTTGCAAAATTACTGGCAGAGTGGAAGCAACCAAGGTGTAATCAGAAAATTCTTCTATTAGGTTAATGTACGTTTTTCTATTTCGCTATGTACAAGCGTTTATTGTTTACAAAAATAATCTGATGTACGTAAGTGAATTTTAGTAGGTGTGTGTGTGTGAGTGATGATTTGTAGTGAAAGGTAGGAATGAATGGAGATGATTGTAGTTGAAATAAAAATAGAAATGTATTGTTGGATTTTTTTTCTTCTTGAAAATTCTTCTATTGGGGTAAAATACTGTGCTTATGTCAATACATAGATGCCTGTCGTGTTCATATCTAGATCTTTGATCATATCATTGCATATTTGTTAGTGGTTATGTTTTGCATGTGTTGGGGTGGGGGGTCTGGATTGTTTCTTTTTTTTATCTTTTCAGATCCTGCCATTGAAAAGAAGGCCAGGACATTGAGCGGAAGAGAATTGAAAACGCCCTGTGATCTAATACCATTGTGCGCCTTTTGCAAAATTACTGGTAGAGTGGAAGCAACCAAGTTGTAATCAGAAAATTCTTCTATTGGGGTAATGTACATTTTTCTATTTCTCTATGTACAAGCGTTTACTGTTTACAAAAATCATCTGATGTGCGTAAGTGAATTTTAGTAGGTGTGTGTGTGTGTGTGAGTGATGATTTGTAGTGAAAGGTAGGAATGAATGGAGATGATTGTAGTAGAAATAAAAATAGAAATGTGTTGTTGGATTTTTTTCTTCTTAAAAATCCCTCTATTTGGGCATAGTACTGTGTTTAGGTCAAGACATAGATGCCTGTCGTGTTCATATCTAGATCTTTGATCATATCATTGCATATTTGTTAGTGGTTATGTTTTGCATGTGCTGGGGTGGGGGGGACTGGATTGTTTCTTTTTTCTTATCTTTTCAGATCCTGCCATTAAAAAGAGGGCCAGGACATTGAGCAGAAGAGAATTGAAAGCGCCCTGTGATCCAATACCATTGTGCGCCTTTTGGAAAATTAGTGGCAGAGTGGAAGCAACCAAGTTGTAATCAGAAAATTCTTCAATTGGGGTAATGTATGTTTTTCTATTTCTCTATGTACAAGCGTTTACTGTTTACAAAATAATCTGATGTGCGTAAGTGAATTTTAGTAGGTGTGTGTGTGTGAGTGATGATTTGTAGTGAAAGGTAGGAATGAATGAAGATGATTGTAGTAGAAAAAAAAACAGAAATGTATTGTTGGATTTTTTTTTCTTCTTGAAAATTCTTCTATTGGGGTAAAATACTGTGCTTTTGTCAATACATAGATGCCTGTTGTGTTCATATCTAGATCTTTGTTCATATCATTGCATATTTGTTAATGGTTATGTTTTGCATGTGTTGGGGTGGGGGGTCTGGATTGTTTCTTTTTTCTTATATTTTCAGGTCCTGCCATTGAAATGAAGGCCAGGACATTGAGCGGAAGAGAATTAAAAAAAACACCGTATGACCCTATACCCTTGTGTGCCTTTTGGAAAACTAGTGGCAGAGTGGAAGCAACCAAGTTGTAATCAGAAAATTCTTCTATTGGGGTAATGTACTTTTTTGTATGTCTCTATGTACAAGCATTTAGTTTTCACAAAAATATCTGATGTGCGTAAGTGACTTTTAGTGGGAGTGTGTGTATGAGTGATGATTAGTAGTGAAAGGTAGGAATGAATGGAGATGGTTGTAGATTTCAAAATACTATTGTATTGTTGGATTTTTTTTCTTCTTGAATATTCTTCTATTGGGGTAAAATACTGTGCTTATGTCAATACATAGATGCCTGTCGTGTTCATATCTAAATCTTTGTTCGTATGATTGCATATTTGTCAGTGGGTATGTTTTGCATGTGCTGGGGTGGGGGGACTGGATTGTTTCTTTTTTCTTATCTTTTCAGATCCTGCCATTGAAAAGAAGGCCAGGACATTGAGCAGAAGAGAATTGAAAACGCCCTGTGATTCAATACCGTTGTGCGCCTTTTGCAAAATTACTGGCAGAGTGGAAGCAACCAAGGTGTAATCAGAAAATTCTTCTATTAGGTTAATGTACGTTTTTCTATTTCGCTATGTACAAGCGTTTACTGTTTACAAAAATAATCTGATGTACGTAAGTGAATTTTAGTAGGTGTGTGTGTGTGAGTGATGATTTGTAGTGAAAGGTAGGAATGAATGGAGATTATTGTAGTTGAAATAAAAATAGAAATGTATTGTTGGATTTTTTTTCTTCTTGAAAATTCTTCTATTGGGGTAAAATACTGTGCTTATGTCAATACATAGATGCCTGTCGTGTTCATATCTATCATATCTAGATATTTGTTCATATCATTGCATATTTGTTAGTGGTTATGTTTTGCATGTGTTGGGGTGGGGGGTCTGGATTGTTTCTTTTTTCTTATCTTTTCAGATCCTGCCATTGAAAAGAAGGCCAGGACATTGAGCGGAAGAGAATTGAAAACGTCCTGTGATCTAATACCATTGTGAGCCTTTTGCAAAATTACTGGCAGAGTGGAAGCAACCAAGTTGTAATCAGAAAATTCTTCTATTGGGGTAATGTACATTTTTCTATTTCTCTATGTACAAGCGTTTACTGTTTACAAAAATCATCTGATGTGCGTAAGTGAATTTTAGTAGGTGTGTGTGTGTGAGTGATGATTTGTAGTGAAAGGTAGGAATGAATGGAGATGATTGTAGTAGAAATAAAAATAGAAATGTGTTGTTGGATTTTTTTCTTCTTAAAAATCCCTCTATTGGGGCATAGTACTGTGTTTAGGTCAATACATAGATGCCTGTCGTGTTCATATCTAGATCTTTGTTCATATGATTGCATATTTGTCAGTGGTTATGTTTTTCATGTGTTGGGGTGGGGGGGACTGGATTGTTTCTTTTTTCTTATCTTTTCAGATCCTGCCATTGAAAAGAAGGCCAGGACATTGAGCAGAAGAGAATTGAAAGCGCCCTGTGATCCAATACCATTGTGCGCCTTTTGGAAAATTAGTGGCAGAGTGGAAGCAACCAAGTTGTAAACAGAGAATTCTTCTATTGGGGTAATGTATGTTTTTCTATTTCTCTATGTACAAGCGTTTACTGTTTACAAAATAATCTGATGTGCGTAAGTGAATTTTAATAGGTGTGTGTGTGTGTGTGTGTTTGAGTGATGATTTGTAGTGAAAGGTAGGAATGAATGAAGATGATTGTAGTAGAAAAAAAAATAGAAATGTATTGTTGGATTTTTTTTTCTTCTTGAAAATTCTTCTATTGGGGTAAAATACTGTGCTTTTGTCAATACATAGATGCCTGTCGTGTTCATATCTAGATCTTTGTTCATATCATTGCATATTTGTTAATGGTTATGTTTTGCATGTGTTGGGGTGGGGGGTCTGGATTGTTTCTTTTTTCTTATCTTTTCAGATCCTGCCATTGTAATGAAGGCCAGGACATTGAGCGGAAGAGAATTAAAAAAAACACCGTATGACCCTATACCCTTGTGTACCTTTTGGAAAACTAGTGGCAGAGTGGAAGCAACCAAGTTGTAATCAGAAAATTCTTCTATTGGGGTAATGTACTTTTTTGTATGTCTCTATGTACAAGCATTTAGTTTTCACAAAAATATCTGATGTGCGTAAGTGACTTTTAGTGGGAGTGTGTGTGTGAGTGATGATTAGTAGTGAAAGGTAGGAATGAATGGAGATGGTTGTAGATTTCAAAATACGATTGTATTGTTGGATTTTTTTTCTTCTTGAATATTCTTCTATTGGGGTAAAATACTGTGCTTATGTCAATACATAGATGCCTGTCGTGTTCATATCTAGATCTTTGTTCGTATGATTGCATATTTGTCAGTGGGTATGTTTTGCATGTGCTGGGGTGGGGGGACTGGATTGTTTCTTTTTTCTTATCTTTTCAGATCCTGCCATTGAAAAGAAGGCCAGGACATTGAGCAGAAGAGAATTGAAAACGCCCTGTGATTCAATACCGTTGTGCGCCTTTTGCAAAATTACTGGCAGAGTGGAAGCAACCAAGGTGTAATCAGAAAATTCTTCTATTAGGTTAATGTACGTTTTTCTATTTCGCTATGTACAAGCGTTTACTGTTTACAAAAATAATCTGATGTACGTAAGTGAATTTTAGTAGGTGTGTGTGTGTGAGTGATGATTTGTAGTGAAAGGTAGGAATGAATGGAGATGATTGTAGTTGAAATAAAAATAGAAATGTATTGTTGGATTTTTTTTCTTCTTGAAAATTCTTCTATTGGGGTAAAATACTGTGCTTATGTCAATACATAGATGCCTGTCGTGTTCATATCTATCATATCTAGATATTTGCTCATATCATTGCATATTTGTTAGTGGTTATGTTTTGCATGTGTTTGGGTGGGTGGTCTGGATTGTTTCTTTTTTCTTATCTTTTCAGATCCTGCCATTGAAAAGAAGGCCAGGACATTGAGCGGAAGAGAATTGAAAACGCCCTGTGATCTAATACCATTGTGAGCCTTTTGCAAAATTACTGGCAGAGTGGAAGCAACCAAGTTGTAATCAGAAAATTCTTCTATTGGGGTAATGTACATTTTTCTATTTCTCTATGTACAAGCGTTTACTGTTTACAAAAATCATCTGATGTGCGTAAGTGAATTTTAGTAGGTGTGTGTGTGTGAGTGATGATTTGTAGTGAAAGGTAGGAATGAATAGAGATGATTGTAGTAGAAATAAAAATAGAAATGTGTTGTTGGATTTTTTCTTCTTAAAAATCCCACTATTGGGGCATAGTACTGTGTTTAGGTCAATACATAGATGCCTGTCGTGTTCATATCTAGATCTTTGTTCATATGATTGCATATTTGTCAGTGGTTATGTTTTTCATGTGTTGGGGTGGGGGGGACTGGATTGTTTCTTTTTTCTTATCTTTTCAGATCCTGCCATTGAGAAGAAGGCCAGGACATTGAGCAGAAGAGAATTGAAAGCGCCCTGTGATCCAATACCATTGTGCGCCTTTTGGAAAATTAGTGGCAGAGTGGAAGCAACCGAGTTGTAAACAGAGAATTCTTCTATTGGGGTAATGTATGTTTTTCTATTTCTCTATGTACAAGCGTTTACTGTTTACAAAATAATCTGATGTGCGTAAGTGAATTTTAATAGGTGTGTGTGTGTGTGTGTGTGTGTGTGTGTGTGTGTGTGTGTGTGTGTGTGTGTGTGTTTGAGTGATGATTTGTAGTGAAAAGTAGGAATGAATGAAGATGATTGTAGTAGAATAAAAAATAGAAATGTATTGTTGGATTTTTTTTCTTCTTGAAAATTCTTCTATTGGGGTAAATACTGTGCTTTTGTCAATACATAGATGCCTGTCGTGTTCATATCTAGATCTTTGTTCATATCATTGCATATTTGTTAGTGGTTATGTTTTGCATGTGTTGGGGTGGGGGGTCTGGATTGTTTCTTTTTTCTTATCTTTTCAGATCCTTCCATTAAAAAGAAGGCCAGGACATTGAGCGGAAGAGAATTGAAAACACCCTGTGACCCAATACTGTTGTGTTCCTTTTGGAAAACTAGTGGCAGAGTGGAAGCAACCAAGTTGTAATCAGAAATTTTTTCTATGGGGTAATGTACGTTTTTGTATGTCTCTATGTACAAGCATTAAGTTTTCAAATAAATATCTATTGTGCGTAAGTGAATTTTACTGTGAGTGTGTGTGAGTGATGATTTGTAGTGAAAGGTAGGGATGAATGGAGATGATTGTTGGAGATTTCAAAATAGGATTGTATTGTTGGATTTTTTTCTTCTTAAAAATCCTTCTATTGTGGCATAGTACTGTGTTTAGGTCAATACATAAATGCCTGTCGTGTTCATATCTAGATCTTTGTTCGTATGATTGCATATTTGTCAGTGGGTATGTTTTGCATGTGCTGGGGTTGGGGGAATGGATTGTTTCTTTTTTCTTATCTTTTCAGATCCTGCCATTGAAAAGAAGGCCAGGACATTGAGCAGAAGAGAATTGAAAACGCCCTGTGATCCAATACCGCTGTGCGCCTTTTGCAAAATTACTGGCAGAGTGGAAGCTACCAAGTTGTAATCAGAAAATTCTTCCATTGGGGTAATGTATGTTTTTCTATTTCTCTATGTAGAAGCGTTTACTGTTTACAAAAATAATCTGATGTGCGTAAGTGAATTTTAGTAGGTGTGTGTGTGTGAGTGATGATTTGTAGTGAAAGGTAGGAATGAATGGAGATGATTGTAGTTGAAATAAAAATAGAAATGTATTGTTGGATTTTTTTTCTTCTTGAAAATTCTTCTATTGGGGTAAAATACTGTGCTTATGTCAATACATAGATGCCTGTCGTGTTCATATCTAGATCTTTGATCATATCATTGCATATTTGTTAGTGGTTATGTTTTGCATGTGTTGGGGTGGGGGGTCTGGATTGTTTCTTTTTTTATCTTTTCAGATCCTGCCATTGAAAAGAAGGCCAGGACATTGAGCGGAAGAGAATTGAAAACGCCCTGTGATCTAATACCATTGTGCGCCTTTTGCAAAATTACTGGTAGAGTGGAAGCAACCAAGTTGTAATCAGAAAATTCTTCTATTGGGGTAATGTACATTTTTCTATTTCTCTATGTACAAGCGTTTACTGTTTACAAAAATCATCTGATGTGCGTAAGTGAATTTTAGTAGGTGTGTGTGTGTGTGTGAGTGATGATTTGTAGTGAAAGGTAGGAATGAATGGAGATGATTGTAGTAGAAATAAAAATAGAAATGTGTTGTTGGATTTTTTTCTTCTTAAAAATCCCTCTATTGGGGCATAGTACTGTGTTTAGGTCAATACATAGATGCCTGTCGTGTTCATATCTAGATCTTTGATCATATCATTGCATATTTGTTAGTGGTTATGTTTTGCATGTGCTGGGGTGGGGGGACTGGATTGTTTCTTTTTTCTTATCTTTTCAGATCCTGCCATTAAAAAGAGGGCCAGGACATTGAGCAGAAGAGAATTGAAAGCGCCCTGTGATCCAATACCATTGTGCGCCTTTTGGAAAATTAGTGGCAGAGTGGAAGCAACCAAGTTGTAATCAGAAAATTCTTCAATTGGGGTAATGTATGTTTTTCTATTTCTCTATGTACAAGCGTTTACTGTTTACAAAATAATCTGATGTGCGTAAGTGAATTTTAGTAGGTGTGTGTGTGTGAGTGATGATTTGTAGTGAAAGGTAGGAATGAATGAAGATGATTGTAGTAGAAAAAAAAACAGAAATGTATTGTTGGATTTTTTTTTCTTCTTGAAAATTCTTCTATTGGGGTAAAATACTGTGCTTTTGTCAATACATAGATGCCTGTCGTGTTCATATCTAGATCTTTGTTCATATCATTGCATATTTGTTAATGGTTATGTTTTGCATGTGTTGGGGTGGGGGGTCTGGATTGTTTCTTTTTTCTTATCTTTTCAGGTCCTGCCATTGAAATGAAGGCCAGGACATTGAGCGGAAGAGAATTAAAAAAAACACCGTATGACCCTATACCCTTGTGTGCCTTTTGGAAAACTAGTGGCAGAGTGGAAGCAACCAAGTTGTAATCAGAAAATTCTTCTATTGGGGTAATGTACTTTTTTGTATGTCTCTATGTACAAGCATTTAGTTTTCACAAAAATATCTGATGTGCGTAAGTGACTTTTAGTGGGAGTGTGTGTATGAGTGATGATTAGTAGTGAAAGGTAGGAATGAATGGAGATGGTTGTAGATTTCAAAATACGATTGTATTGTTGGATTTTTTTTCTTCTTGAAAATTCTTCTATTGGGGTAAAATACTGTGCTTATGTCAATACATAGATGCCTGTCGTGTTCATATCTAGATCTTTGTTCGTATGATTGCATATTTGTCAGTGGGTATGTTTTGCATGTGCTGGGGTGGGGGGACTGGATTGTTTCTTTTTTCTTATCTTTTCAGATCCTGCCATTGAAAAGAAGGCCAGGACATTGAGCAGAAGAGAATTGAAAACGCCCTGTGATTCAATACCGTTGTGCGCCTTTTGCAAAATTACTGGCAGAGTGGAAGCAACCAAGGTGTAATCAGAAAATTCTTCTATTAGGTTAATGTACGTTTTTCTATTTCGCTATGTACAAGCGTTTACTGTTTACAAAAATAATCTGATGTACGTAAGTGAATTTTAGTAGGTGTGTGTGTGTGAGTGATGATTTGTAGTGAAAGGTAGGAATGAATGGAGATGATTGTAGTTGAAATAAAAATAGAAATGTATTGTTGGATTTTTTTTCTTCTTGAAAATTCTTCTATTGGGGTAAAATACTGTGCTTATGTCAATACATAGATGCCTGTCGTGTTCATATCTATCATATCTAGATATTTGTTCATATCATTGCATATTTGTTAGTGGTTATGTTTTGCATGTGTTGGGGTGGGGGGTCTGGATTGTTTCTTTTTTCTTATCTTTTCAGATCCTGCCATTGAAAAGAAGGCCAGGACATTGAGCGGAAGAGAATTGAAAACGCCCTGTGATCTAATACCATTGTGAGCCTTTTGCAAAATTACTGGCAGAGTGGAAGCAACCAAGTTGTAATCAGAAAATTATTCTATTGGGGTAATGTACATTTTTCTATTTTTCTATGTACAAGCGTTTACTGTTTACAAAAATCATCTGATGTGCGTAAGTGAATTTTAGTAGGTGTGTGTGTGTGAGTGATGATTTGTAGTGAAAGGTAGGAATGAATGGAGATGATTGTAGTAGAAATAAAAATAGAAATGTGTTGTTGGATTTTTTTCTTCTTAAAAATCCCTCTATTGGGGCATAGTACTGTGTTTAGGTCAATACATAGATGCCTGTCGTGTTCATATCTAGATCTTTGTTCATATGATTGCATATTTGTCAGTGGTTATGTTTTTCATGTGTTGGGGTGGGGGGGACTGGATTGTTTCTTTTTTCTTATCTTTTCAGATCCTGCCATTAAAAAGAAGGCCAGGACATTGAGCAGAAGAGAATTGAAAGCGCCCTGTGATCCAATACCATTGTGCGCCTTTTGGAAAATTAGTGGCAGAGTGGAAGCAACCAAGTTGTAAACAGAGAATTCTTCTATTGGGGTAATGTATGTTTTTCTATTTCTCTATGTACAAGTGTTTACTGTTTACAAAATAATCTGATGTGCGTAAGTGAATTTTAGTAGGTGTGTGTGTGTGAGTGATGATTTGTAGTGAAAGGTAGGAATGAATGAAGATGATTGTAGTAGAAAAAAAACCAGAAATGTATTGTTGGATTTTTTTTTCTTCTTGAAAATTCTTCTATTGGGGTAAAATACTGTGCTTTTGTCAATACATAGATGCCTGTCGTGTTCATATCTAGATCTTTGTTCATATCATTGCATATTTGTTAATGGTTATGTTTTGCATGTGTTGGGGTGGGGGGTCTGGATTGTTTCTTTTTTCTTATCTTTTCAGGTCCTGCCATTGAAATGAAGGCCAGGACATTGAGCGGAAGAGAATTAAAAAAAACACCGTATGACCCTTTACCCTTGTGTGCCTTTTGGAAAACTAGTGGCAGAGTGGAAGCAACCAAGTTGTAATCAGAAAATTCTTCTATTGGGGTAATGTACTTTTTTGTATGTCTCTATGTACAAGCATTTAGTTTTCACAAAAATATCTGATGTGCGTAAGTGACTTTTAGTGGGAGTGTGTGTATGAGTGATGATTAGTAGTGAAAGGTAGGAATGAATGGAGATGGTTGTAGATTTCAAAATACGATTGTATTGTTGGATTTTTTTTCTTCTTGAATATTCTTCTATTGGGGTAAAATACTGTGCTTATGTCAATACATAGATGCCTGTCGTGTTCATATCTAGATCTTTGTTCGTATGATTGCATATTTGTCAGTGGGTATGTTTTGCATGTGCTGGGGTGGTGGGACTGGATTGTTTCTTTTTTCTTATCTTTTCAGATCCTGCCATTGAAAAGAAGGCCAGGACATTGAGCAGAAGAGAATTGAAAACGCCCTGTGATTCAATACCGTTGTGCGCCTTTTGCAAAATTACTGGCAGAGTGGAAGCAACCAAGGTGTAATCAGAAAATTCTTCTATTAGGTTAATGTACGTTTTTCTATTTCGCTATGTACAAGCGTTTACTGTTTACAAAAATAATCTGATGTACGTAAGTGAATTTTAGTAGGTGTGTGTGTGTGAGTGATGATTTGTAGTGAAAGGTAGGAATGAATGGAGATGATTGTAGTTGAAATAAAAATAGAAATGTATTGTTGGATTTTTTTTCTTCTTGAAAATTCTTCTATTGGGGTAAAATACTGTGCTTATGTCAATACATAGATGCCTGTCGTGTTCATATCTATCATATCTAGATATTTGTTCATATCATTGCATATTTGTTAGTGGTTATGTTTTGCATGTGTTGGGGTGGGGGGTCTGGATTGTTTCTTTTTTCTTATCTTTTCAGATCCTGCCATTGAAAAGAAGGCCAGGACATTGAGCGGAAGAGAATTGAAAACGTCCTGTGATCTAATACCATTGTGAGCCTTTTGCAAAATTACTGGCAGAGTGGAAGCAACCAAGTTGTAATCAGAAAATTCTTCTATTGGGGTAATGTACATTTTTCTATTTCTCTATGTACAAGCGTTTACTGTTTACAAAAATCATCTGATGTGCGTAAGTGAATTTTAGTAGGTGTGTGTGTGTGAGTGATGATTTGTAGTGAAAGGTAGGAATGAATAGAGATGATTGTAGTAGAAATAAAAATAGAAATGTGTTGTTGGATTTTTTCTTCTTAAAAATCCCACTATTGGGGCATAGTACTGTGTTTAGGTCAATACATAGATGCCTGTCGTGTTCATATCTAGATCTTTGTTCATATGATTGCATATTTGTCAGTGGTTATGTTTTTCATGTGTTGGGGTGGGGGGACTGGATTGTTTTTTTTTTTATCTTTTCAGATCCTGCCATTGAAAAGAAGGCCAGGACATTGAGCGGAAGAGAATTGAAAACGCCCTGTGATCTAATACCATTGTGCGCCTTTTGCAAAATTACTGGTAGAGTGGAAGCAACCAAGTTGTAATCAGAAAATTCTTCTATTGGGGTAATGTACAATTTTCTATTTCTCTATGTACAAGCGTTTACTGTTTACAAAAATCATCTGATGTGCGTAAGTGAATTTTAGTAGGTGTGTGTGTGTGTGAGTGATGATTTGTAGTGAAAGGTAGGAATGAATGGAGATGATTGTAGTAGAAATAAAAATAGAAATGTGTTGTTGGATTTTTTTCTTCTTAAAAATCCCTCTATTGGGGCATAGTACTGTGTTTAGGTCAATACATAGATGCCTGTCGTGTTCATATCTAGATCTTTGATCATATCATTGCATATTTGTTAGTGGTTATGTTTTGCATGTGCTGGGGTGGGGGGGACTGGATTGTTTCTTTTTTCTTATCTTTTCAGATCCTGCCATTAAAAAGAGGGCCAGGACATTGAGCAGAAGAGAATTGAAAGCGCCCTGTGATCCAATACCATTGTGCGCCTTTTGGAAAATTAGTGGCAGAGTGGAAGCAACCAAGTTGTAATCAGAAAATTCTTCAATTGGGGTAATGTATGTTTTTCTATTTCTCTATGTACAAGCGTTTACTGTTTACAAAAATAATCTGATGTGCGTAAGTGAATTTTAGTAGGTGTGTGTGTGTGAGTGATGATTTGTAGTGAAAGGTAGGAATGAATGAAGATGATTGTAGTAGAAAAAAAAATAGAAATGTATTGTTGGATTTTTTTTTCTTCTTGAAAATTCTTCTATTGGGGTAAAATACTGTGCTTATGTCAATACATAGATGCCTGTCGTGTTCATATCTAGATATTTGTTCGTATGATTGCATATTTGTCAGTGAGTATGTTTTGCATGTGTTGGGGTGGGGGGTCTGGATTGTTTCTTTTTTCTTATCTTTTCAGATCCTGCCATTGAAATGAAGGCCAGGACATTGAGCGGAAGAGAATTAAAAAAAACACCGTATGACCCTATACCCTTGTGTGCCTTTTGGAAAACTAGTGGCAGAATGGAAGCAACCAAGTTGTAATCAGAAAATTCTTCTATTGGGGTAATGTACTTTTTTGTATGTCTCTATGTACAAGCATTTAGTTTTCACAAAAATATCTGATGTGCGTAAGTGACTTTTAGTGGGAGTGTGTGTGTGAGTGATGATTAGTAGTGAAAGGTAGGAATGAATGGAGATGGTTGTAGATTTCAAAATACGATTGTATTGTTGGATTTTCTTTCTTCTTGAATATTCTTCTATTGGGGTAAAATACTGTGCTTATGTCAATACATAGATGCCTATCGTGTTCATATCTAGATCTTTGTTCGTATGATTGCATATTTGTCAGTGGGTATGTTTTGCATGTGCTGGGGTGGGGGGACTGGATTGTTTCTTTTTTATTATCTTTTCAGATCCTGCCATTGAAAAGAAGGCCAGGACATTGAGCAGAAGAGAATTGAAAACGCCCTGTGATTCAATACCGTTGTGCGCCTTTTGCAAAATTACTGGCAGAGTGGAAGCAACCAAGGTGTAATCAGAAAATTCTTCTATTAGGTTAATGTACGTTTTTCTATTTCGCTATGTACAAGCGTTTACTGTTTACAAAAATAATCTGATGTACGTAAGTGAATTTTAGTAGGTGTGTGTGTGTGAGTGATGATTTGTAGTGAAAGGTAGGAATGAATGGAGATGATTGTAGTTGAAATAAAAATAGAAATGTATTGTTGGATTTTTTTTCTTCTTGAAAATTCTTCTATTGGGGTAAAATACTGTGCTTATGTCAATACATAGATGCCTGTCGTGTTCATATCTATCATATCTAGATATTTGTTCATATCATTGCATATTTGTTAGTGGTTATGTTTTGCATGTGTTGGGGTGGGGGGTCTGGATTGTTTCTTTTTTCTTATCTTTTCAGATCCTGCCATTGAAAAGAAGGCCAGGACATTGAGCGGAAGAGAATTGAAAACGTCCTGTGATCTAATACCATTGTGAGCCTTTTGCAAAATTACTGGCAGAGTGGAAGCAACCAAGTTGTAATCAGAAAATTCTTCTATTGGGGTAATGTACATTTTTCTATTTCTCTATGTACAAGCGTTTACTGTTTACAAAAATCATCTGATGTGCGTAAGTGAATTTTAGTAGGTGTGTGTGTGTGAGTGATGATTTGTAGTGAAAGGTAGGAATGAATGGAGATGATTGTAGTAGAAATAAAAATAGAAATGTGTTGTTGGATTTTTTTCTTCTTAAAAATCCCTCTATTGGGGCATAGTACTGTGTTTAGGTCAATACATAGATGCCTGTCGTGTTCATATCTAGATCTTTGTTCATATGATTGCATATTTGTCAGTGGTTATGTTTTTCATGTGTTGGGGTGGGGGGGACTGGATTGTTTCTTTTTTCTTATCTTTTCAGATCCTGCCATTGAAAAGAAGGCCAGGACATTGAGCAGAAGAGAATTGAAAGCGCCCTGTGATCCAATACCATTGTGCGCCTTTTGGAAAATTAGTGGCAGAGTGGAAGCAACCAAGTTGTAAACAGAGAATTCTTCTATTGGGGTAATGTATGTTTTTCTATTTCTCTATGTACAAGCGTTTACTGTTTACAAAATAATCTGATGTGCGTAAGTGAATTTTAATAGGTGTGTGTGTGTGTGTGTGTTTGAGTGATGATTTGTAGTGAAAGGTAGGAATGAATGAAGATGATTGTAGTAGAAAAAAAAATAGAAATGTATTGTTGGATTTTTTTTTCTTCTTGAAAATTCTTCTATTGGGGTAAAATACTGTGCTTTTGTCAATACATAGATGCCTGTCGTGTTCATATCTAGATCTTTGTTCATATCATTGCATATTTGTTAATGGTTATGTTTTGCATGTGTTGGGGTGGGGGGTCTGGATTGTTTCTTTTTTCTTATCTTTTCAGATCCTGCCATTGTAATGAAGGCCAGGACATTGAGCGGAAGAGAATTAAAAAAAACACCGTATGACCCTATACCCTTGTGTACCTTTTGGAAAACTAGTGGCAGAGTGGAAGCAACCAAGTTGTAATCAGAAAATTCTTCTATTGGGGTAATGTACTTTTTTGTATGTCTCTATGTACAAGCATTTAGTTTTCACAAAAATATCTGATGTGCGTAAGTGACTTTTAGTGGGAGTGTGTGTGTGAGTGATGATTAGTAGTGAAAGGTAGGAATGAATGGAGATGGTTGTAGATTTCAAAATACGATTGTATTGTTGGATTTTTTTTCTTCTTGAATATTCTTCTATTGGGGTAAAATACTGTGCTTATGTCAATACATAGATGCCTGTCGTGTTCATATCTAGATCTTTGTTCGTATGATTGCATATTTGTCAGTGGGTATGTTTTGCATGTGCTGGGGTGGGGGGACTGGATTGTTTCTTTTTTCTTATCTTTTCAGATCCTGCCATTGAAAAGAAGGCCAGGACATTGAGCAGAAGAGAATTGAAAACGCCCTGTGATTCAATACCGTTGTGCGCCTTTTGCAAAATTACTGGCAGAGTGGAAGCAACCAAGGTGTAATCAGAAAATTCTTCTATTAGGTTAATGTACGTTTTTCTATTTCGCTATGTACAAGCGTTTACTGTTTACAAAAATAATCTGATGTACGTAAGTGAATTTTAGTAGGTGTGTGTGTGTGAGTGATGATTTGTAGTGAAAGGTAGGAATGAATGGAGATGATTGTAGTTGAAATAAAAATAGAAATGTATTGTTGGATTTTTTTTCTTCTTGAAAATTCTTCTATTGGGGTAAAATACTGTGCTTATGTCAATACATAGATGCCTGTCGTGTTCATATCTATCATATCTAGATATTTGCTCATATCATTGCATATTTGTTAGTGGTTATGTTTTGCATGTGTTTGGGTGGGTGGTCTGGATTGTTTCTTTTTTCTTATCTTTTCAGATCCTGCCATTGAAAAGAAGGCCAGGACATTGAGCGGAAGAGAATTGAAAACGCCCTGTGATCTAATACCATTGTGAGCCTTTTGCAAAATTACTGGCAGAGTGGAAGCAACCAAGTTGTAATCAGAAAATTCTTCTATTGGGGTAATGTACATTTTTCTATTTCTCTATGTACAAGCGTTTACTGTTTACAAAAATCATCTGATGTGCGTAAGTGAATTTTAGTAGGTGTGTGTGTGTGAGTGATGATTTGTAGTGAAAGGTAGGAATGAATAGAGATGATTGTAGTAGAAATAAAAATAGAAATGTGTTGTTGGATTTTTTCTTCTTAAAAATCCCACTATTGGGGCATAGTACTGTGTTTAGGTCAATACATAGATGCCTGTCGTGTTCATATCTAGATCTTTGTTCATATGATTGCATATTTGTCAGTGGTTATGTTTTTCATGTGTTGGGGTGGGGGGGACTGGATTGTTTCTTTTTTCTTATCTTTTCAGATCCTGCCATTGAGAAGAAGGCCAGGACATTGAGCAGAAGAGAATTGAAAGCGCCCTGTGATCCAATACCATTGTGCGCCTTTTGGAAAATTAGTGGCAGAGTGGAAGCAACCGAGTTGTAAACAGAGAATTCTTCTATTGGGGTAATGTATGTTTTTCTATTTCTCTATGTACAAGCGTTTACTGTTTACAAAATAATCTGATGTGCGTAAGTGAATTTTAATAGGTGTGTGTGTGTGTGTGTGTGTGTGTGTGTGTGTGTGTGTGTGTGTGTGTGTGTGTGTGTGTGTGTGTGTGTGTGTTTGAGTGATGATTTGTAGTGAAAAGTAGGAATGAATGAAGATGATTGTAGTAGAATAAAAAATAGAAATGTATTGTTGGATTTTTTTTCTTCTTGAAAATTCTTCTATTGGGGTAAATACTGTGCTTTTGTCAATACATAGATGCCTGTCGTGTTCATATCTAGATCTTTGTTCATATCATTGCATATTTGTTAGTGGTTATGTTTTGCATGTGTTGGGGTGGGGGGTCTGGATTGTTTCTTTTTTCTTATCTTTTCAGATCCTTCCATTAAAAAGAAGGCCAGGACATTGAGCGGAAGAGAATTGAAAACACCCTGTGACCCAATACTGTTGTGTTCCTTTTGGAAAACTAGTGGCAGAGTGGAAGCAACCAAGTTGTAATCAGAAATTTTTTCTATGGGGTAATGTACGTTTTTGTATGTCTCTATGTACAAGCATTAAGTTTTCAAATAAATATCTATTGTGCGTAAGTGAATTTTACTGTGAGTGTGTGTGAGTGATGATTTGTAGTGAAAGGTAGGGATGAATGGAGATGATTGTTGGAGATTTCAAAATAGGATTGTATTGTTGGATTTTTTTCTTCTTAAAAATCCTTCTATTGTGGCATAGTACTGTGTTTAGGTCAATACATAAATGCCTGTCGTGTTCATATCTAGATCTTTGTTCGTATGATTGCATATTTGTCAGTGGGTATGTTTTGCATGTGCTGGGGTTGGGGGAATGGATTGTTTCTTTTTTCTTATCTTTTCAGATCCTGCCATTGAAAAGAAGGCCAGGACATTGAGCAGAAGAGAATTGAAAACGCCCTGTGATCCAATACCGCTGTGCGCCTTTTGCAAAATTACTGGCAGAGTGGAAGCTACCAAGTTGTAATCAGAAAATTCTTCCATTGGGGTAATGTATGTTTTTCTATTTCTCTATGTAGAAGCGTTTACTGTTTACAAAAATAATCTGATGTGCGTAAGTGAATTTTAGTAGGTGTGTGTGTGTGAGTGATGATTTGTAGTGAAAGGTAGGAATGAATGGAGATGATTGTAGTTGAAATAAAAATAGAAATGTATTGTTGGATTTTTTTTCTTCTTGAAAATTCTTCTATTGGGGTAAAATACTGTGCTTATGTCAATACATAGATGCCTGTCGTGTTCATATCTAGATCTTTGATCATATCATTGCATATTTGTTAGTGGTTATGTTTTGCATGTGTTGGGGTGGGGGGTCTGGATTGTTTCTTTTTTTATCTTTTCAGATCCTGCCATTGAAAAGAAGGCCAGGACATTGAGCGGAAGAGAATTGAAAACGCCCTGTGATCTAATACCATTGTGCGCCTTTTGCAAAATTACTGGTAGAGTGGAAGCAACCAAGTTGTAATCAGAAAATTCTTCTATTGGGGTAATGTACATTTTTCTATTTCTCTATGTACAAGCGTTTACTGTTTACAAAAATCATCTGATGTGCGTAAGTGAATTTTAGTAGGTGTGTGTGTGTGTGTGAGTGATGATTTGTAGTGAAAGGTAGGAATGAATGGAGATGATTGTAGTAGAAATAAAAATAGAAATGTGTTGTTGGATTTTTTTCTTCTTAAAAATCCCTCTATTGGGGCATAGTACTGTGTTTAGGTCAATACATAGATGCCTGTCGTGTTCATATCTAGATCTTTGATCATATCATTGCATATTTGTTAGTGGTTATGTTTTGCATGTGCTGGGGTGGGGGGACTGGATTGTTTCTTTTTTCTTATCTTTTCAGATCCTGCCATTAAAAAGAGGGCCAGGACATTGAGCAGAAGAGAATTGAAAGCGCCCTGTGATCCAATACCATTGTGCGCCTTTTGGAAAATTAGTGGCAGAGTGGAAGCAACCAAGTTGTAATCAGAAAATTCTTCAATTGGGGTAATGTATGTTTTTCTATTTCTCTATGTACAAGCGTTTACTGTTTACAAAATAATCTGATGTGCGTAAGTGAATTTTAGTAGGTGTGTGTGTGTGAGTGATGATTTGTAGTGAAAGGTAGGAATGAATGAAGATGATTGTAGTAGAAAAAAAAACAGAAATGTATTGTTGGATTTTTTTTTCTTCTTGAAAATTCTTCTATTGGGGTAAAATACTGTGCTTTTGTCAATACATAGATGCCTGTCGTGTTCATATCTAGATCTTTGTTCATATCATTGCATATTTGTTAATGGTTATGTTTTGCATGTGTTGGGGTGGGGGGTCTGGATTGTTTCTTTTTTCTTATCTTTTCAGGTCCTGCCATTGAAATGAAGGCCAGGACATTGAGCGGAAGAGAATTAAAAAAAACACCGTATGACCCTATACCCTTGTGTGCCTTTTGGAAAACTAGTGGCAGAGTGGAAGCAACCAAGTTGTAATCAGAAAATTCTTCTATTGGGGTAATGTACTTTTTTGTATGTCTCTATGTACAAGCATTTAGTTTTCACAAAAATATCTGATGTGCGTAAGTGACTTTTAGTGGGAGTGTGTGTATGAGTGATGATTAGTAGTGAAAGGTAGGAATGAATGGAGATGGTTGTAGATTTCAAAATACGATTGTATTGTTGGATTTTTTTTCTTCTTGAAAATTCTTCTATTGGGGTAAAATACTGTGCTTATGTCAATACATAGATGCCTGTCGTGTTCATATCTAGATCTTTGTTCGTATGATTGCATATTTGTCAGTGGGTATGTTTTGCATGTGCTGGGGTGGGGGGACTGGATTGTTTCTTTTTTCTTATCTTTTCAGATCCTGCCATTGAAAAGAAGGCCAGGACATTGAGCAGAAGAGAATTGAAAACGCCCTGTGATTCAATACCGTTGTGCGCCTTTTGCAAAATTACTGGCAGAGTGGAAGCAACCAAGGTGTAATCAGAAAATTCTTCTATTAGGTTAATGTACGTTTTTCTATTTCGCTATGTACAAGCGTTTACTGTTTACAAAAATAATCTGATGTACGTAAGTGAATTTTAGTAGGTGTGTGTGTGTGAGTGATGATTTGTAGTGAAAGGTAGGAATGAATGGAGATGATTGTAGTTGAAATAAAAATAGAAATGTATTGTTGGATTTTTTTTCTTCTTGAAAATTCTTCTATTGGGGTAAAATACTGTGCTTATGTCAATACATAGATGCCTGTCGTGTTCATATCTATCATATCTAGATATTTGTTCATATCATTGCATATTTGTTAGTGGTTATGTTTTGCATGTGTTGGGGTGGGGGGTCTGGATTGTTTCTTTTTTCTTATCTTTTCAGATCCTGCCATTGAAAAGAAGGCCAGGACATTGAGCGGAAGAGAATTGAAAACGCCCTGTGATCTAATACCATTGTGAGCCTTTTGCAAAATTACTGGCAGAGTGGAAGCAACCAAGTTGTAATCAGAAAATTATTCTATTGGGGTAATGTACATTTTTCTATTTTTCTATGTACAAGCGTTTACTGTTTACAAAAATCATCTGATGTGCGTAAGTGAATTTTAGTAGGTGTGTGTGTGTGAGTGATGATTTGTAGTGAAAGGTAGGAATGAATGGAGATGATTGTAGTAGAAATAAAAATAGAAATGTGTTGTTGGATTTTTTTCTTCTTAAAAATCCCTCTATTGGGGCATAGTACTGTGTTTAGGTCAATACATAGATGCCTGTCGTGTTCATATCTAGATCTTTGTTCATATGATTGCATATTTGTCAGTGGTTATGTTTTTCATGTGTTGGGGTGGGGGGGACTGGATTGTTTCTTTTTTCTTATCTTTTCAGATCCTGCCATTAAAAAGAAGGCCAGGACATTGAGCAGAAGAGAATTGAAAGCGCCCTGTGATCCAATACCATTGTGCGCCTTTTGGAAAATTAGTGGCAGAGTGGAAGCAACCAAGTTGTAAACAGAGAATTCTTCTATTGGGGTAATGTATGTTTTTCTATTTCTCTATGTACAAGTGTTTACTGTTTACAAAATAATCTGATGTGCGTAAGTGAATTTTAGTAGGTGTGTGTGTGTGAGTGATGATTTGTAGTGAAAGGTAGGAATGAATGAAGATGATTGTAGTAGAAAAAAAACCAGAAATGTATTGTTGGATTTTTTTTTCTTCTTGAAAATTCTTCTATTGGGGTAAAATACTGTGCTTTTGTCAATACATAGATGCCTGTCGTGTTCATATCTAGATCTTTGTTCATATCATTGCATATTTGTTAATGGTTATGTTTTGCATGTGTTGGGGTGGGGGGTCTGGATTGTTTCTTTTTTCTTATCTTTTCAGGTCCTGCCATTGAAATGAAGGCCAGGACATTGAGCGGAAGAGAATTAAAAAAAACACCGTATGACCCTTTACCCTTGTGTGCCTTTTGGAAAACTAGTGGCAGAGTGGAAGCAACCAAGTTGTAATCAGAAAATTCTTCTATTGGGGTAATGTACTTTTTTGTATGTCTCTATGTACAAGCATTTAGTTTTCACAAAAATATCTGATGTGCGTAAGTGACTTTTAGTGGGAGTGTGTGTATGAGTGATGATTAGTAGTGAAAGGTAGGAATGAATGGAGATGGTTGTAGATTTCAAAATACGATTGTATTGTTGGATTTTTTTTCTTCTTGAATATTCTTCTATTGGGGTAAAATACTGTGCTTATGTCAATACATAGATGCCTGTCGTGTTCATATCTAGATCTTTGTTCGTATGATTGCATATTTGTCAGTGGGTATGTTTTGCATGTGCTGGGGTGGTGGGACTGGATTGTTTCTTTTTTCTTATCTTTTCAGATCCTGCCATTGAAAAGAAGGCCAGGACATTGAGCAGAAGAGAATTGAAAACGCCCTGTGATTCAATACCGTTGTGCGCCTTTTGCAAAATTACTGGCAGAGTGGAAGCAACCAAGGTGTAATCAGAAAATTCTTCTATTAGGTTAATGTACGTTTTTCTATTTCGCTATGTACAAGCGTTTACTGTTTACAAAAATAATCTGATGTACGTAAGTGAATTTTAGTAGGTGTGTGTGTGTGAGTGATGATTTGTAGTGAAAGGTAGGAATGAATGGAGATGATTGTAGTTGAAATAAAAATAGAAATGTATTGTTGGATTTTTTTTCTTCTTGAAAATTCTTCTATTGGGGTAAAATACTGTGCTTATGTCAATACATAGATGCCTGTCGTGTTCATATCTATCATATCTAGATATTTGTTCATATCATTGCATATTTGTTAGTGGTTATGTTTTGCATGTGTTGGGGTGGGGGGTCTGGATTGTTTCTTTTTTCTTATCTTTTCAGATCCTGCCATTGAAAAGAAGGCCAGGACATTGAGCGGAAGAGAATTGAAAACGTCCTGTGATCTAATACCATTGTGAGCCTTTTGCAAAATTACTGGCAGAGTGGAAGCAACCAAGTTGTAATCAGAAAATTCTTCTATTGGGGTAATGTACATTTTTCTATTTCTCTATGTACAAGCGTTTACTGTTTACAAAAATCATCTGATGTGCGTAAGTGAATTTTAGTAGGTGTGTGTGTGTGAGTGATGATTTGTAGTGAAAGGTAGGAATGAATAGAGATGATTGTAGTAGAAATAAAAATAGAAATGTGTTGTTGGATTTTTTCTTCTTAAAAATCCCACTATTGGGGCATAGTACTGTGTTTAGGTCAATACATAGATGCCTGTCGTGTTCATATCTAGATCTTTGTTCATATGATTGCATATTTGTCAGTGGTTATGTTTTTCATGTGTTGGGGTGGGGGGACTGGATTGTTTTTTTTTTTATCTTTTCAGATCCTGCCATTGAAAAGAAGGCCAGGACATTGAGCGGAAGAGAATTGAAAACGCCCTGTGATCTAATACCATTGTGCGCCTTTTGCAAAATTACTGGTAGAGTGGAAGCAACCAAGTTGTAATCAGAAAATTCTTCTATTGGGGTAATGTACAATTTTCTATTTCTCTATGTACAAGCGTTTACTGTTTACAAAAATCATCTGATGTGCGTAAGTGAATTTTAGTAGGTGTGTGTGTGTGTGAGTGATGATTTGTAGTGAAAGGTAGGAATGAATGGAGATGATTGTAGTAGAAATAAAAATAGAAATGTGTTGTTGGATTTTTTTCTTCTTAAAAATCCCTCTATTGGGGCATAGTACTGTGTTTAGGTCAATACATAGATGCCTGTCGTGTTCATATCTAGATCTTTGATCATATCATTGCATATTTGTTAGTGGTTATGTTTTGCATGTGCTGGGGTGGGGGGGACTGGATTGTTTCTTTTTTCTTATCTTTTCAGATCCTGCCATTAAAAAGAGGGCCAGGACATTGAGCAGAAGAGAATTGAAAGCGCCCTGTGATCCAATACCATTGTGCGCCTTTTGGAAAATTAGTGGCAGAGTGGAAGCAACCAAGTTGTAATCAGAAAATTCTTCTATTGGGGTAATGTATGTTTTTCTATTTCTCTATGTACAAGCGTTTACAAAATAATCTGATGTGCGTAAGTGAATTTTAATAGGTGTGTGTGTGTGTGTGTGTTTGAGTGATGATTTGTAGTGAAAGGTAGGAATGAATGAAGATGATTGTAGTAGAAAAAAAAATAGAAATGTATTGTTGGATTTTTTTTCTTCCTGAAAATTCTTCTATTGGGGTAAAATACTGTGCTTTTGTCAATACATAGAAGCCTGTCGTGTTCATATCTAGATCTTTGTTCATATCATTGCATATTTGTTAGTGGTTATGTTTTGCATGTGTTGGGGTGGGGGGTCTGGATTGTTTCTTTTTTCTTATCTTTTCAGATCCTGCCATTGAAAAGAAGGCCAGGACATTGAGCGGAAGAGAATTGAAAACACCCTGTGACCCAATACTGTTGTGTTCCTTTTGGAAAACTAGTGGCAGAGTGGAAGCAACCAAGTTGTAATCAGAATTTTTTTCTATGGGGTAATGTACGTTTTTGTATGTCTCTATGTACAAGCATTAAGTTTTCAAATAAATATCTATTGTGCGTAAGTGAATTTTACTGTGAGTGTGTGTGAGTGATGATTTGTAGTGAAAGGTAGGGATGAATGGAGATGATTGTTGGAGATTTCAAAATAGGATTGTATTGTTGGATTTTTTCTTCTTAAAAATCCTTCTATTGTGGCATAGTACTGTGTTTAGGTCAATACATAAATGCCTGTCGTGTTCATATCTAGATCTTTGTTCGTATGATTGCATATTTGTCAGTGGGTATGTTTTGCATGTGCTGGGGTTGGGGGAATGGATTGTTTCTTTTTTCTTATCTTTTCAGATCCTGCCATTGAAAAGAAGGCCAGGACATTGAGCAGAAGAGAATTGAAAACGCCCTGTGATCCAATACCGCTGTGCGCCTTTTGCAAAATTACTGGCAGAGTGGCAGCTACCAAGTTGTAATCAGAAAATTCTTCCATTGGGGTAATGTATGTTTTTCTATTTCTCTATGTAGAAGCGTTTACTGTTTACAAAAATAATCTGATGTGCGTAAGTGAATTTTAGTAGGTGTGTGTGTGTGAGTGATGATTTGTAGTGAAAGGTAGGAATGAATGGAGATGATTGTAGTTGAAATAAAAATAGAAATGTATTGTTGGATTTTTTTTCTTCTTGAAAATTCTTCTATTGGGGTAAAATACTGTCCTTATGTCAATACATAGATGCCTGTCGTGTTCATATCTAGATCTTTGATCATATCATTGCATATTTGTTAGTGGTTATGTTTTGCATGTGTTGGGGTGGGGGGTCTGGATTGTTTCTTTTTTTTTATCTTTTCAGATCCTGCCATTGAAAAGAAGGCCAGGACATTGAGCGGAAGAGAATTGAAAACGCCCTGTGATCTAATACCATTGTGCGCCTTTTGCAAAATTACTGGTAGAGTGGAAGCAACCAAGTTGTAATCAGAAAATTCTTCTATTGGGGTAATGTACAATTTTCTATTTCTCTATGTACAAGCGTTTACTGTTTACAAAAATCATCTGATGTGCGTAAGTGAATTTTAGTAGGTGTGTGTGTGTGTGAGTGATGATTTGTAGTGAAAGGTAGGAATGAATGGAGATGATTGTAGTAGAAATAAAAATAGAAATGTGTTGTTGGATTTTTTTCTTCTTAAAAATCCCTCTATTGGGGCATAGTACTGTGTTTAGGTCAATACATAGATGCCTGTCGTGTTCATATCTAGATCTTTGATCATATCATTGCATATTTGTTAGTGGTTATGTTTTGCATGTGCTGGGGTGGGGGGGACTGGATTGTTTCTTTTTTCTTATCTTTTCAGATCCTGCCATTAAAAAGAGGGCCAGGACATTGAGCAGAAGAGAATTGAAAGCGCCCTGTGATCCAATACCATTGTGCGCCTTTTGGAAAATTAGTGGCAGAGTGGAAGCAACCAAGTTGTAATCAGAAAATTCTTCAATTGGGGTAATGTATGTTTTTCTATTTCTCTATGTACAAGCGTTTACTGTTTACAAAAATAATCTGATGTGCGTAAGTGAATTTTAGTAGGTGTATGTGTGTGTGAGTGATGATTTGTAGTGAAAGGTAGGAATGAATGAAGATGATTGTAGTAGAAAAAAAAATAGAAATGTATTGTTGGATTTTTTTTTCTTCTTGAAAATTCTTCTATTGGGGTAAAATACTGTGCTTTTGTCAATACATAGATGCCTGTCGTGTTCATATCTAGATCTTTGTTCATATCATTGCATATTTGTTAATGGTTATGTTTTGCATGTGTTGGGGTGGGGGGTCTGGATTGTTTCTTTTTTCTTATCTTTTCAGATCCTGCCATTGAAATGAAGGCCAGGACATTGAGCGGAAGAAAATTAAAAAAAACACCGTATGACCCTATACCCTTGTGTGCCTTTTGGAAAACTAGTGGCAGAGTGGAAGCAACCAAGTTGTAATCAGAAAATTCTTCTATTGGGGTAATGTACTTTTTTGTATGTCTCTATGTACAAGCATTTAGTTTTCACAAAAATATCTGATGTGCGTAAGTGACTTTTAGTGGGAGTGTGTGTGTGAGTGATGATTAGTAGTGAAAGGTAGGAATGAATGGAGATGGTTGTAGATTTCAAAATACGATTGTATTGTTGGATTTTTTTTCTTCTTGAATATTCTTCTATTGGGGTAAAATACTGTGCTTATGTCAATACATAGATGCCTGTCGTGTTCATATCTAGATCTTTGTTCGTATGATTGCATATTTGTCAGTGGGTATGTTTTGCATGTGCTGGGGTGGGGGGACTGGATTGTTTCTTTTTTCTTATCTTTTCAGATCCTGCCATTGAAAAGAAGGCCAGGACATTGAGCAGAAGAGAATTGAAAACGCCCTGTGATTCAATACCGTTGTGCGCCTTTTGCAAAATTACTGGCAGAGTGGAAGCAACCAAGGTGTAATCAGAAAATTCTTCTATTAGGTTAATGTACGTTTTTCTATTTCGCTATGTACAAGCGTTTACTGTTTACAAAAATATTCTGATGTACGTAAGTGAATTTTAGTAGGTGTGTGTGTGTGTGTGAGTGATGATTTGTAGTGAAAGGTAGGAATGAATGGAGATGATTGTAGTTGAAATAAAAATAGAAATGTATTGTTGGATTTTTTTTCTTCTTGAAAATTCTTCTATTGGGGTAAAATACTGTGCTTATGTCAATACATAGATGCCTGTCGTGTTCATATCTATCATATCTAGATATTTGTTCATATCATTGCATATTTGTTAGTGGTTATGTTTTGCATGTGTTGGGGTGAGGGGGCTGGATTGTTTCTTTTTTCTTATCTTTTCAGATCCTGCCATTGAAAAGAAGGCCAGGACATTGAGCGGAAGAGAATTGAAAACGCCCTGTGATCTAATACCATTGTGAGCCTTTTGCAAAATTACTGGCAGAGTGGAAGCAACCAAGTTGTAATCAGAAAATTCTTCTATTGGGGTAATGTACATTTTTCTATTTCTCTATGTACAAGCGTTTACTGTTTACAAAAATCATCTGATGTGCGTAAGTGAATTTTAGTAGGTGTGTGTGTGTGAGTGATGATTTGTAGTGAAAGGTAGGAATGAATGGAGATGATTGTAGTAGAAATAAAAATAGAAATGTGTTGTTGGATTTTTTTCTTCTTAAAAATCCCTCTATTGGGGCATAGTACTGTGTTTAGGTCAATACATAGATGCCTGTCGTGTTCATATCTAGATCTTTGTTCATATGATTGCATATTTGTCAGTGGTTATGTTTTTCATGTGTTGGGGTGGGGGGGACTGGATTGTTTCTTTTTTCTTATCTTTTCAGATCCTGCCATTGAAAAGAAGGCCAGGACATTGAGCAGAAGAGAATTGAAAACGCCCTGTGATCTAATACCATTGTGAGCCTTTTGCAAAATTACTGGCAGAGTGGAAGCAACCAAGTTGTAATCAGAAAATTCTTCTATTGGGGTAATGTACATTTTTCTATTTCTCTATGTACAAGCGTTTACTGTTTACAAAAATCATCTGATGTGCGTAAGTGAATTTTAGTAGGTGTGTGTGTGTGAGTGATGATTTGTAGTGAAAGGTAGGAATGAATGGAGATGATTGTAGTTGAAATAAAAATAGAAATGTATTGTTGGATTTTTTTTCTTTTTGAAAATTCTTCTATTTGGGCCTAGTACTGTGTTTAGGTCAATACATAGATGCCTGTCGTCGTGTTCATATCTAGATCTTTGTTCGTATGATTGCATATTTGTCAGTGGGTATGTTTTGCATGTTCTGGGGTGGGGAGACTGGATTGTTTCTTTTTTCTTATCTTTTCAGATCCTGCCATTAAAAAGAAGGCCAGGACATTGAGCAGAAGAGAATTGAAAGCGCCCTGTGATCCAATCCTGTGATCCAATACCGTTGTGCGCCTTTTGCAAAATTACTGGCAGAGTGGAAGCTACCAAGTTGTAATCAGAAAATTCTTCCATTGGGGTAATGTATGTTTTTCTATTTCTCTATGTACAAGCGTTTACTGTTTACAAAAATCATCTGATGTGCATAAGTGAATTTTAGTAGGTGTGTGTGTGTGAGTGATGATTTGTAGTGAAAGGTAGGAATGAATGGAGATGATTGTAGTTGAAATAAAAATAGAAATGTATTGTTGGATTTTTTTTCTTCTTGAAAATTCTTCTATTGGGGTAAAATACTGTGCTTATGTCAATACATAGATGCCTGTCGTGTTCATATCTAGATCTTTGTTCATATCATTGCATATTTGTTAGTGGTTATGTTTTGCATGTGTTGGGGTGGGGGGGTTTGGATTGTTTCTTTTTTCTTATCTTTTCAAATCCTGCCATTGAAAAGAAGGCCAGGACATTGAGCGAAAGAGAATTGAAAACACCCTGTGACCCAATACCGTTGTTTTTCTTTTTGGAAAACTAGTGGCAGAGCGGAAGCAACCAAGTTGTAATCAGAAATTTTTTTTATTGGGATAATGTACGTTTTTGTATGTCTCTATGTACAAGCATTTAGTTTTCACAAAAATATCTGATGTGTGTAAATGAATTTTAGTGGGAGTGTGTGTGAGTGATGATTTGTAGTTAAAGGTAGGAATGAATTGAGATGATTGTAGTAGAAATAAAAATAGAAATGTATTGTTGGATTTTTTTTCCTCTTGAAAATTCTTCTGTTGGGGTAAAATACTGTGCTTTTGTCAATACATAGATGCCTGTCGTGTTCATATCTAGATCTTTGACCATATGATTGCATATTTGTTAGTGGTTATGTTTTGCATGTGTTGGGGTTAGGGGTCTGGATTGTTTCTTTTTTCTTATCTTTTCAGATCCTGCCATTGAAAAGAAGGCCAGGACGTTGAGCAGAAGAGAATTGAAAACACCTTGTGACCCAATACCATTGTGTTCTTTTTGGAAAATTAGTGGCAGAGTGGAAGCAACCAAGTTGTAATCAGAAAATTCTTCTATTGGGGTAATGTACGTTTTTCTATTTCTCTATGTACAAGCGTTTATTGTTTACAAAATTAATCTGATGTGCGTAAGTGAATTTTAGTAGGTGTGTGTGTGTGTGTGTGTGTGTGTGTGTGTGTGTGTGTGTGTGTGTGTGTGTGTGTGTGTGTGTGTGTGTGTGTGTGATGATTTGTAGTGAAAGGTAGGAATGAATGGAGATGATTGTAGTAGAAATAAAAATAAAAATGTATTGTTGGATTTTTTTTCTTCTTGAAAATTCTTGTGGATTGCTGTGAAACACAGTGTTTTCTGTTAGTGATGAAAAGTCACCTCTGTGAAAAACTGTAAGCCAAAAATGTTGAAGAAATGAGACATTTTAGCAAAATTACATCCTGAACAAATCAAAGAAGCCGCTAATAAAATGTTCCCTGCATAACTTTTTTGGACCTTCGGTTGGGATTCAAAAATTTTAAATCGATGTCCGTCCTCACAAACACCGCAAACTATAATTGCAGAACCTTGTAGTTGTTTGTTTATTTGGATGACAGTTTTTTGACATAACTGATTGTGTTGACATTTGACCTTTTTAAACAGCTCATCCAAACATGACTTGAATACAATAAATTTTCTCATATTCACATATTTGGTGTAGATGTTGGATTCCATTTCTTCTGTTTCTAGATGCAGATCTTGATTGTCTTCAATGATGGTCATCATTTCTGATTCTATTAATGTTAAATCGAAAGAATTGAACTCCTCTCCACTGGATTGCTGTTGCTGATCTGAAATGTCTGTAATGTCTGCTGACTTGATTTCTGAATCATCAATTTGAGTTGGTGGCTGATTTGCTGTTGTACTTTGTGTTTCCATTTCTATATCATGATGTGGTACCTGGATTGTTGGTGTCTCACGTAAGCTGAATAGTGGTGGACCGAAAGTGATAGGACTTTCTTGCAATGATGACATACCAAAAGGGGTAGATTCAGGAACAACTGTAACATCCTTCAATGGTGTAGAGAAAGATTGTGAAGCCTATATATCTGTTTGTGGTAGGTTTTGAATAGAAATATCAGATTGAAAATCTTCTGTTTGTGTGCTTGAGTCAACAAATGTTGTAGTGGTTGTCAGTGATTTTTGGCATTTAGTACAAATGTTTAAACTGTCTCCCCTTTTTTTTCTTCACAGGGGGTCTTTTTTTTCCCAGATGATAACACCCACTGTTCATCTATGACTTTATTATTTTCAGCCTGTGGGAAAATGCTTGGTAAAGCCAGTCTCTTTAGCGCTTTTCTAGTACCTTTATATTTATAGCTCTCATTTGTAAAATGGCTAGAACATATTCTGTAGGTATCGTGCTTCTTCCCTTCTACGATTTTCGCTATCATGCTGTCAATATCATCGAAAACTTGTCTGGTGCTCTCCAACCATCTTCTTATAGCAACTGGTTCACTTGAAAATACATGAAGTATTATCTCTTGTTGTGTTAAATTTTGAGCAGATGAGTGGTCTGTATCATCAATAATACAGCTCGGCATGATTGCTGAAACTGAAAAAAAAATTTGGGGAATAAATGTAATGTTTAAATTATAAAAAAAAAAAAATTAAAGATAAATAATACATTAAATTAATTGAAAGAAGATATCTATTAAGATATTAAACCCATGCAAACAGTGTAGGTAGGTATAAAGGAACTGGTTGTGGAGTGTAACCGGTCAGTTAACCTTTATTTGATAAATTACTTTGGGAAGCTTTGCAGGTGGATGGCCAGGAAGTGTGGTATTTCAAAGAATGTAAAGCCAGACTTTAGTTGACTTACCTGTAGTGAAGGCCACCGTACTAACTTACCGACACTAAATGCACCTATAAATAACTATCTATAGTCAAGGCCTCTATACCTACCTACATATAGTGAAGGCAAAAATAAGTACACATACTGAGGGCCACTATATCCACTTACATATATTAAAGGCCCCTATACCTACCTATATTGAGTGCCCAATTTCCTACTTACCTATAGTGAAGGCCACTTTAACAACTGACCAAAAGTGAAGGCCCCTATACCTACCTATTTTGAATGGCCATATTCCAACTAACCTATAGGGAAGGCCCCTTTACCCACTTACCTATAGTGACGGCCCCTATGCCTACCTATTTTGAGTGCCCATATTCCTACTTACCTACAGTGAAGGCCCCTATACCGACCTATTTTGAGTGGCCATATTCTAACTTGCCTATAGTGAAGGCCCCTGTACCCACTTACCTATAGTGAAGGCCCCTATGCCTACCTATTTTGAGTGCACATATTCCTACTTACCTATAGAGAAGGCCCCTACACCGAACTATTTTGAGTGCCCATATTCCTAATTACCTACAGTGATGGCCCCTATACCGACCTATTTTGGGTGCCCATATTCTAACTTCACTATAGGTAAGTGGGTAAATGGACCTTCACTATAGGTAAGTTAGAATATGGGCACCCAAAATAGTTCGGTGTAGGGGCCTTCTCTATAGGTAAGTAGGAATATGTGCACTCAAAATAGGTAGGCATAGGGGCCTTTACTATAGGTAAGTGGGTAAATGGGCCTTCACTATAGGTAAGGCCCCTATGCCTACCTATTTTGAGTGCACATATTCCTACTTACCTATAGAGAAGGCCCCTACACCGAACTATTTTGAGTGCCCATATTCCTACTTACCTACAGTAAGGCCCCTATACCGACCTATTTTGAGTGCCCATATACTAACTTACCTATAGTGAAGGACCCTTTACCCACTTACCTATAGAGAAGGCCCCAATACAGACCTATTTTGAGTGGCCATATTCCTACTTACCTATAGTGAAAGACCCTATACTGACCAATTTTGAGTGCCCATATTCCTACTTACCTATAGCGAAGGCCACTTTACCAACCTACCTATACTGAAGGACCCTATACCTACCAACCTACCGATAATGAAAGTCCATATACCAAGTTACCTGTAGTGAATGCACCGAGACTTACCAACCTAACTATAATGAAAGTACCTATAAACAATTAGCTATAGTGAAGGAACCTGCCCATATACAGACTTACATACATAGATGGCACCTATATCTACCTACCTAAACTGAAGGCCTCTATGCCTACCAACCTACTTTTTATGAAAGTCCCGACACCCAATTACTTATAGTTCAGGCCCCTATACCTAACTATACTGAGGGCCCCTATACCTACATACCTATAGTGAAGGACCCTATACCAAATTATCTACAGTGAAGGCAACTATAAATACCTATCTATAGTGATGAACCATATACAGAACTATCTATACTGAAGACTTAGATACCTAGCTACCTATCCTGAAGGTGGCATCTTTACCTAACAACCTATGCAGAAGCAAAGAACCCAGCTAAGCAATGCAACCAGCCCAGCAAAGCAAATAACTCATAAAAGGAGACCACAAGGCACAAAAAAACAGTGCTCCCTGTCTCAGCAAAGTAATGCACTAGGGCTCCATCCCAGCAAAATCACCCCCCCCCCCCCCCCATCCCCTGCCCTACATTATGCTGGGAATACACCATACAATTTTCTGTTATGCTGGGCATACACGGTGTGTTTATGCGGCTGAATCAAACCACTATGCCTTGCATATACGGGCTAATCCGGCAGCCGATTAGCCACCAAATCAACTCCCGCCGTGTCACCGCCGCGTCCCTGCTGGTCCGCATGTGTGCACGGATCGTTTACCGCTCGTCCCCGCAGGAACTTTCTTATCAGCTGCTCGATTCCCCCCCCTTTTTTCCCCCTCCCCCTGCTTTTCCCTCCTTTCCCTTTCTTCTCCTTCCCCCTTTTTCCCTCCTCCCCACTCCCCTCTCTGCCCTTGCTCATGCTCCTCTCTAACTTTTCCAACCATATAGAAGAGGTCTATAGTTGCAGGCCTTTCTTGCTTTTTTGTTTCTATTATTTTTCTCTTTAATGCACAGTGTGTTTACATTACCACATAGCAAAAGATCTGCACATTGAGTGAGCAGACGGATTGATGTGTGTGTGTGGAGAATGCAGTGTTGAACCTTTTTCTATCTCATAGCACTAATGTGCTGAAATTGTGTGATCCGTGAGCAGTAACTGCTTGCTTAGCACCGAATGTAGTTCTCTGCCTCCCCTTTAATTTGATGTGAGTGGATTGGCACGGTTTGCGTGCTTTGAAACACAGCATTGTTACATCTGAGGAGGTGGGGCCGTGAATATCCTTTAAGAAGCCCCTCTAAGCCCCGCCCTGATGAAGCTTGGTGACGCCAAGCGAAACTAGTAGGCGATTGGTTGCTGCCATCCAGCCCGCTGACCTCCAACCCATAGGCGGTGACGTGCTGGGAATCCCGCTACAGCGCGTGGAGTCTGGCGTCTCATGCTTGAAGCAATTCGCCCTTTGGGAGAAGGCCCAGCGCGAGACGGCTGCGCTGGTGGATCTTTGGACATATGGTGAACTGTGTACAGTGGAGGCTGACGCTATGCGCTAGATGAGAAGGCGCACACATGTTGTACCGGCTCTCCAGCAGAACGAGCTGGGTCTGTAGCGACATTAGGTCTCACGCCGGAACACATCCCTTAGCGGGGGGCCCCCACTGGACTACAGCATCTGCAGCCCGCCTGAGCGGCTGGCATAATATAGCCAGGTGAAGCCTCCAAATGTATTGCCTACGACGGACATTTGGGAGGTCGTGAGTATAATCACTTGTTGAGTGAATGCAAGGTTTAAGGCATGCCGGTTCTCTTGAATGAGACTTTACTACGTCTGTTTGGATGACACTGGACAAGCCGTTCTTGACATCTGCTTTTTTATGCTGCTTCTCCTTCGCTATTGCCATCTGCTATTTTGCTTAAGCTCTTTATAGGTGAACTGCCTTTTTGCTGCTTATGGGGTACCCCAGTGCTTTGGTTTGTGTGTATGGAATGGTGTGTCAGTGTGGTTTGATTGACAGCTATGGTTTTTAATGACAACAGCGCTGTTGCTTTTATAGCTCCGTTGTGTATTGTTTAATTGGTCTCGCTTTCATGTATAGCCAATACAGTTTTTCTAATTTGCATACACCTGTGTGTCCTCAGGAGCCCTTTGTTCAAAAAATGTTTGTGACACAAATAAGATTCAGGACACTAACCCTCATTTGGAAAGGTGATGCACATTAATATTACTTATGTTCCTCCATTTCCCTTACCCTAGTCCCCTGTCTATACGATTCCCTGCCATTGTCTGCCGGCGGGGATCGAGAGTGCGGGGATCGAGCGGGGTAATCGGACCAGCTGAGTATTATCATCTGGCCACATCAGCTGCTCGATACACGGTACAGAAACGTACCGTGTATCCCCAGCATTACATTGCGCGATTGATAATTTCTAACACGTACGATTACACTCCAGATAGGTTACGCGCTCGATACCGCGGGTGGGACAATGGGAAAAAAGAGCAGAAGATTAGTGCCCGCGTGGACGAGCGTGAATCTCTCCAGGCGCAAGCGTGGACGCGCGGAAGTCTATCCGGCAGCATAATCGAACCGCAGAAACGCATCATGTATGCCCAGCATTACATTTACCTGACAGATAGGGCTGGTTCAGACGGACGTTTGGAGGCGTTGCGTTTGCTGGCGTCGCGTTCAGCAGCGTTCGTGTGCGTTTGGATGCGGTCGCGTTTTTTCTTCCCCTAGGGGGACATTAGCCGTCGCGGTTAACCTCCCCTGGAAGCTACATGTAGCTTCCAGGGGCTCCTTGAACGCCAGGGAAAATCGGGACCCAAACGCCGCGTTTGTGTAAACGCGCTTGAAAGCTTGGTACAAACGCTCCCATTCACTTGAATGGGAGCGTTTAACACCAAGCCCTGAACGCTGGCTGTAAACGCTCTGCAAGCGTCTGTCTGAACCAGCCCATAGATAGATACATTTAAACATGTTTGAAATTATCTATCTTACCATCTATCTGCCGAACAAATAGGCATTGTTCTACTCAGCAGGAGATAAACAGAAGACAATGCGCCAGAGATAATGACCATTCTCTACAGAAAATAATCTAATTATGCATTCTAACAGAAAAAGTAATAGAAAATTGAATGGTGTATTCCCAGCATTAGCAAAGCAAAGCCCCTATTTAGATCAACAAAACAAATGAACTGTGCCCAAACTTAAGCCTCATCTACACGCGTAGATGAGGCGGCGATGTGGCTTATCAATTGAGCCGCTAATGCGGCTCGATTGATAAAATCCGACAGGATGGATCTCCCCTCCGCCGATTCCCTGCTCGCTCCCCGCGAGGGGACAATGGCAGGGAATCAAGCGGAAGATAAGTGGCGCCGGCAGGGACGAGCGAGGAATCTAATCCGGCGCACGAGCGGGGATGCGGCGGGCACGCGCGGGGACGCGGTAGAGGCGATCCGGCGGCTAATCGAGCCGCCGGATCGGAGCCTCATCTACCCGTGTAGATGAGACTTTAGCAAAGCACAGCCCACAGCAAAGATAACCTCTTCCGTTCGATTATGTTACAAGACAAGACAAATAACATTTATATCGCGCTTTTCTCCTGGCGGACTCAAAGCGCTAGATTTCTCATAGAAGTGAATGTAAAAAAGATAAGAAAAACGAGCGGAATATAATGGAATTTATAGATCGAATGCAGAATCGAACGTGGAAAACTTATCATGTTTTAAATACATAATATTGGTTACACACTATGAGAATTTTCTGGCCGATTTACTGTGAGAAATATTATTTCCAACGTGTACAATCTGCTTTTCAATCGTTTTCCGACCATTTTCTGACAGATTACTTATTGAAGTGAACAAAAATCGATTGGCAAATGCATGGTAATTGATCGGAAAGCAGATAGGATATTTTTGAAATAATCGATCTGTCAGTACATTTGCCATAAAATGTCATAGTGTGTACCTGGCATAACGCAGTTGAAATAGCGGTTCGATTGCGATTATAGCAATTTCGATACATTTGCTTGCCAATGAAATTGAACTACTACTCTCA
The DNA here is from genome assembly GCF_040937935.1 of Hyperolius riggenbachi. NCBI lineage: Eukaryota > Metazoa > Chordata > Amphibia > Anura > Hyperoliidae > Hyperolius > Hyperolius riggenbachi. Next base: position 72,074,478 of record NC_090655.1, read on the forward strand.
ATACAGTGGAATACAGTAATTAACATACAACCAACACCTGGAATTCGAAAATATTTTGAAAAAAAAAAAAACACCAATCACAAACGAGAATCACTGTGATTCACGATTGGACACGCTATGAGATTTTCTGGCAGATTTATTACTTCAAACATGTCAAATCAAATTTACGATCGATTTCCTGTAAAAGTGTGTGTATAATGGTCAGATATTGATTGTAACACAATTGCAAATCGATCAGAAAACAGATTGAACATGAAGGAAATAATCAATCTGAAATTAAATCTGCCTAAAAGTATCATTGTGTATGTAGCATAAACGATTTGAGCTGGTTCACACTTGGTGCATTTTTAGTGCTTTTCTGATCGACGGCGATCAGCAAAGCGCTGATACTAACAAATTCCGTATAGATACTTGCACAATGCGGCATCTGTGCTTTCCATAAATAGCAAACACACTGCACGCTGCGCTTAGCTATTTTATTCCAATAGAAAAACTCACGTAATATTACACTAATGAAATGGTAGCAGCTATTTATATTATTGTGATACAATTGCGTTGCGATTTTTGTCCAAACGCAATTGTCGTGCAGCTTCGTTTTAAATGCAATTGAGCTATTCTAAACTGAGTACATTAGCTCAATAGCAATTGCATGGTGGTAATTGAGATGTGATTGTAATTGTCATCGCAATCAAATTTTGGATAGGAAAATAGCCCTTACATAAATGAAAGCAGACCCCAGGGCTCTTTTCCACTATGAATGTTTGCAATCGCTTTTCAATTTCCACTATGCGCTTGAGATTGAGCTACTATATTCAGTATAGTAAAGCTCAATCGCATACAAAACGCGACAAGACGACGATTGCGTTTTGAACAAAATCGCATCGCAAACGGATCGCAGTAATGGAAAGTGCTGCTGCAGTTTCCATTAGTGTAATATACCTTGCGTTTTGCGATAGGAATCAAATTGCAAATCGCAGGGTAGTGGAAAAAGGCCGGGCCCTTTTCCACTAGTAATCGCTAGCGTTTGCGCTAAACGCTAGCGATTGCGAACCAGCAAAAGTACAAAATTTTGCTACAATTTACCGACTTTTGCAATGGCGATTTTGCTATGCTATGCACTGCATAGTACAATCGCTGCAATAATCGTTCCGACGCACAATTGCTATTAGGTCAAAAAAGAATCGCAGTAGTGGAAATGACCGACCGCGATTCCTATGATAAAATGCAAACCTATAATGATTTGAATTTCACTAGCGGTTTAGGTTTTTGCAATTCAGCCATCGAAATTCGCCATAGCAAACAAGAAATAACATACAATGCAATTTGAAATCCTATTATAACATAAATAATGATTTGATGAAATAGAAATTTCTCATATGTAATGTATATCTAATGAATAAAAAATAAATATAAAATATAAGGGTTTTTTTTGTTTTGTTTTTATTACCTGTGCTATAATAGGTATATGAAGAAATATTTTCTGTAGATTAATACAAAATTAAATGAATTGGGTATATGAAATTTTTTTACTTACATTGCAATACATTGCTGGGTATAAGAAAGTGGACTTCCTCTAGTGTCTCCCAAACAGTTTGTGACAATGGAGGTCAGGGCACAGGACTAAATAATGAGTGCAGGACAACTTATTTATACATTTGCACAGTGCACGCTTTGATTCACACCTGGAGTGTCTATGGGTCACGGACATCTTGTAGACCTTTTCCCCCCAAGCCTTCACTAAACTACTCTGTCTAAGCACTCCTATTGCCCCCCCCTCCTCCGCTACATTACACTAACCCCTGCTGCACCCTCTCAGCTACATTACACTTCACTACACTAGACTAACCCCTGCTGCATCCTCCCATCTACATTACCCTGCACTACACTACACTAATCCCTGCTGCACACTCCCCCAGCTACATTACACTGCACTACACTACTGTACACTAATCCCTGCTGTACATTTCCCCAGCTGCAATACACTTACTACACTAATCCCTGCTGCACCCCCCCCCCCCCCCAGCTACATTACACTGCTCTACACTACACTAATCCCTGCTGCACCCTCCACCAGCTACATTACACTTACTACACTAATCCCTGCTGCACCTCTCCCCCCCCCAGCTACATTACACTTCTCTTTGTTCTTGCATGGGGAGCCACTCACCAGCTCTTGGCAAACACCTCAGGCCATCGCTATTCCACTGTCACATGCCGGGATCCGCTTTGCTGAGAGATCGGGTAAGCACATGACATCAGATTGTCCTGCCACCCCCAGCACCAGTACTTGCAGTGCTGAGGCCATCACAGCACCGGGTTTCCTTTACCAGCCCTTCTCCATACTCTTCCCAGACAGCCGCAACTCCATGTCCAGATGCTGGTGCCCACATTGCTGAGAGATCGGGGACATCGGGGAAGCAATGGCTATCAGATTTCGCTGCCATCCAATGCACCAGTACTTGGAGGGCGCTGTACTTCCTGCTTACTGATGCCCTTGCGTGATCCACTGGGGTCACGCAGGGGGCTCTTCAGTGTGCCACCAGAAGAGCCCAGATTCACCAGGATGGCCTTGGTGGTGATCCGCTGATTTTTTTTTCACCTCTCTCACTATCCTCCTGCACTGTAGCCACTGTTACTTGAAGACATTTAGCACTTACTTGAAGACAATGGCCTTTTTGCCCTTTCCTGACTAGTGAGCAGCCACAATGCACAGCCACGGGTCCTCACTAAGCGCCTTTGTCTTAGCCATGACTGTCCAAAAACTAATTGCAGAGAGCTGCTGTTTTTCACCTGTTGAGTTGATTAAAACAGCTGTTCCCAATTAATCAGAGTAATTATGATGCTTTAGAACAGCTTGGACTATTTGGAATGGTATAGAACTTTGGATTTTCCCACAGACTGTGACAGTTTGTGAAGGGTATCAATAATTTTGGACTGTACACTTTTTGCTCAAATGTAAATAAAAGCTGAGAATTTTTTTTTCCCCGACAATAATGTCTCTTGTATATCGTCTAATTATCTTTTGGGATACACCTATGTTGTTTCCTATTACAAAAAAATTACTTGCTGGTTGAATAAAAGTAACTTTAAGTAAAAATTTGCCAGGGGTATGAATAATTATGGGCAGCACTGTAAGTACTGAACCACTAAACCTGATATTTAGCAAATGTCGGTGATTAAAAGGAAGAAATGGCATCGCAGGCAATCTCCCGCTGAGGAATGTGAATTGTTAAAGATTCTCTATAAACAGCTGCAGAAAATGCCTCAGTGCAAAATTAATCTATTACAATAACAATAGGCTCCATCTTCAATTTAAAAGAAAGAACTGGGTCTCGCACTTCTCCAACTTGAAAAATAACTGATTTATTCAACAATTTGAGGCAGACAGACAAAGGATAAAAAGCTGCTGAGATCTGACAGCTGTTTCGCATCCAGACATGTGCTTTGTTCTTTCATCTATATTGGAGGCACTGACTGCTTGCATGGATCCCTAATCTTGATGGTAAACAGGCTGAGCATGCAGGGGCAAGGAAGTGCAAACACACTGCTTAACCCAGTTGAGATTAACAATTGAATTTCCAAGGCCATTTACATCAAAGGCTTTTGTGTAAGCAATTATAATAGGCAATATGTTTGTAACATATATTAACCACTTCACCACTAAGAGTTTTTCCCCTCATGGACCAGAGCAATTTTCACATTTCAGCACTCCTTCCATTCATTCACCAATAAGTTTATCACTACTTATCACAACAAAATCTTGTTTTTCAATACCATATTAGTCTTTCTTTGGGTGGAACGTTTGGCTAAGAATTATTTTATTCTTGTAATGATTGGTGTCAACACGCAGAGAGAGAATCTGATTATTGGTGATCTGCAGAATCACCAGCAATGCAGATATGCACCAGATTATGGATGATCTGCAGAATCACCAATAATCCAGGTATGTCTAACCTCTGGACACCTGAGATATGAGTGTTTTGTGTAACAGTAGCACTTTGAGTGAGAACCACCAGAAGAGCTGGAGGTTAGAAGAAGAAGGAAATTCACCCCAGACTGTGGGTGAATCCCTATAGGCTAAAGGCTCCCTAGGAGAGGGGCCTAGGCTTGGTTGCACGATGCCCTGCTGCTAAGATGAACAGACTTGCCCTAACTGGATGTGAGATCCTAGCTCTCTACACCCTAGAGGCGGGCTAAGGTAATACAAGTACACAGTGCTAGTCTTGGGTGTGAGGTCCGTAGTGTCAACACCCTGAAACTAGTCTATAGCATAACATAGCATTGACACAGTATCCTAGGCTTGGGTGTGAGGTCCGTAGTCACAACACCCTGGAACTAGTCTATAGCATAACATAGCATTGACACAGTATCCTAGGCTTGGGTGTGAGGTCCGTAGTCACAACACCCTGGAACTAGCCTATAGCATAACATAGCATTGACACAGTATCAGGCTTGGGTGTGAGGTCCGTAGTCACAACACCCCGGAACTAGTCTATAGCATAGCATAGCGAGAATAATCTAGCTCAGTGTGAATTCCCAGGTCCTCCTGGTTCTAACACACTGTGGGATCTGACTGAGGTCTGTGTGCCAACACATAAAGCATTTGCAATGGCAGACCACGTGAGACATACATCCTGGGATCAGCTGACCAAGGGAGTCAGCTGATCCCTCTCTGCTTCCCATAAAGCTTCTGTCTTTCCGCGCGCATGTATTCCTCAGCCTATGTGCACAGGAAGGCTGTACCACATCAGACACATGTCGCCGCGCGTAAACCGCCGGACTGGACGCGGAAGTAGCCGCCACGCCGTCAGAGCACGCGGCGGCTATTCCGCTATCCTTCGCAATTCTAAATGCATTTTAATGGAATAATAAGAAAAAAAGGAAGCAAAATTATTCTTTTTCAGTTTTCAACCTTTATAGTTTTAAAATAAAACATGCTACTGTAACGACTGACGGTAATGTGAGGACTGGCACTATTTTGGCCCTCAATCAGCTTCTATGCCCAAATCTCTGCTGCAGTCTTCGTCCTATGTGTCGTGTCCCCACTTGAATGGGAGATGACCGAGTAGCACCTGCCCGACTTCAGTTACACCCAGGTCTCTCTCTAGTGCGCAAACTATAGGAGCTGAGGGGAAGAGTGCAACGATAACCACCAGAACTGCACAGGCACTGGAGTCCCTACAATACAAGACAGCAAGCTGGTAACAATCGGCAGGAAAAACTAAGTCAATCACAGTCCAGAGTCATACATGGCAGGTCAGATATTGCGAGGTACAGAATCAGCAGACTAGAAAATGTCCAGTGTCAATCCGAGGTCATACACGAGAGTCCGAGGGATAAGGCAAGGTCAAGGCAGTTCCAAGTCGGTCCAGGCAGCAATCCAAAACGTAATCCAAAGAACAGGCAACTTCACACCGAGAAATCCACAAAGAGAACTAGCACCCAGCAGTAACCCAAGGTAACAACGCTATAACCGGCAGGGATCAAAGAACAGGAAGTGTTTTTATGCTAAACTATACCTAATTAGCCACACCATAGAACTACAATTCCCAGCAGCCCTTGCGGCCAAGAATTACAATAATGCTGCTATCCCTTTAATTGATTGCTCAGCTGAGCAATCAATATCGCCGCTTGAGGGCATAAGAGCGGCTCTGAGAAGCGGGCACCCATCAAGGATCACGGGACAGGCACTCCTGCTCAGTCACAGCCTTAGGGATGCCGCTGCGGGAGGAGGAAGAGGAAACTCGCCTTCAGTGCTGCCGGGGCCGTCGCTGGATCCGCTGAGTGGTAAGATCGTTACAGCTGCTGTGGATAAAACCCACACACTTTATTTGCCCATCTGTCTCGGTTATTACAACGTTTAAAATATTTCCCCAGTACAGTGTATGGCTACAATATTTTATTGGGAAATAAAGGTGTATTTTTTCAGTTTTTTTCGCCCATCACTAATTACAAGTCCTTATTTGCAAAAGTAACAGTAATATACCCTCATGACATAGATATTACAAAAAAATTGATTCTGTAAGGTAACTATTTATGTTTTTTTTTGTGTCATATTCTTTTTTTATATATCCAAAAGTTTTATTTTGGTAACTATGGGAGAGTGGGGGAGGTAAGGGGTTAATTTTAATGGGTGGGTTTATTTTTATTGACTTTAGGGTGTATTTTTACTATTTGGCCTGTAGACGTCTCCCCCACTTTATATACCTGTGTACTGTGTACAGTACACAGGAAATAGTGTGTACGTTTTCACTTTCGTTTTATCAATGACCATCGCGCATCTTTAGAAGAACAAGATGATTACCTGCAAGACGTAGATATATTACTGCTTTCGCGGCTAGTGGTTAAAGAAGTATTCTGTGACATATAGTAGAATGCATTAAATTATTCAAGAAAAAGGCTTCTACAGTAGTGTTCCTGGTTTCAGCATCAGAAACACTTCTTATACCAATATATTGTTGTCAAGGGCGTAGGGCCCGTGGTCGCAGCGGTCGCCTTGGCGACCGGGCCCGGCTCCTGAGGAGGCGGGGGAGGGGCCCGGGGGGCCCATCTCCGTTTGGAGGGCCATGTGCCCGTTCGCGCTGGTAGGAGGGAGCCGCAGCCGCGGGGAGGGCAGCCCGACCTCTTCCTCCCTTCCTCTCCCCGGGGCCCCCCCTCAGATGCAGAGTAAGCGGCTAACGGAAGCGCTATAGGCAGAACTCACCTCCCTGCGTTCCACTCGCCGCTGATCTCCTCTCTGGCTGGCTCTGCATAGATGTTGTTACACACGCAGCTTCCGGCTAAACAGGAAGCTGCGTGTGTAAGCATCTATGCAGAGCCAGCCAGAGAGGAGATCAGCGGCGATTGGAACCAGGGACGGAGGTGAGTTCTGCCTATAGCGCTTCCGTTAGCTGCTTACTCTGCATCTGAGGGGGGGCCCCGGGGAGAGAAAGGGAGGGAGAGGTCGGGCTGCCCTCCCCGCGGCTGCGGCCCCCCCCTCCATTATGGGGACGGGCAGCTACCTAATCTATCCTGGGGGGCAGCTACCTAATCTATCCTGGGGGGCACCTACCTAATCTAACCTATACTGGGGGGCAGCTACCTAATCTATCCTGGGGGCAGCTACCTAATCTATCCTGGGGGGCACCTACCTAATCTAACCTAATCCTGGGGGGCAGCTACCTAATCTAACCTATACTGGGGGGCACCTACCTAATCTATCCTGGGGGCAGCTACCTAATCTATCCTGGGGGGCACCTACCTAATCTAACCTAATCCTGGGGGGCAGCTACCTAATCTAACCTATACTGGGGGGCACCTACCTAATCTATCCTGGGGGGCAGCTACCTAATCTATTCTGGGGGGCAGCTACCTAATCTAACCTATACTGGGAGGCACCTACCTAATCTATCCTGGGGGCTGCTACCTAATCTATCCTGGGGGGCAGCTACCTAATCTAACCTAATCCTGGGGGGCAGCTACCTAATCTAACCTATACTGGGGGGCACCTACCTAATCTATCCTGGGGGCAGCTACCTAATCTATCCTGGGGGGCACCTACCTAATCTAACCTAATCCTGGGGGGCAGCTACCTAATCTAACCTATACTGGGGGGCACCTACCTAATCTATCCTGGAGGGCAGCTACCTAATCTATTCTGGGGGGCAGCTACCTAATCTAACCTATACTGGGAGGCACCTACCTAATCTATCCTGGGGGCAGCTACCTAATCTATTCTGGGGGGCAGCTACCTAATCTAACCTATACTGGGAGGCACCTACCTAATCTAACCTGGGGGCAGCTACCTAATCTATCCTGAGGGGCAGCTACCTAATCTAACCTAATCCTGGGGGGCAGCTACCTAATCTATCCTGGGGGGCAGCTACCTAATCTAACCTAATCCTGGGGGGCAGCTACCTAATCTAACCTATACTGGGAGGCACCTACCTAATCTATCCTGGGGGCAGCTACCTAATCTATCCTGGGGGGCAGCTACCTAATCTAACCTAATCCTGGGGGGCAGCTACCTAATCTATCCTGGGGGGCAGCTACCTAATCTAACCTAATCCTGGGGGGCAGCTACCTAATCTATCCTGGGGGGCACCTACCTATTCTAACCTAATCCTGGGGGGCAGCTATCTAATCTATCCTGGGGGGCAGCTACCTAATCTATCCTGGGGGGCAGCTACCTAATCTATCCTGGGGGGAAGCTACCTAATCTATCCTGGGGGGCAGCTACCTCATCTAACCTATACTGGGGGGCACCTACCTAATCTATCCTGGGGGCAGCTACCTAATCTATCCTGGGGGGCAGCTACCTAATCTAACCTATACTGGGGGGCAGCTACCTAATCTAACCTATACTAGGGGGCACCGACCTAATCTAATTTATACTGGGGGCACCTACCTATCTAACCTATACTGGGGGCACTTACTTATCTAACCTGTATTGGGGGCACCTAGCTAGCCTATACAGGTGGCAACTAAACTGGCTACCTATATTGGAGGCACCTACCTAACTAACCTATACTGGGGGCACCTACCTACCTATCTAACCTACGCTGGGGGCAACTATTCTGGCTACCTATATTAGAGGCACCCACCTAGCTAACCTGTACTGGGGGCACCTATCTATCTAACTTATACCGGCGGTGCCTGCCTATCTCACCTATACCGGGGGCAACTATACTGGCTTACCTATGCCTGACTACCTATACTGGGGGTACCTATAGCTGGCTATAGGGATTTTGAAATGTGTGTGCATCCGTCGGGTGTTGTCGGGGGAGGGGGGGGCTGTTGTTGCCGGGGGGGGCCCACATCCAGATTCCGCATCGGGGCCCAGAGGTTTGTAGCTACGCCACTGATTGTTGTAACTTGGTAGGTAGCCCTGCCCTCCCAGTGATATTTAGCCTAGGCTGTTTAGCTATGTGGAATTCTCCTCCCAGAGCATTCGGAGAGACCAGGTACATTTATCTACTGACTTCAGAACACTCAAAAGACAAACATTCCGTAGAGATGCACCGGACAGGCCTAAAGATGTCGCCACCTATGATGCATTCCAGAATGCAAGTCAGGGAAAGGAAAGATCTTACAATGGACAAATACTGAATAAATACTTTATACATGAATATTGTAATATATATATATATATATATATATACATATACATACAGTGGTTTTCAAAAGTATTCTACCCCCTTGAAGTTTTCCACATTTTGTCACATTACTGCCCCAAACATGAATCAATTTTATTGGAATTCCACGTGAGAGACCAATACAAAGTGGTGTACACAGGAGAAGTGGAACGAAAATCATACATCATTCCAAACATTTTTTTACAAATAAATAATTGCAAATTGTGGTGTGCGTAATTATTCGGCCTCCTGAGTCAATACTTTGTAGAACCACCTTTTGCTGCAATTACAACTGCCAGTCTTTTAGGGTATGTCTCTACCAGCTTTGCACATCTACAGACTGAAATCCTTACCCATTCTTCTTTGAAAAACAGCTCCAGCTCAGTCAGATTAAATAGACAACGTTTGTGAACAGCAGTTAGATATGTTTTGTTTTAAACCATTCCATTGTTGCCCAGGCTTTATGTTTAAAGTCGTTGTCCTGCTGGAAGGTGAACCTCCGCCCCAGTCTCAAGTCTTTTGCAGTCTCCAAGAGGTTTTCTTCCAAGTTTGCCCTGTATTTGGCTCCATCCATCTTCCCATCAACTCTGACCTGCTTCCCTGTCCCTGCGGAAGAGATGCACCCCCCGAGCATGATGCTACCACCACCATATTTCACAGTGGGGATGGTGTGTTCAGAGTGATGTGCGGTGTTAGTTTTCCGCCACACATAGCGTTTTGCATTTTGGCCAAAAAGTTCCATTTTGGTCTCATCTACCCAGAGCATCTTTTTCCACATGTTTGCTGTGTCCCCCACATGGCTTGTGGCAAACTGCAAATGGGACTTCTTATGCTTTTCTGTTAATAATGGCTTTCTTCTTGCCACTCTTCCATAAAGGCCAACTTTGTGCAGTGCACAACTAATAGTTGTCCTATGGACACATTCCCCCACCTGAGCTGTAGATCTCTGCAGCTCGTCCTGAGTCACCATGGGCCTCTTGACTGCATTTCTGATCAGCGCTCTCCTTGTTCGGCCTGTGAGTTTAGGTGTATGGCCTTGTCTTGGTAGGTTTACAGTTGTGCCATACTCCTTCCATTTCTGAATGATCGCATGAACAGTGCTCCGTGGGATGTTCAATGCTTTGGGCTCTTTTTGTAGCCTAAGCCTGCTTTAAATTTCTCAATAACTTTATCCCTGACCTGTCTGGTGTGTTCTTTGGACTTCATGGTGTTGTTGCTCCCAATTAGTGATGGGCCGAACCTCCGATTTTAGGTTCGCGAACCGGGTTCGCGAACTTCCGCGGAAGGTTCGGTTCACGGAAAAGTTTGTGAACCGCAATAGACTTCAATGGGGAGGCGAACTTTGAAAAATAGAAAAAATTATGCTGGCCACAAAAGTGATGGAAAAGATGTTTCAAGGGGTCTAACACCTGGAGGGGGGCATGGCGGAGTGGGATACATGCCAAAAGTCCCGGGGAAAAATCTGGATGTGACGCAAAGCAGCGTTTTAAGGGCAGAAATCACATTGAATGCTAAATTGCAGGCCTAACGTGCTTTAAAACATCTTGCATGTGTATACATCAATCAGGGAGTGTAATTAGAGTACTGCTTCACACTGACACACCAAACTCACTGTGTAACGCACCGCAAACAGCTGTTTGTGTAGTGACGGCCATGCTGGACTACTGCGCAACATGGCGAGATTGCTCTTCCTCACTCAGTGATGTCAGGTAATGTGTGACTTCCTTCTCAACTTTCCATGGCATTGTTAAAAAGCTTACGTTGTGTTTTTAAATTACATTTTCTACTTGCTGTGTACTTGTTCAGTACCGCTACAATGAGAATCCTGTGGAGGCGGGCAAGTCTGCCATTGTGACCCCGGGTAATGGCCGGGGAATGAGGGGTTTGAATCTGGTGTGGAGCTTGAGCAACGGCTACCACTACACATCCAAGGAGGGCAGCGGGCAGGCATGCACGCCCGCCTGCCCCGAGGTAGTGACCAAAAATAACAATACAGGAGGAGGACTTTCGAGGCCCTGCTGTGTATTTGAAATGAATGTACTTTAAATCCTTTAACGAGAACCAGTTATGGCGGGCAAAGATGACACCGCATTCCTTTCATGAGAATCATATGGAGGCGGGCAAGTCTGCCATTTGTGACCCCGGGTAATGGCCGGGGAATGAGGGATGGAATCCGGTGTGAAGCCTGAGAAACGGCTACCACTACACATCCAAGGAGGGCAGCAGGCAGGCATGCACGCCCGCCCCGAGGTAGTGACCAAAAATAACAATACAGGAGGCGGACTTTCAAGGCCCTGCTGTGTATTTGAAATGAATTAACTTTAAATCCTTTAACGGGAATCCGTTATGGAGGGCAAGTCTGCCATTGTCACCGCGGGGAATGAAGGTTGGATTCCGCCCTGAAGTGGGAGCCTGCTGAGACCCATGCTGTAGCTGCCCTGACCGTGCTTTGCAGACCAGGCATCTGTGGTCAGATGGACCCTTGAGCCAGCGGAAGACAAACCAAGTCGAAAGCATTTGCCAAGAATGTTTTACGGAGGGCAAGTTTTTTTGCCCTTTTTTTTAAACATTTTTAAAATTATAGATGGTTGTATTTTTAAATTGTTTGAAAGTTTAGATGGTTGTATTTTTAAATTGTTTGAAAGTTTAGATGGTTGTATTTTTAAATTGTTTGAAAGTTAAGATGGTTGTTGTATTTTTAAATTGTTTAAAAGTGTATCCATTCTTCCTCCCCCCAGCCACGAACAATACCATGGGAATGTGGAGCAGCAGAAGCCCCCTGTGATGGCTGCCGCGGTTGTTCTCCGCGGCTTGTCTTTTGAGGGGTGCTGCTTTTCCTCAGGTGTTCTTGCTATAGCTGTTTGTGCCTTCTCTCCAGGTGCCTTCGTAAAGCACTTGTCCCTATGTGACAGTTGGCCTTTCCACGGCTCAATTTTTGCTGGCAGAGACAACAGATGGCTTTGCTCCGATCTGAGACACACACGTGAAAAAATTTCCAAACCGCTGAACCCCCCTGGGGTGATGGCGCTAGGGTGGCATCAGCAGCTGACGTTGAAGGGCATGTTGGCTGGCTGGCCATAGCTGGTGATACACGGCGCCGGACACTGCCCCCAGCTGTTTCTGAGGACGAGCGCCCTCTGCTTCTATCATGGAGTCATCTCCTCCTACTCCTCTCTGACTCCTCCTCTGAACTGTCCCCCTGGTCATCTCCTCTACCGGGAACATATGTGGTATCCGTATCATCATAATCCTCCTGGCCAGCTGCGCTTTCCTCAGACACCTCCTCAAGTGCACCAACTTCAGGTGGTCCACCATCATCCCCATCCACACATGTTACGTCCATACTATCGCCACCTAACTCAGACGTATGAGGTGGTGTACCTGCGCCTTCTTGTTGTTGTTGCAGTAGTGGCTGGGAATGAGTGATTTCACCACCACCACCAAATAACTCCTGTGAAGTGTCAAATGCAGCGTATGTGGTGCTTGTTGTAGCGCTGGTGGCTGTGGGAGATGAGATGTTCTGTGTTAAATACTCAATCACCTCCTCACGATTTTGGGAAGTGATGCCACGTGCTTTCTTCTGAGCACTGTACTTTGGGCCAGGTCCACAGGAAATCACAGCAACACCACCTCGCACAGACCTGCCAGTGCAAGGTGGCCTTCCTCTGGGTCTGCCTCTACCTCTTCCTCTACCTGGTTTGTCCATCTCGGGGGGAAGCTAGGTATATGCAGTGAGGTGAGTTCACTCAACACAAAAGGTAGTTATATGCAGTGAGGTGAGTTCACTCAATCCAAAGGTAGTTAAATATGCAGTGAGGTGTGTTCACTGAACACAATAGGTAGTTAGATGCAGTCAGCTGAGTTCACTCAACACAAAGGTAGTTATATGCAGTGAGGTGAGTTCCCTCAACAGAAAAGGTAGATATGCAGTGAGGTGAGTTCACTGAACCAAAAGGTAGTTATATATGCAGTGAGGTGAGTTCACTGAACACAAAAGGTAGTTATATGCAGAGAGGTGAGTTCACTCAACACAAAAAAGGTAGTTATATGCATAGAGGTGAGTTCACTCAACCCAAAGGTAGTTCTATATGCAGTGAGGTGAGTTCACTCAACCCAAAGGTAGTTATATATGCAGTGAGGTGAGTTCACTCAACACAAAAAAGGTAGTTATATGCAGAGAGGTGAGTTCACTGAACACAAAAGGTAGCTATATGCAATGAGGTGAGTTCACTCAACCCAAAGGTAGTTATATATGCAGTGAGGTGAGTTCACTGAACACAAAAGGTAGCTATATGCAGTGAGGTGAGTTCACTGAACCCAAAGGTAGTTATATATGCAGTGAGGTGAGTTCACTGAACACAAAAGGTAGCTATATGCAGTGAGGTGAGTTCACTCAACCCAAAGGTAGTCATATATGCAGTGAGGTGAGTTCACTGAACACAAAAGGTAGCTATATGCAGTGAGGTGAGTTCACTCAACCCAAAGGTAGTTATATATGCAGTGAGGTGAGTTCACTGAACACAACAGGTAGTTAGATGCAGTCAGCTGAGTTCACTCAACACAAAGGTAGTTATGTATGCAGTGAGGTGAGTTCACTCAACCCAAAGGTAGTTATATATGCAGTGAGGTGAGTTCACTGAACACAAAAGGTAGCTATATGCAGTGAGGTGAGTTCACTCAACCCAAAGGTAGTTAAATATGCAGTGAGGTGTGTTCACTGAACACAATAGGTAGTTAGATGCAGTCAGCTGAGTTCACTCAACACAAAGGTAGTTATATGCAGTGAGGTGAGTTCCCTCAACAGAAAAGGTAGATATGCAGTGAGGTGAGTTCACTGAACCCAAAGGTAGTTATATATGCAGTGAGGTGAGTTCACTGAACACAAAAGGTAGTTATATGCAGAGAGGTGAGTTCACTCAACACAAAAAAGGTAGTTATATGCATAGAGGTGAGTTCACTCAACCCAAAGGTAGTTCTATATGCAGTGAGGTGAGTTCACTCAACCCAAAGGTAGTTATATATGCAGTGAGGTGAGTTCACTGAACACAAAAGGTAGTTATATATGCAGTGAGGTGAGTTCACTCAACACAAAGGTAGTTATATATGCAGTGAGGTGAGTTCACTCAACACAAAAGGTAGCTATATGCAGTGAGGTGAGTTCACTGAACACAACAGGTAGTTAGATGCAGTCAGCTGAGTTCACTCAACACAAAGGTAGTTATATGCAGTGAGGTGAGTTCACTCAACAGAAAAGGTAGATATGCAGTGAGGTGAGTTCTCTCAACTTAAAAGGTAGTTATATGCAGTGAGGCAAGTTCACTCAACACAAAAGGTAGTTATGTGCAGCGAGGTGGGTTCACTCAACACAAACGTAGGTGTATGCAGGGATGAGGTGGGTTAACTAAACACAACAGGTACTAGTAGTAGGTAAATGCAGTACTGGGTGGGTAGTACAATGTGCAGCTTCTTGTCACACACACAGGTAGTCACTGAATGTGCTGCTGATACTGGTGGGCTGCTGGCAGTGGGACACACACAGTATGAATTAGCAATGCTGTCTAAGCAACACAAGTGTCTCACACACACAGGTAGTCACTGAATGTGCTGCTGCTGCTGCTGCTGGTGGGCTGCTTGCAGTGGGACACACACATTATGAATTAGCAATGCTGTCTAAGCAACACAAGTGTCTCACACACACAGGTAGTCACTGAATGTGCTGCTGCTGGCAGTGGGACACACAGTATGAATTAGCAATTCTGTCTAAACAACACAAGTGTCAGTTTCAAACAAAGAAAAAAAATTGATCACACGAGCAGGATGAGCTCTGAAAAGAGCTGTTCTGGGGCGCTATTATAGCAATAAGATTCAGCTAGGAGCAAGCTAAGAAGGCAAGAGCCTGACTAATCTGTCCCTAGGAGAAAAGTCTGCAGCAGCTGTCCCTATTCTGTCTCTAGCAGGCACACGAGTGAGGCTAATGGCCACCGGAGCCTGCCTTATATAAGGGGGGGTGGGGCTCTAGGGCTTAGTATAGCCGGATTAACTACAATGCGCCTGCTGACTGTGATGCAGAGGGTCAAAGTTGACCCTCATAGAGCATTATGGGGCGAATCGAACTTCTGTGTAAGTTCGCTGGCGAAGGCGAACCACCCTGGGTTCGCCTGGAACCGTTCGCCGGCGAACACGTACGGCCCATCTCTACTCCCAATATTCTCTTAGACAACCTCTGAGGTCGTCACAGAGCAGCTGTATTTGTGCTGACATTAGATTACACACAGGTGCACTCTATTTAGTCATTAGCACTCATCAGGCAATGTCTATGGGCAACTGACTGCACTACAGTTCCTCTTTAAAACAGAAGTACAATTACAATCCATTTTCCCATTTGCTCTATTAGACTTGTCTCGCTGTTAAAACTACCAAGAGCTACTGAAAGGATTAAATAACGGTATCTCTAAAAGTATATAATTTATTTCAATTCATTTTCAAACACATTCTCACTCTTTGCAATCTTCTTTAAAAGATTCCTTACATAGATGGGCGTCTGCACATAGGGCAAAAATAGGGCACTCCCCCCCCCCCCCCCCGTAGTCGTCATCCTCCAACCCCCCCACGGCTGTCCCTGCTGCCAGCGCCGGACCTCAGAATCAGCCGGCAACCAATGAGTGCGGGCGCTAGGATCTCACGGACACCGTACTGATATGTGAAAGTGACATCACAAAAGCAAGAGAAAATCAGACCACGAGAGAGCCTGGAGCAGCCCCTGCACTTACTCACCTCCCTGGGATCCAGCGCTGCAGTTCTCCCTCCGTCCTCCGGGTGGCGCTGTAACTCTATAGTGAGATTGCTGGCTGTCGTTATGACGACATTTGGCAATCTCACCAGGGGGATGCAGAGCCTCTGTGGACAGGAAGTGGAATGGCTGCCAGCGTCTCGATCGCACGGTAGTTGGGTGAGAACGCCCGCTGCGTGAAATGCTCTACATGAACCTGTCGGTGGCTACCACGTGTGTAGCTCGGGGTTACCACTCTGAGCTGCGATTTTCCAAACCGAGTGTAGCTCGTGGTTACCGCTAAGGAGGTTAAGACAGCCAATTTGCCTGAATTTTGCAAAACAAAAAGACAGCTGTATCATGACAACAGGAAAGTGATGCAGCTGAAGTCCAATCATAAGTTGTATGTTAAATATAGAAATTGGATAGGTAAGCTGGAAGATTTTCCCGTAAGAAGCAGTCCATATTTGGAATCCAGTTGGACTGGCTTGGCTTGTTTGAATAGAGTGGGTTTAATGCATCTAAAATCTTTTAAACTACAGGTACTGTACATATCAGAGACAGATCAGAGTAAATGGTAAATAACTGAACAATCATGTCTTGAATACTCTCCTAGCAATGGCAGAAAATTGTGTTTGTAGCTTGATGAGAGCATTCTATTGATACATTTAGGAATCTATCAATGCAAAAGGCCCCCATCTCCTTTGAACTATTTATATCCTGAACTACATTATACACATTCATATACTGCGGCCTGGAGACTGGCTCTACATAGTGGTCATGTATATCGATTTTGAATAACCTTTGCTTGACAGTTTATGTCAGCAGTATTGAGGAATGAATAGTGTTAACCTTTGAACAGTTGTAAATTGGTTTCAGTATTTCAGTATAATAAACTTTTCTGATACTGATAGATTAACCTCTTCCATTCCAGGCCATATTTGGCCATATCACCTTTCAATCCCTACCCAACTGGGATGCAAACAACACAGGGGTATATGGGAGAGGGAAAAAAAACAGGAAACTCAATATGCTGTAGTATTGTGGTATAAAGATTCATTAAAAATAAAACAAATATATACTCACAAATCAGGGTTACGCTCAAAGGCAACCACTGTAATCAGTTACGGGAAAATACAGTCCCCCCTCTGTTTCTATGTAGAACCTGGTTGCTTCCCGTTAAGGTGGCCATACAATCAGGCGACTTGGCAGCCAATCGACCATCCGATTCGATTATTGTAATTTAATTGGATGGAAAACGGTGCCGCCAAGTGCATGCCCGACCGACAATGTGACCAATTTTGCGCATGCTGCAAGATGTTGGGTCGCGTTGCTTGATCGGGTGCGTGGCAGGAACGGCGTTGCGATCGGCAAACGTGACGAATCCCCCGGCACTGTCCCCCCTAATGAAGAATGTGCCCCGTGTAAGGTATATATTGCCTGTCCACAGCCTGCGCTTGTCCCTCCACTGCTCCGGGCGCATTCTCCTCTCCATACATGCACACCCCATGTGGTTTCCTAGTAAGGGCACGCGTATGATGTCACACACGTGCCCCCTTACTAGGAAACCCCGTGTATGCAGAGGAGATATCCCAGAGGGTGCGGGGGACAAGTGCAGGCCGCGGACAGGTAATGTATACCTTACACAGGGCACCGGGGGGACATTTACATTAGGGGGGCACAGCGTCGAGCGGCGCTCACGGCTGATTCCGGATCGACTTCAGCATGAAATTGATTGGGAATTGGCCTGTGGTGTATGGCAGTTGACAGATCTCTCTCTTGTCAGATTTGATCAGAGAGAGATCTGTCTCTTGGTGGAATTCGCCCATCATAGCTAGATGTATGGGAACCTTTATAGTGATCTTCCATTATCGTGCTACCCTTTATAATATCTCCAGTATAATAATTCCTCCTATGTGCCCTCCCTGTTATAGTGTCCTCCTTATAGTGTATAGTGTGCTATAGTGTCCTCCTTATAGTGCATATAATGCTGTAATGATTTCCTTCTAGCATGCTAAGTCGGTACCCACTTGTTACACTATGGCAGGCTCTGTCTGTGGGTTCCTACTACGGCAGGCCTGTGGGGCTCCTGCTTGAATTGCTGTTTCCAGTACAAGAGCATAGCACACAGAATGAACTCTAAGGCAGGGAACACACTTGACAGATTTCGTAAGTGTTTTCTGCACAGAAAACTGAGAACTCATGTTAATCAATGTGCTAGTTCATACTTACTGTGTTGTTCGCACGCAGAAAAAAAAACTGACATTCTGCATGATGACTCTGCACATTTTGTCACTTTTCTCTATCTCAATTACATCAGCTGCTGTGAAAAAACGCACGCGTTTTCCTGCATGGAAACACACTTGGTGTGCAGAAAAAGTATGCAGAAAAACGCGTGCAGAAAACTGAAAGTCAAGTGTGTTCCCTGCCTCAAAGAAGACTATTCTACAGAAATGAGAGTCTGCTCTACAGGAAGTAGCTGTAGCTGCACCCCTGATCATGTATATTAAAGGAGCCAGGTAAGTATGTATTTTTGCTTTCATAAGTATAGATCTACTGTAATGTGCCTGATACTGGGGAGGAGCAAAAATTCATACTTACCTGATCTAATCAGTTTTACATCCAGACATCTTCCTATTGCCACAGCAGCTCCTGTGCATCTACGATTGTGATCTCCTCCTCTCTGATGATGTTGTGTCGTGACTACCCTCTAATTAGTGCAGAAGGCGGAGCAAAAGTACTTGTTGTAACGTTACAAGAAACACACGATGACATCATTGCAAGTCCACATGCACAGCAGGACCAATCAGGTCATTTGGGCTCCCACACCAGGTGCCACCATAGACCGCAATGTAAGTTTGCAGCTATGGCATGCCAGTTGCTTTATTTGGGTGCCGGCGATTGGGTAACAGCTTCAGAGTTCTGCTAGCAGCCTCCTTTGGGCACCAGTGATTGGGTAATGACTCCATAGTTTGGCACGTGTGTGTCTGTGTGTTTGTTTATTTATTTTAGGCATAGGTGGAAGGGGTTTATGTTAGGCGTAGGTAGATAGGGTTAGGCCTGGTTCACATTAGCGCCAAAAAACAGTCTGCTCCCGAATCGGAAGGGAACGGATCGGAACAGATGCGAATGGATCCGTTCTGCACAATACGCTGAAGGGACTAAATTTTCTCCTGCAGCAATTTTTCCGGACCGCTAAGCCCAGAGGTCAGGGTCTGGAAGGGGGGGTAGCGGAACGGTAGAAGCTAAAGGAAAACGGAGTGAAAACGGATGTGATCGACCGGTAATCATATCCATTTTCACGGATCCATTTGCCACTTAAAGGGGTTCTGTTGTAGTCTAAAAATCAAACAAGCTGACACTTACCCGGGGCTTCTATCAGCCCCCTGCAGTGGTAATGTCTCACGCCGTCCTCCTCCGATCACCCGTTCCCCGCCGCCGGTCCCGGTTTAATATTTGTCTTAATGTTAGGCATGGATAGAGGGTTTTAATTTAAAATTGCTGCGCTGCCCTTGCTAATAAAAACAATTCTCTTATAGTTTGTCGTTGACACAACTTTATATAAAATCAACTCAGTTCCATCCAGTTCCTCTAAGTGCGCTGTGGTCTCTCCTGTATAGAGTATACACAATCTTCTGGTGCTATGCACTCCACTGCGCGCTCAGTGATGACCTGTGTAAAAACGACCTCACATAGCGTAATACTGTATAAACAAAAAGTACAACACACTCCTCAGTGCAAGTGATAAGGTGCTCACACGTGATCCCAGCTCCCCTAAAGGTTGAAAGGCTCACCAGATAGTTTCCACCGAATCACAGGTGGTAATCTCACATCAGCACATATGTATCACTCAGACCTTCAGTGACCATATCCAATTGATAAAAAAGCAGCCTTTAATAAAACACATACAAATACATCATCGCGCAGTATGTCAGTTCCAATATAAAAAACACACTGCGCCTCTCGCGCACTCAGAACACTTACAGGATCCCTCTGGGGGATAGAGTAGCTTGTCACAGCGGTAAGTCCCTCGGTTCCAGACGCTTGAGAACTTATTCCAGCCGTTCGCGGCGTCCCGCACTGCCGGTTCCCGCGCCGCCGGACTTCCGCAACTCCAACCACGTGACCTGCGTCAGGCGTACTGGCTCCGCCCTACGCGTTTCGTCACCAGGACTCATCAGGGGCTAGCGTTGCCAGTACGCCAGCCGCAGATATACCGCTCACCACCCGCCCCTCCCCTCCGCATTATCCAACGGTCTCACCGCCGTCACATGCCTTACAATGAGTGACATTAAACGCTCTCCCAATTCCCACCCCTTATGCTTAATCAACATTGCTCCTTACCAGAACTTAACATTACTATAATCCTAATGCTACAATTATTCAATGTTACAATGATATGCCACAACCTTCCTATTTATTATATCAATGCACGCATCCCCCCTATTTGCGCCACCTATTGGATAAACAGCATATTATCTTACCCTAGTCATTTGCTATATAGCAATTTAGATCAAACTCAATATTCAATCCAGTAGGTGCTAGAGCTTTCAAATCATGAATCCATCTACCCTCCGCCCTTGAAATATCCCTCTGTTTACTAGACCCCCTCCATTTTGGGACCCATTTCTCCACTCCCATAAATTTTAACAGAGAGTAATCACATCCATGACTTTCTTTGAAGTGTTTTGAAACACTATGTGATTCAAACCCCCTGCCTATGTTATAGATGTGCTCCCCTATTCTTTTGTGCAAAACCCTCGTGGTGCGGCCTACATACTCCAGGCCACACGGGCACCAGAGTACATAGACCACTCCCATTGTGGTACAAGTAATGCATTGTTTCACCTTATATGTTCGCCCAGAATTCCTACCCACAAAGTGATCTCCCCTTACTGCACTAGCTTCACGGCAGCCCCTGCATTTCCTGCAAGGAAAGAAACCCTTTTGGCCCAATAAGTCGGTTCCATCTGATCTTAGGGGTGGATCTATAAAACTAGTGACTAATTGCGATTTTAGATTTGGTGCCCTCCTGTAAACAAAGGAGGGCTTGGCTGGCAGATACTTACCCAATGTTCCATCCATCTTAATTATGTTCCAGTGCTTATTCACCACTCTTTCTACTTGCCTATGTTGCCGATTAAACCCCAACTGAATGGCATATTCATGTTGGTTAGTGGGAGGCCTTTGAGTTTCACTAAAATCGCAATTAGTCACTAGTTTTATAGATCCACCCCTAAGATCAGATGGAACCGACTTATTGGGCCAAAAGGGTTTCTTTCCTTGCAGGAAATGCAGGGGCTGCCGTGAAGCTAGTGCAGTAAGGGGAGATCACTTTGTGGGTAGGAATTCTGGGCGAACATATAAGGTGAAACAATGCATTACTTGTACCACAATGGGAGTGGTCTATGTACTCTGGTGCCCGTGTGGCCTGGAGTATGTAGGCCGCACCACGAGGGTTTTGCACAAAAGAATAGGGGAGCACATCTATAACATAGGCAGGGGGTTTGAATCACATAGTGTTTCAAAACACTTCAAAGAAAGTCATGGATGTGATTACTCTCTGCTAAAATTTATGGGAGTGGAGAAATGGGTCCCAAAATGGAGGGGGTCTAGTAAACAGAGGGATATTTCAAGGGCGGAGGGTAGATGGATTCATGATTTGAAAGCTCTAGCACCTACTGGATTGAATATTGAGTTTGATCTAAATTGCTATATAGCAAATGACTAGGGTAAGATAATATGCTGTTTATCCAATAGGTGGCGCAAATAGGGGGGATGCGTGCATTGATATAATAAATAGGAAGGTTGTGGCATATCATTGTAACATTGAATAATTGTAGCATTAGGATTATAGTAATGTTAAGTTCTGGTAAGGAGCAATGTTGATTAAGCATAAGGGGTGGGAATTGGGAGAGCGTTTAATGTCACTCATTGTAAGGCATGTGACGGCGGTGAGACCGTTGGATAATGCGGAGGGGAGGGGCGGGTGGTGAGCGGTATATCTGCGGCTGGCGTACTGGCAACGCTAGCCCCTGATGAGTCCTGGTGACGAAACGCGTAGGGCGGAGCCAGTACGCCTGACGCAGGTCACGTGGTTGGAGTTGCGGAAGTCCGGAGGCGTGGGAACCGGCAGTGCGGGACGCCGCGAACGGCTGGAATAAGTTCTCAAGCGTCTGGAACCGAGGGACTTACCGCTGTGACAAGCTACTCTATCCCCCAGAGGGATCCTGTAAGTGTTCTGAGTGCGCGAGAGGCGCAGTGTGTTTTTTATATTGGAACTGACATACTGCGTGATGATGTATTTGTATGTGTTTTATTAAAGGCTGCTTTTTTATCAATTGGATATGGTCACTGAAGGTCTGAGTGATACATATGTGCTGATGTGAGATTACCACCTGTGATTCGGTGGAAACTATCTGGTGAGCCTTTCAACCTTTAGGGGAGCTGGGATCACGTGTGAGCACCTTATCACTTGCACTGAGGAGTGTGTTGTACTTTTTGTTTATACAGTATTACGCTATGTGAGGTCGTTTTTACACAGGTCATCACTGAGCGCGCAGTGGAGTGCATAGCACCAGAAGATGGATAGAGGGTTAATGTTAGGTGTAGGTGGCGATGGGTAAGGGGTTAGTGCTAGGTTGGCCCCCCAGGAGGGTTATCAGGTGCCAAAGGGGTGGGGGGTTATTAATTCTCCAGGGGGCATTAGTTGCCTGCCAGGGTAGGGGTTATTAGTTGTCCAAGGGGGGTTACTAGTTGTCCACCTGGGGAGGGATCTGTGTGAGAGTAGGGAGTGGTTAGGTCATGGTAAAATATCTGCAAATATTACCGATCTTTCACTATATTAAGTAGTAGAATATCTGTAAATTTACTGATATTCTGCTTCCGCTTTTTTTATGTGCCGTTACCCAATTATTTTTTTCCGGTTTATGCCGTGCCCAGTTAGCTGGTGATTTAGAGACAGGTGCTCAGGTGTCTACACAGGACTAGGAAAGCATTTGAGCCCTGGATACAGCTTTAGCCAGGGTAGTGCAATAGAGGAGCAGTTGGCAGTCAGGGCAGTGTGAATTCAAATGACAGTTCTAGATTTGTTTACTTGCTGAACACACCTATTTAGTGGGAGCCCCCTCCCCAGCTTTGCTATACAGGAGCCAAGTTCATGTCACTATGGTTATTTATTTTATAGAACTGTATGCTTTGGTTTTACTTGTCAGCCCCATGTTCAGGTCTCAGTATTTTTCTTTTTTTCATAGCTCCCTGGGTATCTGTCCCGATGTGCTTCTCTAGTCGCATTGCCTCAGAACCAGAGAAAAACATTTACACCTGTGACATCTAAATCTTTCCAAACCGCTATCAGCATTTACCGCTTCCTTTCCAAACCCTGCTGCTTGAAGGGCCACTTCTGTCACCTCATTACAGGAGCGCACCTGCCCGAGTCTGCACTCTGCATGCCAGTTGTGATTGTTCTCTGATTTAAGGTGCATCTGCCTAGCAGTTTGCAGAAATGTTACTAACTAATCCTGCAAGACCTTTTAGCTTAGTTTGGCTGCAGTCAGTCCTCCTGTCAAAGCGACGTATCCTCATTGAGCTGTGGTAACTTATCAATAAACTGTGCTGTGTTCTCCTCACCACCAGGTCTGTCAGATTTGATATAAGGCACTGAAACAAGTTTGTTACCTTGAAGATAAAGGAAAAAAAGTCCTGTGCAGAAGCAGCACTGCCCATCTTTATAGCCCCTCTTTAGGCTCAGTTTATATCAGATCGCCCGCCCTGTCCCATTAGTCCTTTAATATAAGAATAAATGTTTTGAAAAGGCTGTAAATACCCTCAGGCTGGGTGCACACTTGTCAGTGCGTGAAAGGTCGCGGTTTTTGTCATGTGCGTTTTTTTGCATTTGTAGTGTGCATGCGTTTTGCGTTTTTTCCCGCACATGCATTTTTCTTGCATTTTAATGCATTTGCGGTTCGCATATACAAAACGCATACGCGTTTTATATGCGTTTTTCTATTGCGTTTTATGCAAATCACTAGGAAGACAACAGGAAGCGGAAATACATCAGAAAACATAAAAAAACCACACAGATAAAATGCATGAAAAATGCATACAAAACGCATTGTATTGCCTTACCATTGACTTTCATTATGTGCGTTTTTGATACTTTTTTTAAAAAAATATGCAACAAAACCAGCGTTTTTAAAAATGCATATTAAAAAACGCATACAAAACGCATATGCGTTTTTTATATGCCTTTTTTTTGATGCGGCCCATTGACAAACTTTGCATGCATAAACGTTGCGTTTCTGCTAATTGCGTTCCCAGTCTAAGAGGGTATTAAAATGGACCTGAACTCTTGCACAGGACAGAAGGAAAACAGAGAAATGCACACGGTTTGTATTTAGAGGATTTAGCCTGTCTAATTCCCCCTTATCTGTGACGAATAACAACTGTTATTTGATCTCTCAGCTGTGTCAACTGGCTGCCTTAGCAGAGCAGCTAATTTGTAAACACAGGATGTTAACCCTGTGTCTACTTATATTATGTCTGATATGAACTCAGTATGTATTTTAAGTAGAAAATGGGCCTTATCCAATTCACTTTTCCTCCTAAGTTTTCTTCTCGGTAATAATCTTACATCTTATCAATAAAGTGCCTTTTAAATGGAATGTCCGAGCTGCAAAAAAAAAAAACAACATCTACTTACTCGGGGCCTACTCTAGCCCCTATCAGCCGCTATGTCCCTCGCCGCAGCTCCGCTCTCAGCCGCTGGCTCTCGATCCCCAACGGTGCAGAGGCCGAGCCAGGTCGTCCTGTACTGCGCCTGCGCGAGCGCCGCTGTCAATCACTCGCACATGGTGTGGAGTGCCCTATGCAGGTGCAGAACTACTGGGACTGCGCAGAACACTCCAGAACACATGCGAGTGATTGACAGTGGCACTCGTGCAGGAGCATCTACACCGGAGGGGACCAGGAGCCACCGGAGCAGCAGTGAGGAACATATTAGCTGCCAGGGACTGGAGGAAGCCACAGGTAAGTAAAGGTTTTTTTTTTTTGCCTGATGATTCCTTTAACCCACCAGCAAGCAAGAAAATACTCAGAATACTTTAAATTGTAATTCTTCACCTACCTTTTGGTACTTATAAAGTGCTGAAGTTCAGTAGCTAAGGAGCTGTGGGTCCCGATGCAAGTTTTACATTGGGGCTCCCCCAGCACTCTATACATAACAATACGGCGCACAAAAACCTGCCAATGGCAATTACAGTGTCAGAGGTGCAAGAAGGGTATGGGGAACAGCTTGTTAATGATTATCACTATTCAAAGTATCTATAGAAGTGATTATTATGAGCACAGGACAAATAGAGAGTTAATACTTTGGTTGAGGGAGGGCCCCTCTGGCCCAAGAGCCCCGATGCAGTCGCAACCTCTGCACCCCCTCTTGCTAAGCCACTGCTGAAGTTTTTGTTTTTTTTTAAATAGAAGATTTTAAAAAAAAATTCTCCTATGAGAAAATGTAGGAGAAAAAGTAAATTGCATTGGACCCTATGGATCTTGAAGGATCTGGTTATTATATTGGGAACCAACTCTTGTCTAGGCCTTTTTGTAGTTTTTTTCATTAAAGTAAACCTGAAGCTAAAATAAACTTATGACATAATTAACTGTATGTGTAGTACAGCTAAGAAATAGAACATTAGCAGCAGAGACAAGAGTTTCAGATTGTTTCCAGTACAGTGAAAGTTAAAAAAAAATCAGTTTTATCTGGTTGAATAGCTCAGAGAAGCTTTTTTCATAAACTGTGTCAATTATAATCCTGCTTTCTGAAGCACTTAAAAAGCCAAGAAACAATGAGAGACAGCTTGAAATATGGTTTTACTGCAGGAAAGTTCAAAGGTCTGCTTTGTTTTATAGCTATAACCACCCTGGCGTTACAATTATTGCGGCCATGGGTGGCTTTTTTTTTTTTAAAAGGTTATTTTTTAGTGTAGCTAGTACTAGGCTAGCTACACTCTCCCCCCAAGTCCTCCGGCACTGTGTCCCCCCCTCCACTCGCCGCCGGCGATATTTACCTTGATGATCCCGTGATGGCCGAGACTTCTGCCATAGCTTCTGCCCTATGGCGTTGCTATGGCGATTATCGGACATGGCGTCCGATGTCATCGACGTCATGATGTCATGTGCAGTTCTGATCGCTGCCATAGCGACCCTTGGAGGCTATGGAGAGGCTGCGCCGCAGTGGGCTCCGGGGGGGGGGGGGGGTGTGTGTAAGCAAAAACAGCGGCGATCGGGGGGATCAGAGTGGGCCGGCGGCGATCGGAGGTGATCGGAGGGGTGATGTAGGTAGCCAAGTGCTAGCTACACCCCCTCCGAAAAATTTGGTGCAGAAAGACCCTCCAGGGGCTGAGAAATCCACCGCGGCGGTAATGGACGAGCTGAGCTCGTCATTACCGCCAAGGTAGTTATTAAAAGACAGAGTGTGGTTTTAAAACTGCAATTGTGACAGTATGATCAATGTTATAAATAGCTTACAAATAACCCACCGATACGAACGGCCCAATCCCATCACGATGATGTCATTTCAGCGTGGGGGAAGTTTGAAGAAGCGGCTTCAAACTGCCCCCGAGTGTTGCCGTGTTTTCTTGCAGTGTTTGACTCACCTCCAAACCGATTCCAACGCTGTCTGTCTTCTCTACGCCACCTGTTCCTTTTAGCGTACAGCATTGCTTCGCTTCCTCTATGTCACATGACATACAGGACGCAAAGCGATGCTGTACAGCTACCAGAGGGAGCAGGAGGTGGAGTGGCTAGACGGACGGCGTTCGACTTGTGCGTGTCAAACTCAAATACAAAATGGACTGAAATTGAGCTCTGGAACATAGTCGTGGGCCAACCCTAATGTCTAGTGGCCACCTCCCTATGAAGTTCCCTGGTGACAAGCACCCCACCCCCCCCCCCACCCCCTCCATCCCCTAAACTGTTAAACTCTTCCCTAATGTTTGGTAGTCTTCCTTCCCTAAACTATACAATTCCCTGATGTTTAGTGGTTTCCTGGTGTCTAGTGGCCCCCTTCCCTCTCCTATACATTTCCCTGGTATCTAGTGCTGTCCCCTTCTCCATACGGCTTTCCTGGTGATCTAGGGATTACCCTCCAATATAGTTTCTCTGGTGGTCTAGAGTGTGCCAAACATAATTCAAAGTGGAGAAACCACCTGAGGGCCAAATCTGATGGCTCCGAGGGCCAGATTTGGCCCAAGGGCTGGAGTTTGACATGTATGTGTTAGAAGGTGAGTCCAGCTCTGCTCGGGGGGGGGGCAAGTGGAGGTACATGGGGGGCAAACGGAGTCACATGGGAGGCAAACAGAGGCACAGCGGGGGACAAAACAGAGGATGGCAAACAGAGGCACGAAAGGGGGACAAACGGAGGCACAGGAAGGCAAACAGAGGCACAGAGGGGGGCAAGAAGCACTAAGAGGGAGACAAACAGAGGCAAATGAGGGAAACAGAGGGGAGAAAACAGAGGCACTAAGGGGGGGGGGGGACAAATGGAGGCTCATGGGGGGTACACAGAGGCAGAGAGGAGGGACAAATGGAGGTGCAGAGGGGGGCAAACAAGCACTGAGGGGAGCACAAATGGAGGCCCATGGGGGACAAAAAGAGGCAAGGGGGGTCAACCAAAAATGGGGGGACAAACAGGCACAGAAGGAGACAAAGAGGCACAGAGGGGGACACTGGAGGCAAAGGGGGGGCACATAGGAGGCAAAGGGGACAGAAATGGGATAGCGTTCCGACTTAAGAACGGATTCAGGTTAACAACGAACCTACATCACTATCTTGTTCGTTAACCAGAGACTACCTGTATAACTAAAACGAAAAATATCTTTGCTACAAATGTTCTATTCATTATGCGTACTACACATACAATTTATTATATCATGTTTTGTTTTTTATTTAGTTCCTTTTTTCACTTCAGGTTTGCTTTAACTGAGGGAATTCTGCATTCTATTTGTAGTGCACAAGCCATGGAAATATGCAGATCTGCAACAGTTAAAGATCACTGGGAAACGTGTGCATCCTTGATTCTATCAAGTGGATAACAGGAGCCCAGGAAGTGACAGCTGAGGGTGCGACTCTTGCTGTTCTGATTGACGGAAATGCATCGTCAGTTGTCATCATCCCAGATGTCAGGCGCAAACCGCTGATGGGGTGAATTAGTAGCTGCAGTCGCACATGTGCAGCATTAACGATGAGGACATCATGCCATCTACAGAGTGCCCTTGAGCGACGTTCCTGAAAACCTGTAGCTAGATATTCATTATTATTTTATTTTTTTCCGAAAACACAGAATTAAAGACAAATTGGTATTTCATCTTACTGCTGTGAATGATATAACAGCCTTGTGAGAGTTATAATAAAACCCTTCCTGTGTATATAATGATAGTGTCTGCTCCAAGCGCTAATTAAAAGGTATTGTGATTTCAGCAGAAAAAGTGTTGCATCCTCTTTCCTTCCGAAGTAATTTCTGGCAGTTTAGTCTACCCCATGAACCGGCGCTGTTCATTATCCGGCTCTTTTGACTCAGACAGCTTGACATGTGTAAGCTTTGTATGACTGGGGAGAAATCTGCCGCAGCATCTGTTTTATAACAAGCCAAAGCCAAAAGAGATGCCCCACTTTTTAATTCAAAGTGGAATGCCCCCCTCCCCCCTTAAAGCAGAAGAGACAGCCATACTTTCCCAGGAAAAAAACACATATATAAGTAGATAAATATATGTTCTACTTACATAACATATGTATTGTACTGTCCACGTTTTGATTTCAGTGAATTAATAATTCAGATTTATTTAGGCATTTTCCATCTTTACCGCCTCTGAATGAATCTAATTCTGATTTGATTTCCTCACTCAGGACTCTTTCCTACTAAGACGTTGCGTTAGATGCGACGTTACGGTTGCATAACGTGCCCCTAACGCAACGCCTGTGAGCTTTGAAGTTGGACGTTATATAGAGCCGCGTTATGCATCTCTTGATGCGTCCGTGATGCATACTTTTTGACGCATACTATCGGCCGAAAACGGCGCATGCGGCAAAAGACTGTGGAAACCATGTAATCGGAACACTCCACATCACGTGGTCCCGCCAGCCAATAAGCGGCCGCTCCAGGAAGTAAACACTGCAGTGCAGTGCATATTAATTAGCAATGTGGCTGGCCACAATAGTGGACTCTCCCCTCCTCCTCAGACAGTAATACTGGTAGGTGAAGGCTTCCAAAATAATAAAACGACTTAAATCAAATTAAAAAAGGCAGTGGTTGGCTTACCTCTCCTGTAGACAAAGGCGCTGGAGTCTTTCCAGCCCAGTCATTTGGTACTTTTTTCTGGGTTCTACTGACCCGAGGAATTGGGCAACACCCCCAAAACGCATTGTGTAACCCTGTTTTCTGTGCAATAAACCTTATGTTTGAGCTGTACTGGCTACTTTCTCTACAGGAGAGGTAAGCCAACCACTGACTCTCCTTTTTAAAGGAAACCAGAGCTGAGGGTTCCTAAAGATTTTATACTCATCTGCAGCTTGCTCCATAAGCATGTGCAAGTCCCTCGCCGTCCTCCCACTCTCTGCCGTTCTGCATGCGCAGTAGCCCAGACTGATCTCGATTGAGCCTATTACCGGGGCTGATCGCGGCTGAACGGAACTGCAGGAGGACGGTCGGCGCACGTGCTTATGAAGCTGGATGAAGCTCCGTGTGAGTATGAAATCTTGAGGGTCCCTCAGCTCTGGTACACTTTAATCTGTTTAGTTGTTTTATTATTTGGGGCTGTCTCCACCCACCAGTAGAATTAGAACTTATTTGGGGTTTTTACTGCTGTCTGTATCTGTAGATTTTTTCTGTCCCTGAGACATCCATGGCTTTAACAGGAATCTTGGATATCCTAGTCATCACAGCGTGACAGTCCTGCGCATACGTGGTTCAGAGTTAGAAAACCGTGCATGTGCAGGACTGTCACGCTGGCCGGCATGATGATGTGGAGCGTCCCTGTCCAGGAAGAGTACTGCCGACCTTCAGCCCGAAAGTCGCCGGTAACAGAGCTGCTAGCGGGACTGGGAGAGGAGCCAGGAGGACACCGAGGGACCTAGCGGCCTACAGTGGGCTGGAGGAAGCCCCGGGTAAGTACCAGTTTCCTTTTTATTAACACCTCAGGGTCCCTTTAACTGTAAAAAACTTTTAAACATCACTTGGAGAACTTATATTGCTTTTTTGTGTTTACATGATCATTCTTTGCTGTAATCAGGACTGCTAGCCTCCTCGCAGCTCTGTTCACAGCTCTATTGCAATAATAATTTACCAAACAGCAAGCTTAAGTTAGAAGATGTCTGTAATTTGAAATCAAGCTCTGTACACTTTTATTTGAGAAGCAGTCATCCAATTTAGAGCAGGAGGATTAGAATTTCAAAAGCTCAAATATACTACTGCTGTGAAAGGGAAAATTTCTCCTTGCAACTGACTTTTCGGCAATTATAGAATGTATGCACTTGTATTGCTTGTTTTTGTTGTTTTACTATGCATTAGTTATGTACATATTGCCATTGTCTATATACAGTATTTCACTCTGTACAGCACTTTGAGAAATAGTATCAAAATATAATAGTGTAAATATATATACAGTGGTGTGAATAACTATTTGCCCCCTTCCTGATTTCTTATTCTTTTGCATGTTTGTCACACTTAAATGTTTCTGCTCATCAAAAACCGTTAACTATTAGTCAAAGATAACATAATTGAACACAAAATGCTGTTTTAAATGATGGTTTTTATTATTTAGTGAGAAAAATAACTCAAAACCTACATGGCCCTGTGTGAAAAAGAAATTGCCCCCTGAACCTAATAACTGGTTGGGCCACCCTTAGCAGCAATAACTGCAATCAAGCATTTGCGATAACTTGCAACGAGTCTTTTACAGCGCTCTGGAGGAATTTTGGCCCACTCATCTTTGCAGAATTGTTGTAATTCAGCTTTATTTGAGGGTTTTCTAGCATGAACCACCTTTTTAAGGTCATGCCACAACATCTCAATAGGATTCAGGTCAGGACTTTGACTAGGCCACTCCAAAGTCTTCATTTTGTTTTTCTTCAGCCATTCAGAGGTAGATTTGCTGGTGTGTTTTGGGTCATTGTCCTGCTGCAGCACCCAAGATCGCTTCAGCTTGAGTTGATGAACAGATGGCCGGACATTCTCCTTCAGGATTTTTTGGTAGACAGTAGAATTCATGGTTCCAT
Source organism: Hyperolius riggenbachi (assembly GCF_040937935.1). Classification (NCBI taxonomy): domain Eukaryota; kingdom Metazoa; phylum Chordata; class Amphibia; order Anura; family Hyperoliidae; genus Hyperolius; species Hyperolius riggenbachi. Next base: position 72,105,624 of record NC_090655.1, read on the forward strand.
CTATCACAACAAGCCTTCCAGGTCCTGAAGCAGCAAAACAACCCCAGACCATCACACTACCACCACCATATTTTACTGTTGGTATGATGTTCTTTTGCTGAAATGCTGTGGTACTTCTACGCCAGATGTAATGGGACACGCACCTTCCAAAAAATTAAACTTTTGTCTTGTCGGTCCATAAGGTATTTTCCCAAAAGTCTTGGCAATCATTGAGATGGTTTTTTTTAGCAAAATTCAGACGAGTCTTAATGTTCTTTTTGCTTAAAAGTGGTTTGCGCCTTGGATATCTTCCATGTAGGCCGTTTTTGCCCAGTCTCTTTCTTATGGTGGAGTCATGAACACTGACCTTAATTGAGGCAAGTGAGGCCTGCAGTTCTTTAGATGTTGTCCTGGGGTCTTTTGTGGCCTCTCGGATGAGTTTTCTCCGCGTTCTTGGGTTAATTTTGGTTGGCCGGCCACTCCTGGGAAGGTTCTTCACTGTTCCATGTTTTTGCCATTTGTGGATAATGGCTCTCACTGTGGTTCGCTGGAGTCCCAAAGCTTTAGAAATGGCTTTATAACCTTTACCAGACTGATAGATCTCAATTACAGTACTTTTGTTCTCATTTGTTCCTGAATTTCTTTGGATCTTGGCATGATGTCTAGCTTTTGAGGTGCTTTTGGACTACTTCTCTGTGTCAGATACCTCCTATTTAAGTGATTTCTTGATTGAAACAGGTGTGGCAGTAATCTGGCCTGCGGGTGACTACAGAAATTGAACTCAGGTGTGATAAACCACAGTTAAGTTATTTTTTAACAAGGGGGGCAATCACTTTTTCACACCGGGCCATGTAGATTTGGAGTTTTTTTTCTCACTAAATAATAAAAACCATCATTCAAAACTGCATTTTGTGTTCAATTATGTTATCTTTGACTAATAGTTAACGGTTTTTGATGAGCAGAAACATTTAAGTGTGACAAACATTCAAAAGAATAAGAAATCAGGAAGGGGGCAAATAGTTTTTCACACCACTGTACAGTCACCACGTATTTTTGTCATTATTAGGGCTGGTTGCCACAGGCTACTGCTGGTGCGGTTCAGGGGCAAACCCAGGATTTTCAAGGGGGGGATTCCTGAAAGGTCTCCCTCAGCCATGCCCAATACAGTATACAGAGGTGGCCTTAGAGTATGCGGGGCCTGGGGCGAGTGTCATATGCGGGGCCTAGAGACATATGCTGTGGATACACACACACACGCTGTGGAAGCACACACTCTGTATAGGTTAGATAAGTAGGTGCCTCCAGTATAGGTTAGATAGGTAGGCGCCCCGCAGTATAGATTAGATAGGTAGGTGCCCTGCAGTATAGATTAGAAAGGTAGGTGCCCTGCAGTATAGATTAGATAAGTAGGTTGGTGCCCTGCAGTATAGATTAGATAGGTAGGTGCCCTGCAGTACAGATTAGATAGGTAGGTAGGCAGGGCCGAGCCTGGGCGGGTGCTGCGGGTGCAAGGCACCCAGGCGCCTGCCTCTGAGAGGCGCCGCCCGGCCGCCGCTCTCCCCCTGTGGCCGCCGCTCCCTCCCTCCCTCTAGCCGCCGGCGCCGCCGCGTCAGACCTCGATCAGGCGGGCGGGCGCTAGGACCTGGCCCGCCGCACTGATATGCGGAAGTGACATCACTTCCGCATATAGAGCGGGTGCGTCCGGCGCCTTCTTACTGGTCGGGTCGCTAGCTGATTGAGGTCTGAAGCTGCTGCAAGGTGAGGGGGGAGCGGCGGCAGCAGCAGCGGCGGCGGGAGGGGAGGGTTGGGTGCGTTCCTGTCACTCACTACCTAAACGGGGACCCTATACCCCCTGGCTACATAACTGGTCACATATACCCCCTGGCTATATATACTGGGCACATATACCCCCTGGCTACATATCCTGGGCACATATACCCCCTGGCTACATATCCTGGGCACATATACCCCCTGGCTACATATCCTGGGCACATATACCCCCTGGCTACATATCCTGGGCACATTTACCCCCTGGCTACATATCCTGGGCACATATTACCCCCTGGCTACATATCCTGGGCACATAATACCCCCTGGCTACATATCCTGGGCACATAATACCCCCTGGCTACATATCCTGGGCACATAATACCCCCTGGCTACATATCCTGGGCACATATACCCCCTGGCTACATATCCTGGGCACATATACCCCCTGGATACATATTCTGGGGACACTGGCTGTTTGTCATTATGTGCATTGCATGTGTCTTATTATGTGCATTTGCTGGTGAAAAGCTGTCTTATTATGTGCATTTGCTGGTGAAAAGCTGTCTTATTATGTGCATATGCTGGTGAAAAGCTGTCTTATTATGTGCATTTGCTGTTGAAAAGCTGTCTTATTATGTGCATTTGCTGGTGAAAAGCTGTCTTATTATGTGCATATGCTGGTGAAAAGCTGTCTTATTATGTGCATTTGCTGGTGAAAAGCTGTCTTATTATGTGCATTTGCTGGTGAAAAGCTGTCTTATTATGTGCATTTGCTGGTGAAAAGCTGTATTGTTATGTGCATTTACTGGTGAAAAGCAGTATCTTGTTATGTGCATTTACTGGTGAAAAGCAGTCTCTTGTTATGTGCATTTACTGGTGAAAAGCAGTCTCTTGTTATGTGCATTTACTGGTGAAAAGCAGTCTCTTGTTATGTGCATTTACTGGTGAAAAGCGGTCTCTTGTTATGTGCATTTACTGGTGAAAAGCGGTCTCGTTATGTGCATTTACTGGTGAAAAGCGGCCTCGTTATGTGCATTTACTGGTGAAAAGCGGTCTCTTGTTATGTGCATTTACATGGGGAAAAGCTGTCTCTTATGTGCATTTAGTGGGGAAATTTTGTCAGTAAAAACAATCTTTTGTCAGTAAATTTTTAGGTATTTGTCAGTAAAAAATAACGTGAAAGGTTGGCAACACTGGCAGGCTGTGTGACGCAACGGGAAAGCTACAGGCAGCCCACCTTGGGCTTGGCAGGGGGGAGGAGCCGACGTCAGCGAGCGAGAGTAGGGTGGCCGCAGGCAGCCATAAATACGCAGTGTGTGACTGCGTCGCACTCGCAGAGCCTCTCAGCCTGAGTCAGTCCAGAGACTAGCAGACTCGCAGGAAGCCAAAGCCAGCCAGGAGCAAGCCCATGGAAGGGGGGTAGGAATGGGGTATCACATGCATGCGTAAAGAGGTGGAAGGTGTGGGTGTGGTTATGTGGTTGGGCGCGGTTAATTTAACCACTCCCATAGGCGCCAGAGAAAATTTTGCACCCAGGTGCCAGGCCTCCTCAGGCTCACCCCTGTAGGTAGGTACCCTGCAGTATAATCTACACTGCAGGCACCTGTCTAATCTATACTGCAGGGCACCAACCTACTTATCTAATCTATACTGCAGGGCACCTACCTATCTAATCTATACTGCAGGGCACCTACCTATCTAATCTATACTGCAGGCACCTATCTAATATATACTGCGGGGTACCTACCTATCTAATCAATACTGCAGGCACCTATCTAATCTAGATAGGTAGGTACCCCGCAGTATATATTAGATAGGTGCCTACAGTATAGATTAGATAGGTAGGTGCCTTGCAGTACAGATTAGATAGGTGCCTGCAGTATAGATTAGATAGGTAGGTGCCCTGCAGTACAGATTAGATAGGTGTCTGCAGTATAATTTAGATAGATAGGTGCCAGCCTGCAGTATAGATTAGATAGGAAGGTGGCTGCAGTATAGATTAGATAGGTGCCAGCCTGCAGTATAGATTAGATAGGTGCCTGCAGTATAGATTCGATAGGTAGGTGCCCTGCAGTATAGATTAGACAGGTAGGTGCTCTGCAGTATAGATTAGACAGGTAGGTGCCCTGCAGTAAAGATTAGATAGGTAGGTACCCTGCAGTATAGATTAGATAGGTGCCTGCAGTATAGATTAGTTAGGTAGGTACCCTGCAGTATATATTAGATAGGTGCCTGCAGTATAGATTAGATAGGTAGGTGCCCTGCAGTACAGATTAGATAGGTGCCTGCAGTATAACTTAGATAGATAGGTGCCAGCCTGCAGTATAGATTAGATAGGAAGGTGGCTGCAGTATAGATTAGATAGGTAGGTGCCAGCCTGCAGTATAGATTAGATAGGTGCCTGCAGTATAGATTAGATAGGTAGGTGCCCTGCAGTATAGATTAAAACTTCCAAGTGGTAAAAAGCAGTGGCGTAGCTAAGGAGCTGTGGGCCCCGATGCAAGTTTTACAGTGGGGCCCCCCCAAGCACTCTATACATAGCAATTGATACGGTGCACCAAAACCTGCCAATGGCAACTACAGTGTCAGAGGTGCTGACAGGGGATGGGGAGCAGTTTGTTAATGATTACCACTATTCAAAGTATCTAAAGAAGTGATTATTATGAGCACAGGACCAATAGAGAGCTAATACTGTAGTTGAGGGAGGGCTCTTCGGGGCCCCTCTGGCCCAAGGGCCCCGATGCGGTCGCTACCGCTGCACCCCCTATTGCTACGCCCCTGGTAAAAAGAGTAGCACTCTCTCAGGTGGATGGCGTGCCCAAGCCTCAATGGACCTCCGCACCTCCTGGTCCCCAATGTAGTACAAGACACGAAGGAGGCTGGCACTGCAGTAAAGATAAGCTCTTTTATTCTGAAAAAGATAAAATCATGGGGCCGTATGGCCGTATCTGCAGTATAAATTAGATAGATAGGTGCCAGCCTGCAGTATATATTAGATAGGTGCCAGCCTGCAGTATAGATTAGATAGGAAGGTGCCTGCAGTATAGATTAGATAGGTGCCTGCAGTATAGATTAGATAGGTAGGTGCCCCGCAGTACAGGTTAGATATGAAGGTGGCTGCAGCGGTGGGGAGAGCGGGCATAGAAGTTAAAACTCACGTGTCTTCCTCCGATCCTCACAGCTACCATGTATTTCCTCTTTCAGCATCTGTGTATTGGTAACAGCGTCCCCTGTGGTGACATGCGGTCACGTCATCATAGGGGGCACTGTTACCAATACACAGATGCTGGGAGAGGAAATAGATGGTAGCTGTGAGGATCGGAGGAAGACACGTGAGTTTTAACTACTATGCCCGCTCTCCCCACTGCTGCAGAGGGTGCGGGGCCTCTTCAGGCGCGGGGCCTGGGGCGATTGCCCCACTTGCCACCCCCAAAGGCCGGCTCTGACAGTATAATAATATGGTAGGACACCATGCTGGGTACATGTATTGCAATTTCCTGTCCGACTGACAGGATCTCACTATTATTTCCTAAATGTCCGATCTGCTCCCGATCGACAACGGGATTATTATTATTATTATTATTTATTGTATTTATAAAGCGCCAACATATTACGCAGCGCTGATCAGGGATTGATCAGATTCAGGAGCAGTTTGGATACAGATAATAATGAGGACAGCCGACATTGCTAATGAAGGGGAAAGTGAAGCACTCACCCATGGTTGTGCTCATATCTGACTCTGTTAATCTGTTAAGTTCCACAGAGCTGCTCCATGCTCTGTAGGCACATTGCTGCTCCATGCTCTGTACACACACTGCTGCTCCATGCTCTGTACCCACACTGCAATAGAGAGTGGATTCCGCACCAGGTCAGTTTAAACAAACTTTGCTTTATTCAATCACGTACATGGCAAGCTAAAATCCATCACCACATGCTGACATGTTTCGGACGTTACACGTCCTTAATCATAGCATAGGTCAAGTGAACAGGAATGCTCTGTACACACACTGCTGCTCCATGCTCTGTAGACACACTGCTGCTCCATGCTCTGTACACACGCTGCTGCTCCATGCTCTGAACACACGCTGCTGCTCCATGCTCCGTACATACACTGCTGCTCTATGCTCTGTACACACACTGCTGCTCCATGCTCTGTACCCACACTGCTGCTCCATGCTCTGTACACACACTGCTCCTTTATGCTTTGTACATACACTGCTGCTCCATGCTCTGTACACACACTGCTGCTCTATGCTCTGTACGCACACTGCTGCTCTATGCTCTGTACGCACACTGCTGCTCTATGCTCTGTACGCACACTGCTGCTCTATGCTTTGTACATACACTGCTGCTCTATGCTCTGTACACACACTGCTGCTCCATGCTCTGTACACACACTGCTGCTCCATGCTCTGTACACACACTGCTGCTCCATGCTCTGTACACACACTGCTGCTCCATGCTCTGTACACACACTGCTGCTCCATGCTCTGTACATACACTGCTGCTCCATGCTCTGTACACACACTGCTGCTCCATGCTCTGGACGCACACTGCTGCTCTATGCTTTGTACATACACTGCTGCTCCATGCTCTGTACACACACTGCTGCTCCATGCTCTGTACACACACTGCTGCTCTATGCTTTGTACATACACTGCTGCTCCATGCTCTGTACACACACTGCTGCTCTATGCTTTGTACATACACTGCTGCTCCATGCTCTGTACACACACTGCTGCTCCATGCTCTGTACGCACACTGCTGCTCTATGCTTTGCACATACACTGCTGCTCCATGCTCTGTACACACTCTGCTGCTCTATGCTTTGTACATACACTGCTGCTCCATGCTCTGTACACACACTGCTGCTGCATGCTCTGTACACACACTGCTGCCCTATACTTTGTACATACACTGCTGCTCCATGCTCTGTACACACGCTGCTGCTACATCCAAAGTCAACTGTGGCCGGGAAAGAAAGGGGCAGTGCTGTGAGCAGCAGATATCTGCAGATATTCTGGTGTCTCAGCTTGTGCCTGTCCCCAGACACTGCACCAGCCCTGGTCTGAGGGGGAATTCTGGGCAGCTTAATACCCCCCTGTGTTTGCCTATGCAGTTCGTTTACTGCTCCAATGCATTTATCAGCATTAGCCTGAAATTGCGAGAACATTTTAGTCAAAATTCTTGAGACTCCGCATGAAGCGTCCAGCGGCAGTTGCGTTTGGCGATTCCAAACCCCCAAATGCAATTTGACAATAGAATGACTGGAACCGATGCTCGGTTTCAGCATTTAGCATCAGGCATTAGGCCTGTTCACACTTGTAAACACAAATCACAATCGCCTAACGGTTGCAATCTCGATTTTGCATTACTTCAGCGATTTTTCTGCAATTGCGTTTTGCGATTCTCATTGTAGTGAATAAGAATTGTGACGCAATCACCAGGAAAATGCTGCATGCAGAGCATTCGTGATCTGTGATCATCGCAAACGCATCGCAATCGATGCAGTGAGAGTAATTCCATAGGATTACTTGTGCAGCAGCGCTTTGCTGATCGCTGGAAAAAAGCCCCCGAGTGGGAATGGGCCCTTCCTTATTCTTTTGAAACAATAAACTGTGTTAAAGGACAACTGTAGCAAGAGTTTTGTGGATGCTGTCATATTTATTTTCTTTTAAGCAATACCAAGTACCTAGCTGTCCTGCTGATCCTCTGTCTCTAATACTTTAAGCCAGGGGTCTCAAACTCAATTTACCTGGGGGGCCGCAGGAGGCAAAGTCAGGATGAGGCTGGGCCACATAAGGAATTTCACAATCGCGGCGCATGGATCGCCGCCTCTGCCCGCCCCTTTCACTCTTCCTTCACAGAGAGGGGCGGGGAGAGGCGGCGATCCATGCGGCGATTGACGTCAGGAGGGGCAGAGCTGAAGCTGAAAGCTCTGCCCCTTCCAGGAAATGCCGGCGGATTGCCCCCCGGGTGATTTGGGGGCTCTGCAGCCCTCGTTTAGCGGCGGGGATGCGGCGGATTACTTGGGAGCACAGAAGCGAACTATAAGGAAGCTTTTGCCAGCGAGGGCCACAAAATATTGTATCGAGGGCCCCAAATGGCCCGCGGGCCGCGAGTTTGAGACCCCTGCTTTAAAGAGAACCCGAGGTGTGTTTAAAGAATGTTATCTGCATACAGAGGCTGGATCTGCCTATACAGCCCAGCCTCTGTTGCTATCCCAAACCCCACTAAGGTCCCCCTGCACTCTGCAATCCCTCATAAATCACAGCCGCGCTGTGAGGCTGTGTTTACATCTGTAGTGTCAGTCTCAGCTGCTCCCCCGCCTCCTGCATAGCTCTGGTCCCTGCCCCCGTCCCTTCTCTCCAATCAGCAGGGAGGGAAGGGATGCAGGCGGGACTGGAGTTCTGCAGGAGGCGGGGAGAGCAGCAGACTGACACTATAGAGATAAACACAGCCAGCTCTGACAAGCTGTTTGTCAGCAGCGTGGCTGTGATTTATGAGGGATTGCAGAGTGCAGGGGGACCTTAGGGGGGTTTGGGATAGCAACAGAGGCTGGGCTGTATAGGCAGATCCAGCCTCTGTATGCAGATAATATTCTTCAAACCCACCTCGGGTTCTCTTTAAGCCATAGACCATTGAACAAGCATGCAGCAGATCAGGGGTTTCTGACATTATTGTCAGAACTGCCAAGATTAGCTGCATGCTTGTTTCTGGTGTTATTCAGACACTACTGCAGCCAAATAGACCAAAAGGGCTGCCAGGCAACTGGTAATGTTTAAAAGGAAACAAATATGACAGCCTCCACATACCTCTCACTACAGTTCTCCTTTAAGTTAAAAAAATGATATAAAATCACTTTCAATCCAGAAAAAGAAATGACATTTACGCTTCTGAATGCATCACAAATGGCATAAGTGACTTTGCCTCCATCCAAAAATCGCGTGTTTGTGGCGGAGCTGTACAGCTTATTGTCGCTCTCGTTGCAGAGGTCAGTGGTGCCGCTACAGAATTCTAGATGGTGATGTCACTGCGCTTGTCTGTAGATGACACTTCATTCCGCAAATGAATGGAACTCATCCGGTGTGCACTCATCATCTCCTGCAATCAAAGGAACCAGAAGAATAGCACCTTACACTGAATATAGCTTGCACAATGTCATCCACAGAGCCTCGATTCCAGGACTCATTTATTGATAGGAAAAAAGAAAAAGACATTTCTGCAGGAGAGAGACGCTGCAGCCTCTTCTAGATCCCTGCGATATTTTCACAAGACATTGAGCACAAATAAAAATAAACAATTTGTGGGATTATGAAGCAAATACGCTCATTCCAGTAAGTACAACATAGTAACCAAGCAGCTCGGGGTGACCCAATACCACATGGAAAGTATAGGAGACTAAAAGAGACAAAAAGCCCTCCTACTAAAAAGCAATGCTTATTGCGGTCCAAGCTCTAACCCATAGAGCCATATCAATCCCTACCATGCACTGAGGAGGCCCATAGAGCCATATCAATCCCTACCATGCACTGAGGAGGACCAAAAGTCCCAAACAGGCTGTCTGCATGTGGGGTTGGTGTGGCTGTGTAAAATGTAAAGCTATGGGCTAGCTATACACCAGCGGTTCTGAATGCAAGCCTAGCTTCAGGAGCATAAAGAGAACATTTGCATATTCAGTAGTGGTGCATTATGGGTGACCACAGATGTTCACTTCGGCCTTGTTCACATTGCGTTCCGTTCACATGTTCGTCGACGTTGGGCGGTTTTTGAGGCCTATTTCTTTTCTTTATTCCCGGCGCTTGGGTGGGCGATTCGTTTTTGTGCTTAGCGGGTTTTCGAAGCGTTTTTTTCAGATCGGTTTTGTACTGGGTGGGCTATTTCTATGGATACACCTTAATAAAATGGGAATGGTTGGTGATATTAACTTCTTGTTTGTGGCACATTAGTATATGTGAGGGGGAAAACTTTTCAAGATGGGTGGTGACCATGGCGGCCATTTTTAAGTCGGCCATTTTGAATCCAACTTTTGTTTTTTCAATAGGAAGAGGGTCATGAGACACATCAAACTTATGAATTCCAGGAAACCATGTCAGCTTTACAGCACCACCCAGTGGTAGAAGAGGAGTGATGGAAGAGTCTCTTACAATCATCACCCCTATTCCACCACTGGGTGGTGCTGTAACACTGTCATGGTTTCCTGGATCCCCCATCTCATGTCATGTCCTGTGATCAAGACCCAGCAGACCTGTTGGAAGTTCAGAGCCACCGGTGAGGGAAGAGAAGAAGCCGTCCAGCACAGGTAACTTTAACTGTTCCCTGCCACCAGGGCCGGAGCTACCATAGGAAAAAATAGGCAGTTGCCCCAGGGCCCCAGAGCCTGTAGGGGCCCCCAAGTTGTCCCTCCCCCATCTGAACTGTTGCTCCCCAGGGACACTGCAGAGTCTGTTAAGTTTAGGGGATGATTGGGGGAGGGTCAGCAGCCAGCTCAGGGGCCCAGGAGGGAAATTTGGCTGCAACAAAGGGCCTCTGATGACGCTTTTTGGTCAGGGTGGTGTCTGTTGGGGGGCCCCAAGGCTAATCTTGCCCTAGGGCCCCATTGTTACTTGAACCGGCCCTGCCTGCCACCCGCTTGTTTGGCTGCACCAGGCAGCTAAACGAGATTTGCATGCAGATGTTTACATTGCACAGCACTTCAAACAAAAACAATTTGTTTGAAGCTGCTAATGGGTTAATAAACCATTCCTTTTTCTCTGCTTACAAGAGAGATCATACAGCAGCATGCAGCATCAATTTACAGAACTGATGTGCGTTTCAGATCAGAAGAAATCCCATATGAGGCTCTCCACAGCTGCCCTGCCCCCTGGACAATCAGAGCAGCCTATCACAGGAAGAGCGGAATTCCTGCTGATCATCACTAAAGCCCTGTTCTGCATGTTTACACAGCCTACCGCTGCAGCCTCCAACAGTGACACAGATCGTTTTCAAATGACTCACAAAAGAGGTGAAATCTTGCTCCTCTGTGGAAGGAACATCTCGTGAAGAGGCCAAAATCAATAAAGCAAGCTATTTGCATTAATGATCAGGCTGCATTTTTAAATCATTTTGTGGCGATTGCCTTAAAAGCACTGTTGTCCTTTAAGCTTGTCTCTGACTTGTGACACACACTAAAAGCGAATAAAGTTCTTCTTCTAAAAAGAAAAACAACAACCCTATAGAGCTTATTCACTACACTACATCAATGGAGATGAACCAAGGGCAATCAATCAGACTTCAGCTTACTAAAATTCAGTGCATAGCGCTCTTGTGCCATTCTAAATATGCCTGTCTGAGTGTCCATGATGCATAGAAGTCTTCTGGGACTCATCATTCAGTCTGCCTGGCATCCCGCAAGTACAGATGACTAACAGTTTCATGCAAGTCACCCCCGGTAGCTCTCCTGGCAGCGCAGAAGAGTTAAGGATCCTAGCCGAGATTTATGTCTACAGAAACGTGCCCTGAGTGTAAATCTCTTATTGATTAGGAAAGCAACATGATAGTTCCTATTAAAACTAGTTCAAAGAGGCAGCGTGGGAAACGTGATCCACCTCTAAGGAGCGAGGTCGTCATGTAACCAAGCTGGAGCTGCCGCAATAACCCAATTCAATCTTTAAATGCCATCAGTGCGGGAAATGTGATTGGTGTGAGAAGATGATGTACTGGGAAGCCAGGCATGAAATATAATAGTGAAGAATGAAAAATAAATATGACTAACTGGGTAGAAGGTGGGAAATATATATATATTTATATAATAGGATGTGGAATGAGAGAAAGAGTTTCAACTAATGGCAAACCAGATTGATTTGCAATCTCTATACAATTACGAGTTGGTAGAATTCTGCAGAAAATTGTTCCGTGCCCAAGGAGAGGTAGCATTAAAACTGAATTATAGGAGTAAATAGAAAATGTGATTAGCTTTCAAAATGGAAAGCCTGCCAAGTGGGGCTTTACCTCTAGGGAAACAATTACATTACTCTGCATAGGAATTCTCCAAACCAGGTTCGATCAGTGAAATATAACAAGAGACTAATGTAATATTGTCCACTGTTAGGGTAAAGGTGTAAAGCGGGAGTCTGGCCAGTGCTTTAGGCCTTGTTTACATTGATAGTCATATCAAGTGATAAAAAAGTGAACATTATTTTGGCGGGATTTAAAGCAGATCCTAGATGAAAAACGAACTATAGCAAGTAACTTGTCTATATATCTTATCTGAAGTTTAGATGGTTTACACAGTAAATCTGGCTGCATTAGTGTTGAGCCGAAATTTTCGAAATTTCGCGTTACTATAATTACGCATGCGAAATTTGCTATTACGATGCGAAATTATGGTAGCGTAATTGCCATTAAAATCGTAATTGAAAATACCGTACGCGTAATTTTCAATGCGTAATTTCGCGTTTCGTTCATAACGTAACTTCGCGTTAAACCATAATGTAATTTCGCGTTAAACCATAACGTAATTTCGCATTTCTTCGTAATTTCGCGAATTTCGTAATTACTTGTTAGCAGGGTTGCTCGCGAATTTTCGCCAAAGGCATTTTCGTCTGCATGGCGAATTTTGATGCGAAATAGCATTCCGTAACGCGAAAACAACGCGAAAATTAACGCTTACAGTAATATGAACTATCGCGAAATTACATTATGTAACTACGCTTACAAACGGTTGCATGCAAGGCAAACGTAATTTCGCGATACCCACTGTAATGCGAAAATTACGCTTACGCGGAATTTCGCGAAATCCTTCTTCATTACGATTATGTACTTACGGCCATAATCGTAATTACACTAATTACGCGAAATTTCGCATAATCGTAATTAAGTCATTACGCTCATCTCTAGGCTGCATACAGCTTACAGCATACAGCTTCAACAGTATGGCCCAGTGTACAACGAGCGGTTTTGGATGCGATCCGCCGGCCGCATCCGCCTGTAAAAACGCTTGGCTAATGTATTTCAATGGGCTGGTGCACACTGGCGGTTTGAGGTTTGCAGAAGCGTTTCTGCCTCAATGTAAAGTATAGGAAAAACGCTACATCAGAGCGGTTTGCCAGGCGTTTTTGTTACAGAAGCTGTTCAGTAACAGCTTTTTTTTTTTTTGTTTCACTTGTGTTTATTGAGGATATGTTTAAACAAGAACATATAAAACAAGCAGTAGTAAATGTCAACATGTTAGATACAACCAAGTGTACATAGGCTTATAGCAGGGCCCCCAACCGCCCCGTTTTCGGCGGGACGGTCCCGATTTTGGGGGGCCGTCCCGCTGTCCCGCGCTGCCCCCCCCTGGTCCCGGCCGCTGGGGAGTGAGGGGGAAAAAAGCCGATCGAGGCACCAGCCCGCCCGGTATGCGGCATGAATGGCCGCCGCCGCGGCCATCATTATCCTTCTCCCTCCTCCTAATAGGTCCCCCAGTGTCCCCTTCCCCCCCGCACAGTAATATGGGCAGCGGAGCGGGCAGTAAGTCTTACCACTGCCTCTCCGCTGCGTACCGGGATCTCCTTTGATCTCGCTTCCTGCTTCCTGTGACGTCACAGGAAGCAGGAAGATCAGAGGAGATCCCGGTACTCAGCGGAGAGGCAGTGGTAAGGCTTACTGACCGCTCCGCTGCCCATATTACTGTGCGGGGGGGGAAGGGGACACTGGGGGACCTATTAGGAGGAGGGAGAAGGATAATGATGGCGGCGGCGGCCATTCATGCCGCATACCGGGCGGGCTGGTGCCTCGATCGGCTTTTTTTCCCCCCTCTCTCTGCCTGGCCACCCCCCTCCTCCTTCTCCTCACCACCACCACCCCGGCACCCTCCCATTTGGGAGTAATTTAATAACAATTATTAAAAAAAACCTTTTTTTTTTCCTGGGGTGGGCGTGACTAGGGGGTTGGGGGCGTGGCCAGGGGTGTGGCCTAATTGTCCCGTTTTGGGACATTGAAATGTTGGGAGGTATGCTATTGTCTGTTAACCTGTGTGGGGAAGATATGGAGAGAATGAGGAGATAGATCCTGGGTCGAGAGAGTTTATAAGGAAAATGTTCAAGAGCATGGAGGTCGGCCCATTGTTAGGAGATCTATCATATCTTGATCAGGTTGTACAGTGACAGTAATAAATCTTAAAAGACAAAGAAGCCATATATGATAACAGTAACTTGAAAAACTTAAGGGGATAGGGATGGGGGAAGTAACTTGGAGGTCACACCAAAGGTTGTTGAGTGAGGTTAGAGGGGTCAATGTCAGTAAGGAAGAAGAGTCATGTTGTTGACCCTTGGATGCATCATACTGAGCATTAAATATGGTTATACAGATGAAGTGTTAGTAAGGACCTAAAGGTGGTGTATTAAGTATGCAGGTAGGGAGATGAGAGTGGAGCTAGGGAGGCATAAGATCGGGAGTATGGAGGACCCAAGGGTCCCAGACTTTGCGGAAGTGGGGTTCTGTGTCCCGTAGGAAAGCGGTCATTCGTTCCATATCCCTGGTCCAGTCTATTTTAAGCTTAATATCAGACAGAGTGGGAGGAGCGATGTTTTTCCAACAGGAGGCTATCGTCAGACGAACAGCCATAAGAATATGAGTAATTAGGCGTACGGTATGTCTAGGAGTATCTGCTGGAGGTTTACCTAAAATCATATAGATAGGATCGAGAGGGACCAGGACCCCAGTTATGGAAAGAATGAGTTGCTGTACTTCAGTCCATAGGGTGGCAATAACTGGGCAAAACCAGAAGATGTGTTCTAAGCTCCCCTTTTCATTGCATCCTCTCCAGCATAGGTTGGAAGAATCTGGGTACATTTTTGACAACCTATCTGGGGTAAGGTACCATCTGTACATGATTTTATATACGTTCTCTCTAATTTGTATACACATAGATGAGTGTTTGGCGTTTTCCCAAATATCTTCCCAATCTTCTAGTTGTATAGGCTGGGACAAGGCTGAGGCCCATTTGGACATGTATGAGTGGTCAGGGTTGGAGGTACCAGATTTAGTGTGAAGGAGGGTGTATATTTGAGAGATCAGACCTTTCTGATAGCCTTTAAGGATACAGATATGTTCAAAGGGAGTCGGTGAGGAAATAGTGGAATCTTTTTGCAAGATAGTTCGGAGAAAGTGGTTTATTTGGATGTATTCCAGGGAGTATAGCAAGGTGGAGGGCACTTTGTCTTCCAAGGCATGTCTGGTTAACAGTTGGCCAGTGAGGGGGTCTATCCAGTCGTGTAGATTGAAGAGGTTGAGGTTGTACCATCTAGATATTAATGCTTTGGACATTCCAGGAGGGAAAGCTGGGTTGCCCAGGACAGGTGTAAGAGGGGACGGGGATGATTTTAGCTTGGCTGTAGCTGCCGTCGAGCGCCAGATCTGTAGAGTAAAATTAATAGTAGGGAGAAGCGGAGGTGAACTTATTTTAGGTAAGGGATATGACCATATCAAAGAGGCGAGGGAGGTAGGTTGAAGGCTGAGAGCCTCTATAAGGCCCCATTTAGTGTAGACTTTAAGATCAGTCCATTCTCTCAACTGACGAAGATGGGCAGCGTGGTAGTAGTGTCGAAGGTGGGGGAGGCCTAGTCCTCCTTGTTCTCTGGGTGAAAGGAGTACAGAAGCCTGAACTCTCGTTTTTTTGTGATTCCACACAAATTTGGAGAAAGCTGTTTGCAACTTCGTCAGTTGAGAGGAAGGGACCGAGACAGGGAGGGTCTCGAAGAGGTAAAGTAGTCGGGGGAGAATATTCATTTTTAGTGTATAAATTCTTCCTATCCAGGAGATCTTGTAAGCGGTCCATTTGTGGAGGTCCTGCAAGATCTGTTGGATGAGGGAGGGAAAGTTATGTTTATATAGCGTTGAATAAGTGGGTGTCAGGTAGATGCCTAAGTATTTGAGGGTTTGCCACTTATAAGGATAGTGTTGTTTTAAAGAATCTAATAGTTCAGGGGGAATTTTAACCGGTAGAGCTTCAGTTTTGTCTTTATTTAGCCGAAAGCCTGATAGGGATTCATAGGTATTAAGGGTATTGTGTAAAGCGGGGAGGGAAATAAGGGGGTTCGTGATTGTAAGGAGGATATCGTCGGCAAACAGGGAAATTTTGAATTCATGCTGTCCCATCTGGACGCCTGATATGTCCACATTTATTCTGATGGCGGTGGCTAGGGGTTCAATACTGAGGGCAAAGAGGAGAGGGGAGAGGGGGCATCCCTGTCTTGTACCGTTACGAATCTGAAATGCATTGGGTGAGGCCATGGGGAGTTTTACTGTTGCTGATGGGGAGGAATAAAGAAAGTGGAGGATGGTTATGAAGGGTCCACTGAACCCTTGGTGTTGGAGGACTTGGAATAGGAAGGGCCAGGATAGGCGGTCAAAGGCCTTCTCTGCATCTAAACTAAGAAGCAGAGAAGGCCTGTCCGAACGGTTCATGAGAGAGATGAGGTCTATGGCTCGCCGCGTGTTGTCGCCAGCCTGTCGGTTCAGGATGAACCCCACTTGATCGTTGTTTATAAGCCTCGGTAGGATAGGGTTGAGACGGTTGGCGAGGGTTTTAGTTATAATTTTAAGGTCAGAGTTAAGAAGCGAAATAGGGCGGTAGCTCTGTGGTAGTTGGGGATCTTTCCCCTCCTTAGGGATGACTGTTAGAAGGGAGTTTAGTATGGTAGAGGGGGGAGAGTCTCCTTTCATGATTTTATTCTCTAGGTTTGTTAAGTGAGGGATCAGTATTGTCTGAAAATTTTTGTAGTAGGAGTAGGGGTGACCATTCGGTCCTGGGGACTTAGAGGAAGGGAGAGATTTAAGTACTTCTGATATTTCTTCACTGGTAATTGGAGTGTTTAGGGAGGTAAGTTCCTCGTCGGTTAGTTTAGGGAGTTGAAGTTGGCCTAAGAAGGATGTAACTCTGGTAAAATAAGAGGGGTCTGAGGAGGAGTCAGGAAGGTTGTAGAGTTGTTCATAGTAGGACGTAAAGATTTGTGCTATTTAAGTGGGGTTGTAGTGCGTAGATCCTTCAGGGTCCTTCATGGCATATATTGCTTGGAAGGATCCCTTAGGATTTAATTTACGGGCCAGAATTGTATGAGGTTTGTTTCCCCTTTCGAAGAAAAGTTGGCGTGACCATTTTAGACTTTTCTCCAACTGTGCTGTTTGGAGGGAGCGAATTTCCTGTTTCAGTTTCTGTATGTTTGAGAAAGAGTCCTGGGTAGGTAGTGATTTGTAGTTGACATATGCGTCACTAAGGGTTTTGGTTAATTGGGTCAGTTTCCGAGAAAGAGTGTATTTACGTTTGGAGCCCTCTGCGATGAATAGGCCCCTGACGAAAGCCTTGTGCGCTTCCCAAGCCATCCCCATAGAGGAGACTGATGGTAGATTGGTTATGAAGAAGGAGTGAAGTTCTTCAGTTAGTTTAGCGAAAATTTTTTTTATCGTGCAGTAAAGTTTCGTTAAGTCTCCAATATAGGGGTTTGTGGGTTGGGCGCAGCCAATCTAGTTCAACTGAGACAGTGTGGTGGTCAGACCATGCAGTGGGGCGGATATTTGCTTGGATCAGTGATGGTATGGTGTAGTTTTTGGAAAAGAAGTAATCTATACGAGAGTGGCTGGCGTGAGGAAGGGAGAAGAAAGTGTATTCCCTAGCAGTGGGGTTGGAGATCCTCCAGAGATCAAATAGACCATTCTGGCGCATCAGGGTCCTAAATTTTCTGGATTGTCGGTTATGCAGGGGAAATGTTGGCATGTCAGGGGTTATGCTTCTGTCTTTTATAGTGGAGAACGCTAAGTTAAAATCACCTCCTAGCAGAAGAGAGCCTACGGTAACTTTGTGTAGTTTGGCAAGGAAGTTTGAGAGAAAAGAGATTTGATTAGTGTTAGGTACATAGACATTAGCTAGCGTTATAGGTTTGCCTGCTAGTGAGCCTAATAATATTAGGAAATGCCCTTTGCGGTCCTTGATGGTTTTTGTTATATGGAGAGGGAGGCCCTTTTTACAGATAATTGCTACCCCAGCTCGCTTCTTAGGTCCTGAGGCTAAGAACACTTCTGGATATGCCCTGTTGTGGAGGCGTACGGAGTCCTGTGAAGATAAGTGGGTCTCTTGCAAAAAAGCAGGGTCTATAGCAAGACTCCGAAGGTCTCGCATTAGGGAACTCCTCTTTTGGGGGATGTTTAGGCCCTTACAATTTAAAGTATACAATTTAACCATTGTCAAGATAATCAACAAGCAATACAGTACAATCAACAATCAATTGGTGTGAAAAAGGTGTACAATAACCGGGGTAAGGTAAGTATAACTTGATAGCATCATTGAGGGAAGGGGGGAACAAGGAGGGGATAAGACCACTGGAAAAACTGTGGTCGCCACGGGTAACAACTAACAGTAGTTGTTGGGGCAGGAGCCAGACGAGGGCCCCTGGGTCTTCCCAAGTCCAGGGGGTCTCGGAAGTGACTCCTCGGAGGATCATGAGGGTAGTCCAAGTAGGTCGATTCAAATCCCCAGACCAAGAGCCCGGAGCGTAGTAAATCAAGAAGGACTGTAAGCATTATCTGCGGTCAGTGCACCCTTGATATTAGAGTGTATCTAAGGAGAGATGGAGGGTTATGCAGATCACGATAGTTCTCCAGATGTTTGGGATTCCATCCTTGATGGAGAGTCTGGATAAGCTAGGCTGCGTACAGGTATCCGTGACCAGTCCGACAGTTGTCGCATTTTCCTAGGTGGTGAGATTGCAGAGGGAGAGCGTGGATGTGAATTAGTGAGCTGAGTAGAAAGACGTAGGCCCATTTGTTTGAGAAACATGGGGGCATCGTCCAGATCTGAGAGAGTAAAAGTGGCTCCATTGCGGTTAACAATCAGTTTAAATGGGAAGCCCCATCGGTAAGCAATTATAGCATCTTGCAGGAGCTGAGTAACAGGTTTGAGGGCCCTGCGTTTTGTTAGTGTAATGAGGGATAAATCATTAAAGATAGAGAGGTCATCTCCTTTAAAAGAGATTGAAGAGATGTTGCGAGCTGCTTTCAGGAGGATTTCTTTTGCCTCATAGTAGTGCATGCGGACTATAACATCTTTGGGCCTCTTAGAAGCTGTCTGTCTTTCTCCTAGTGAGCGATGTGCTCTGTCCATTCTCCAGAGTTCATCCGGTGTATCAGGGGCTAAAGATTTATACAGTTCAGTCAGATGAGGTATCAGTTGGGGAGAAGTTACAGACATAGAGATTCCCTTTATTCTTAAATTTTGTCTCCTGTCTCGATTTTCCTGGTCCTCTTGTGAGGATCTCAGGAATTTTATGTCTGATTGCATCAGACGCTGTTCTTCCTCGATATCTTTCTGTTTAATATTAAGTGCCTCCATTTTCTCCTCTATAACATTTGTGCGTTCCCCCAAGCTGCTGATTTCCCCTTTCAAATCATGTACCGCTGAGAGTATTACCTGCTGTAGTGAGTCGTGCAGGGAGCGGTAGTGCCTTTCCAGGGTTGCCTCTAGAAGATCCGCTGTCAGTGGGGGCGGAGGAGTTTGATGGGAGGAAGCTGTGTCAGGCTGCATAATGGGGCCGGCGCCATCTTGCTGGTCCGGAGCACGGAGAAACCGCTCCATTGTGCCCGCTTGTGTGGGCTGTTTGGGCCCGGATTTTGCTGCCATCTGGTCGGGCGGGTGTTCGGGTGCGCGTCCCTGATCTGTGCCGCGCTATGGGGGCGGATGAGAGGCTACGTGCGGCTGCGGTAAGGCTGCGAGGGGCTGGAGCTCGGGATCTAAGCGGCCATCTTGGATCCGCCGCGCATGCGTCCTCGTTCAGTAACAGCTTTTACTGTAACAATATGTGTAATCTGCTACACAAAAACGCATCAAAAACCGCTAGGTATGTTTAGAAAACCTCTCTAAACATGCCTAGAATCGCTCTAAAATCAGCTCCAAAAACCGCTAGCGTTTTGTGGATCTGCTAGCCGTTTTGGTGTGCACTGGGCCTTAATGATTATTTCTTCCTGTGATCAAATGAGAGCAGCCATATTCTGCTTGTCAAAATTACACAGGCAAGCTGCTCTGCATCTCCATCCCTCAGCCTGTGAAAACTCTACTCCCCTCTCCTCCTCTCCTCTCTGCCCTATTGCCTCTGAATGCTCAGCAACTCCCGGCTGGTAACGCCTCCTCCTCCTTCGGGAAAAGCCTCCTTCTCCCCAGACTGAGACTGGGACTCAGAATGCCTAGGGACTGGATCTGTGGGTGCGGCGTGCTTAGTTTATATGAAATTAGCCTATAGACAAGTCACATAACATTTATATTGCGCTTTTCTCTTGTGGTCATAGCACTTGAGCTGCTGCCACAAAGGGGCACTCGGTAGGCACTGGGCAGTGTTAGGGAGTCATGCCCAAGGACTCCTAACTGAAAAAGTACTGGCTGACTGAACAGAAAGAGCCAAGATTTGAACTTAGGTTGCCTGTGTAATAGGCAGAGCCCCTATGCTAGGTAAACACGATACAATTTTTTTAGCAGATTTACCTGCCAAATCGATTTTTTTCCAACATGTCTATTCTGAATTTCGATTGATTTTCCAATCGGTTTCCATAAAAGTGCACGGAAATCAATCAGAAAATCGTCCGAAATTCAGATTGGACACGTTGAAAAAAATCAATGTGGCAGGTAAATCTGCCAGAAAATTGTATTGTATTGATCAGGTTGTACAGTGACAGTAATAAATCTTAAAAGACAAAGAAGCCATATATGATAACAGTAACTTGAAAAACTTAAGGGGATAGGGATGGGGGAAGTAACTTGGAGGTCACACCAAAGGTTGTTGAGTGAGGTTAGAGGGGTCAATGTCAGTAAGGAAGAAGAGTCATGTTGTTGACCCTTGGATGCATCATACTGAGCATTAAATATGGTTATACAGATGAAGTGTTAGTAAGGACCTAAAGGTGGTGTATTAAGTATGCAGGTAGGGAGATGAGAGTGGAGCTAGGGAGGCATAAGATCGGGAGTATGGAGGACCCAAGGGTCCCAGACTTTGCGGAAGTGGGGTTCTGTGTCCCGTAGGAAAGCGGTCATTCGTTCCATATCCCTGGTCCAGTCTATTTTAAGCTTAATATCAGACAGAGTGGGAGGAGCGATGTTTTTCCAACAGGAGGCTATCGTCAGACGAACAGCCATAAGAATATGAGTAATTAGGCGTACGGTATGTCTAGGAGTATCTGTTGGAGGTTTACCTAAAATCATATAGATAGGATCGAGAGGGACCAGGACCCCAGTTATGGAAAGAATGAGTTGCTGTACTTCAGTCCATAGGGTGGCAATAACTGGGCAAAACCAGAAGATGTGTTCTAAGCTCCCCTTTTCATTGCATCCTCTCCAGCATAGGTTGGAAGAATCTGGGTAAATTTTTGACAACCTATCTGGGGTAAGGTACCATCTGTACATGATTTTATATACGTTCTCTCTAATTTGTATACACATAGATGAGTGTTTGGCGTTTTCCCAAATATCTTCCCAATCTTCTAGTTGTATAGGCTGGGACAAGGCTGAGGCCCATTTGGACATGTATGAGTGGTCAGGGTTGGAGGTACCAGATTTAGTGTGAAGGAGGGTGTATATTTGAGAGATCAGACCTTTCTGATAGCCTTTAAGGATACAGATATGTTCAAAGGGAGTCGGTGAGGAAATAGTGGAATCTTTTTGCAAGATAGTTCGGAGAAAGTGGTTTATTTGGATGTATTCCAGGGAGTATAGCAAGGTGGAGGGCACTTTGTCTTCCAAGGCATGTCTGGTTAACAGTTGGCCAGTGAGGGGGTCTATCCAGTCGTGTAGATTGAAGAGGTTGAGGTTGTACCATCTAGATATTAATGCTTTGGACATTCCAGGAGGGAAAGCTGGGTTGCCCAGGACAGGTGTAAGAGGGGACGGGGATGATTTTAGGTTGGCTGTAGCTGCCGTCGAGCGCCAGATCTGTAGAGTAAAATTAATAGTAGGGAGAAGCGGAGGTGAACTTATTTTAGGTAAGGGATATGACCATATCAAAGAGGCGAGGGAGGTAGGTTGAAGGCTGAGAGCCTCTATAAGGCCCCATTTAGTGTAGACTTTAAGATCAGTCCATTCTCTCAACTGACGAAGATGGGCAGCGTGGTAGTAGTGTCGAAGGTGGGGGAGGCCTAGTCCTCCTTGTTCTCTGGGTGAAAGGAGTACAGAAGCCTGAACTCTCGTTTTTTTGTGATTCCACACAAATTTGGAGAAAGCTGTTTGCAACTTCGTCAGTTGAGAGGAAGGGACCGAGACAGGGAGGGTCTCGAAGAGGTAAAGTAGTCGGGGGAGAATATTCATTTTTAGTGTATAAATTCTTCCTATCCAGGAGATCTTGTAAGCGGTCCATTTGTGGAGGTCCTGCAAGATCTGTTGGATGAGGGAGGGAAAGTTATGTTTATATAGCGTTGAATAAGTGGGTGTCAGGTAGATGCCTAAGTATTTGAGGGTTTGCCACTTATAAGGATAGTGTTGTTTTAAAGAATCTAATAGTTCAGGGGGAATTTTAACCGGTAGAGCTTCAGTTTTGTCTTTATTTAGCCGAAAGCCTGATAGGGATTCATAGGTATTAAGGGTATTGTGTAAAGCGGGGAGGGAAATAAGGGGGTTCGTGATTGTAAGGAGGATATCGTCGGCAAACAGTGAAATTTTGAATTCATGCTGTCCCATCTGGACGCCTGATATGTCCACATTTAATCTGATGGCGGTGGCTAGGGGTTCAATACTGAGGGCAAAGAGGAGAGGGGAGAGGGGGCATCCCTGTCTTGTACCGTTACGAATCTGAAATGCATTGGGTGAGGCCATGGGGAGTTTGACTGTTGCTGATGGGGAGGAATAAAGAAAGTGGAGGATGGTTATGAAGGGTCCACTGAACCCTTGGTGTTGGAGGACTTGGAATAGGAAGGGCCAGGATAGGCGGTCAAAGGCCTTCTCTGCATCTAAACTAAGAAGCAGAGAAGGCCTGTCCGAACGGTTCATGAGAGAGATGAGGTCTATGGCTCGCCGCGTGTTGTCGCCAGCCTGTCGGTTCAGGATGAACCCCACTTGATCGTTGTTTATAAGCCTCGGTAGGATAGGGTTGAGACGGTTGGCGAGGGTTTTAGTTATAATTTTAAGGTCAGAGTTAAGAAGCGAAATAGGGCGGTAGCTCTGTGGTAGTTGGGGATCTTTCCCCTCCTTAGGGATGACTGTTAGAAGGGAGTTTAGTATGGTAGAGGGGGGAGAGTCTCCTTTCATGATTTTATTCTCTAGGTTTGTTAAGTGAGGGATCAGTATTGTCTGAAAATTTTTGTAGTAGGAGTAGGGGTGACCATTCGGTCCTGGGGACTTAGAGGAAGGGAGAGATTTAAGTACTTCTGATATTTCTTCACTGGTAATTGGAGTGTTTAGGGAGGTAAGTTCCTCGTCGGTTAGTTTAGGGAGTTGAAGTTGGCCTAAGAAGGATGTAACTCTGGTAGAATAAGAGGGGTCTGAGGAGGAGTCAGGAAGGTTGTAGAGTTGTTCATAGTAGGACGTAAAGATTTGTGCTATTTTAGTGGGGTTGTAGTGCGTAGATCCTTCAGGGTCCTTCATGGCATATATTGCTTGGAAGGATCCCTTAGGATTTAACTTACGGGCCAGAATTGTATGAGGTTTGTTTCCCCTTTCGAAGAAAAGTTGGCGTGACCATTTTAGACTTTTCTCCAACTGTGCTGTTTGGAGGGAGCGAATTTCCTGTTTCAGTTTCTGTATGTTTGAGAAAGAGTCCTGGGTAGGTAGTGATTTGTAGTTGACATATGCGTCACTAAGGGTTTTGGTTAATTGGGTCAGTTTCCGAGAAAGAGTGTGTGATGATTTGCTCAGCTGCCTGTGCAGGCAGCCAGCCTTTTGACCATTGTGTAGGTTTGCATGCTGCAGGACTCTGGAAAGAACAGCTTCTGTCAGTTTTGCAGCTTGTGCTTGCAGAGGAATTTGCATACGTTGTCATGCAAATTGCCTGGCCACATTCATTGGAGGCGTGTACTATAAGTACTATGTCTTTCCCACAATGCTTCGCTGTTCATAAGGATTTCGTCCTATGTAACACTCCTGGTGGGGTGTCAGCCTTGCTCTCTGTTTGAACATCAGCTTAGAGTAATTCCTAAATCTGCGCTAGGCAGATTTCCCTAGTGCTGTTAGGATTGTATTATCTGTATTGCCTGTTCTGTCTTGTCTTGCCTGTTTGCCATTGTCCTGTCCCTATGGTGGTTGACAGGAAATGGTTCTGATCTCTGTTCTTGGAGTATAGCTGGTGCAGCGGTTGCTACCAGCTATCTCTTCTGTTCTGTCTCCTGGGATCGCACTAGCTACTTTTTGCTAGCGCCGGGGATCCTTCTGTTCTGTCTCCTGGGATCGCGCTAGCTACTTTTCGCTAGCGCTGGGGATCCTTCTGTTCTGTCTTCTGGGATCGCGCTGGCCACTTTTCGCTGGCGCTGGGGATCCTTCTGTTCTGTCTCCTGGGATCGCGCTGGCCACTTTTCGCTGGCGCTGGGGATCCTTCTGTTCTGCTACTCTGTACTTGGATCGCGCTAGCCACTTTTCGCTAGTGCTGTGGATCCTATCTCTCGCTTGTCCCTGTTTTCGTGTGTCTGTCTGCTACGCTTGCTGGAGGCTCGGTGAGGTAACCGTTAAGCAAGCGCTCGCGTCCTCTGTTTCATGTTTGTCTGTTAATGGTTAGTTAGGCGTGCTTGTCTCTATTGTGCTTATCACGTGGAGACCGCGCATAACCGCGTGCACTGTTGCGAATGAGTGCGGTGTTCGTGGTTAGCTAGCATTTGTTATTTTCCGTATCTCCTCATTGTATTATTTGCTGTGCCTTTGCTAACCTCGTATTCTGTTCTGATCTGCCTTGTGTCTTGTCTGGCGATCGCACCTCTCGCGATCGCGTTCCTATTTCATATCTGCTGTTGTGTGTGTGCGGTTGCGGGGTGGCGACTGGATTGGCACACACACATACAACCTGTCCCTTTGCTCATTTTCATTCGCAATCGCCTCTCTTGCGATTGCGTTCTGCGTTTTGTACAATTCCTGTCTGGCATTTGTGGAGGTACAGAGGATTGGTTCCTCTGCACTCCCCAGCGCCATCTGCCGACAGGAATTTTCCCTCTACGGGTGCGTAGCACCTTTTGCTGGGTTCCTGCAAATTATACGCTTGTGGAGGATTTCCGCCGTGTCAGCGCACGCGTTGTGCGCTGATCACGGGGAAAGTTCCACAATCGTTACAGTATGAACAGCCCAACCCAAAACCCCAGTGTAGACGGAAATTCCGATTTGTATGATTTTGTCGAGTTTGGGTCCTGTGTCTTTAAGAGCTTTAAAAGGCTTAATTCAGAGACCAAGGCGGAATTTCTTTCTGAATGTGTGAGGTTTTGCCTGAATCCCACCTTTCAGATTTCTGATCCGTCCACGTCGGCTCTTCTGTTTGCCTATGTGCTCTTAAAAGACGATTTGTTCACCTGGGCATATAATCTGTTAAAAATCAATTCTTGGAATGGTAATCTGTATCAGTTGCTTGCAGAGATATTCTCTCACTGGTTTAAACTGCCTGGCTTACCACCTGCTCTGATTGAGTGTGTAGCTGCTGATAAGTCAGCTGATCTTTCCCTTCCATGCAAAACCTTTCAGTATGACAATCAGTTCAATGTGTCTGTTGCCACTTCAGGTTTTAAACAGCAGACATGCAAAGTGGCGAAAAGGAGAAAAACTAAAAAACGCAAGCATCGGAATAAAACACTCCCTATTGATGTTTGTAATGATGTTGTTCCGTCTCCGGCTTTTTTGCCCCAATCCAAAGCTTATGTGGATCCTGCTATAGGTAGGATCGCACACTACATTAAAGCAGTTAAAAAATGTGTTCTTGTTCCTGAACTCCAACCCTATGGAGATTATGTGGATACTGGCCTGTTTGAACCCCCATTTGCTTCCTGGGATGTTGGGGCCTTGCTGGAGGAATTCGATTTTGATTGGAAAGCTTTTTGCGATTTTTACATCGCAAAAAGCGAAGATGTCTTGAATGCTTGTCTTGACTCTATGTACCTTCTGATTGATTCCGATGAATGTGACAAGGATGATGTGGATCTGGTGATCTATGTATGGCAAACGATTTTGGATGAGTTGCACACACACCAACCAATTGATTCCAATAAAGAGACGTTGTCGGATGATTGTTCCTGCCTTTCTGGGGTAAAGCATGTGAGTCTTGACTTTGTGCAATCTGAAATGAATGAGTGTGCCGCTGTGGTTGATTCCTGTGCGAATCCTGAAGGATTCGCTCCTGACAGTGTGCAGTTTGAATCTGTGCGATCTGATGCCTGTTTCTCGGATGTTCCTGCAGATTGTGATCGGCATAAGTCTGCCGGTTTCCTCAAGGATGTGTGGGATCCTTTGTCATTTAGAAACAGATCTTTGAGATCTTCCGTCTGTGACCCTGCTATGGGGAAAAGTTCTCGACTATGCAGCGTCAAAAGTAAATTTAATATGCCTAATAAAGTTTGTCCTGTTGATGTCACTATTTCTTCTGCAGATGAGTCTCTGTCTCACCCTGTTCACACCTGTAAGGGCCCGTTGCCTGGGGACAGTTGCTCCAGCGTTTCGGTCCTAGATGCCTTGCAGTCTGCTCCGCAGATCGCTGAGGTTTGCGCTATAGAAGCGTCAGTTTCACAACCTAAAGTGAATTTTGATTCGCAGGTTTTGCGTTCTGATTCCTTGGATTCGACATTGTTAGCCGAATCTAAGAGTGAGACAGCGCTTCGGTTTTGCGAATCTAATGCTGAACCCTCTTTGCCTTATTCAGAGACGCTTTCTCTGAATCTGCCCTGTACCATGAATAAAAACATGATCTCCACTTGCACTGACATTTGTGAGTCCCTTTCTTGTTTTGAGAAAAATGCTGATTCTGCACCCTGTACTCTGGATGAGTTAATATTGCCTTGTACAATGTCTCCTGCAGTGCCCCTAGAGGCTCGTCTAGGTATTGCTGCTATACTCACCTGTTTTTCTGCAGTTTTGGAGTTGCAAGCTAGTTTGACTGCTACGCAGAATTCGGGGTGCAGTGAGATTAAAGTTGGGGAGTCAGTGTGTGTTCTAGTAGATATTCCTGTACATTCCGCTCATGATGATGAGATCCAGTCTCAGTTTATAGTGGAACCTTCCCTGGGACATTTGCCCTGTCCACAAAATAAAGTTCTAGTTTTGCCCTGTAACATGGATAGTTCAGAATCCTTCTCAGAAAACTTGAAAAATTATGTTCCTGAAGTTTTGTCTGATGTTCTGGAGGTCTCCGAGTTCCTCCCAAAGGGAGCAGAACTTGTAGGAGATGTCTCCTGCCCCCCAAGTCCTTCTGAGGTGTTGCCCACTTCAGTAGGCATTGCTGTTGTGCTGACTACCTTTGCAGCTCTGGTGGAGCTTCACTCATATGTAGTCAATGATGATATTGCAGTCACAGAAATTTCTGAATTTGAGTCCGAGTCTTCTTTTGAAAGTCCAGTGCTTGAGACCATTGCTCGTGATGATTCTCTGCCCGGTCCTGGTTTTGGTTTCCTCGTGTCGGACTCTGAGGTTGGCAGTTCCCCGACATGTCCTGAGGTTTCTCCTGTGCTGGTGTACCCCAGTGTGCTCTGTGACCCAGAAAGCCCAAGTGTGCCTCGGTTACCAGCGTACTCAGATGCTTCCTCGGTGGAGACATGCTCTGATATGGCCTGCCTGCTTGCATGCCCAGAAGTGGTCCCTGAAAGTCTTGATCTTGATGGGGGTCCTCGTAATTCTGAATCCGGAATTGTCATTGGTTCCATGGGGGTTCTTGGTAATTCTCCATGTGAGCCTGGTGATTGTTCTGCCCTCTTGGGATCTCTGTGGAGCTTCAAAAGGTTCTGGGAGATTCCGGGAGAAATTTTGCTTGGTACCCTGGATAAGATCAACGGTGGCTTTTGTGTTGTAAGGGACACTTCGAACAGGTATTGTGGCAGGTTTGGTATTTTCAGACGCTCCTTGGAAGGTGGTGGGTATTGTCTGGAGGGTGTCGATGGCTTCTTCTCTGGCTTTCACAGTCCTGATGGGTGTTATACTGAGACTGGTAGTACTGATGGGCATGTTTCGGTGGCTTCTGTTTCCGATGAGGTCGGTTTCGGGTGGACTGACTCTGGAATTGGACCTTGTCGGGCTGCCCCGACCTTCATGAGTCTTCAGTTTGAGTCTGTTGCTAATAGCAGTTTTGAGGGTCGTCTGGAATTCGACCCTGGAGGGGGGGGTACTGTGATGATTTGCTCAGCTGCCTGTGCAGGCAGCCAGCCTTTTGACCATTGTGTAGGTTTGCATGCTGCAGGACTCTGGAAAGAACAGCTTCTGTCAGTTTTGCAGCTTGTGCTTGCAGAGGAATTTGCATACGTTGTCATGCAAATTGCCTGGCCACATTCATTGGAGGCGTGTACTATAAGTACTATGTCTTTCCCACAATGCTTCGCTGTTCATAAGGATTTCGTCCTATGTAACACTCCTGGTGGGGTGTCAGCCTTGCTCTCTGTTTGAACATCAGCTTAGAGTAATTCCTAAATCTGCGCTAGGCAGATTTCCCTAGTGCTGTTAGGATTGTATTATCTGTATTGCCTGTTCTGTCTTGTCTTGCCTGTTTGCCATTGTCCTGTCCCTATGGTGGTTGACAGGAAATGGTTCTGATCTCTGTTCTTGGAGTATAGCTGGTGCAGCGGTTGCTACCAGCTATCTCTTCTGTTCTGTCTCCTGGGATCGCACTAGCTACTTTTTGCTAGCGCCGGGGATCCTTCTGTTCTGTCTCCTGGGATCGCGCTAGCTACTTTTCGCTAGCGCTGGGGATCCTTCTGTTCTGTCTTCTGGGATCGCGCTGGCCACTTTTCGCTGGCGCTGGGGATCCTTCTGTTCTGTCTCCTGGGATCGCGCTGGCCACTTTTCGCTGGCGCTGGGGATCCTTCTGTTCTGCTACTCTGTACTTGGATCGCGCTAGCCACTTTTCGCTAGTGCTGTGGATCCTATCTCTCGCTTGTCCCTGTTTTCGTGTGTCTGTCTGCTACGCTTGCTGGAGGCTCGGTGAGGTAACCGTTAAGCAAGCGCTCGCGTCCTCTGTTTCATGTTTGTCTGTTAATGGTTAGTTAGGCGTGCTTGTCTCTATTGTGCTTATCACGTGGAGACCGCGCATAACCGCGTGCACTGTTGCGAATGAGTGCGGTGTTCGTGGTTAGCTAGCATTTGTTATTTTCCGTATCTCCTCATTGTATTATTTGCTGTGCCTTTGCTAACCTCGTATTCTGTTCTGATCTGCCTTGTGTCTTGTCTGGCGATCGCACCTCTCGCGATCGCGTTCCTATTTCATATCTGCTGTTGTGTGTGTGCGGTTGCGGGGTGGCGACTGGATTGGCACACACACATACAACCTGTCCCTTTGCTCATTTTCATTCGCAATCGCCTCTCTTGCGATTGCGTTCTGCGTTTTGTACAATTCCTGTCTGGCATTTGTGGAGGTACAGAGGATTGGTTCCTCTGCACTCCCCAGCGCCATCTGCCGACAGGAATTTTCCCTCTACGGGTGCGTAGCACCTTTTGCTGGGTTCCTGCAAATTATACGCTTGTGGAGGATTTCCGCCGTGTCAGCGCACGCGTTGTGCGCTGATCACGGGGAAAGTTCCACAATCGTTACAGAGTGTATTTACGTTTGGAGCCCTCTGCGATGAATAGGCCCCTGACGAAAGCCTTGTGCGCTTCCCAAGCCATCCCCATAGAGGAGACTGATGGTAGATTGGTTATGAAGAAGGAGTGAAGTTCTTCAGTTAGTTTAGCGAAATTTTTTTTTATCGTGCAGTAAAGTTTCGTTAAGTCTCCAATATAGGGGTTTGTGGGTTGGGCGCAGCCAATCTAGTTCAACTGAGACAGTGTGGTGGTCAGACCATGCAGTGGGGCGGATATTTGCTTGGATCAGTGATGGTATGGTGTAGTTTTTGGAAAAGAAGTAATCTATACGAGAGTGGCTGGCGTGAGGAAGGGAGAAGAAAGTGTATTCCCTAGCAGTGGGGTTGGAGATCCTCCAGAGATCAAATAGACCATTCTGGCGCATCAGGGTCCTAAATTTTCTGGATTGTCGGTTATGCAGGGGAAATGTTGGCATGTCAGGGGTTATGCTTCTGTCTTTTATAGTGGAGAACGCTAAGTTAAAATCACCTCCTAGCAGAAGAGAGCCTACGGTAACTTTGTGTAGTTTGGCAAGGAAGTTTGAGAGAAAAGAGATTTGATTAGTGTTAGGTACATAGACATTAGCTAGCGTTATAGGTTTGCCTGCTAGTGAGCCTAATAATATTAGGAAATGCCCTTTGCGGTCCTTGATGGTTTTTGTTATATGGAGAGGGAGGCCCTTTTTACAGATAATTGCTACCCCAGCTCGCTTCTTAGGTCCCGAGGCTAAGAACACTTCTGGATATGCCCTGTTGTGGAGGCGTACGGAGTCCTGTGAAGATAAGTGGGTCTCTTGCAAAAAAGCAGGGTCTATAGCAAGACTCCGAAGGTCTCGCATTAGGGAACTCCTCTTTTGGGGGATGTTTAGGCCCTTACAATTTAAAGTATACAATTTAACCATTGTCAAGATAATCAACAAGCAATACAGTACAATCAACAATCAATTGGTGTGAAAAAGGTGTACAATAACCGGGGTAAGGTAAGTATAACTTGATAGCATCATTGAGGGAAGGGGGGAACAAGGAGGGGATAAGACCACTGGAAAAACTGTGGTCGCCACGGGTAACAACTAACAGTAGTTGTTGGGGCAGGAGCCAGACGAGGGCCCCTGGGTCTTCCCAAGTCCAGGGGGTCTCGGAAGTGACTCCTCGGAGGATCATGAGGGTAGTCCAAGTAGGTCGATTCAAATCCCCAGACCAAGAGCCCGGAGCGTAGTAAATCAAGAAGGACTGTAAGCATTATCTGCGGTCAGTGCACCCTTGATATTAGAGTGTATCTAAGGAGAGATGGAGGGTTATGCAGATCACGATAGTTCTCCAGATGTTTGGGATTCCATCCTTGATGGAGAGTCTGGATAAGCTAGGCTGCGTACAGGTATCCGTGACCAGTCCGACAGTTGTCGCATTTTCCTAGGTGGTGAGATTGCAGAGGGAGAGCGTGGATGTGAATTAGTGAGCTGAGTAGAAAGACGTAGGCCCATTTGTTTGAGAAACATGGGGGCATCGTCCAGATCTGAGAGAGTAAAAGTGGCTCCATTGCGGTTAACAATCAGTTTAAATGGGAAGCCCCATCGGTAAGCAATTCTAGCATCTTGCAGGAGCTGAGTAACAGGTTTGAGGGCCCTGCGTTTTGTTAGTGTAATGAGGGATAAATCATTAAAGATAGAGAGGTCATCTCCTTTAAAAGAGATTGAAGAGATGTTGCGAGCTGCTTTCAGGAGGATTTCTTTTGCCTCATAGTAGTGCATGCGGACTATAACATCTTTGGGCCTCTTAGAAGCTGTCTGTCTTTCTCCTAGTGAGCGATGTGCTCTGTCCATTCTCCAGAGTTCATCCGGTGTATCAGGGGCTAAAGATTTATACAGTTCAGTCAGATGAGGTATCAGTTGGGGAGAAGTTACAGACATAGAGATTCCCTTTATTCTTAAATTTTGTCTCCTGTCTCGATTTTCCTGGTCCTCTTGTGAGGATCTCAGGAATTTTATGTCTGATTGCATCAGACGCTGTTCTTCCTCGATATCTTTCTGTTTAATATTAAGTGCCTCCATTTTCTCCTCTATAACATTTGTGCGTTCCCCCAAGCTGCTGATTTCCCCTTTCAAATCATGTACCGCTGAGAGTATTACCTGCTGTAGTGAGTCGTGCAGGGAGCGGTAGTGCCTTTCCAGGGTTGCCTCTAGAAGATCCGCTGTCAGTGGGGGCGGAGGAGTTTGATGGGAGGAAGCTGTGTCAGGCTGCATAATGGGGCCGGCGCCATCTTGCTGGTCCGGAGCACGGAGAAACCGCTCCATTGTGCCCGCTTGTGTGGGCTGTTTGGGCCCGGATTTTGCTGCCATCTGGTCGGGCGGGTGTTCGGGTGCGCGTCCCTGATCTGTGCCGCGCTATGGGGGCGGATGAGAGGCTACGTGCGGCTGCGGTAAGGCTGCGAGGGGCTGGAGCTCGGGATCTAAGCGGCCATCTTGGATCCGCCGCGCATGCGTCCTCGTTCAGTAACAGCTTTTACTGTAACAATATGTGTAATCTGCTACACAAAAACGCATCAAAAACCGCTAGGTATGTTTAGAAAACCTCTCTAAACATGCCTAGAATCGCTCTAAAATCAGCTCCAAAAACCGCTAGCGTTTTGTGGATCTGCTAGCCGTTTTGGTGTGCACTGGGCCTTAATGATTATTTCTTCCTGTGATCAAATGAGAGCAGCCATATTCTGCTTGTCAAAATTACACAGGCAAGCTGCTCTGCATCTCCATCCCTCAGCCTGTGAAAACTCTACTCCCCTCTCCTCCTCTCCTCTCTGCCCTATTGCCTCTGAATGCTCAGCAACTCCCGGCTGGTAACGCCTCCTCCTCCTTCGGGAAAAGCCTCCTTCTCCCCAGACTGAGACTGGGACTCAGAATGCCTAGGGACTGGATCTGTGGGTGCGGCGTGCTTAGTTTATATGAAATTAGCCTATAGACAAGTCACATAACATTTATATTGCGCTTTTCTCTTGTGGTCATAGCACTTGAGCTGCTGCCACAAAGGGGCACTCGGTAGGCACTGGGCAGTGTTAGGGAGTCATGCCCAAGGACTCCTAACTGAAAAAGTACTGGCTGACTGAACAGAAAGAGCCAAGATTTGAACTTAGGTTGCCTGTGTAATAGGCAGAGCCCCTATGCTAGGTAAACACGATACAATTTTTTTAGCAGATTTACCTGCCAAATCGATTTTTTTCCAACATGTCTATTCTGAATTTCGATTGATTTTCCAATCGGTTTCCATAAAAGTGCACGGAAATCAATCAGAAAATCGTCCGAAATTCAGATCGGACACGTTGAAAAAAATCAATGTGGCAGGTAAATCTGCCAGAAAATTGTATTGTATTGATCAGGTTGTACAGTGACAGTAATAAATCTTAAAAGACAAAGAAGCCATATATGATAACAGTAACTTGAAAAACTTAAGGGGATAGGGATGGGGGAAGTAACTTGGAGGTCACACCAAAGGTTGTTGAGTGAGGTTAGAGGGGTCAATGTCAGTAAGGAAGAAGAGTCATGTTGTTGACCCTTGGATGCATCATACTGAGCATTAAATATGGTTATACAGATGAAGTGTTAGTAAGGACCTAAAGGTGGTGTATTAAGTATGCAGGTAGGGAGATGAGAGTGGAGCTAGGGAGGCATAAGATCGGGAGTATGGAGGACCCAAGGGTCCCAGACTTTGCGGAAGTGGGGTTCTGTGTCCCGTAGGAAAGCGGTCATTCGTTCCATATCCCTGGTCCAGTCTATTTTAAGCTTAATATCAGACAGAGTGGGAGGAGCGATGTTTTTCCAACAGGAGGCTATCGTCAGACGAACAGCCATAAGAATATGAGTAATTAGGCGTACGGTATGTCTAGGAGTATCTGTTGGAGGTTTACCTAAAATCATATAGATAGGATCGAGAGGGACCAGGACCCCAGTTATGGAAAGAATGAGTTGCTGTACTTCAGTCCATAGGGTGGCAATAACTGGGCAAAACCAGAAGATGTGTTCTAAGCTCCCCTTTTCATTGCATCCTCTCCAGCATAGGTTGGAAGAATCTGGGTAAATTTTTGACAACCTATCTGGGGTAAGGTACCATCTGTACATGATTTTATATACGTTCTCTCTAATTTGTATACACATAGATGAGTGTTTGGCGTTTTCCCAAATATCTTCCCAATCTTCTAGTTGTATAGGCTGGGACAAGGCTGAGGCCCATTTGGACATGTATGAGTGGTCAGGGTTGGAGGTACCAGATTTAGTGTGAAGGAGGGTGTATATTTGAGAGATCAGACCTTTCTGATAGCCTTTAAGGATACAGATATGTTCAAAGGGAGTCGGTGAGGAAATAGTGGAATCTTTTTGCAAGATAGTTCGGAGAAAGTGGTTTATTTGGATGTATTCCAGGGAGTATAGCAAGGTGGAGGGCACTTTGTCTTCCAAGGCATGTCTGGTTAACAGTTGGCCAGTGAGGGGGTCTATCCAGTCGTGTAGATTGAAGAGGTTGAGGTTGTACCATCTAGATATTAATGCTTTGGACATTCCAGGAGGGAAAGCTGGGTTGCCCAGGACAGGTGTAAGAGGGGACGGGGATGATTTTAGGTTGGCTGTAGCTGCCGTCGAGCGCCAGATCTGTAGAGTAAAATTAATAGTAGGGAGAAGCGGAGGTGAACTTATTTTAGGTAAGGGATATGACCATATCAAAGAGGCGAGGGAGGTAGGTTGAAGGCTGAGAGCCTCTATAAGGCCCCATTTAGTGTAGACTTTAAGATCAGTCCATTCTCTCAACTGACGAAGATGGGCAGCGTGGTAGTAGTGTCGAAGGTGGGGGAGGCCTAGTCCTCCTTGTTCTCTGGGTGAAAGGAGTACAGAAGCCTGAACTCTCGTTTTTTTGTGATTCCACACAAATTTGGAGAAAGCTGTTTGCAACTTCGTCAGTTGAGAGGAAGGGACCGAGACAGGGAGGGTCTTGAAGAGGTAAAGTAGTCGGGGGAGAATATTCATTTTTAGTGTATAAATTCTTCCTATCCAGGAGATCTTGTAAGCGGTCCATTTGTGGAGGTCCTGCAAGATCTGTTGGATGAGGGAGGGAAAGTTATGTTTATATAGCGTTGAATAAGTGGGTGTCAGGTAGATGCCTAAGTATTTGAGGGTTTGCCACTTATAAGGATAGTGTTGTTTTAAAGAATCTAATAGTTCAGGGGGAATTTTAACCGGTAGAGCTTCAGTTTTGTCTTTATTTAGCCGAAAGCCTGATAGGGATTCATAGGTATTAAGGGTATTGTGTAAAGCGGGGAGGGAAATAAGGGGGTTCGTGATTGTAAGGAGGATATCGTCGGCAAACAGTGAAATTTTGAATTCATGCTGTCCCATCTGGACGCCTGATATGTCCACATTTAATCTGATGGCGGTGGCTAGGGGTTCAATACTGAGGGCAAAGAGGAGAGGGGAGAGGGGGCATCCCTGTCTTGTACCGTTACGAATCTGAAATGCATTGGGTGAGGCCATGGGGAGTTTGACTGTTGCTGATGGGGAGGAATAAAGAAAGTGGAGGATGGTTATGAAGGGTCCACTGAACCCTTGGTGTTGGAGGACTTGGAATAGGAAGGGCCAGGATAGGCGGTCAAAGGCCTTCTCTGCATCTAAACTAAGAAGCAGAGAAGGCCTGTCCGAACGGTTCATGAGAGAGATGAGGTCTATGGCTCGCCGCGTGTTGTCGCCAGCCTGTCGGTTCAGGATGAACCCCACTTGATCGTTGTTTATAAGCCTCGGTAGGATAGGGTTGAGACGGTTGGCGAGGGTTTTAGTTATAATTTTAAGGTCAGAGTTAAGAAGCGAAATAGGGCGGTAGCTCTGTGGTAGTTGGGGATCTTTCCCCTCCTTAGGGATGACTGTTAGAAGGGAGTTTAGTATGGTAGAGGGGGGAGAGTCTCCTTTCATGATTTTATTCTCTAGGTTTGTTAAGTGAGGGATCAGTATTGTCTGAAAATTTTTGTAGTAGGAGTAGGGGTGACCATTCGGTCCTGGGGACTTAGAGGAAGGGAGAGATTTAAGTACTTCTGATATTTCTTCACTGGTAATTGGAGTGTTTAGGGAGGTAAGTTCCTCGTCGGTTAGTTTAGGGAGTTGAAGTTGGCCTAAGAAGGATGTAACTCTGGTAGAATAAGAGGGGTCTGAGGAGGAGTCAGGAAGGTTGTAGAGTTGTTCATAGTAGGACGTAAAGATTTGTGCTATTTTAGTGGGGTTGTAGTGCGTAGATCCTTCAGGGTCCTTCATGGCATATATTGCTTGGAAGGATCCCTTAGGATTTAA
The DNA here is from genome assembly GCF_040937935.1 of Hyperolius riggenbachi. Lineage (NCBI taxonomy): Eukaryota > Metazoa > Chordata > Amphibia > Anura > Hyperoliidae > Hyperolius > Hyperolius riggenbachi. Next base: position 72,141,395 of record NC_090655.1, read on the forward strand.
CTTACGGGCCAGAATTGTATGAGGTTTGTTTCCCCTTTCGAAGAAAAGTTGGCGTGACCATTTTAGACTTTTCTCCAACTGTGCTGTTTGGAGGGAGCGAATTTCCTGTTTCAGTTTCTGTATGTTTGAGAAAGAGTCCTGGGTAGGTAGTGATTTGTAGTTGACATATGCGTCACTAAGGGTTTTGGTTAATTGGGTCAGTTTCCGAGAAAGAGTGTGTGATGATTTGCTCAGCTGCCTGTGCAGGCAGCCAGCCTTTTGACCATTGTGTAGGTTTGCATGCTGCAGGACTCTGGAAAGAACAGCTTCTGTCAGTTTTGCAGCTTGTGCTTGCAGAGGAATTTGCATACGTTGTCATGCAAATTGCCTGGCCACATTCATTGGAGGCGTGTACTATAAGTACTATGTCTTTCCCACAATGCTTCGCTGTTCATAAGGATTTCGTCCTATGTAACACTCCTGGTGGGGTGTCAGCCTTGCTCTCTGTTTGAACATCAGCTTAGAGTAATTCCTAAATCTGCGCTAGGCAGATTTCCCTAGTGCTGTTAGGATTGTATTATCTGTATTGCCTGTTCTGTCTTGTCTTGCCTGTTTGCCATTGTCCTGTCCCTATGGTGGTTGACAGGAAATGGTTCTGATCTCTGTTCTTGGAGTATAGCTGGTGCAGCGGTTGCTACCAGCTATCTCTTCTGTTCTGTCTCCTGGGATCGCACTAGCTACTTTTTGCTAGCGCCGGGGATCCTTCTGTTCTGTCTCCTGGGATCGCGCTAGCTACTTTTCGCTAGCGCTGGGGATCCTTCTGTTCTGTCTTCTGGGATCGCGCTGGCCACTTTTCGCTGGCGCTGGGGATCCTTCTGTTCTGTCTCCTGGGATCGCGCTGGCCACTTTTCGCTGGCGCTGGGGATCCTTCTGTTCTGCTACTCTGTACTTGGATCGCGCTAGCCACTTTTCGCTAGTGCTGTGGATCCTATCTCTCGCTTGTCCCTGTTTTCGTGTGTCTGTCTGCTACGCTTGCTGGAGGCTCGGTGAGGTAACCGTTAAGCAAGCGCTCGCGTCCTCTGTTTCATGTTTGTCTGTTAATGGTTAGTTAGGCGTGCTTGTCTCTATTGTGCTTATCACGTGGAGACCGCGCATAACCGCGTGCACTGTTGCGAATGAGTGCGGTGTTCGTGGTTAGCTAGCATTTGTTATTTTCCGTATCTCCTCATTGTATTATTTGCTGTGCCTTTGCTAACCTCGTATTCTGTTCTGATCTGCCTTGTGTCTTGTCTGGCGATCACACCTCTCGCGATCGCGTTCCTATTTCATATCTGCTGTTGTGTGTGTGCGGTTGCGGGGTGGCGACTGGATTGGCACACACACATACAACCTGTCCCTTTGCTCATTTTCATTCGCAATCGCCTCTCTTGCGATTGCGTTCTGCGTTTTGTACAATTCCTGTCTGGCATTTGTGGAGGTACAGAGGATTGGTTCCTCTGCACTCCCCAGCGCCATCTGCCGACAGGAATTTTCCCTCTACGGGTGCGTAGCACCTTTTGCTGGGTTCCTGCAAATTATACGCTTGTGGAGGATTTCCGCCGTGTCAGCGCACGCGTTGTGCGCTGATCACGGGGAAAGTTCCACAATCGTTACAGTATGAACAGCCCAACCCAAAACCCCAGTGTAGACGGAAATTCCGATTTGTATGATTTTGTCGAGTTTGGGTCCTGTGTCTTTAAGAGCTTTAAAAGGCTTAATTCAGAGACCAAGGCGGAATTTCTTTCTGAATGTGTGAGGTTTTGCCTGAATCCCACCTTTCAGATTTCTGATCCGTCCACGTCGGCTCTTCTGTTTGCCTATGTGCTCTTAAAAGACGATTTGTTCACCTGGGCATATAATCTGTTAAAAATCAATTCTTGGAATGGTAATCTGTATCAGTTGCTTGCAGAGATATTCTCTCACTGGTTTAAACTGCCTGGCTTACCACCTGCTCTGATTGAGTGTGTAGCTGCTGATAAGTCAGCTGATCTTTCCCTTCCATGCAAAACCTTTCAGTATGACAATCAGTTCAATGTGTCTGTTGCCACTTCAGGTTTTAAACAGCAGACATGCAAAGTGGCGAAAAAGAGAAAAACTAAAAAACGCAAGCATCGGAATAAAACACTCCCTATTGATGTTTGTAATGATGTTGTTCCGTCTCCGGCTTTTTTGCCCCAATCCAAAGCTTATGTGGATCCTGCTATAGGTAGGATCGCACACTACATTAAAGCAGTTAAAAAATGTGTTCTTGTTCCTGAACTCCAACCCTATGGAGATTATGTGGATACTGGCCTGTTTGAACCCCCATTTGCTTCCTGGGATGTTGTGGCCTTGCTGGAGGAATTCGATTTTGATTGGAAAGCTTTTTGCGATTTTTACATCGCAAAAAGCGAAGATGTCTTGAATGCTTGTCTTGACTCTATGTACCTTCTGATTGATTCCGATGAATGTGACAAGGATGATGTGGATCTGGTGATCTATGTATGGCAAACGATTTTGGATGAGTTGCACACACACCAACCAATTGATTCCAATAAAGAGACGTTGTCGGATGATTGTTCCTGCCTTTCTGGGGTAAAGCATGTGAGTCTTGACTTTGTGCAATCTGAAATGAATGAGTGTGCCGCTGTGGTTGATTCCTGTGCGAATCCTGAAGGATTCGCTCCTGACAGTGTGCAGTTTGAATCTGTGCGATCTGATGCCTGTTTCTCGGATGTTCCTGCAGATTGTGATCGGCATAAGTCTGCCGGTTTCCTCAAGGATGTGTGGGATCCTTTGTCATTTAGAAACAGATCTTTGATATCTTCCGTCTGTGACCCTGCTATGGGGAAAAGTTCTCGACTATGCAGCGTCAAAAGTAAATTTAATATGCCTAATAAAGTTTGTCCTGTTGATGTCACTATTTCTTCTGCAGATGAGTCTCTGTCTCACCCTGTTCACACCTGTAAGGGCCCGTTGCCTGGGGACAGTTGCTCCAGCGTTTCGGTCCTAGATGCCTTGCAGTCTGCTCCGCAGATCGCTGAGGTTTGCGCTATAGAAGCGTCAGTTTCACAACCTAAAGTGAATTTTGATTCGCAGGTTTTGCGTTCTGATTCCTTGGATTCGACATTGTTAGCCGAATCTAAGAGTGAGACAGCGCTTCGGTTTTGCGAATCTGATGCTGAACCCTCTTTGCCTTATTCAGAGACGCTTTCTCTGAATCTGCCCTGTACCATGAATAAAAACATGATCTCCACTTGCACTGACATTTGTGAGTCCCTTTCTTGTTTTGAGAAAAATGCTGATTCTGCACCCTGTACTCTGGATGAGTTAATATTGCCTTGTACAATGTCTCCTGCAGTGCCCCTAGAGGCTCGTCTAGGTATTGCTGCTATACTCACCTGTTTTTCTGCAGTTTTGGAGTTGCAAGCTAGTTTGACTGCTACGCAGAATTCGGGGTGCAGTGAGATTAAAGTTGGGGAGTCAGTGTGTGTTCTAGTAGATATTCCTGTACATTCCGCTCATGATGATGAGATCCAGTCTCAGTTTATAGTGGAACCTTCCCTGGGACATTTGCCCTGTCCACAAAATAAAGTTCTAGTTTTGCCCTGTAACATGGATAGTTCAGAATCCTTCTCAGAAAACTTGAAAAATTATGTTCCTGAAGTTTTGTCTGATGTTCTGGAGGTCTCCGAGTTTCTCCCAAAGGGAGCAGAACTTGTAGGAGATGTCTCCTGCCCCCCAAGTCCTTCTGAGGTGTTGCCCACTTCAGTAGGCATTGCTGTTGTGCTGACTACCTTTGCAGCTCTGGTGGAGCTTCACTCATATGTAGTCAATGATGATATTGCAGTCACAGAAATTTCTGAATTTGAGTCCGAGTCTTCTTTTGAAAGTCCAGTGCTTGAGACCATTGCTCGTGATGATTCTCTGCCCGGTCCTGGTTTTGGTTTCCTCGTGTCGGACTCTGAGGTTGGCAGTTCCCCGACATGTCCTGAGGTTTCTCCTGTGCTGGTGTACCCCAGTGTGCTCTGTGACCCAGAAAGCCCAAGTGTGCCTCGGTTACCAGCGTACTCAGATGCTTCCTCGGTGGAGACATGCTCTGATATGGCCAGCCTGCTTGCATGCCCAGAAGTGGTCCCTGAAAGTCTTGATCTTGATGGGGGTCCTCGTAATTCTGAATCCGGAATTGTCATTGGTTCCATGGGGGTTCTTGGTAATTCTCCATGTGAGCCTGGTGATTGTTCTGCCCTCTTGGGATCTCTGTGGAGCTTCAAAAGGTTCTGGGAGATTCCGGGAGAAATTTTGCTTGGTACCCTGGATAAGATCAACGGTGGCTTTTGTGTTGTAAGGGACACTTCGAACAGGTATTGTGGCAGGTTTGGTATTTTCAGACGCTCCTTGGAAGGTGGTGGGTATTGTCTGGAGGGTGTCGATGGCTTCTTCTCTGGCTTTCACAGTCCTGATGGGTGTTATACTGAGACTGGTAGTACTGATGGGCATGTTTCGGTGGCTTCTGTTTCCGATAAGGTCGGTTTCGGGTGGACTGACTCTGGAATTGGACCTTGTCGGGCTGCCCCGACCTTCATGAGTCTTCAGTTTGAGTCTGTTGCTAATAGCAGTTTTGAGGGTCGTCTGGAATTCGACCCTGGAGGGGGGGGTACTGTGATGATTTGCTCAGCTGCCTGTGCAGGCAGCCAGCCTTTTGACCATTGTGTAGGTTTGCATGCTGCAGGACTCTGGAAAGAACAGCTTCTGTCAGTTTTGCAGCTTGTGCTTGCAGAGGAATTTGCATACGTTGTCATGCAAATTGCCTGGCCACATTCATTGGAGGCGTGTACTATAAGTACTATGTCTTTCCCACAATGCTTCGCTGTTCATAAGGATTTCGTCCTATGTAACACTCCTGGTGGGGTGTCAGCCTTGCTCTCTGTTTGAACATCAGCTTAGAGTAATTCCTAAATCTGCGCTAGGCAGATTTCCCTAGTGCTGTTAGGATTGTATTATCTGTATTGCCTGTTCTGTCTTGTCTTGCCTGTTTGCCATTGTCCTGTCCCTATGGTGGTTGACAGGAAATGGTTCTGATCTCTGTTCTTGGAGTATAGCTGGTGCAGCGGTTGCTACCAGCTATCTCTTCTGTTCTGTCTCCTGGGATCGCACTAGCTACTTTTTGCTAGCGCCGGGGATCCTTCTGTTCTGTCTCCTGGGATCGCGCTAGCTACTTTTCGCTAGCGCTGGGGATCCTTCTGTTCTGTCTTCTGGGATCGCGCTGGCCACTTTTCGCTGGCGCTGGGGATCCTTCTGTTCTGTCTCCTGGGATCGCGCTGGCCACTTTTCGCTGGCGCTGGGGATCCTTCTGTTCTGCTACTCTGTACTTGGATCGCGCTAGCCACTTTTCGCTAGTGCTGTGGATCCTATCTCTCGCTTGTCCCTGTTTTCGTGTGTCTGTCTGCTACGCTTGCTGGAGGCTCGGTGAGGTAACCGTTAAGCAAGCGCTCGCGTCCTCTGTTTCATGTTTGTCTGTTAATGGTTAGTTAGGCGTGCTTGTCTCTATTGTGCTTATCACGTGGAGACCGCGCATAACCGCGTGCACTGTTGCGAATGAGTGCGGTGTTCGTGGTTAGCTAGCATTTGTTATTTTCCGTATCTCCTCATTGTATTATTTGCTGTGCCTTTGCTAACCTCGTATTCTGTTCTGATCTGCCTTGTGTCTTGTCTGGCGATCGCACCTCTCGCGATCGCGTTCCTATTTCATATCTGCTGTTGTGTGTGTGCGGTTGCGGGGTGGCGACTGGATTGGCACACACACATACAACCTGTCCCTTTGCTCATTTTCATTCGCAATCGCCTCTCTTGCGATTGCGTTCTGCGTTTTGTACAATTCCTGTCTGGCATTTGTGGAGGTACAGAGGATTGGTTCCTCTGCACTCCCCAGCGCCATCTGCCGACAGGAATTTTCCCTCTACGGGTGCGTAGCACCTTTTGCTGGGTTCCTGCAAATTATACGCTTGTGGAGGATTTCCGCCGTGTCAGCGCACGCGTTGTGCGCTGATCACGGGGAAAGTTCCACAATCGTTACAGAGTGTATTTACGTTTGGAGCCCTCTGCGATGAATAGGCCCCTGACGAAAGCCTTGTGCGCTTCCCAAGCCATCCCCATAGAGGAGACTGATGGTAGATTGGTTATGAAGAAGGAGTGAAGTTCTTCAGTTAGTTTAGCGAAATTTTTTTTTATCGTGCAGTAAAGTTTCGTTAAGTCTCCAATATAGGGGTTTGTGGGTTGGGCGCAGCCAATCTAGTTCAACTGAGACAGTGTGGTGGTCAGACCATGCAGTGGGGCGGATATTTGCTTGGATCAGTGATGGTATGGTGTAGTTTTTGGAAAAGAAGTAATCTATACGAGAGTGGCTGGCGTGAGGAAGGGAGAAGAAAGTGTATTCCCTAGCAGTGGGGTTGGAGATCCTCCAGAGATCAAATAGACCATTCTGGCGCATCAGGGTCCTAAATTTTCTGGATTGTCGGTTATGCAGGGGAAATGTTGGCATGTCAGGGGTTATGCTTCTGTCTTTTATAGTGGAGAACGCTAAGTTAAAATCACCTCCTAGCAGAAGAGAGCCTACGGTAACTTTGTGTAGTTTGGCAAGGAAGTTTGAGAGAAAAGAGATTTGATTAGTCTTAGGTACATAGACATTAGCTAGCGTTATAGGTTTGCCTGCTAGTGAGCCTAATAATATTAGGAAATGCCCTTTGCGGTCCTTGATGGTTTTTGTTATATGGAGAAGGAGGCCCTTTTTACAGATAATTGCTACCCCAGCTCGCTTCTTAGGTCCTGAGGCTAAGAACACTTCTGGATATGCCCTGTTGTGGAGGCGTACGGAGTCCTGTGAAGATAAGTGGGTCTCTTGCAAAAAAGCAGGGTCTATAGCAAGACTCCGAAGGTCTCGCATTAGGGAACTCCTCTTTTGGGGGATGTTTAGGCCCTTACAATTTAAAGTATACAATTTAACCATTGTCAAGATAATCAACAAGCAATACAGTACAATCAACAATCAATTGGTGTGAAAAAGGTGTACAATAACCGGGGTAAGGTAAGTATAACTTGATAGCATCATTGAGGGAAGGGGGGAACAAGGAGGGGATAAGACCACTGGAAAAACTGTGGTCGCCACGGGTAACAACTAACAGTAGTTGTTGGGGCAGGAGCCAGACGAGGGCCCCTGGGTCTTCCCAAGTCCAGGGGGTCTCGGAAGTGACTCCTCGGAGGATCATGAGGGTAGTCCAAGTAGGTCGATTCAAATCCCCAGACCAAGAGCCCGGAGCGTAGTAAATCAAGAAGGACTGTAAGCATTATCTGCGGTCAGTGCACCCTTGATATTAGAGTGTATCTAAGGAGAGATGGAGGGTTATGCAGATCACGATAGTTCTCCAGATGTTTGGGATTCCATCCTTGATGGAGAGTCTGGATAAGCTAGGCTGCGTACAGGTATCCGTGACCAGTCCGACAGTTGTCGCATTTTCCTAGGTGGTGAGATTGCAGAGGGAGAGCGTGGATGTGAATTAGTGAGCTGAGTAGAAAGACGTAGGCCCATTTGTTTGAGAAACATGGGGGCATCGTCCAGATCTGAGAGAGTAAAAGTGGCTCCATTGCGGTTAACAATCAGTTTAAATGGGAAGCCCCATCGGTAAGCAATTCTAGCATCTTGCAGGAGCTGAGTAACAGGTTTGAGGGCCCTGCGTTTTGTTAGTGTAATGAGGGATAAATCATTAAAGATAGAGAGGTCATCTCCTTTAAAAGAGATTGAAGAGATGTTGCGAGCTGCTTTCAGGAGGATTTCTTTTGCCTCATAGTAGTGCATGCGGACTATAACATCTTTGGGCCTCTTAGAAGCTGTCTGTCTTTCTCCTAGTGAGCGATGTGCTCTGTCCATTCTCCAGAGTTCATCCGGTGTATCAGGGGCTAAAGATTTATACAGTTCAGTCAGATGAGGTATCAGTTGGGGAGAAGTTACAGACATAGAGATTCCCTTTATTCTTAAATTTTGTCTCCTGTCTCGATTTTCCTGGTCCTCTTGTGAGGATCTCAGGAATTTTATGTCTGATTGCATCAGACGCTGTTCTTCCTCGATATCTTTCTGTTTAATATTAAGTGCCTCCATTTTCTCCTCTATAACATTTGTGCGTTCCCCCAAGCTGCTGATTTCCCCTTTCAAATCATGTACCGCTGAGAGTATTACCTGCTGTAGTGAGTCGTGCAGGGAGCGGTAGTGCCTTTCCAGGGTTGCCTCTAGAAGATCCGCTGTCAGTGGGGGCGGAGGAGTTTGATGGGAGGAAGCTGTGTCAGGCTGCATAATGGGGCCGGCGCCATCTTGCTGGTCCGGAGCGCGGAGAAACCGCTCCATTGTGCCCGCTTGTGTGGGCTGTTTGGGCCCGGATTTTGCTGCCATCTGGTCGGGCGGGTGTTCGGGTGCGCGTCCCTGATCTGTGCCGCGCTATGGGGGCGGATGAGAGGCTACGTGCGGCTGCGGTAAGGCTGCGAGGGGCTGGAGCTCGGGATCTAAGCGGCCATCTTGGATCCGCCGCGCATGCGTCCTCGTTCAGTAACAGCTTTTACTGTAACAATATGTGTAATCTGCTACACAAAAACGCATCAAAAACCGCTAGGTATGTTTAGAAAACCTCTCTAAACATGCCTAGAATCGCTCTAAAATCAGCTCCAAAAACCGCTAGCGTTTTGTGGATCTGCTAGCCGTTTTGGTGTGCACTGGGCCTTAATGATTATTTCTTCCTGTGATCAAATGAGAGCAGCCATATTCTGCTTGTCAAAATTACACAGGCAAGCTGCTCTGCATCTCCATCCCTCAGCCTGTGAAAACTCTACTCCCCTCTCCTCCTCTCCTCTCTGCCCTATTGCCTCTGAATGCTCAGCAACTCCCGGCTGGTAACGCCTCCTCCTCCTTCGGGAAAAGCCTCCTTCTCCCCAGACTGAGACTGGGACTCAGAATGCCTAGGGACTGGATCTGTGGGTGCGGCGTGCTTAGTTTATATGAAATTAGCCTATAGACAAGTCACATAACATTTATATTGCGCTTTTCTCTTGTGGTCATAGCACTTGAGCTGCTGCCACAAAGGGGCACTCGGTAGGCACTGGGCAGTGTTAGGGAGTCATGCCCAAGGACTCCTAACTGAAAAAGTACTGGCTGACTGAACAGAAAGAGACAAGATTTGAACTTAGGTTGCCTGTGTAATAGGCAGAGCCCCTATGCTAGGTAAACACGATACAATTTTTTTAGCAGATTTACCTGCCAAATCGATTTTTTTCCAACATGTCTATTCTGAATTTCGATTGATTTTCCAATCGGTTTCCATAAAAGTGCACGGAAATCAATCAGAAAATCGTCCGAAATTCAGATCGGACACGTTGAAAAAAATCAATGTGGCAGGTAAATCTGCCAGAAAATTGTATCATGTGTACCTAGCATTAATCATTACACTGTCTATTCATGTTACCCCCCCTTCTATGTGCAACAGTGTCCTCCCATTCCATATGCAGCCCTCTCATTCATTCAAAATATTCAGGCACAGCAGCCCTCTCTTTCATGTATAGCTTCCTTGTGCAGCAGAGCCCCTCTTCTATGTGTTATTCCCCACTTGCAACCTCTCTTTTTAATTTGCAAACTCCTTTTCCATATGCAGAAACCCCTCTTCCATGTCCAGTGCTCACCCTCAATGTGCTGCCGCCCAAGGCCTGGGTCTTCGTGGCCTTCCCAGAAATCCGGTTACGGTTTTCCGTAACTATACTAACTAGCAGTCTGAACCAACCAGCATCAAGGGTCATCAGTCCTCATAGCGGTGAAGGCCAACTTCTTAGGCTGTTTGTGAGCTTTGGTGTACTTAAAGATTGAGTTCCACGGCATCCCCAAGGTTAATATGGTACTTTCGATTACTGCATTTTAGCATTTAATACAGAGCGCATGGTATGTATATAGAGTGGGGTATAGCACTGTAATAGCTGGGCCTATTTTTAAGACTGTGTCTCAAGCAACCAGAAAGCACACTTATCCAGCATCAGCCGACCACCTTCGGTGCCAGATAACCAAGACTCTAATTTATATGTGACAGAAGAGTATTGTATCTATAGGTGATGGTGTTTGATCAGTATCACAGTTCAGTATTGGCATAAAATCAGTACAATTGGCATCTCATGGCCAAGAAATCCTGCAAATGCTGTTGGAATAAACTTTGCGTAGAAGTTTCAGGCAACATTAGAAGTGCTCTCCACCCACCTCCAAGTCGTTAAACCTCCTCCCCAGGTCAAGAATTTAGTGGCTGCTTGCCATTTACAAACAACCAATAAACAAATTATATCATAATTTTTTTTTTCGTTTCAGTGCCTCTTTAAGTGAACCCTATGACCAACTGATGTTCATAGATTAAAGACAGGTCTCCCCTTTATATGGCACTTATATAGTCCGGTGCCAATAACCCCTCATGAAATAACATGAATCTAGCTGGCACAGGTTCAACCTTATATTTTTCTGTCCCATTTTCTCTTTTCTGCAATGTATTCAAAGTAAAGTAAGTAAATCATGTTGTGGTGCTGTCATCAGTGTTATTCCTGATAGACCTCAATATCTGATTGTTGTGTGAAGTACAGGGACATAATGAGTAAACCAGCAGTAAATAAAGCAGCTAGAGAAATAACATACACCAGCCATTATTCCTTTAGCATTGAATACTCCAGCGTGGAGACACACTGCGGATCCTCACATCGCCAGTCCATCCACTGGGATTCAGCCACCAGCAGGCTTGCATATTATCCGGCTAGCTGATAAAGTATTGGATACTGTTTAGATGCATGCTGTGTTGTCATAAGCTCAGAATCGTTTGATATGATGCACTCTCTGGTCTTCTCTGCTAGAACAAGTGACCTTTCATTTGAGGAAATCATTAAGGTATTAAGAAATCATTTTCCATCTGCCCTGCTAGAAACTGTGCGGCGTTCTCATCTCAACAAATGGAGGCGGCTTCCAGGTGAAAAGCAACACATTTTACATCACTGAATGCTTTACTTGTCTTGTCTAAAAGCTTTATTGTGCAAACAAGTTAAAAAGTGTAAAAGCATTGAAGGTAAAATCACTAGCAAGGATGACTTGCCAAGCCATACGCTGGCACTGCCTGATCCACTATGAGGCAACCTGATGCAATATTTCATAGTGGTACTTTCTAGAGGTGGCAAAATGGTAAGGGTCCCGTAACACTGAAGTGGGCTTAAAAAAAGAAACTCTGCTCTCTGTGCCGTTGTTCTAATGACTGAATGTGCCCACTACACAGATAATGTCTGGAAATCAGAGTGATCGGATCAGCCTGGAAATTTCGACAAATTTATGGGCACCTTCATAAATATAAACACCAGGAACTATCAGTAATTGTTCATTTAATTTATGGAAGTATTCTAAAATAAAATCTTAAAAAAGTTCAGGGCAGGGGGATATAGATCAGTGCTGATTAGTAGTCAGATACAGTGGGTTGCAAAAGTATTCGGCCCCCTTGAAGTTTTCCACATTTTGTCACATTACTGCCACAAACATGAATCAATTTTATTGAACTTCCACGTGAAAGACCAATACAAAGTGGTGCACACGTGAGAAGTGGAACGAAAATCATACACGATTCCAAACATTTTTTACAAATAAATAACTGCAAAGTGGGGTGTGCGTAATTATTCAGCCCCGCTGAGTCAATACTTTGTAGAACCACCTTTTGCTGCAATTACAACTGCCAGTCTTTTAGGGTATGTCTCTACCAGCTTTGCACATCTAGAGACTGAAATCCTTGCCCATTCTTCTTTGTAAAACAGCTCCAGCTCAGTCAGATTAGATGGACAGCATTTGTTAACAGCAGTTTTCAGATCTTGCCACAGATTTTCGATTGGATTTAGATCTGGACTTTGACTGGGCCATTCTAACACATGGATATGTTTTGTTTTAAACCATTCCATTGTTGCCCTGGCTTTATGTTTAGGGTCGTTGTCCTGCTGGAAGGTGTTACCTCCGCCCCAGTCTCAAGTCTTTTGCAGACTCCAAGAGGTTTTCTTCCAAGATTGCCCTGTATTTGGCTCCATCCATCTTCTCATCAACTCTGACCAGCTTCCCTGTTCCTGCTGAAGAGAAGCACCCCCAGAGCATGTGCTGCCACCACCATATTTGACAGTGGGGATGGTGTGTTCAGAGTGATGTGCAGTGTTAGTTTTCCGCCACACATAGCGTTTTGCATTTTGGCCAAAAAAATTCAGTTTTGGTCTCATCTGACCAAAGCACCTTCTTCCACATCTTTGCTGTGTCCCCCACATGGCTTGTGGCAAACTGCAAACTGGACTTCTTATGCTTTTCTGCTAACAATGGCTTTCTTCTTGCCACTCGTCCATAAAGGCCAACTTTGTACAGTGCATGACTAATAGTTGTCCTATGGACACATTCCCCCACCTGAGCTGTAGATCTCTGCAGTTCGTCCAGAGTCACCATGGGCCTCTTGACTGCATTTCTGATCAGCATTCTCCTTGTTCGGCCTGTGAGTTTAGGTGAACGGCCTTGTCTTGGTAGGTTTACAGTGGTGCCATACTCCTTCCATTTCCGAATGATCGTTTGAACAATGCTCCGTGGGATGTTCAAGGCTTTGGAAATCTTTTTTGTAGCCTAAGCCTGCTTTAAATTTCTCAATAACTTTATCCCTGACTCTGCCTGGGGGACATCCTGGGCACACCAGCATAGATCCGGGGCACGTGCCACTGACCTTTGGGGCTAGCGCTCCTGCATGAAAATCAGATATCTATGACAAATCTGACAAGATTAGCTGCATGCTTGTTTCAGGTGTGTGATTTAGACCCTACTGACCAGAAAGATCAGCAGCATTTGCCAGGCAACTGGTATTGTTATATGAAGGAAATAAATATGGCAGCTTCCACAGGTCTCACACCTCGAGTTCCTTTTAATAGACTATGTACCCGTTTCAGCTCATCATGCCAATTGAGGCAAGCTTTAATAAACTGTAATTATTTTAATTAATTTACCTTTTCTTGAACTCTGCTGTGTTCTCTCTTTCTCCTTGAAAATCTCCCTTTGTGGTTTGACTTCTCTATTCTATTATACTGCACAAGGCCAGAGGGAATACACAGATTAAACAACAAACGACAATAAAAAAACAAACATATCAGTTGGGAACTATAAAAAAAGAGATATCAACAATTCTCATTTCCTGGTCTGGAATAAAAGCTTTTTGAGCCAACCCATAAAAAGAAGAGAGGCAGAGGGAGCGCCATGAGTTGGGCACTGTCACTGCAATGAATAATATATAAATAGCAATGTCATTTTTGAAGTTAGCACTTCGAATGTAGTTACAACTATGACTCCACAATGTGTTGAAATGTTTCTTTATTTAACATTAGTTCTGTTTAAATGGATCAGATACCAAAACTAGTGGGAAGGAAGCAGCAAAAAGATGAACCTAAGGCCACGTTCACAGTGCAACAGATCAGGACAGCGGCGCGGCATGTTCTATCCTCGCGTTGCTTAGGGTTCAGTGAAGCATACAGTCAGTGAAAAGTATGCTTCAATTTTACTGTTAATGTGCGCATGTAGTGCATTACCATACTGCAACCCTTTATACTTATACCGCAATGCACCCGCCGCACTAGGTGGTATAGACAGCCCTTCTGCCGTTCACATCAAAGGCGCTGCGCAGCAGTACGATGCGCTATGATGCTCTTGCTGCCTGCATTTGGCCCGCAAGCGCAGAGCTGATCCCATCACTGTCAATGGATGGGATCAGCAGCGCAGCGGGTAGGTGTGCAGATGGCGTGTGATCGTACACGTCGCGCTCTGATCGCATGGCCATCTGCGCTGCATAGATGTGAACGAGGCCTTATGTTAATGTTTTGTGCGGTTTTGTGCGTTTTTGTTGCGTTTTTGGTGTGTTTACATTAGCGTTTCTTTACCGCAGATGTGTTTTTTTAAGCTTTTTGTGTGCAGTTTAATGCATTTGCGGTTCGCATATACAGTACACAAATGTGTTTTGTATGCCTTTTTCATGCGTTTTTCTTTTGCGTTACATTCAAATCACTAGGAAGACAACAGGAAGCAGAAAAACATCATAAAATATTTTTTTTTTTAAAAGCATAGAAAATCGCGTAAAAAACGCATAACATCGTGTTTCCATTGACTTTCAGTATGTGCGTTTTGATGCATTTATGAATATCATGCAACAAAACTAGTGTTTTTAAAAACGCAGGTTTGAAAACGCATAGAAAACGCATATGTGTTTTTATATGCCTTTTTTCCTGCAACCCATAGACTTCCATTAGCGGCAAAAATGCAGCGTTTTCCACAACTCTAGCGTTTCTGCTATGTGTGCACCTAGCATCTAGCAAGTCTGAAGAGAAAATAAACTTATGAGATAATGCATTGTATGTGTATTACACAGTGTCTCTCCAGAATTTTTTTCCATCCAAGTGGCATGAAAAAGTAGCCGGGAGGCATGAAAAAGTAGCCGGGTGGGGCGAGGTGAGAAAATGCAAGGCTGGCGCTTCTCTGCACGATTCTGCTAACAGCAGAGAAGGAGGCGATCCAATGACAGCTGGGTGCTCCCCAAAACTAGCCGGGTGGAGCACCCAGCTAAAAGAGCCTGGGGAGAACACTGAGTACATAGTAAATAGCACATTAGTACAGTCCTGCGAATGGAGGTTTTTCTAACTGTAAACTGCGCATATGCACAGGACTGTCACGCCGGCCAGCGTAATGGCGCGTAGCGGCCGGCGTGATGACGAAGAGCGACCAGATCCAGGAAGAGTTGGCCCGACACCCGGCCCAGGTGTCGCCGGTAACGGAGCCCCCGGCGGGACATGGAGAGGAGCTAGGAAGACGCCAGGAGACCTCACGGTCTACGGTGGGCTGGAGGAAGCCCCAGGGAAGTGAATTTTTTTTTATTTTAACCCACTACTCAGGGTCCCTTTAAGGGCTCTTTTCTGCTAGCAGTGTTTTCCGATACAATTCCAATTGCAAGACACTAGGTACTCAGTCAGCTGATGGAACCCGCACGGTGATGTTTCTATTAGTGTGATGCGTTCGCTGCACAATTTTCCCAATCCCAATTACTGAATTTTTGTGCGCTTGAGTTCTTCAAAATATAGGAGAACAGGAAAATCGCATAGCGATTGCGCCACTATGTGATCTTTCTCGCAATTCTGCAATTCAAAATATTTTGCCTCCTGTTCTTTTTTTCCTCCCATCAGAAAATCGCAAATGCGTAGAACACGCCACGCACTGGATGAAAATCACAGCGGAATCACTGTAGTGGAAAATGGGAGAAATACAACCGAATTGCAGCATTTCTCAGTAGAAAACACCCCTAAATGGGATTAAACTCAAAAATACAAGTTACTTATGGTAATTTTATCCTACAATATTATACCTGTTTGTGTTATTCCTGGCATCTCTAGGCTCCCTATTTTATGAATGGCTTTGACATCTGTAGTCTAAACCACACCACTGTGAAGTGACCCCTGACACCAGTATGGAGCTGTGTCTACTTATGGGATACATTATTAAAGGGAATCTGAAGTGAAAATAAACTTATGATCTAATGAATTGTATGTGTAGCACAGCTAAGAAATAGAACATTAGAAGCAAAGAAAAGAGTCTCATATTGTTGCCAGTACAAGAAGAGTTAAGAAACGTCACTTGTTATCCATGGAGAGGAGCTTCTCTGAGCTCTCCCACCTATTTAGTCAGAGAGCATTGCCATTTTCTCATAGATCAAAGAAACAGTGAAAGACAACTTGAGATAAGATTTTTCTGCAGGGAAGTTTAAAGGGTCATTAGCTCTGCTCTGTCATACTTTAAAATGCAGAGTGTAGTTTGTAAACTGCAAATATTAGAGAGTGATGCAAAGTTATATATAAAAAAAAGCTGTAACTGAAAATAAAAATATGAGACTCTTTTCTTTGCTACTAATGTTCAATGAATTATCCGTACTACACATACATTTCATTGTATCATAAGTTTTTATTCACTTCAGTGTCACTTTAAGTAGACCTGAACTCAGGGACAGGACACAAGGAAAACAGAGAGAAATATGCCCTGTGTGGTTTTTAGAGAGAACCACGTCTTCAAGTAATCACTAGTGTAATTTAATCTTTCAGCTGTATCAGCACAGAAATTCGGCAGTCCTCGGCAGACACAACTAATATGTAAACATGTCTGCTTCCATGAATGCAGGAAGTAGACACCCTGCAGATTTATTGCAGGAGTTCTGTAAGCTGTAACAAATAAATGTTTTTCCTAAAAGGTTACTATGCTGTTGCTTATTTTTAGAGCAGAGGGGAGAATTCCGATAACTAATCAGCCTAGGACAGGCCTGGGCAAACTTTTCTCGGCCCAGGCTGCATGCTGCGGATCACAGGACGCATTCTTCCCCTCCTCTTCTGCTCTCCCTCCCTGCAGAGTGGCGAGGGGGCGGTAGCTAGGGGAGACTTAAAACTCACCTGATCGCCGTCCAGCATTGCGTCTCCATGGCAACATGGCATCACATGACCTCGGGACGTGTCAGCGTATTGCACGCTGGCTGCCAGCGTGTAATACACTGGCACGTTCTGACGTTGTGTCATGTGACGCCCTGTTGCCAAAGACACGCAATGCTGGATGGCGATCAGGTGAGTTTTAAATCTCCCTTAGCTACCACCTGATCGCGACTCTGCAGGGGGGGGGGGGGAGCAGCACGGAGTAAAAGCGGGAGCAGCCCAATCTGGCCCGCGGGCCCCGGTTTGCCCAGCGCTAGCCTAGGATAAGCCTCTGTAGAAGGATGTAACTGCATACCAATATACAGCAATATATTGATATAGGAAGTGTTTCTGAGGCTGGAACCAGAATATTTAGCCTACAAGTGGGTATCCTGAATAATTTACTGCATTCTACCGTATGTCGTTACAGGTCCTCTTTAATGTATTTCAGCAGAGTGTGATTATACAGTGTTTACACAGGTCCAAGCTCTTTCTTCACCGCTACCTTTCTCCCTTCATCTCATTGTATAGCTAACATGGCAGAAAATTGTAAATTGTGATCAAAAGTGGCCGTGTAACATTACCAGAATGCATCTAAGCCATTCGAGCAATTAAAGTAATTCAAATTATTTAATTCTTGACCTTAAACGGGCATTAGACAGCTGAGGGTGAGCAATAAAACGTCAATGGGCTGTTTTATTAATATCCTGACTACATGTTTACAATAATGGGATAATGAGAAGAGGCATGCGTCCCTCACAGCTCAGCGGGCAGCCTCGGCCGGGACTATTTCCTCTCCTGAAAATTGTTTATAGAGGCCAGTGACATCAATTACATTTTTATATAAGAACAATGTCGTGTGACCATACAGTGATGTGCTTCAAGGTGAACCGCAACTCCTTGATGCATGTAAATACATTTAGAAATGGGTGTGGAATTTAATTGCCTCTATTATGCAGAATTTAAATTAAAAATAAAAGAAACGCTGAAACGCCATATATGGTCGCTGCTTCGTTTACTTTTTTATGATGAATGTCAGTTATAATTTTTTCCCCACTCTTCCCTCTCTTTTAATTGCTATAGCATGACCTGTTCTATCTTGCGGCATGTGACTTGCCAGAGCCAATCGGAAGGCCCCTCTGTTTCAGGTAGGGTAACTTCTGCCCATTTCTACATTCTTATTAGCATAGCGAGTGAACATGGATGCTCATGTATATTTATATCTGCCTAGATGATGACAGCTTAATTCAGACATGTGAGAAGCCGAATGCAAAATGAAGCATACAGCTGGAACATAAATGCATAGGCAATATAGCTGTGGCATGCGGAAATTCAATGTACTTGTCTGATCTTAAGCAAACGTCTCACTAAAATGTCAAGATGGGACATCACTTTTGTTAAACCGTAACATTGCGCAGATGTACTAACAATACAATACGGATATGTTGCAAAGAGAGTGAGACCTGAAGACTTTTCTCCTTCTGTACCAATTCAAAAATGTTATTATTATTATTATTAGTGCCAACAACTTCAGAAGTGTATATAAGTATATTGTCTTGTCACTAACTGTCCCTCAGAGGGACTCACAATCTAATCCCTATTAGTCATGCGTCAATGTATCGTGTAGTGTATTGATTGTAGTCTAGGGCCAATTTAGGGGGAAGCCAATTAACTTATCTGCATGTTTTGGGATGTGGGAGGAAACTGTAATGCTGGAGGAAACCCACACAGACACATGGAGAACATACAAACTCTATGCAGATAGTTCCCCCGGCTAGGATTCCATTTGGGGACCCAGCGCGGCAATTTACATAATGGTGAAAAAATAACTGCCTTATAAGTAGTTGTCAGTTTACACCAGGGTTGTATTTTAGGATTTAGATTGTGCATGGTTAAACAATAAATTCCCATTCGAAACTGTGTGAACTATCATGTTGATACATTTCTGTTGTACTTACAGTGTGTAGAGGTTGTAGGCGATCAGAGAGTTTGACGGTCACTGGCCAGTCAATCAGTGCTTTTTCCAGTCAGTCAGTCCTGTCATTCAGTCTTGTTGCCAGTTAGTTCTGTCGCCAGTCAATCCTGTCATTCAGTCTTGTTGCCAGTCAGTCCTGTCAGTCAGTTCTGTCCCAAGTCAGTCCTGTCAGTCAGTCCTTTTGCCAGTCAATCCTGTCATTCAGTCTTGTTGCCAGACAGTCCTGTCAGTCAGAGAAGGTCAAGAAGGCCAAATCGTATGCTATTCATCTGTTTATTATTCAAAGAGGCCACATGTCATGTAAAGGAATTAAACCAAATTACTGGGGCTACTTAAAGGACAACTGTTAATTGCTATAGCATGACCCGCTCTATCTTGCGGCATGTGACTTGCCACAGCCAATCGGAGAGCCCCACTGTTTCAGGTAGGGTAACTTCTGTCCTGTTCTGTCCTGTCAGTCAGTCCTGTTGCCAATCAATCAATCCTGTCATTCATTCTTGTTGCCAGTCAGTCCTGTCAGTCAGTCCTGTTGCCAATCAATCCTGTCATTCAGTCTCTTCTGCCAGTACTTCTCCCCAGTTAGTCCTAGCAGTCCTTCATGCCTGTCTGTCCTGCCAGTATTTCCCTCTGGTCAGTCCTTACAGAACTTCCTGTCCATCCAACCAGCCTGTCCTTCCCACGCTGTAGGGTTCACCCTCCTGTTCTTCCTGTTACCAATGGGATGATAACAGAAAAGCAGTCCGTAACATGTTAGGGGTTGAAGGCCCATCATACCTAGAGGGGTGCTTTGGGGAAGACCCATGGCAACTTGGACTCCAATCCCTTGGTGTACTCACAGCAGGGCCCTGACATTTTCACACTATGCAACTTGTTACTTTATGTGAACCCACTGACTATACCATTGTAGGGGCATATTCACATTTCTGCTTTTTTTGGATAATGTGTGCAAATGGACGTGTTCCGTAGCAAAAAAAGATGCTATGAAAAACCATCATGTGCACATTGTGCACTGCGTTATGTGTGTGCTATAATGTGCACCTTACCTCTTGAAAACATGTCTGCCAAATCTTCTGTGTAGCCTGAGTAGGACAGAAGCATCTGCAGGAACAGCATGGTGGCGTAGTGGTCACCGAGCAAAGGCACTATCTGCAAGGAGTTTGTATGTTCTCCCTGTGTCTGCATGGGTTTCTTCCAGGCACTCTGGTTTCCTCCCACATCCCAAAAGCATATAGATAAGTCAATTGGCTTCCCCCTAAAAAATTGGCCCTAGACTATGATACATACTCTACACAATACATACATAGACATATGTATGAGGGACTCTGAGGGACAGTTACGTGACAAGACAATATACTTTGTACAGTGCTGCAGAAACTGTCGGCGCTATATAAATACTAAATATAGTAATATTCAGTGAGATATTTAGGCTTCACTGATATCACAGCTTTTGGTGTTTTACATAATTTGTGGGGGAAATGAAGAAACCATTGTAGTTTTCTCTGCTATTATGTTGTTCACAGACGCTTTGGCCAGTCACGTCCATTTTAATTGTATTTCTTTCCACCAACTACAAGGATCACGAGTTATTGCTCTGCTCAGAGTGGTATTCCATTCTGATCACATTATTTGAATGTTACACATTATGCAGGCACTTGCTATCCATCTGCATGGAGTGTAGCACAGCCGTGAGAACTTTACATTATAATATAACACAATAATAGATTGTAGAGCCCAATGCGAAATCGTGTTCAGAGAAAGGCTGATAGCACCGCAATCCTATTAATGCAAAAGTCAGAACTTTTCTACAAATAAATCACAGGAGCAGCCATTCATTGCTGAAAGACAGCCTAAACATCTTCACAAGAAGCTGGGCGAAAATCAATGTGGAAGAGGAAAGAGATGTATGACAAAGCTCTAAGTGATGCCAAAAAACTGCTGCCCTCTGACAGTATCTTGGCACATTACTATCTAAACAAACCACTCAGTCTTAGATCTGATCTATTTTTCTATGCAGTAAGTGCTGTTCAGACCAAACACACTTAATGGAAGGTCAAGAAGGCCAAATCGTATGCTATTCATCTGTTTATTATTCAAAGAGGCCACATGTCATGTAAAGGAATTAAACCAAATTACTGGGGCTACTTAAAGGACAACTATTGCAAAAAAAAAAAAAAAATGTTAACATTTTTAACCACTTCCCTACCACAGGTTATTTTCCCTTAAAAACCAAAGCAATTTTCACAATTCACCCTCCTCCTATTCATTCGCCAATAACCTTATCGCTACTTATCACACCTAAATGATCTATTTTTTTCCCAGAGGAAACTAGGCTTCCTTTGAATGATACCTTTTAATAAGAATTATATTATTATTATTATTTTGAATGCATTTAAGAGAGTAAGAAAAAGCGGTCATTATTTCTCAGTTTTCAGCCATTATAGTTAGAAAATAAAAAGTGATAATGTAGATAAAACCCACACATTTATTTGCTCGTTGTCCTGGTTATTACATTTTTAAATTGTGTCCCTAGTACAATGTATGGTGACAATCATTTATTTGGAAATAAAGGTGTTTTTTATCTTCTCATTATACTCTATCAATAATGAAAAGATCGTATTTTCCGCCATTTTCACCTTTCGCTCCTCCCATTCATTTGGCCATAACTTTATTACTGCTTGTCACACCTAAATAATCTTTATCTCATTTTTTTCACCACACATTAGGCTTTTTGTGGGTGACACTAGTTTTTAAATATTACTTTATTTTGTATGCATTGTAAAGGGAAAACCAAGGAAACAAAAAATTGAAAAAAAATACACTCTTTCTCAAATTTCATCCCCTAAAGTTTTAAAATAAACTAAGCTACTGTAATGCTTTTGTGCATAAGCAATACTGTCTGTTTACAAATCACAAGTGTAATGCTTGGGGGTTAAACTTTGACCCCCCCAGAGCAACAAGGCTGGTAGCTGAATAATGGAAGAGGCTACACAGGCTGCCCAGAGCAACTGCAGCTCTGGGATTCCGATATCACTACAAATAAGACACAATGACAGCGCAGTGCGATGTTGTGCTGCTCTTGCATAACTATAGGCTTCGGTTGCTATTATTTATATTCTTTCCTGTAGTTGTGCCTGTGTGGATGCTTGCTGGTGACTGTTGTTGCCTGCTTGCTCTGCTTCTGTGGACGTGACTGTGAGCTGCGGTTGCTACTAGTTACGCTCCAATCTATAGTCCTGTCTTGTATCTGTCTGAGTGCAGGTGCAGTGAAAGGTATGCATTGACTGGTATTACAATATAATGTGCAGCTGTTACACAGGTGCAGTTAACAGGTATGCTCGGAGTGGTATATTACACAGCGTGCGGTCACACAGGTAGTGTGAACAATTATGCAATGACTGGTATTACAAATGTGGATGCACTGACTGAAGTGAACAACAGGTAGGTATATGCAGTGATGGGTATTACAATGAGCACCTGTCACACACAGACAGGTACCGGGCAGGCACAGTGACACTGCGTGTGCTCACGTAGGTAGGTGGGTGCACTGACTGAAGTGAACAACAGGTAGGTATATGCAGCGATGGGTATTACAATGTGCACCTGTCACACACAGATAGGTACCGGACAGGCACAGTGTCACTGCGTGTGGTGCACCTGTCACACACATAGGTAGTCACTGAATGTGCTGGGCCTGGCTGGAAGTGGCACACACAGTAGGAATTATCAAGGCTGTCTATGCAACAGTGGGACACACACACAAAAAAATTGGATCACAAGAACAAGTATTAGCTCTCAAAAGAGCTGTTGAGGGGTGCTTTTTTAGAAATAAGAATCAGCAAGGAGCAAGCTAATAAGCCTACAAGAGCCTAACTAAGCTTTCCCTATGAGAGTCTGCAGCAGCTGTCACGATCTGTTCCTGCTGGTGACATTTGTGAATTCTATGGACTTCCTCTGTTCACCAGCAGATGTCCCCTCTCATTTCAAGAACATTGCAAAATCTTCATGAAGTTCCTTCTGTCCACCAGCAGAGGCCTCTGCATTCAGGAACTGTCTCTGCAGCCTTGTTGGATGTCACATGACCGTCCTGCACAGTATATAAGTCCAGCTCCAACAGAACACCTTTGCTAGTTCATTGGTGATGATAGCCCTAGAGCCTGTATTCTGGACCTTTTCCTGTTACCTGATTCCTGTTACCTGATTCCTGTTACCTGATTCCTGCTACCTGTAACCTGTCTGCCTGTTACCTGATTGTTTGACTCCCTGGTGTATGATATTGGCTTTGTCTGACTATTCTTCTGCTCACCGATTGTATTGCTTGATGTCCTGGTATCTGATCTCGGCTTGTTGACTAACCTATTGCCTGCTGCATATGTCCTGCGCTTGAATGTATATTATCCTGTGTGTGTATATATATATATATATATATATATATGTATATTTTTTGTGTGTAATTTTTTGTTTTTATTAAGAGTTATTCAGAATTCTCCTACTCTAATTAGTTATCAATGAGTGTACAGCCTGTTACACACATCCTACTTTATTTTTCACCTCAGCTGTAAGGAAAGTTAATTCATGAGATAAACAGAGGAGAGGATTGTGAATCATTCCCATGCCATATGTCACTTCAGGTATCATTTAACTGCTCGCCGACTGCGTCACACTGATGGGCGTGGCCTAGGCGGTAGCCCCAGGACCGCCTAACGCCGATCGGCATAAGGTCCTTGGGCTCGCTTTGCAGGAGATCGCGCGCGCTAGATGCGTGCGCATCTTCCCTAGGTAGGCAGAGCTCCGCTCCGCCTTCAGCCTCCCAGTGGCGATCGCCGCTTGGAGACTGTTAGACGGCGAAACCGCTGTCTAATTACCTAGTACAGCGCTGAGATCTACAGAAGCGCTGTACTGGGGATAGCCGTGTGACACGGCTGGCCCCTCCAGGGGATCAGAGGTGATCGGCTGTCATAGGCTGAAGCCTATGACAGCTGATCACAGTGATTGGCTGGTGGGGGGGAGGGAGGTCAGGTTTGTAGGAAAGAAAAAATAAGGAAATTAATTTAAAAATAAATTATAAAAATATTTATAAAAAAAACAGACACTGGGGGAGCAATCAGCCCCCACCAACAGAGAGCGCTGTTGGTGGGGAGAAAAGGGGGGGGGGGAATTACTTGTGTGCTGTGTTTTGCGGCCCTGCAGTGAAGAATTAAAGCTGCAGTGGCCCCTTTTAAGCAAAATAGCTTAGTCCTTAGGGGAGTTTAACACTGCGGTCCTTAAGTGGTTAAATAGGAATTGATTTAATCTCTAATTCACATCCAGATGAGACTTAAAAAAAACTATTCATTTGTTAGTGTTTATTATGCACAAATCTCAATGACCCCATTTGAGTGCTTCTCTGTATAGGAAATCTACTACTATAAACAACAAACAATGCTGTACAGCATTTAGGAAAACAACACTTAGGAAAGGTTATGGAAGGGCAGTGAAAGCAGGCAGAAGAGTAAAATACAATAAAGGAGTGTATACAATAAACAATAAGCATGGCAACAATAAACCCATGACCCTGTAAGCAATAGGATGAGTGGCCGGATAGTGTAATGGTTAAGGGCTCTGACACACGAGACCTGGGTTAGAATCTCAGCTCTTCCCGTTCAGTAAGCCAGCACCTATTCAGCAAGAGACCTTGGGCAAGATTTCCTGACACTGCTACTGCCTATAGAGCGCATCCTAGTGGCTGAAGCTCTGGCGCTTTGAGTGTAATATAAATGTTATATGTCTTGTGTAAAGTTTTTGAACCGCCCCCACCCTATAGAACTATCTCCCTGCCCCCCTCAGACTCGCCTCTTATTTTAACACTTTCAAGCAACACCTCCTCAAGATGGCCTACCCCCCCCCCCCCCCCAGCACACCTTAACTCTTTCAGCCGTGTACCTATTCTGCAGCTCTACCTAGTGTGTCCCTCTCCTTGACTTAGATTGTAAGCATTGGCAAAATTCCATCCCCACACCCACCCAGTGTGTCCTTCTTGCAACTCCACCAATACCCTTCCCATGGACTATCTCGGACTTGAATTGCTGGGTCTCTGTAAAATTGTGTGTTAATGTATTTTATACAGGGGTGTCTTTAGGCATAGGCATTACAGGCCACTGCCTGGAGTGCCATTGGTCCTGGGGGTTGTCATGCCCCTGAATAAGCTACGCCCCCTTAACAAAGCCACACCAGAACTAGGCTATGCCTCCTGAATGAAGCCACGCCCCATGAGTGTTTGTACCTCCTTCTGTCCCCTTGTGCCTCTTTATGTCTCCTTGTGCCACCTCTGCCCCCCTGTGTGTCCCTCTGTGCCTCCTGACACAGGACTTCTTGCCTGTATTGACAAAAAGGCTAGAAACACCCCTGATCTTATAACCTGTTTGCGTGTATAACCTTGAGCTACCTCTCTGTCTGGCAACCCTGGTTAACATATGCCAGGCACGGGGGGGAGGAGGTCACTCTGGGTGCTCAAGCACCCTCACTTTTTGTGACCACTACCCTAGGCCCTTCCACCAGACTTTCTCCTTATTGCAAGAGTGGAGTCTGTGGTGTGGAGTGGACTAGAGGGTTGCAGCAGATTTGCAGTAAGTATGTACTACTGTGAATTTCTGGGGGATAGGGGGAATGTCACATGCCACTGCAGGGCAAGGGAAGTGGGGGAAGGTCCCACCACATTTTGAATGGTACTACTGTGCATTTTTTTTTGGGGGGGGGGGTGCTTTTTAAAATTTGAGCACCCCCCACTTACTGACTCTCAGCACAGCCCTGTTGTATGTATCCCTTTTTATTGTCCAATGATGCATAATATGTGGCTATAAGTACCGTAAATAATAAACATGTTCTAAAAAAAATTAGCATATTGTGATAAAGTTCATTATTTTCTGTAATGTACTGATAAACATTAGACTTTCATATATTTTAGATTCATTACACTACAACTGAAGTAGTTCAAGCCTTTTATTGTTTTAACATTGATGATTTTGGCATACAGCGCATGAAAACCCAAAATTCCTATCTCAAAAGATTAGCATATTTCTTCCGACCAATAAAAGAAAAGTGTTTTTAAAACAAAAAAGGTCAACCTTCAAATAATTATGTTCAGTTATGCACTCAATACTTGGTCGGGAATCCTTTTCCAGAAATGACTGCTTCAATGCGGCGTGGCATGGAGGTAATCAGCCTGTGGCACTGCTCAGGTGTTATGGAGGCCCAGGATGCTTCGAAAGCGGCCTTAAAGAGGAGCTGTTAGGTATAGGGTCTCAGAGAAAAAAAACACATATATCAGTAGCTAAAGATTGGCTGTACTTACATTACATATGCATTTCACTATCCACGTTTGGATTTCACAGAATTTTTATATAGTATTTGCAGAGAATGATGCTCCTGACAGCTCATGGCAGGTTCCATGTTTGTCTGTCTCCTATGAAGCCAAATGTGTCGTCATGTCCTCCCTGCTTCCTGATGATTCGACTCAGAAAAAAGACAACACTACTGTGCAGTGAATATTAATTAGCCATGTGGCTAGGAACAATAGCGGACTCATGCAGTATACTCTGCCCTGTGATTTTTCAGTGCTGTGAGCTGGGCTGCGTTACACGCTGTTGTAACATGAGCCTGTAACTTCTCACTAGCAGCCGAGGGGAGGACCCAAGGTGGGGAGAAGCAGCCCCAGAATGCTTTGCAGTATGGTATGCGGCCTCTCGTCCTTTTAAGAGCTTGGGTCTAACGGCCTTGCTGTTCAGCACACATCAAAAGTAAGAGAGATTTTTAACTTCAGTATTGCCTTTTTGGCTTCCTTCTAAACTGTTTAACACAGGAGAATAGAGGTTTAAATTAGCTTTTGCAGCCTGACAGTTACTCTTTAAGCTCATCCAGAGTGTTGGGTCTTGCGTCTCTCAACTTTCTCTTCACAATATCCCACAGATTCTCTATGGGGTTCAGGTCAGGAGAGTTGGCAGGCCAATTGAGCACAGTAATACCATGCTCAGTAAACCATTTACCAGTGGTTTTGGCACTGTGAGAAGGTGCCAGGTCGTGCTGAAAACTTCATCTCCATAAAGCTTTTCAGCAGATGGAAGCATGAAGTGCTCCAAAATCTCCTGATAGCTAGCTGCATTGACCCTGCCCTTGATAAAACACAGTGGACCAACACCAGCAGCTGACATGGCACCCCAGGCCATCACTGACTGTGGGTACTTGACACTGGACTTCAGGCATTTTGGCATTTCCCTCTCCCCAGTCTTCCTCCAGAATCTGGCACCTTGATTTCCGAATGACATGCAAAAGGTGCTTTCATCCGAAAAAAGTACTTTGGACCACTGAGCAACAGTCCAGTGCTGCTTCTCTGTAG
The DNA here is from genome assembly GCF_040937935.1 of Hyperolius riggenbachi. Classification (NCBI taxonomy): domain Eukaryota; kingdom Metazoa; phylum Chordata; class Amphibia; order Anura; family Hyperoliidae; genus Hyperolius; species Hyperolius riggenbachi. The sequence goes on from NC_090655.1 coordinate 72,168,280, forward strand.
CCCAGGTCAGGCGCTTCTGCCGCTGTTTCTGGTTCAAAAGTGGGTTCATGCTTCCATCTGCTGAAAAGCTTTATGGAGATGAAGATTTCATTTTTCAGCACGACCTGGCACCTTCTCACAGTGCCAAAACCACTGGTAAATGGTTTACTGACCATGGTATTACTGTGCTCAATTGGCCTGCCAACTCTCCTGACCTGAACCCCATAGAGAATCTGTGGGATATTGTGAAGAGAAAGTTGAGAGACGCAAGACCCAACACTCTGGATGAGCTTAAGGCCGCTATTGAAGCATCCTGGGCCTCCATAACACCTGAGCAGTGCCACAGGCTGATTGCCTCCATGCCACGCCGCATTGAAGGAGTAATTTCTGCAAAAGGATTCCCGACCAAGTATTGAGTGCAACTGAACATAATTATTTGAAGGTTGACTCTTTTTGTTTTAAAAACACTTTTCTTTTATTGGTCGGATGAAATATACTAATTTTTTGAGATAGGAAATTTGGGATTTCATGAGCTGTATGCCAAAATCATCAATATTAAACAATAAAAGGCTTGAACTACTTCAGTTGTGTGTATTTGAATCTAAAATATATGAAAGTCTAATGTTTATCAGTACATTATAGAAAATAATGAACTTTATCACAATATGCTAATTTTTTGAGAAGATCCTGTATAATGATTTTTCCGAGACACTACTATCTTCTGTTGGAGAATGTCAAGGCTTCCAAGCTTATTACGGATAAACCAAAACCAAACGTTCAAGTAGTAAATTAGATGGCTACCAAATTGCGGCAAGTCGCTTGTTAAATGGGAGAATATAGGAATTCACGTATAGAGGGCACTTTTCCATGTGGCTTATGCTCCACCTGAGGGTTTGTGACCAATAATGGTGAGATACTTATTACAGCAATAGAAAACCATTAAGGATAGGCACTTTGTTAGTGGCCACACAAAATGTCTTGTTTATATGTGGCTTTGTATTTGTGAAGTATATTACTCTGTAAAGACCCGCAGACCTCTACATGAAAGAGTAATGGAACATCTGAGGGACATTACAAACAAAAGTAATAGGTCGCTAGTAGCAAAACACTTTAATGGTGTCCATCAAGGCATGACAAAAGGTTGAAAAGTATCCACTGTAAGCTAGATTCACTCCTCCATTAGAAAAGGTGATAATGATGATAACATGGGTCTTCAAAGAGAAAGTGGATTCCCATATTAGCTGTGTGCTCAGTTTCCCCCCAGGATTAAATGAACTTTAGTTACCTTTGTTACCTTTCTTTAAAACAATATTTCTTGAAAGCATGACCCAGTTAAAGCGGACCTGAACTCAGAACTTCCTCTCTGCTCTAAAAGATAAGCAACAGCATAATAACCTTTAAAGAAAAACACTTAAACCGCGCATGCGCAGTACTGTCATGCCGGCCGCTGTGATGACGCAAGGCGGACGGAGTGGTGACGACTGACCTCATCTTTCCGGAAGAGGGAGCCCGACACTCGGTCCCAGTGTCGCCGGGAGCCGCGGGGAGCCATTTCTGAGCAGGGCCTGGGAGAGGAGCCAGAAGGACGCAGAGGGACCTCCCGACCTATGGTGGGCTGGAGAAAGCCCCAGGTAAGTTCAGATTTTGTTTTTATTTACAGGTCAGAGTCCCTTTAACCACTTTACCCCCAGCGGTGCGGATATCTCTGTCCCTTTTTCCATCCTTTCACCCCCGCACCTCCCACGCTCCCGCCGCTGCCCGCGCTCCCGCTCGCTCGTGCTCCCGTGCACGCCACCGCCCGCTCGCCCGGAGATCAATGAACAGGAAAAACTGTTCCCGTTCGTTGATCTAAGCCCCCGCAATGATCAGCTGCTTCTATGAGAAGCAGTGATCATTGTGGAAACAAAAAACAGTTTCCCAGCCTCATAACACTTCCTGCAAGCGTACTTCCTGTACGCTTGCCGGTCACAGTAACAAAAAGTTACTGTGGCCATCTTGTGGCCAAATAGTAAAACTGCACCCTAGAGCATTTTTCATATACAAATACAATAGTTTTACACTAAAAGTTAACTCATTACCTCCCAAACTCCCCAATTTATTTATTTTTGTATTAAAAAAAAAAAATTACAATAAAAAAAAATACATAAATAGTTACCTTAGGGACTGAACTTTTTACATATTTATGTCAAGAGGGTATAACACTGTTACTTTATAAACTATGGGCTTGTAATTAGGGATGGACGCAAAACTGAAAAACATGCACATTTATTTCCAAATAAAATATTGGCGCCAAACATTGTGATAGGGACATAATTTAAACAGTTTTATAACCGGGACAAATGGGCAAATACATTTCATGGGTTTTAATTACAGTAGCATGCATTATTTAAAAACTATAATGGCCGAAAACTGAAAAATAATGATTTTTTTCCCCACATTTTTTCCTATTTTCCCATTAAAACACATTTAGAAGAAAATAATTCTTGGCATAATGTCCCACCTAAAGAAAGCCTAATTGGTGGCGAAAAAAACAAGATATAGTTAATTTCATTGCGATAAGTAATAATAAAGTTATAGACGAATGAATGGAAGGAGCGCTGAAAGGTGAAAATTGCTCTGGTGCTCAAGGGGTAACCTCTCAGTTGTGAAGTGGTTAAGGCTTGTAACAGCACATGCTCAGAACTCTCCCAGCTGCAGGAGCACAACCAGGGAGGCGTGCATCCAGGGAAAGCACATGCGCAGTAGTGCCTGACTGACTTGGGGCTTACTGCGGGACCGGGCGGATACCAAGGTGCTGACGGTCTACAGGCGGCTGGAGGAAGCCCCAGGTAAATAAAAATTCTTTACCTCAACTTAAAGGACACCCGAGGTGAATATAAACTAATGAAATAAACAATTGTACCTATCCTCCTTCTCCTACAAATGACTTTTTAAGATATTCCACAGTATTATTTTATATTTAAATCTACTTTTTAAGTTTTTACTGTTTTATTGTGTGTGCTCAATGACACATTCATTGAAGTAAGCCAGAGCTAAAATCTATGAACTATTGATCCTTTTTATCTCTTTCCTGCTCTCAGAAGCCATTTTCTGCTAGGAAAGGGTATTAGGGCTCTTTCACACTGTGCCGTTAAAGTCGCACGTTATAAAATACTTTAACGCAGAGTAACGCACAGCAATGCAAAGCCTGTGCGACATTCACAGTGCACACATTGCGTTAGTGTGTAACGTGTACCGTTATTAAAAAGTGCTGCATGCTGTGCGTTTAGCAATGAATCTGCTGCATTACTTGTGTTGCACATGCTCAGTAATGTTTTCGTCCTTTTTTAAAATGTTCTGCATGCGCCGTTTTCGTTCCATAGTAAATAGATTTTCTTACGTGCAACTTTAATAAGTGTATATGCTTTGCGTTAGGGCCGCGTTGTGCGACCTTAACGTCGCATCAAATGCAATTTCCTACTGTGTAAGTAGCCTTACAGTTGTAATTTCTTATCAGTGAGGGTCACACTGTAGTCTGACCCAGTCCTGACTCAGACAGCAACTGCCACTTACATACCTGATGTTTAACTCTTTCAGGCAGAAATAGTAAAAAAGAAACACAGCCTAGTTATTTGTGTGCTGGGCACTGTACATACACACGTCTATCTCATGTCACATCTTACCTCGGGTATCCTTTAAGAATGTAATTGGATTTAGCATGGAGGATGGGAGTGAGAGGGTTGATCTAATCAAGGGAGACGACATGTCCCATGAGAATGGAACATAGGCAGAGTATTTTAATTTTATATTTACTGTGTGTTTTCCCAGCTATAGCCCTGGTCCCATCCAGACTCTTTAAACACATAGACATCATGTCTAGTCTTCACAAACCAAAGAAGGACATTGCACAGAGGATGCATTACAGACAGAGGCAATATTCACATCTATGCAATAGTTCTTTTTTTTTTAATGTGAAGGATACAAAAGGCGAGCCAGTTCAAATAGTCTGTACTGAATGACATTTATCTTTAGTACAATAATAAATGAGATGAGCATGAGCCAGCACTGGACAGCCAAAGTACATAATGTTGCGAGTGTGGTATAATTGGTGAGCATGCAGGGAAATGAATTTAGCAAGGCATATAGACCACACTGCACTAGAGAGCTAACAGCAGAGAAAGCCAGATCACAGTAATTTGAGAGCACATGAGCAGGGCCGGCCCGCTCATGAGGCGGGGTGAAACTTTTGCCTCAGGCGGCAAAATTCCAGGGGCGGCACCCGCCCGTCCGTCGGTGCGGGGAGCCGGCCGCCGAGCTGGAGGGGTAGCTGGCAGGACGGGGGTATTGGGCCTAGCGGCGGGGAGGGGGGTCGGACCCCCCCCCTCCCTCGCCTGGGTCCCCCGTGCTCCGCTCCCCTCCAGCCTTAAATACAAGCAGCGTTGCAGGAAGTGACGTCAGTGGAGCGCACGCTTGGAACGAGGAAGAGGTGAGTCCTACCCGCCCGTGCCTCTTACACATAGCGGCTGCTTGTATTTAAGGCTGGAGGTGAGCGGAGCACGGGGGACCCAGGCGAGGGAGGGGGGGTCTGACCCCCTTCCCCGCCGCTAGGCCCAATACCCCCGTCCTGCCAGCTACCCCTCCAGCTCGGCGGCCCCCCAGAGCGCGCCCCCCACCGGGGGGTGGCGGCGGAAATTTTTTTTTTGCCTCAGGCGGCAAATAGTCTAGGGCTGGCCCTGCACATGAGATGAGTTGATGCTCTGGCAGGAGTGATTTTATTAAGAAAAAAAAACACTTTATGATTGCTTAACCCAGTTACTTATGTCTTTGTTGAATGATGTGCTTTAAAGGGCAACTGAAGTGAGACGCTGCAATATTTCTTTCCTTTCAAACAATACCAGTTGCCTAGCAGTGCACCTGGTCTATTTGGTTGTAGTAGAGACTGAATCACACCTGAAACAAGCATGTAGATAATCTTGTCAGATCTGACAATACAGTCAGAAACAATGATCTGCTGCATGCTTGTTCAGGGTCTATGGCTAAAAGTATTAGAGGCAGAGGATCAGCATGGCAGCCAGGCAACTGGTATTGCTTAAAAGGAAATACATATGGCAGCCTTCATATCCCTCTCACTTCAGTTGTCCGTTAAGCAAGATAACAGTTTTACTCTCTGTTCCAATAGATCTTCAATAGATTTCCCATTACTATCATAAGAGCTAAGAAAAAACTGCAATGGTTAATAGTTTTATTTTCTCCTGGGGCCTTGTCATTCCCTGTCCTGCACTAAGCACCATCATTGAACTCTCCAGGCTGGTAATTTTTATCTCTGAATGCAGGAGATAAGACTTGAAAGGAATTGTGTGCAAGATGCAAAGTTACACAGTCTGATGCTGATGCAGCGTGGTGAGTTATTATGCAACTTTATTATGCATAGTAGAAGCTTCCACACTAGGTGAACGTGATTGGAAGATAATTTTGATTTAAATCCAGATGTAATTTATTTACGCCAAAGGTAGGCAAGATAGAGTCCATAGAAAGCTGTTTTTTAGTTCTATGTTACTCCAGACTGTAGATAGGCTTTAGGGTAAAAAATGCTATCCCAAAGTGTCTTCTTAAGCCATTAAAAAATGTTCATAATAAAAAAAAATGGACTCACCATGGCAACAGGAATGTAAAGCGATAAAGGGATCCCGTGCAGTTCCTGACACTTACTGTAAAATGCCTTAGGCTTCTTTCCTATATGTAGTTATGGCCATTGGCCAGCACAATGACTTCCTGCCATCAAGTTACACTGCAGAGAATATATGCAGCAATAGCCCTGTATGGTAATGAATCATTTTAATGCTGTGATTTCTAAAACAGAGATTATGTTTATGAAAAGAAAGGTAAACTGAAAATTTAAGGCGGTTTATACATCTGTGGCTAGTGTTGCAGTGCCATAGGCCCTCCCTCCTCACATCACACAGCAATGCCAAAAAAGCCAATCATATGATGGTACAGAGTGCGATGACAGGGTCATATGCATAGCGCCGCCCCCCAGCATGTCCTCTGCACCCTTCACCACCCCTCACCTAGTGACATACTCCCTTCTGGACAGGAAGCACAACACTGGGGATCCCGAGTTCTCTGATGTTTTTGCGTTGTTCGGCGCGTGCGCTCCGCACCACCGCCACCAATGAATTTAAAATGTATAAGTCGCGTATTGACTTCAATGCACTCCCCCGCTGATGCATCGCTGTGGAAGTCATATGGTAATGTGCTGTTGACTTTGCTGTTGCGTTACTCTGAGTGCAGAAAGGGTGACGCAACACAAATAAGTGTCCATGTGTAAAAGGGACCTAAAATAAATTCAATGGAAAGACAACATACCTAAGAGTTTGAATAGAATTTGGTAAGTCACAAATATTTTAATGATAGTTGTCTTTTAAAATATTCAATTTATATCCCCGGTAGAATTCCTCTTTATTAAGTTTGGTGGCAAAATTTACTTTTTAAATGCGGTAAATATAATAATAATACTTTATGTAGTTTAAGAGGCGACTATCTGTCAATATGCAGAATGGTGGACATACCGTGTTTCCCCTAAAATAAGACCTACCTCAAAAATAAAGCCTAGCTTATATTTCAAGCATGCTTTAAATATAAGCCCTACCCCTAAAATAAGACCTAGCTGTGGGACGCTTTGTGTATGGGGAGGTGTGTGGTCTCGTACTGCACCACCCTTGGGGCTGCGTCCCCCTTCGTTCCTTGTAACTTCTCCGGTGTCAGCAGCAGCATAGTATTCAAGCTGTCAGGGTGTCCTTTGACCCGCATGCTGACGCTGTATGGGTGGGTGCTTGGTGGGCTCTGCGCTGGCGCTCCCCTCCTGTCATAATCAATGTGCCATAATGTGTCATAATCAGCTAATGCATCTCTGGCGCATATTCATTAGTACAAGAGAGGAGCGCCAGCGCAGAGCCGACCTAACTTACTGCATACAGCGTCAGCGTGAGGGTCATAGGGCTCCCTCACAGCTTGAATACTATACCGCTGCCACCGCCGCTGACACCAGAGAAGTTACTTGGAACGGAGGGGGTCACAGTCACAAGGGAGGTGTGGTAAGGGACCACACACCTCCCCATACACATAGCATCTACCCCTCTCCAGAGAGTAAGCCCCTCCCCCCATGAAAATAAGCCCTACCACATATTTCTCCCTGCAAAAAATATAAGACACTGTCTTAAGAGGCCCACACACTGGTCGATTTCAGCCTTCGATCGATTTATCGAATTGATTGGCCGATCGATCAATTTGCATCCGATTTCAATCGATTTTATCTATCTGACAGGATGGAAAATCTAGGTCAATCTGCTGGTGGCAGCAGATCGATGGCCCATAAAGTTGCATTGGATGTAATGGTCCAATAATGCATTTAGATCTATTTTCAATAGATTTCCAATAGATTTCATTCTGAAATCTATTAGAAATCTGTTCCTAGTGTGTGGCTCACATCAGATAGATTCCTGTCAGATTCGACTTGACAGGCATCTGCCAGAAATCTATCTGATGGTCGAATCTGCTGTAAATCTGTAAGTGTATGGCCACCTTATATTCGGGAAAAGACGGTAGTAGTAGTCATAGCACTAATGACAGATAGAATATTAGTAACATAGAACTAAGTCTCATGCAGGGCCGGTTCTAGACTTTCTGCTGCCTGAGGCAAACTTATGAGTATGCGCCCCCCAACTCCTTCCCAATTTGGAATGATTGCACAGCACCCGACAATTTACAAGTCAAATGAAACACTGCTGCTCTCCTGCCTCCTATCTCCTCATTCACTGTCAGATCTTCTCACTCACTGTCACTCTCCACTTGCGTCTCCTCCTACTCTGACTGACATACTGCATAAACACACAGTACAAACCTGCCGCCCCTGTAATCTCTGCACCTGATGCAATTGTTTCACCTTGCTTCATGAGAGATCCGGCTGTGGTCTCATGTTTGCATATACAGTTTAACGCTAACCTGTAAAAAAAGAAGGGCCCCGAGGGGGTACTTACCTCGGGGGAGGGGGGGTGAAGGATGGGAGGAGACCTCTGTAGCCTAAAGAGGCTAACCCAGTCCTCCTCCATCCTCTTGTTCCCCCGAAAAGCAGCCTCCTCACAAATGCGCACTAGCTCCATCCTGCTCGGGCTCTGGTGGAGATAGCTGAGCCCGGTCACGTCTGTGCTACTGCGCAAGCACGGACAACTTGTGCCTGTACAGTGGTGTGGGCCCGATCCAGCCCAGCTTTTTCTACAGAAAGCCGAGTGGGACAGAGCTACTGTGCCTGCATGAGCTGCCGACATGTGACAACAAACTCTTTTTCTGGAGTCCCAGCGCTGGAATGGAGGGATGGAGGTAACAAGGGAAGCCTCTTTTGGGTCAAGAGCCTTTCCCCTTCCAAGGGGAGTACCCCATTGGGCACTCTTTTTCCTTACAGGTACACTTTAATATCTGAATTTTTAAGACTGAGGGCTGGTGCACACCAAAACCCGCTAGCAGATCCGCAAAATGCTAGCAGATTTTTAAACGCTTTTTTTAATTTTTATGAGGCGTTTTGCTAGCGTTTTGCGGATTGCTGCTGCGGTTTTCAGTATAGTAGATTTCATATATTGTTACAGTAAAGCTGTTACTGAACAGCTTCTGTAACAAAAACGCCTGCAAAACCGCTCTGAAGTGCCGTTTTTCAGAGCGGTTTGCGTTTTTCCTATACTTAACATTGAGGCAGAAACGCATCCGCAATCCAAAAAATGCCTCACCCAGGCATTTTTCGTTTCCGCAAAACGCCTCCCGCTCTGGTGTGCACCACCCCATTGAGATACATTGACCAAGCAGATCCGCAGCCGCAAGCGGATCTGAAAACGCCCAAAAAGCCGCCCGGTGTGCACCAGCCCTGAATTATAAACAGCAGACATGACAGTCTAATGTAAGATCATTCAGCTGTAAAAAACAAACAGACGTAATTACCCTTTGAAACACTAAAGGTGGCCATACATCAGGCGACTTGGCAACCAATTGACCATCCAATTCAATTATTATAATCGATTTGGATGAAAATCAGTGCCGCCAAGTGCATGCCCGACCGACAATGTGACCAATTTAAGGATGGAAATTGGTCAGATTCTGGATCGCGCATGATGCGAGATGTTGCTTGATCGTGTGCGTGGCGGTAAGGACGTGCAATTTCCTGACGATCGACGAAACCCACCACGCTGTTCCCCCTAATGTCAATGTCAAGACATCCTTTATTAACCACTTGAGGACCCCAGTGTTAAACCCCCCTAAAGACCAGGCCTTTTTATTGTTAATTGGCCACTGCAGCTTTAAGGCCAAGCCGCAGAGCCGCACAACACAGCACACAAGTGATTCCCCCGCCCCTCTTTTCTCCCCACCAACAGAACTCTCTGTTGGTGGGGTCTGATGGCCCCCCCTGTGTTTATATTTTTTTTAATAAATATTTATGTTGTTGTTTTTTTTTTTTTTACTATACACCTTTTTTTTTTTTTTTTCTAAACCCCTCCCTACCCAACCCCCCCCCCCCCTCAAGGCAGCCAGTCCTGCGATCGGCTGTCATAGGCTTCTGCCTATAAGAGCCAATCGCTCTCTTGTCTCCCAGCTGTCCCCAGTACAGCGCTGCTGCTGATTGCATTGCTGTACTAACAGAAAAGACGGCAGTTTCGCCGTCTAACAGTCTCCCAAGCGGCAATCGGCGCTCGGAGACTTAAGGCAGGGCAGAGCTCGGCCCCCCGAGCAGGATCTCCTGCAAAGTGCAGCCCCAGGACTTGACGCCAATTGGCGTTAGGCGGTCCTGGGGCTGCCGCCGTGACCACGCCCATTGGCATGGGGCAGTCTTTAAGTAGTTAAAGGACCACTATCGTGAAAAAAGTAGGTTTTGGACCAGTCCCTCTCTTAAAGAGAAACTCCAACCTAGAATTGAACTTTATCCAAATCAGTAGCTGATACCCCCTTTTACATGAGAAATATAATGCTTTTCACAAACAGACCATCAGGGGGCGCTGTATGACTGATTTTGTGCTGAAACCCCTCCCACAAGAAGCTCTGAGTACTCTGGGCAAACTGCCACAATGTAACAATGTTCACAGACAGGAAGTAGCTGCTTACAGCTGTCTCTAACAGCCAAAACAGCTAGGAGCAGCTACATAACCTGTCCACGGTAAAAATGTCACCATGTAATAAATGTCAGAATGTAAATCAGGGAGAGGAAAGATTTTACAATGGGCAAACACTGACTAAATCATTTATACATAATTATGGTAAAAAATGAAGCACTTTTTTTACTACATTATTTTCACTGGAGTTCCTCTTTAATGGGGGATTCTCAGGGTTTTCTTTGTTTTCAACAGCATTTCCTGAACAGCCTGAACAGCAGTTGCAACGTCTAACTGACAAAATAATGCGGGTCCTAGAGGAAGATGGCCAAACAAACCAAGAAGGTGGGCATTGTGAGTAAACATGAGACCCATTATGGTGCTTTCCTGAGGAAGATGGTTATTATTTATTATTATTTATTGTATTAATAAAGCACCAACATATTACGCAGCGCTGAACATTAATTTAGGTTACAGACAATATTGAGGGGTGACATACAGCAATATGACAATACAGGAATACAAGAAAACCAGATCACACAGCACAGTATGAGTACCAGGTAATGCTTAGTCATTCACTGGATGGAGCATGGAGATTAGGCAAGTTAGGTTCACTCAGATGCATAGCATGGGTGCACAGTAATGGAGGTGCATGATCAGGTAGGACACAAAAGGAGGAGGACCCTGCCCAAAGGCTTACAATCTAGAGGGAGAGGTAAGGACACGAATGGTTGGGGACCAGAGTTCAGCTGTAGGTTTAGAGCACTTGTGAGGGGTAGTAGGCCAGAGTGAAAAGGTGAGTTTTGAGGGCTTTCTTGAAGATGTTGAAGGAGGGGGCTGCCCTAATGGGTGGAGGTAGGGAGTTCCATAGTGTTGGAGCAGCTCTTGAGAAGTCCTGGAGGCGTGCATGGGACTGGGTGATGCGGGGGGCGGTTAGGCGAAGTTCATTGGAAGAGCGGAGTGAGTGGCTAGGTGTGTACCTCTGAGTAAGATCGGAAATGTAGGTTGCCCAGGTTTTGTGGACAGATTTGTAGGTCAGACACAGTATCTTGAATCTGATTCTGGACTGGATAGGAAGCCAGTGGAGGGATTCCAGGAGGGGATCTGCCGTGGTGGAGCGATGGGAGCAGTGGATAATTCTGGCTGCCGCATTCATGATGGACTGCAGATGGTTAAGAAAATTGAGATCTGTCAACATGCTAAGTACACATGCTGCTTCTGTGACAAGACCAAATTGAAGAGGAAGGCTGTTGGAATCTAGTACTGCGGTTCTTGCATGAAAATTGTGGCTGGTGGAGCCTGGACTTACAACACCACTTCTGCTGTCACAATGAAATCTGCCATCAGAAGCTTGAAGGAACTGAAAGACCAGTAGAGCCACTGTCCTTCTGGAAATCTATCCTTGTGTTTTGCTGGACTGTTCTTTAAAGGAATACTGTAGGGGGTCGGGGGAAAATGAGTTGAACTTACCCGCGGCTTGTAATGGGCCCCCGCAGACATCCTGTGCCCGCGCAGCCACTTACCGATGCTCCGGCCCCGCCTCTGGCTCACTTCTGGAATTTCCGACTTTAAAGTCAGAAAACCCCTGCGCCTGCGTTGCCGTGTCCTCGTTCCTGCTGATGTCACCAGGAGTGTATAGCACAAGCCCAGTATGGTCTGTGCCTGCGCAGTACGCTCCTGGTGACATCAGGGGAAGCGAGGACACGGCAACGCAGGCGCAGGGGATTTCTGACTTTAAAGTCAGAAATTACAGAAGTGAATCGGAGCATCGGTGATGCCTGCGGGGGACCATTAGAAGCCCCGGGTAAGTTCAACTCATTTTCCCCCGACCCCCCCCTACAGTATCCCTTTAATAAAGGACGTCTTGTAAAATAGAAACTTTTCTGTCATGTTTAGGGGTAAGCTAGCTAGATAACCTGAAGTGTTAGTCTTGGTATTGTCTTGCTGCTGTATGTAAAGAAGTGTACCTGCACAGTGGGTTTGTATTTTGCTTTTGTTTTTATGCTGGAAATACATCCCTGTGAGCCAATCAAGGTGAACACAAAACATTTGGGGGATGCGACCGAGGGTTTTGGTCACATTTGTTCTCGAATATCGCAGCCCTTACCACTGCACACCCGATCGAGCATGCCAACCTAAGATTTTTCAGCATGTCCGATTGATACATGAGATTGATACATGCAACCAATTTCGGCCCGAAGTCATGCTCTTGGTGGCACCGATTTTTATAATATCAATAATAATTGTCTTATCTGATGGTTGATCGGCCGCTAAGTCTACAGATGTATAGCCACCTTTAGCTAGAGCAGTGTACATTCCACAGTGATACGTAAACTGATAAGCAGTAAGTGCTGTGATCTTCTGGGAAAGAGAGGGTTTTTTTACTGACACCACAAAGTTTTTCATGGACTTTACTGACAGCCCAAATTTGTTGACTTTTTTACTAACTGTCAGTAAATTTACTGACGGTGGGCAACACTGCTCAGGAGGTTTTGCTAGTTTGTGTCCCCAGCTGAATTAATTTGATCCAATGGCTGCAAAACCTTTAGCTAGCACTAGGCTAGGTGGTACAAGTGTCTGGCACTCCCCGATCGCCTGCGATCCACCCATTTATACATTACCCAGCCTGGCCCAAGCGATCGGTGCAGCCTCCCCGCACAGCTCCGGTCTTCACTATGGGGAGGATCGCCCATGACTTCATGACGTTGCTGACATCATGCGCAAACCCCGATCCTCCCCATAGAGAGACCCGAGCAGTGCAGGGAGGATGCGCAATCGCTGGAGCCAGGCTGGGTAATGTATAAACGGGGGAATCGGGGGGGGGGACACAGGCGATCAAGGAGTGCCGGACACTTGTACTAGCTAGCCTAGTGCTAGCTAAAGGTCTTGCAGCCATTGGATCAAATTAATTAAGCAAGGGGGACTCCTGAGGACAGAGAGTGGTATGCCCGACACAGTGTCGGGCATACCGCTATGGAGGTTAAAGCTGAATATTCACCTGAAGAGGGATTGGGGAACCTCACAGCAAAATCACCTGAAAATGAGCGCTCCCCAATCCATCCCCGCAGGAACACACATCATCATGCGATGGCTAACAAGAGGTTAAACTATAGCGCCACTTTGAGTCATCAGGAATCTTAAAGAACTGATCCATTCTGATGGTCGTAATCGCTGCACATCGCAAAACCTCCTTCCTGTAATCATGCGCATGTACCCATGTCGAGAAATCGCGGAAGCAATCGCTCAACCTTCAAAAAAAATGCCTTTGTTGGAAAATAGCCTTGTGGGTACGAGCCTTGAGGGGCCAGAGCCTTGTAGTCGGGAAAAGATTACTCAGTATCCAGAATGGACCAACATAAAACTATACCAACCTTGAGCAGGGTAGGATGGAACTCAAACAATTCCCATGGAAATGATTGACAAGATATGATCTTACTGTTGGCAAAACACTTCAGAAAACATATGTTTCATTAACAGACAGCCCTTCTCCCATGTATAATTATCTGGTTTGTTAATCATTTCTACCAGAAATGTTTATTCTGTAAATTTGAGTATATTCACTCTGCATGTCAACACATTCATAATTCCTTTCTAAAGTTGTGACATGAAGTTATCTCCCTTTTCTCTTGTGTACCTTCCTTCTGCGATTGTGTTTCCAAGGCAACCACCAACTGTTCCCTTCCGAGGGAAGTGTTTCATTTTATCATTTCCCGAGCTCTTAATTTAGCCATTTTCCCAATATATCAAGTAGCCGAAATGAAACGCTGCATACTTATTCTTAAAGTCGCGGGCGCACTTTTCTCAAGTGACAGCGTGCACCTTGGGGAATAGTCAGATATCAATAAAACATGGTTTTAATGTAGGGAAAAAAAATGAGTTAGTTATCGAGGTCGAAATACATAAACTGAGTTCAAGCTGTCATTATAAAATGAATACTGTTGATCCAGAAAAAAAGCAAAACAACATTTCTTTGTGGCAGCCGCAAATTTATCTGCACAGCGAGGAGGGAGAAGATGTGGCTGTATGAAATGAAGATGGACATGGGGATCTGCATAAAAGGAATAAAAAATTACTGTACTTTCACTGTAGAGTTTGACTAAAATCACTGCATGTTAGTAATCACATATCAGGCATGCTATATAATACGGCCCCATTGTGCAACAGTGTAAATAGCTAGAGGACAAATAAGTCTGTCCTTTCTGAGTACAGCGCGGCCCACAGGTATGATAGGGGCCACATTATTAGCGAAGGGACCATATGGGTCTGTGTAAGCATGTCATAAGGCAGGGCAGTTTCCAGGCTAAATTGCTCCCAGGGAGAGGGTAGTAAAAAGGAGCCCCCCCCCCCCCGGTGGGCTCAAAAATGTTATTTGCAATATTTAGCCCTCCCCCACACACAGGTGCGCCAGTGTAGATTAGCCAGCTATAGGTGCGCCAGTGTAGATTAGCCAGCTATAGGTGGCCCAGTATAGGTTAGGCAGCCATAGGTGCCCCCAGTATAGGTTAGGCAGCTGTAGGTGCCTTCAGTATAGGTTAGCCACCCACAGGTGCCTTTATTAACCTTCGCCGGGCTGCTCTCTCTCTCTCTGACCATCCCCACCGCTCACAGGAAGTAGTAGTTATACTACTACTTCCTGTGAGTGGCGGAAATGTTTAGAGGGAGAGCAGCCTGGCCACACGTGAGCATCGTCTGGAGCCCAGAAGGTGAGTAATTTCCAACTCCACGCTGCCGCACTGGAGGGGGAAGCACGGAGGGTACCCGAGGAAAGGAATGGGGGAGTCGGGTCCCTCTCCTTGTGGCTGAGTCCTATGTACTGCAACTGCTCCCCCCCCTCCCTCACAACCCCCTCCCTCTGGGGGACCGTGCGGGGCACTATGAGGGAGGGGGCCTCTATCAGCGCCCCTCGCGGTCCCCCCAGTCTCTAGGGTGTAGATGACATTTTTGCTGAGTCAGCTAGGTAGGTTACAGCTGATTGGTCAGGACATGTAGTCAAGGTGCTGGCAGGTAGTTGCCAAATAGAATACAATGTTGCACCAGCAAATGGAATATGAGTTTAGACTATATATAGGGGGTCCGTCTGATAGCAAGCTGTCAGTTCCAGAAGTGGCCAAGGATGAGCTCCTCACCCTCCACTCAATCTTTTCTCTAATTTTAGTCATAGTCAGCTTTAGGTGGTTAGTTTGAACCTCCACCAGACAGGTTTTGGACTAGTCCATGGCAGATTCTTAGGATTTCTTGTATTTCCTAGTGGATGTGGGAAGAGGGGGGGGGGGGGTCCAGACCAATGGAGGATGGCTTGGCGTCTGCTTAAACGCTGAGTGGTGGTGATGCCGGCAAGCTTCTCCCCGCCATGGAGTCAAGTCTATGTAAAAGCGCATTCGGCGCAAAACAATTGTTGACACTTACATCTCTGTGACTGACAGCAGCCCTGGAAGGGTGATGTATTTATGAACTTACATCTGTACCATCAGTTTTTGTTGCTCCTGGAATAAATGTAAGCTCCCTAATCAGCATGTGGCTGGATGGTGTAATGGTTAAGGTCTCTGTAATGGTGTAATGGTTAAGGGCTGGTGTAATAGTTAAGGGCCCTGCCTCTGACACAGGAGACCAGGGTTCAAATCTCGGTTCTGCCTGTTCAGTAAGCCAGCACCAATTTAGTAGGAGACCTTTGGCAAGTATCCCTAACACTGCTACTGCCTATAGAGCGCGCCATAGTGGCTGCAGCTCTGGCGCTTTGAGTCCGCCAGGAGAATAGCGCGATATAAATGTTATTTGTCTTGTCTTGATCTGGTGCCCTAAGATTGGTTTTTTTGCAAAAAAAAATTTTAACAGTCTGGATAGCGTACTAGCACTTCTGACATAGGAGATCAGGGTTTGAATTTTGACTGTTCATTTGCAGAACTTATTCAGTTGGGAGACCTTGGGTAAGGACCCCTAACACTACAGATTGGCCTACTGAGCACGCCCTTAGGCCTCTTGCACACTGCAAGCGATTCAGATTCAGATTCCGCTTTTTAATCAGTTTTTACTTCAGATTCAGATTTGCAGTTTGCTCCCTGCACACTGCAAATCGGAATCTGAATCGGATGTAAAAACAGATTAAAAAGCGGAATCTGAATCGGAATCGCGTGCAGTGTGCAAGAGGCCTCAGTGGCTGCAGCTCTCAAACACTTTGAGTCCGACAGGAGAAAAGCGCTATACAAATGTTATTATTTAACAGAGAGTGTTTTATAAAAGAACAAAAGGAACCTTGGGAATCCACCATAAGGAGATGGGCTAGCAGTGGCGTAGTAATGGGGGATGCGGAGGTTGTGGCCACACCAGGGCCCTTGGACCTTAGAGGGCCACATGGGGTCCTCCTCAAGTCACTGCATTAGCACTGTAGTGGTAATGATCACCTCTATGTGCACTGTGAATTTTCCTCTGCTTACACCTCTCTCACACACTGTCCTTTTTGGTTATGTAGGTTGGCTTGGGTTTAGCTATCTGTATCCTGTGATTATTACACCTACAGTACATATGGGGGGGGATTTTATATTTTCCTTGAGGTCCAGAGCTCTATTGCTACCCAGTGTGGACTAGTCCAAAACCTGTCTGTAATGGGTTCAGAGCTGTCAGATCAAATACTGTACTGTAACTGACAGATACCTAAGAACAAGTAATGTACAGTGCATTTTCCTCAGGGACAAATTAACCTCTTATATTTATGTGTATACATGTAATTTACATTTTACAGTTTACTAGCTGAAACCTGATTGGTAGCTCTGGGCAACTGCTCCACTTTTCACAGCAGTCATCTGGCTATGTGATTAAACACAACTCCTGATTCGATTAGCAAAACACAGTATTTATACTTATAAAGAACTTTAAAACTTAGCTTTTACTCAATAAATAAAAAAAAAATAGAGTTAGCCTCTGAGAAGAAAAAACACTTATTAAAGCAGTTTAATTTAGTCTGTGAGCGGGAATTTATATTTTTAAGAGCAAGAGGTGGCTGTATCAGCTCATATCCACCATAGGTCTGCCCTATAAACCGTGTTAGAAATAGTACATTTTAATCTATCACCTCACCATAACCCAACATGTTTCACCCCCTTAGAAAGATGGGGGCTTCATCAGGGGACATCAAAGTGCAATGGTGTTATCACGCTGGAGCGTGACGAGATATCGTACAGATAAATACACAATAACAGTAATGCGTAGTCTTAGACTGGTCAGAACTTGTGCACAAGTATAGGCATCGAGGTACAAGAGTCATTAAGCTAAATCGTAGTCAAATACAAGCAGAGTCAGGAACGAGTATCAGATGTCAGTCGTATTGCAAGGATCGGGCACTAACAGAGTCAGGGACAGGCCGAGTCGGTAACGTAAATCCGATGGCAGCGGTACAGAAGGACTACACTAGAGCAGGGTCAGGAAAACAAGCAAGAGGTCGGTACACAGGTAAATATACAATGAGATGTTACTTCAATAATATCAGGAGGATATTACGAATAAATTACAATAATATACAATACGAAAATAACAAACGACTGACTAACTGGAGTACACATATATTGTGCGTCTACACAATATATTAATGTAGCTCAAAGTAGCTAGCTAGGCCAAGAACCAGCAAACTGATTAGTATCAAGGCCAGTGAGTGAGTGAGTGAAAGCACTGGCCTTATATACAGATCCCAATCCCCCAGCAACCACTCCCACAGTGATGTCACATCAGTGACATCACTGCTGACCTCAGCTAGACCCTCCTCCTCAGCCTATAAGGCTTGTCAGCCGTCGCGCCCACGCGTTTGGTTGCACGCACGCCGGAACACACCTCCAGAAGGGGAGCTGGGGATGCCGCCAGAGGACGCTTGCTGAAAAGTCCCGCCGCTCGCCCGGGCCACACCGGAGATGCCGCGGGACCTGCCGCTGGAAGGTAAGAATGTTACAGGTGTATACAGTGCTATACAATACAATGCATATATCAGAAAAATAACATAAACTGCGTCATAGCCTCACTCAGTGGCATAACTACCAATCATGCCCCCCCCCCCCTGCAAACCTTTGATGGGGCCCCCCAAATGTTCACATCCATTCCCTTTGTGGCCCTCGAAGCCTCGGGACCCATCTTGCAAGACCAAAAACGGGTGTGGACATCATCTTCACACACATAACAAGTGTAGCCACAAAATACCCGATCTGAAGAATGGACTGATTTATCAGAGGACATGAAGTAGGAGTTGGGCCCCCCTTACAGCTCTGGAAGTGATGTAGTCGGTGAGGCCCCCTTACAGCTCTGGGAGTGATGTCATAGTTGAGGCCCCCTTACAGCTCTGGGAGTGATGTCGTAGTTGAGGCCCCCTTACAGCTCTGGGAGTGATGTCGTAGTTGAGGCCCCCTTACAGCTCTGGGAGTGATGTCGTAGTTGAGGCCCCCTTACTGCTCTGGGAGTGATGTCGTAGTTGAGGCCCCCTTACAGCTCTTTGAGTGATGTAGTAGTTGGGGCCCCCTTACAGCTCTGGGAGTGATGTCGTAGTTGAGGCCCCCTTACAGCTCTGGAAGTGATGTCATAGTTGGGGCCCCCTTACAGCTCTGGGAGTAATGTAGTAGATGAGGCCCCCTTACAGCTCTGGGGGTGATGTAGTAGATGAGGCCCCCTTACAGCTCTGGGAGTGATGTAGTAGTTGAGGCCCCCTTACAGCTCTGGGAGTGATGCAGTAGATGAGGCCCCCTTACAGCTCTGTGCCCCCCTGCGAGAGTAGGGGCTGCTACCATCTAGTTATGCTCCTGGCCTCACCGCTATCTGTAAAGGTTCTGGCTATGTGACCCAGTAAATCTGTGTGTCTGTCCAGTATGCGCTACACGCTTGTTTACAGCAGTGTGCTAAGAAATCTCCTGGTGAACATTCTTCCATTATGTCTTCCACAATCTCAGTGGGCAGCACAAGTTGGATGGCATATTGGGTAGGCTATTCCTTCTGCTTCTTATTCCATTTCCTAATCTAAGTAAGCCTGCTAGACTTGAAAATAAGGATGGAATATTTAATTACTGGGAGAATACACTGAGGGACCAATAAAGAGAAGAACAATAATTCGTTTTTGATGCTTTTATGCTATTAGTTCATCAATATTTTAATTTCTCTCTCATAGATAGATTTAAAAAGATGTATTTTATTCTTTGTAGTTTTATTATTGATTCTCTTTTTCATGTTGATTGCTTGCCAGTGACAGAGTCTATGCCTGACAAGTTATGCACGCATTTATAACGTATCAAATATCAGCGTATCCAGGGCAGTTTCTAGGCTAAATTGCACGTGGGGCAAGGGTGTCAAAATTGCCCCTCCCCCCCACTCCCATTGACTTGGGAACACTAAGGCCTAGTCCACACTAGGTCCGGACACGTACCCGTGGCTGTGTTTTTCAGCCCTGATGAAAAACGGAGTCCTGGATACTAATGGTAAAAATAGCAGCCTTCCTCACCCAAGAAAAAATGGATCCGTCTGCGTTTGCAGGGACCCGTTTTCAAAACCTGAATGGAAGGTTCGGAATTGCTGCATTTTTACAGACCACGGATACACGGATGGGTAGTGAAAAGCAATGGAAAACTGTAACTCCATCTCCACACAGGCAAAATAGCACCAAAAACGGATGAAAAAACGGATAGCCTGAACTTCCTTCTCCTCCCCTCAATGTCATCCCTGACAGCTTCCTGTTTACGAGCTGGGAGAGACACGAGTGCAGCCATCATGCCCAGGAGCTTTATAAATGTGGGGGACTTCATTATGACCGTCCAAGAGCGACCAGACCTCTATGACAAGAATAATGACCTATATAGTGACCCTCATCACGCCAGGAGGGTATGGGAGGAGATCACAAAACAATTTGTACACAATTATGACAAGCTGCCAGCCAGGAAACAGGCCAAGGAACGTAAGTGTGCCCTCATATCTGTTTTGTTCATGTGTTTTGAAATAGATGGTTTTAAGTAATCAAAATGCCACTCCCCCCCCCCACCCTTCCCTCCAGTGTCAAATGCCACTTTCTGCCCCCCCCATCCAGTGTCTTCTAACTGCCACTCTATGCCCCCCTCCAGTGTCTTCTATAACTGCCACTGTATGCCCCCCCTCCAGTGTCTCCTAAACTGCCACTCGATGCCACCCCTCCAGTGTCTCTTAACTGCCACTCACTGCCCCCCCCCCTCAATCTGGCCCCCTCAGTGTCTCAAAACTGCCTATCTCTGCCCCCCTCAAGTGCCTCCTAACTGCCATCCCCAGTGTTTTCTAAGTGCCACACATGTTGTATTTATAAGAACACTGTAAGAAGTGTTGAATAAAATGTATTAAACAAAAAAAGATAGAATTAAAAATGTACATATTAACTTTATAATTAAAAACAATGTAACCCCCCCCCCCCCCCAAAAAAAACCCGACAGCAACAAAAATGTCCACTCAAAGAGGCACAATGATGTCTTGGTATGGGAAGTACCCCTCCGGCGACAAGAAGTACTGTGCCAAGCGATCCCGATTCATCTGGACCTGAACCCTACCCCTAGTCGCATACCGGCGAATTTGTGGCAAGTAGTCCATGTCGGTATGCTGGAGATTGTACCCTTGCTCCTGTCGAACAAAGTTGTGGAGGATGCAAGCTGCTTTAACTACAGCTGTGGCGTTGGCAGGGCTCAGCTGTAGTGGCGAGTGGAACATCCTCCACTTGTTCGACATGATGCCAAAGGTACACTCCACCATCCTACGAGCCCTTGTCAACCGGTAATTGAACACGCGTTGCAGGCAGCCGAGGCCTCTCAGCCCATACGGCCGCATGACATGGTGTGACAAGGCAAAGGCCTCGTCGCCAACAAACACGTAGGGTTAGCTGGGCGATGTTCTTCCAGGCCATGGCTTGTCCCCGGGGATGTCCAGCCAGTCCTCATTCAGTAGTCTATATAACCTGGAGCACTGAAATATCCCCGAGTCACTTGAAGCACCGTAGGAGCCAATGTCGACATAGACAAAGTTGTAGTCTGCGTCGGCTACAGCCAGGAGTACCAAGCTAAAGTATTTTTTATAGTTAAAATACAGACTCCCGCTCCTCGCTGGCTTCTGTAGCCGCACATGTTTGCCGTCAATGGCTCCTAGGCAGTTCGGGAAGTTGCACCTATCCCAGAACAGTTCAGCAACCTCCATTCACTTTTGAGAATCAGGAACCGGCATGTACTTCTCGACAAGCTTGCTCCAGATCACCCGGCTTGTCCTGTTCACGATGTTGGCGACGGTGCTTTTGCCCACTCTGAATGTTAGATGTAGACTTGCATAGCTTTGTCCCGTCGCCAGGAACCTGAACTGAAATGACAACATCTTGTTTATGTTTGTTTTTTGTTTCCACGGTTGAAAAAATGAAGACAAAATGGCGAAGTATACGGGACAGTTTTGTCAAGGAACTGAAGGTGGAGAAAGATGAACAGAGGAGTGGAAGTGGTGCATCCAAAAGGACTCCATATTGCCACACTCGTCTTCTTGCCTTCTTACGACCACTCGTACAAGCGAGAGGGTGAGTGACGTTTTCAACTTGAAATCGCTGTTATGTGTATGCTCTCCAACATAACCAAGTATAACCTTTCAACTTCCTTTTTTTTAAGTAAACACCGGTGCACCTCTACTTTTCACACATTTAACCATTGCTGTTTCTTTTCTACCCACAGTACTGAAGATAACTTTGACGCACTCATGGATGATTCTAATGAAGCACCTGCCGCAGCGACTAGGGATTCATCTCCTGAAAATTCATTTGAAGACTTGACAACCATCAACGTGGATGACATAGCAGAGGAGGATTCTATGGCATCTAAGTCACCAACCCCTTCTACATCCACCCCACGACCTGACGCACAACCTGCCACCGACAAAGCAAATGCTGAAACCACTCGTTCAGAAGCCAGACGACCAGCTGCTTGCCTTGCAAGTGCTCGTGGACAGGGCAGAACAGCTAATGTTCAGATGGCTGGAGCTGTTTCAAGCGGTGGTGGGAATGATGCGCAATCAATAAAGGATGGTTTCCCGAAGGCTACAAGATACAAGTTCTGGTCTTTCACAACAATATGTGCAACACATTGAAATGCTAAAAAATCAATTAGATGAATCCAACAAAGTACTCTAAAAGGAAAGGCAGATGTTTCAGGAGCAGATTCAATCTCTAAAAAAGCAGCATTCTCACGAGATTGACCGGCTAATGCAACACCAGAACAGCCAAGTGTACTACTCGGTGATGTCACTTTTGCCTTTAATGGAACAAGTGCCACGACATTGGTTAATACAGTGCCAATGTAGTTTGCTTGAGTGTGTCAAAAGTCATTTTGATTATTCAACACCACCAAGTAGGCCACCTAGCGCATGGCACCCTTCTCCCACTCAGCCATACCAGGGTCCATCTCCCTCTCAGTCATACCAGAGTTATCACCCAGGCCCTTCCTTCCCTCCCTCTCAAGCAGATGAACGTCCCGTTTATACTCAGCTAGGTGGCGGCATGCAACCAAGCCCCCCTACTACGTCTTCCCAGCAAAATAGTGGAAACTACTCTTTTTTCCCTGAACAAGATCCTAAAAAGTAGGGTATAGGGCTCAGGAATACACTTGGTGTTTCATGTTCTACTACATTTCTCAGGTACTGCACCTGCATAACTTTGCACTGTAGAGGTTTTCTGCTCATGGCCAATGTCCCAGGCCCCCTGAGTCAATAGATTTGCTACCTGCCTTTGAAGACCTTGTGATCAACACATGCCCAACTCAGCTTACCATCCACATGTCAATGGGATGCTGATGATCCTAGGCCTTCAATGGCAAGTAGCTCAATCTATTGAGGCAGGCAGTGTCTGGGATAGACCTTGTGAGCAACATTGTTTACATTTTTTTGAAACTTTGATATTTGTTGTAGGTACTGCACCTGCATAACTTTGCACTGTAGAGGTTTGCTGCTCAGATGTCTCATTCCCCCTGATTCAAAAGTTTTGCTGACTGCCATTCAAGACCAGATGATCAACACAGCTTCTTCACTACCATCTACAAGTGCTTGGGCTGGTGCTAATCTTTCTCCTTGAACAGCAGATAGCAAAGACAACTGTCAATTATCCAAGCTGGGCTGCCCCCTCCTAAGCAATACCTGAGACAATGTGCAAGACATGTGGTTTGGGGAAGGGGGAAAACAAAGACACAAAATGTACAGACTTGAATGCCTGAACAGCAAGTAGATTTTCTAATCCTGTCTCTTCCAGGTTGGAAGGAGAACTTTATACCCTACCATGTTGGTAGTTTTGTCAATAAAAACTCCAAAATAATAAAATAAAGATTTTGTTTTGGTACAAAATGGTCTCCTCATCAATACAAAATGCAAAGTGGTATAGGTAAAGCAGACATTACATACTGCAAGGTGATCAGAAGTTGTTCCTCAGGGGTGATGGACTTCCGCAACCTAGTGTCTTTCTTCTGAAGATGGGGCCTCAACATTAGTATTGGGCGAACAGTGTTCGCCACTGTTCGGGTTCTGCAGAACATCACCCTGTTCGGGTGATGTTCGAGTTCGGCCGAACACCTGATGGTGTTCGGCCAAACCGTTCGGCCACATGGCCGAACTAAGAGCGCATGGCCGAACGTTCCCCGAACGTTCGGCTAGCGCTGTGATTGGCCGAACGGGTCACGTGGTTCGGACCCGAACGCGCTCTGATTGGCCGAACTGTCACGTGGTTCGGGTAAATAAATACCCGAACCACGTCATATCTCCGCCATTTGTCTGTGGGTTTAGCTTTGGGTAGGCAGGCAGGGTAGTTCGCGCTCCAGCCACGCTAGCCAGGGTCCCCCCAGTCATTGTGTCGCTGCTGGGAATAGTAGTACACCGCTCGCTCAGCCACACTATATAGCATTCTGTTTACTGCCACTCTGTGTACCTCGCTCAGCCACACTATATAGCATTCTGTTTACTGCCACTCTGTGTCTGCTGGGAATAGTAGTACACCGCTCGCTCAGCCACACTATATAGCATTCTGTTTACTGCCACTCTGTAAACCTCGCTCAGCCACACTATATAGCATTCTGTTTACTGCCACTCTGTGTCTGCTGGGAATAGTAGTACACTGCTCGCTCAGCCACACTGTATAGCATTCTGTTTACTGCCACTCTGTGTACCTCGCTCAGCCACACTATATAGCATTCTGTTTACTGCCACTCTGTGTCTGCTGGGAATAGTAGTACACTGCTCGCTCAGCCACACTATATAGCATTCTGTTTACTGCCACTCTGTGTACCTCGCTCAGCCACACTATATAGCATTCTGTTTACTGCCACTCTGTGTCTGCTGGGAATAGTAGTACACTGCTCGCTCAGCCACACTATATAGCATTCTGTTTACTGCCACTCTGTGTACCTCGCTCAGCCACACTATATAGCATTCTGTTTACTGCCACTCTGTGTCTGCTGGGAATAGTAGTACACCGCTCGCTCAGCCACACTATATAGCATTGTGTTAACTGCCGCTCTGTGTACCTTGCTCAGCCACACTATATAGCATTGTGTTTACTGCCACTCTGTGTCTTCTGGGAACAGTAGTACACCGCTCACCCGCCACTGTATAGCATTGTGCTCTGTGTCGCTGCTGGGAATAGTGGTACACCGCTCACCCGCCACTGTATAGCATTGTGCTCTGTGTCGCTGCTGGGAATAGTGGTACACCGCTCACCCACCACTGTATAGCATTGTGCTCTGTGTCGCTGCTGGGAATAGTGGTACACCGCTCACCCACCACTGTATAGCATTTCTGTACTGCCACTGTGCTGCTGCCAGTCAGCGTGTACTTTAAGGATAAGTGAAATGAGGAAGAAATCCGGTGAAAGAGGGAGGGGAAAGGGAAGAGGTGTTTCCCCTGACGGTTCACGTACAGGCCACAGGGGAGCACCCAAGAAAACCCACTCAATACCGCCCATGTTGTCCAGGACAACAACCCTCACAAATCCAAAAGAACAGGACCAGATAATTACTTGGATGACCTCTCAAGCGTCCAGCAGTGGGTTAAGCAGCACCAGCACATCACGCACGAGGTCCGAGTCCTCAGCCAGTTACAAAGAGCCAATGGGCACAAAGCTGACACAACCGGCAGCGACACCACGCACACAACTGCCAGATAACCAGTCCGATGAATTACCTCAGGACACAATGGGGTATTCGCAGGAGCTATTCCCAGCCCCACAAACTTCCACCTTTCAAAGGTCAATGGAGGAACAGCCAGAAATGTTGTGCCCGGATTCACAACCATTAACTGTGGGAAATGCACCGCGCACTGAAATACAAGGCGAGTCCGAGGAGGACTCGGAAACCCAAATCCCAGAGCAAGTTGGGCAGGAGGGGTTGCAATTGCAGGAGGTCGGCCGACAAGATCTGGAAGACGACGTTGGAGTGAGCTGCGCAGAGGTTGTTCTGGGGAGCTCTACTCCACGGCGGCGGCCCCCCACAATGACATATGACGAGTTTCAGGAGATGGAAGAGGAGGGTATGGACAATGTGGACATAGACCCAGATTTTGTTTGTGAACGAGAACATCGCCATCGTAGCAGCAGCACAGATGAGTCTGTTGAAGAACCCACTGCTGCACGAGTTCGCCTTGTGCCACAAGGTAGGCGGCGCGCAATTTCAGGCACCACAAGCGTGGAAGTTCAAGTGAGAGGCAAAAGAGGCGCAAACAGAAATCGCCAGCAAGGCAGGTGCTCCAAAGTCTGGGCTTTCTTTGAAGACTGCAATGAGGATGGTACTATGGCGATTTGCAAGGTGTGCAAGACCCGCCTGAGCAGGGGGAAAAGTATTAACAACCTCTCCACCACCAGCATGAGCTGCCACATGCTATCCAAACATCCCACTCTGTGGGCAAACGTGGCAGGACAGGGTACCAGCAACACTGCCTCCCTTGGGGTCACCAGACTCACCACCAGACCCGCCTCAGCAGCAGCAGTAGCCCAGCCATTGCGTGGTTCACAACATTCACAAACATCAGACGCTGACACTGTCACTTTCCGGAGTAGTGCTCTTGAGGTCTCCCAGTGTTCATCAAACACAACAACCAACAGCCCTTCAGTTTGCAGCCCTACGATTCAGTTGTCTGTCTCGGAGTTTGATGTTTGATCGCAAGAGGAAATTGCCAGCAAATGACCCCCGGGCCGTGGCAGTAACAGCCAGCATAGCCAAGCTTCTGGCCTGCGAAATGCTGCCATATCGAGTGGTGGAGACAAACAGCTTCAAGGGCATGATGTCAGTGGCCATCCCACGTTACGTGGTTCCCAGCCGCTACCACTTTGCGCGCTCTGCAGTGCCTGAGTTGCATGAGCACGTGGTCAGCAAAATAACCCGAAGCTTGAAGAATGCCGTTGCCTGCAAGGTTCACCTCACCACTGACACCTGGACGAGTGCGTTCGGCCAGGGCCGATACATCTCCCTTACCGCGCACTGGGTGAACCTTGTGGAGCCTGGCAGCGATTCCTCACCTGCTACGGCGCGGGTGTTGCCCACGCCGCAAACAGCTGCACCGCCGTCCCTCCCACTGGATAACAACAGCAGCACCTACCTCTCTGACTCCTTCTCCCCCAACGCATCTCAAAGCTGTACCTCATCCGGAAACGCTAACCCAGCAGCAGTAGGATCGTGGAAGCAGTGCAGCACAGCTGTTGGCATGCGTCAGCAAGCGTTGCTGAAGCTGATCTGCCTTGGGGATAAGCAGCACACAGGGGAGGAAATTTGGAGGGGAATAAAGGAACAGACGGATTTGTGGCTGGCACCGCTGGACCTGAAACCGGGCATTGTTGTGTGTGATAATGGGAGTAATCTCATTCGCGCTTTAAGGTTGGCTAAGCTGACACACATCCCTTGCCTGGCGCACGTGATGAACCTAGTAGTTCAGCGGTTCCTGAGGACATACCCAGGCGTGGCCGATCTTCTGTTGAAGGTGCGACGAGTGGCCAAACATTGTAGAAATTCCAGTACTGCTTCGGGGGCACTCGCCAAGATGCAGGAGCGCTTCAATATCCCCCACCATCGCTTGCTGTGTGATGTCCCTACGCGCTGGAATTCTACGCTGCACATGCTAGCCCGCTTTTGCGAGCAGAAGAGTGCAGTGGTCCAGTACATGATGGCGCAGTACTGAGGCGCATCCAGACAGCTGCCAAGCTTCTGTGGATCCGATTGGGCCAACATGTTGGACCTCTGCCAAGTCCTCCAAAATTTTGAGCAATCCACGTTGCTTGGGAGCAGTGACAACTCTTCAGTCAGCATTACCATACCACTGCTGTGTTTACTGAAGAGGTCAATTTTGAAAATCAAGGAAACAGCTGTCATGATGCAACTGGGGGAATCTGAAGGAGAAAACGATCAGCGTGATGGTACCAACATCAGGCCATCCGCCTCAGGAAACGCTGGCCCCAGCAGCTATGACGAAGAAGAGGAGGAGGAACAGCTGGAGTTGGAGCAGGAATTTCCTGCCACCACTGACGAGGGCCAGAGCGGTGCACGTTGGACTTCCACAATTCAGCGCGAATGGTCAGCAGAAGCAGACCAGGGAGAAGGTGACGACTATGATGCATCACAACAACTATCACAACGCTCACAAGAGGATGATGAGGATTCTGGCAGGACTCTGGCACACATGGCTCAGTTCATGCTAGACTGCATTGAACGCGACCCACGCATTGTGCGCATTGTGGACAACACCAATTACTGGGTTTATACCCTTCTGGATCCACGGTACAAACACAATGTTCCAAAACTGCTTGAAGAAAGAGTCAGACAGGTCAAAATGGAAGAATACCAGCAGGCCCTTGTGGAGACTTTAGAGAGGAGATTGACATCCTCCCCCTCCTCTAGCCAGTTGTACGCCGACAGGCTGACTTCCGCAAACCCAGGACGACCAGGAGGGCAGCAAACAACACAAGCCGCAGCTAGTGCCCAAAAGGGAATGGTATCGGCAGTGTCCTTGGAGTGGGAAAATTTTATGACACCCATGCAGCAGCAGCCCACAGAACAGCAAGCGTGCAGATCCACCTCCAACACCGATCGCCTGGAGAAGATGGTCAAGGACTACATGTCAGATGGCGTAGCTGTGTTGAACAATCCATCTGCACCCTTCAACTATTGGGTATCGAAGCTAGACACCTGGCACGAACTGGCAATGTACGCAATAGAGGTGCTGGCTTGCCCGGCAGCCAGCGTTATGTCGGAACGCTGTTTCAGTGCTGCCGGAGGCATCGTCACAGATCGGCGTATCCACCTCTCCACAGAAAATGCAGACCGTCTGACTCAAATTAAAATGAATCAATCCTGGATTGGAAACGACTACGCAACACTCCTGGACCCCAACCAAGTAACATGAACAATGACCATCTGTGATGGGTTAGCGTTTCCGGTCCCTGTTTATTGAACCTCTTATCTGTATTACATTTATGACTGCATGGCGGCAAAAAGCATTGCTATATCCGCACGCTATTTGTTCTCATGCAAGGCCTGGGATGCTGTGTCTCAAAAAGCGTGGCCTTCTCCTCCTGCGCCTCCTCCTGTTCCATCACGTGTGCTGCTGCTGCTGCTGGCCTGGGTTAGCGTTTCCGGTCCCTGTTTATTGAACCTCTCATCTGTATTACATTTATGACTGCATGGCGGCAAAAAGCATTGCTATATCCGCACGCTATTTGTCCTCATGCAAGGCCTGGGATGTTGTGTCTCAAAAAGCGTGGCCTTCTCCTCCTGCGCCTCCTCCTGTTCCATCACGTGTGCTGCTGCTGCTGGGTTAGCGTTTCCGGTCCCTGTTTATTGAACCTCTCATCTTTATTACATTTATGACTGCATGGCGGCAAAAAGCATTGCTATATCCGCACGCTATTTGTCCTCATGCAAGGCCTGGGATGTTGGGTCTCAAAAAGCGTGGCCTTCTCCTCCTGCGCCTCCTCCTGTTCCATCACGTGTGCTGCTGCTGCTGCTGCTGGGTTAGCGTTTCCGGTCCCTGTTTATTGAACCTCTCATCTTTATTACATTTATGACTGCATGGCGACAAAAAGCATTGCTATATCCGCACGCTATTTGTCCTCATGCAAGGCCTGGGATGCTGTGTCTCAAAAAGCGTGGCCTTCTCCTCCTGCGCCTCCTCCTGTTCCATCACGTGTGCTGCTGCTGCTGCTGGCCTGGGTTAGCGTTTCCGGTCCCTGTTTATTGAACCTCTCATCTTTATTACATTTATGACTGCATGGCGGCAAAAAGCATTGCTATATCCGCACGCTATTTGTCCTCATGCAAGGCCTGGGATGCTGTGTCTCAAAAAGCGTGGCCTTCTCCTCCTGCGCCTCCTCCTGTTCCATCACGTGTTCTGCTGCTTGTGCTGGGTTAGCGTTACCGGTCCCTTTTCCTGGAACCTCTTCTCTGTATTACATTTATGACTGCATGGCGACAAAAAGCATGTTACCTGTGCAAAGAAACATGACATTTTCCGCATTTAAAAGACAGTTTTTCCTTTGAAACTTTACAATCAATTTTCTCAAAAACTATAAGCTCTGTTTCAAATATTTTTTTTCCTCTTGTACCCACTCCCAAGGTGCACATACCCTGCAAATTTGGGGTATGTAGCATGTAAGGAAGCTTTACAAAGCACGAAAGTTCGGGTCCCCATTGACTTCCATTATGTTCGGAGTTTGGCGCGAACACCCGAACATCGCGGCGATGTTCGGCGAACGTTCGCGAACCCGAACATCTAGGTGTTCGCCCAACACTACTCAACATCTCCAGAAGTTTATCAAAGCTTCAAAAAGGAAGGGATATCACCATTAGCAATGTGACAAATATGGGAACAGGACAAGGTAAGTATAGGTAAAATAGGTAATCAAGGGTACTTACACACTCACAGACATCCGGCAGTAGTTGAAGAACCTTGGTGGGTGTCGTTTGAGGTCTCTTTAGAGCTGAGAGAACTGCCCTTTCCTCTCTCTCTCTTCTAACAGGATATGCACCCACCACCGTCTCCGACTTGACTCCAGGAGGTTTCCGGCATAGTACAGCAAGACACCCAGCCAGGCTAGGTTAAGCCAGTACATAAAAACAATGGGTTCCATGGCCGTGGCTGGGCTGCTGTCCTGGAGTGCTGTCCTGATGTTCTCTCAACTGGAATGTGCTTACAAAACCAGGTGTTTCACACAATAGACATCAAAGCCACTCCCAAAACACTCCCCTGTACATTACAAATATCCTTACATGGTGCTAATCTACTTTCTTTACAGAACAACCACTCCCACTTCCCATCTTTTGTCCCAAATCCACTCCCACAGCCCAAGCCACTACATTCCCCATGCTCAAAAAATGTTAAGTAACCTTTTTTTTCTAAGCATTAACCACACCCACGTCCTGCCCACTGATTCCCATTGACAAAATGATTGATTATTGGCCCAAAAACTCCTCCCACTACCTTCCTAATGACCAAATTCCATAGAAAACCATATAGATGTTTTCTGTCCGTTTTTTGGGGTAAAAAATGGATGCAAAATGGATGCACTTTTTTGGAAAAATGGATCCGTCTGCGGTCTGTGGTACTTCCCCTCATCTCGGACTGCTGCGTCCGTCCTGCAACCGTACCTAGTGTGGACCTAGCCGCTCATCCAGGAGGAAGCAGGGAACAGGAGAACACACAGGCAAAAAGAGCCGGGAAATCTGACTCTGGCATGGGCGCGGCGCACTGACAGCCTCACCCACCAGGTGTCATCACGTGGTGGTGATGTAATAATGATTTGATGTCAAACATAGGCAGCCCAGGAGGAGTCAAGGACAGTGGTCATGCTGGTAATCTTTTTTCTTCCATTTGGACGCACCGTGTGTCACCAGCTCCCTAGTGGTTATGTACTTGTACCTGTGCCCAGCTTCTTCTACTTGCAGGTCTGCGCCCAAGGCGGTCACCCTGCCCAAGAAATGGTTCTGAGCGTATCAATGTTGTTTTTAGTCAGCCTTTCTCAAATTAGGAAATAGAAGCAAACTTGCGCTCAACTACACAGTTATGGCCCTTTAATTGATGCACTTGGGTCTCGGTGCTTTAAGAAGGCGTGGTTATGAGCCGAAACGCTTAGTGACGTCAGATGGCATTCTGCGCACCACTCCCCACCAGTTACACGTGAGGGTCATGTAAATCTAGGCACAATACACACCATTATATTTGTAATGCAATGTGCAGCATGGGTGGCCACAGAGCAATGTTTCGCCATAAAATAATCATATTGGGGCAGCGTTTCACCAGAAAATAATCGTAATGCAGCAATGCTTCACCAATGTTTCAACTAAAAATAATGTGCACCTGTAAAACAAAAAAGAGTATTTACTCACCTGCAGAAGACTCCTCTCCCAGAGCACATCTCCCCCGATCATCTTCACAACTCCCGCACTGACACAGGCAGAGCAGGGCTATGGGAAGATGGTGCCCAAAGCCGTGAGCTGGAGACACAAATAGTCTCTAGTGCATGGCTTTGGACGCCATCTTCTCGTAGCCCTGCTCTGCCGGAAGTCTCTCGCAGGCTGAGAGGAGCTGCAGGTTGCGGGGAGTGAACTGGCGCGGTGCTGCAAGGCAGTTCACCACCTTGGGGGTCCCACAATCTGGCGGGGGGCACTCTAATAGCAATCAGTGTGTGAAAGCTGGGGTGGGAGGGATGGAGGGGCGCACTTTGGTGTCCTGGAGGACCTTGTCCCAGCTCTGCCTCTTGTTACAGTTGTCCTTTAAATTGTAAGCTGGCAAGGGCAGGGTACCTCCTCCTAGTGTTTTTTTAGTCTGCTCTAATTTATTATATGAACATGTACCAGTATTAGTGATGTCTCAAAACTCAATTATATTTATATCTGTACTCAAAATACTGAATGTCCTGATTCAACAGAGTTATGGACTTTTTTAACTCATGTATCTATGCCTCCCCACCATTTGTTTTATACACTGGATAGCGTGCTAGTTAAGGGAGTTGCCTTCGATTTAGGGTTTGATCCCTTGTCCAGGGTTCGAATCCCAGCTCAAGCTAATACATAAAACAGTAAGGAGTGTTGGGGCAAGGCTCTCTAATGATCCTGATCACCCGTGGAGCAAGCCCTACGTGGCTGTAGCCTTAAAGGCCTTTGAGTCCGCCATGAGAAAAGCACAATATAAATGTTATATGCCTTGTCTACAGCGCTACGGAAGATGTTGGCACTGTTTATTATTATTGTTGATTTGTATAGTGCTGTAATTATTATTATTATTTTTATTTATATAGCGCCAACATCTTCCGTAGCGCTGTGGTCTCTACGTATTTTTTTTTCTTTGTGCCTCTGAATTAGCAACAATAACAGGCATTCCTTTTCTGGCCTGAAATATGTTTGGCTGCATGCACAGAATTTGGCCAGTGTGCTTAAAATGTCAATACTTTATATTCCCACCGACTCTGATGTCTACTGGATTATGACACCCGATATACAAAGACTTCAACTTGTCTCAAAGAAAGCCTGTTTCTGACAAGCATCGTAATCAGTCTGCACACCAGGAGTGCACACTTGGAAGTTAGTTATACGTCTAGCCTAGCCTGAGAAAGGGAAAAAGCTATTTCTTCAGGTTACTGTCGAAAATATGAACATTGGCTCCACTGGCTTATTATAGCGAAGATCCGCTTCTAGTAGGGAATACAGAGAGAACACGTAACATTTCATGCCAAAACAATTTTGTGTTTAATCTCATGCATCTCAGATCTAAATAACAGTGTTCTTTGCAGAGGCACATTTACAATTACCTTGAAGGATTCTTATCCATTCTCCTGTAATAAAAGAATGCAAACTGTCTTATCAAGGCCAGGCACTAGATGGCAGCATAGCAAGCATCTTATTCACCATTGCAACTGAAATCCAGGGCAGGAGTTTTCATTCTTCACACTCCAGATAATTCTGTTATTTTCTAAGCAGATCAATCAAAGCTTGGTCTGAAATGACAACATGGCTATTGTATTTTTCTATTTCTGGTTGCTTTTCACAGCAGCATTGGTTTAAAGGGTACTCGAGGTGAGAGACATATGGAGGCTGACATATTTTTTCCCTTTTAAAGCGGACCCGAACGCAGAACTTCCTCTCTGTTCTAAAAGATAAACAACAGCATAATAACCTTTAAAGAAAAACGTTTACCGTATTTTTCTGACTAAAAGACGCTCCTGACACCTGGGTTTACAGGACAAAACCAGGGGAAAAATATATACTAAACACGGTGTATCCATGGTGAAGCGGCATCCTGTGGATTATGACCACTTTGTGCCTCATGCCCCCATGGGCTTGATTCACAAAGCGGTGCTAACCCAGTTAGCACGCCTAAAGACTTTGGGACTTTTGATAACTAGGGTGCTAACTGGGTTAGCACCGTTTTTGAAAATCAGCTTGCGCGCAAAGTCCCGTGCCCAAAATTTTGCACGCGCACAGCGCAGTGCGACGAAAGCGGCAAGGAAGGCCGCAATAGCAGTATAGGGGGGTGCTATTGTAGCTGGGAACACGAAGAATCACTGGCGTTCCCAGCCTAACGGCCGGTGACGGTGACGGCAAAACCAGATGTAGTCACCGGCGGGTCCAGGAGCATCAGAGCGACTCTACGTGGGCACTGATCAGCTGCGGGGGGCTGAGGGAAGCCCCAGGTGAGTAAGGCTGGTTTCACACCAGGACGTTGCGTTTTAGGGGACGTTATGGTCGCATAACGTGCCCCTAACGCAACGCCTGGTGCTCTCTGCTGTGAACGTCAGAGTGAGCCGCGTTCTGCAGCTCACTCTGGCGTCCGTGATGCCGTGATGCGTACTCTTGGACGCATGCGGCATCACATGGTCCCACCCGGGCCAATCGCTGCACAGAGCGGCCGCTCCAGGAAGTAAACACTGCACGTCACACCGTGCAGTGAATATTAATTAGCCATGTGCCTGGCCGCTCTCCGCTCCTCCCCAACATTCCTGAACATGTGCAAGCAGTCTAACGCGGCTCTGCCGCTTATCAAGTACTGCATGCAGTACGTTGTCTAATGGCGCAGCGTTACTAAGTAACGCAAAGTGGGCACTGTAAACAGCCCATTGATTTTTCATTGCTGTGCGGTGGGGTGTGTTACAGGCTGCTCTAACGTGCGCCTGTAACGTCCCACTGTGAAACCAGCCTAAAACTCATTTTTTATTTTTGACTTAAAGAGAGCCTGAAGCGAGAATAAATCTCGCTTCAGACCTCATAGATAGCAGAGGCATGTGTGCCCCTGCTAAACCGCCGCTATCGCGCCGCTAAACGGGGGTCTCTTCACCCCCAAATCCCCCTCCGTGCAGCGCATCCCCTCTTCCTGGTTGGGGCAGGGCTAACCGCCGCAGCCCTGCCCCACGCGCGTCTGTCAGCGCGTATCTCCGCCTCTCCCCCGCCCCTCTCAGTCTTCCTTCACTGAGAGGGGCGGGGGAGAGGCGGCGATGCGCCGCTGATAGACGCGACTGGAGGCAGGGCTGCAGCCGTTAGCCCTGCCTCCAGGAGCGACCAAGTCTACGACCAAGGTTTGCGGGGGTGGGTTTGGGGGTGAAGGGACCCCCATTTAGCGGCGGGATAGTGGCGGTTTAGCAGGGGCACACATGTGCTAACTATGAGCTCTGAAGCGAGATTTATTCTCGCTTCAGAGTCTCTTTAAGGTTCACTTTAACTACAACTAAAAAATAAAATAAAAACCCTTTCATTAGCCACCCAATTTTGATAATATTTTTTCCCCAACTTTTTTGTAATTTTTTTTAGTTGGGAAGTGCTGGAAAATTATTTTAAATCAAAGATGAAAAATTATCTCCTAGGAGAAAACTCAGGTGAAAAAGTGGATTGCATATGGGCCCCTGATCTGAAGTATAGGCAGGGCCGGATTTACCATAAGGCACACTAGGCACGTGCCTACAGGCGCCTGATTGGGCAAAGGGCGGGGTTAAATCATGTCCCATTAAAATTAAAAACCTAAAAAAAGGCAACACTAATACCAACGCCGCCCGCCGCCTCCTCCGTGCACCATGTTCCCGTAGCCGCGGCCGCAACTACAGTGAGGGGCGGGCGGCTAGTGACACACACACAGTCCTTTATTATGTGCCGCTCTCGCCGCCCACCGGCCGCCCTATTCATGCCTGCACACAGCGCTGCAAGTGAACAGCAGGCTGTGTGCATAGGCGGCGGGGGGCGGCACGATTTGTTCCTCTCTGTTGATGGAGTCCTAGGAGTGTGGCAAACCACGTGGGCGGACAAGAAGATGCGGAGGGAGTGGACTCCCTTACCAGCGAAATTAGCCTGCCTGGCTGCGCTGGTATGCGATAGAAGGGAGAGGAGGAATAATCCAGCAGGAGCGCAGGTAGGCAAAAAGCTCCACCCCGCCGACTTTCTGTCCATCCTTCTGCTCCATGCGTCCAGTGTTTACGTCACCCAGCAGCACACCTGCATCTTCTCCATGGTTACAGCGCTTGACCATGAAGAGTATGCAGGGGGCGCAGCTGAGTGACGTCAATGCTGGATGCATGGAGCGTCCTTTGAAACGAGTCTCTCCCTCTTGCCCCTGTTGCCACTGACAACCCAAGTACTTCTCCACCACCCGAGTACTTCTTCTCCCCCCCCCCCCCAAGTCTCCCTCAGCCGCTCGGGATATTGGGCAGAAAAAGAACTTCCTGACAGTCCCCCACCTCCACCTGGAGCCCCGCCCACTCTGACACCTGGGGGAGCCGCTGCCGCCATAAAGTGGACCTGAACTCTTGCCCAGGACAGAGAGAAATGCAGCCTGTATGTAAGAAGAGGGTGTAGCCTGTCAAATACCCTCTCAGTCTCTTACGCAGGACAGAAGGGAAACCCTGCACCCTGCTGTATGTATTTAAAGTTAAGCCTGTGTAATTCCCAATTATCTGTCTAATCACAAATTTGTATTTGATCTCTCCCCTGTTCCACCTGACTGCCACGGCAGAAAAGCTCATTAGTAAGCACAGGATGTTAACAAAATGTCTGCTTCCATGAAAGCAGGAAGTAGAAACACTGGTGATGTATTTTAGGATTTGTATCAGCTGTAACAAAATAGTTATTCTTTAAAGGTTATTATGCTGTTACGTATCTTTTAGAGCACAGAGGAAGTTCTGAGTTCAGGTCCGTTCGCTGACTTCCCTCCTCTACCTGCTCTAACCTCCCACTTACCTACTTTCCTACCCTGACTTACTGCTCTCTGCACCTACCTTCTACCTACCTACCCCCACTGACCCCTCTCTGTGCTGTCTATACTCACTTGCTGTGCTCTCCCACCTACCTACCCCCAATGACTACTCTCTTTGCTCTATATACCTACCTACTGCATTCTCCCACCTACCTACCCCCACTGACCCCTCTCTGTGCTGTCTATACCCACTTGCTGTGCTCTCCCACCTACCTAACCCCAATGACTGCTCTATTTGCTCTATATATACCTACCTACTGCATTCTCCCACCTACCTACCCCCACTGACTGTTCTCTTTGCTTGCTCTATATACAGTACCTACCTACTGCATTCTCCCACCTACCTACCCCCACTGACTGCTCTCTTTGCTCTATATACCTACCTACTGCATTCTCCCACCTACCTACCCCCACTGACTGCTCTCTTTGCTCTATATACCTACCTACTGCATTCTCCCACCTACCTACCCCCACTGACTGCTCTCTTTGCTCTATATACCTACCTACTGCATTCTCCCACCTACCTACCCCCACTGACCCCTCTCTGTGCTGTCTATACCCACTTGCTGTGCTCTCCCACCTACCTAACCCCAATGACTGCTCTATTTGCTCTATATATACCTACCTACTGCATTCTCCCACCTACCTACCCCCACTGACTGTTCTCTTTGCTTGCTCTATATACAGTACCTACCTACTGCATTCTCCCACCTACCTACCCCCACTGACTGCTCTCTTTGCTCTATATACCTACCTACTGCATTCTCCCACCTACCTACCCCCACTGACTGCTCTCTTTGCTCTATATACCTACCTACTGCATTCTCCCACCTACCTACCCCCACTGACTGCTCTCTTTGCTCTATATACCTACCTACTGCATTCTCCCACCTACCTACCCCCACTGACTGCTCTCTTTGCTCTATATACCTACCTACTGCATTCTCCCACCTACCTACCCCCACTGACTGCTCTCTTTGCTCTATATACCTACCTACTGCATTCTCCCACCTACCTACTCCAACTGACCACTCTCTGTGCCCTTTATACCTACCTGCTGTGCTCTCCCACCCACCTACCGCCACTGTCTCCTCCTAGTAATAGCCTAAATTTGGTATATTCCCTTAGTTGTTGGTAATATCTGCACATTGTTGGTATCTGGGTATTGTTGGTACTCGTCTTTGGTAATATTTGTAATATTTGTATTACTTGTGTGGTTTTAGTAAGAAAAGAGGGCGTGACATTATGGGTGTGGCCTG
This sequence comes from Hyperolius riggenbachi, assembly GCF_040937935.1. Taxonomy (NCBI): domain Eukaryota; kingdom Metazoa; phylum Chordata; class Amphibia; order Anura; family Hyperoliidae; genus Hyperolius; species Hyperolius riggenbachi. The sequence continues at coordinate 72,205,820 of NC_090655.1, forward strand.
TTATGGGGCGGAGTTTAGGGCGCCGGAGCTTATGTGCCTACAGGCTCCTGAGCTGTAAATCCGGCCCTGAGTATAGTCCCCTGTATCAGAGGAAGCGAAGGTTAGTAGTAGGGGACCCCCAACAGCTCTGGGTCTCCCTTCAGTCACAGAGTTTGCTCCCCTCTAGTTACAACCCTGGTCAGTGCTGTATGAATGCATAATCATAGTAAAGGGTTTCATGAGTTTTCGTTGAGCCATGTGCAGAAGCAGCTAACACATTTGAGAATAAGGTGCTTGAATTGAAAAAACATAACAAAACACAAAGAAGTATCTGAAAGGCACCAATTAACTACTACATTAATGGACAGCAACACATACTGGGTGGAATGGTTGTTTACTGGGAGTTCTAAACCCAGTAGAAAAGATCTCTGGTCTCACAGAATTCTCTGGTGGGAAGAATTCCACATAATAATAGTCTGGGCTAAGCCTCAGTGGAAAGGTGGGGCTACACAGGGCCGGCCTTAGGTTTCACAGCGCCCTGAGCGAAACCTGATTTTTGTGCCCCCCCCCCCCCCCTTCCTCCTCTTCCCACACACGCACACACACAGGCCCATGTGAGGAAACGTGGAAAAGCCGCCGCATGTACTCAGAACGGGGCGGCTGATTCCGCGTCCAACGCGGCGGTTTGCACGCATAGGCCTACATCCAGTAACATGGCCAAACGTGGAGGAATCGCCGCATGCCTTGATAGCGGTGCGGCGGTTTCCGCGTCCAGCACGGAGGGTGATTTGCAACACATGTCTGATGTGGCTGGGACTGATAGTCCACACAGGTTCAGAAGGACGCGCGCGTGCGCAGAGAGGCAGAACTTTTATGACAGCCAGAAGGGAGTCAGCTGACCAAGCCAGTCAGCTGACGATTCTACCAGTTCCCATTGGTCCAGCATTTAGGGGAGGCGCTGGAGAGCGCTTTGCTACATATACTGGGTGCTGGTCATTCTCTGGTTGTCTGCCGTTGCGATCACTACATGGAAGCACTCAGACCTTTTTTCAGATCTCTGTTATATCTCTATTATATCTCTGTTATACTTCTGACTAGTTCCAGGGTGTTGATGATCAAGGAGCTCACACCCAGATTAGGGACTTGTGTTACCAACCTGTTATACTTCAGACTAGTTCCAGGGTGTTTATGATCAAGGACCTCACACCCAGTTTAGGGACTTGTGTTCCCAACCTGTTATACGTCAGACTAGTTCCAGGGTGTTGACGATCACGGACCTCACACCCAGATTAGGGACTTGTATTATCATTCTGTTATTCTTCAGACTAGTTCCAGGGTGTTGATGATCACGGAGCTCACACCGAGACTAGGCATTGTATATTATCTGTTATGACCTTCTGCTTTCCTGACCATCCCTCTGCTTTATGATTCGGTACCACGCATAACTGATATCACGTTGCCAAACCCTGCCTGTCTTGGATACCGAATCAGCCTTCTGTCTTTTGTACCTTATCCGTCTGTCTGCTGCCGACCTAGCTAGTCCGACCTCGAGAACTATCTCCTCTGTTTAGAGATAGTTCACAGATCTGTCAGTGAAACTCCACCATTGGTGTCACTCACACTCTGGTCCTTCCCACTCTCAGCCTGTCTCCTCCCCTTGGGGAGCTTCAGGCAGAGCCGGGACAAGGTCCTCCAGCACCCAAGGCTGAGACACCAAAGTGCGCCCCTCACTCCCTACCACCCCAGCCGTCACACACTGATTGCTATTAGACTAAGAGGCGCCACAGGGTCCACAACCTCCCCAACACCTTAATATCTAGTTATATGGCTTGCAGTCACTGCCATGTATCCCCTATTCTTATTTCTTTCTGCTTCAAACACAATTAGGAATGACAGCTGAATGAATTCTGCGCCCCCTCCTACACTGCGCCCTAAGGCTGGAGCCTCTCCAACCTATGCCTCGGCCCAGCCCTGGCTTCAGGCCTTGGAAGGAGCCTGTTCTTTAGGCAGTATCCCATACTGCCTTGTACCCCCTTTACGGGGGCCCTCCTCAAAGTATTACTGTTGCACCAAACACTCATATTACTCAGGTGTCCAGAGGTTAGAGATATATCTGATTATCGGTGATACTGCAGATCATCAATAATCGGGTATATATATTTGTATTCTCGGTGATACTGCAGATCACTGGTAATCAGATCCTCTCTGTGTTACACCGATCGTTACAGCCCATATGCAATTCACCTTTTCTCCTGAGATATCTCCTAGGACAGTGGTTCCCAACCTTTTTGACGTTGTGACACAAATGCTCAGATCTCCGTGACACATCACATATGTATAATAGAAAAAATACTATTAATAACTACGAATGGATGGAAAGAATGCATTATCCCGAATATACTTAAAAATGAAGGCTAGAACCTTTCAGGAATATTAATAAAAACAATCAGTGGGACCGTAAACCCCCCCCCCCCCCCCCCATTTAGAATCAAAGCTCAGCACCGACAATTTGCACAGCGCGTTATAGCCGCAGTGCGCCCTCCCCAAAAAAAACCTCAGACTCAGGTAGGTAGCCAGGCGTAGGTGCCCCCAGTATAGGATCTCATGTGTAGGTGCCCTCAATATAGGTTGCCAAGCATAGGTGCCCCCAGCATAGGAAGTCAGTTGAAGGTCTCCATCCCCCCATAGGTAGCCAGGTGTAGCTGCCTCCAGTATAGGTAGCCAGGTGTAGGTGCCTCCAGTATAGGTAGTCAGGCGTAGGTGCTTCCAGTATAGGTAGCCGGATATTGGTGCCCTCAGTAAAGGTAGTCAGCTATAGGTGCCCCCAGTATAGCAAATCAATTGTAGATGCCCTCAGTATAGGCAACCAGCTATAGGCACCCACTTGGAAGCCGGCGCCCTGAGCGACCGCTCCAGTCGCTCAGGTCAAAGGCCGGCTATGGGGCTACATATCAATATACAGCACTATATAGCTATAGGAAGGGCTTCTCATGCTGAAACCAGGATATTTAACAAAAACATAGGTATCCTGAATAATTTATTGCACTCTACTACATGTCGATATGGTTCCCATATAAAATGTCTTCTCTACATATTTCTGATGGTTCAAAGACCGTAGTAAAGTATACAATAAAATACATTTCTTTCTGTTCCTTTTTTTTAGGGGTTATCAATCTTTAAGGATTGAAATAATCTCCGAGTGTGCATGCTAACTGCCTAATAACATCAAAGTTTCTCTTTTACTTGATTATCGCTTCATCTTCCCATAAAATCAATCACTCACAAGTCATGACAAGCATTTAAAAAAAAGATTAGATATTTCTGTCTCCTGAGTCTCATCAAAAAGTCTCACGCTAAAGTGACAATGGCAGCCAGGAGACAACAGGTGCTGAGTGACTGGCCTGACACCGGCAGTCAGGTAATACAGAGCTTTGTGCCATTTTTGGCAAGAACTTATTTTACTCAAAGTCTTCAGGCTGTCATGTACCCGAGCTTCTCCTGCCACCTTCAAAATCTAACCCAAGGCTCTGCTTATACAACAGCACGGAAAGCACAAAGTCGATCTTATTCTTGTTTTATCACAGATTTTAAATTTACCTCCAGCTTTTCCTTTTTCATGAAGGGGTGATAGGAGGATATAGATTAGCCGCTTTACTCTTGTTCTCTGATGATTTATTGCTGGCAAGTTCAGACTGCTGCTGGCGTCCGTCTACATCTTTTAGCACTGGGATCTAACGGGCCCCACATTGGTATTGATGGAATGAAGCAGGTTAGCACTAATGCTATGACGGTGCCCAGCTTCGGTGCTTGTAGCTGAGTGTCGGGCGGCGAAGCTGGGTGCCTTCATAGCATTAGTGCAATGCTGCACACCCTTTGCAAGAGTTACTCAGGGATCCATCGATCGCCAGACCCTGAATTACATCTCTTCTACAGTTCCTACAACTTGGAGGGGGAATAGTATTTAAAGCCGCCGGGTATTTGAGCGGCAGCAGTGAGAGCCATCATTCGACCCACCCTGCGCCCTGCTGACCGATAATAGATAATACGCACGCCGATTAAAGTGTTCATCTCAATGCATTTACCTTCGATTGCGAGTGATCGCATGAGCATTGTGGTCCAATGAATTTCCTGAGAAGCTGCATGTAACTTCTGGCTATCAGTCTCGCCTGGTGGTTACCTGTCTGTAGCACTGGGGTGCAGGATTACGCGCACGTAGTGCAAAGTTTTGCATTTGTGGAAATTTGTTTTTTGTCCGCTTTTTCTTGTCAAACCAGTTAGCTCTGGCCTCCAAAAGGCACCCTGCACTGATGCTCCCCACTAATACCTCTCTGGTATATGTTAGCGTATCTTGCACTCTGTGGGCCATACCCTATTCAAGGTGATAAGTAGCTTGCAGATGAGAGCTACTTATCACCTTGCCATCGCGCGAGGATTACCGGCAAATCCTATTGCCCTTATCCTTCGCACGATGGCCGACCGTTAAGGAGCATTACTCAGGCGAAAGCCTGAGCGATGCTCCCTATTACCGGGCGATGGGGAGTGAGGTTTACGCTGTGGTGCTGTCCATCAGCACCACGGCCTCACTCCCCACACATGCGCACTCGCCCGCCGAACATCGCCGCCATCTTCCGCCGCAGCATCTGGGGGTCTCCTTTAATAAGGAGACCCCCAGAGCTCCCCGTCGGGTCACCGCACACTGTAGAAGCCCCCCATGTAGCTGCACCGGCACCCCTGTTGGCAAACATACCTCCGCAGATCACCCGACGCCTCTCGCCGCAAAATCCGTCGTGTAATTACAGTGTATCTGACACTGTAATTCCTGTGCGCATAGAAGGAGCCCGGGCAAAGCATCTTTGAATCTGCAGCCGGGGCTCCCCATTGGTCCACTGTCTGAACCAATAAAATCGCTCACACCGCGGACCAATGGGGAGCCCAGGCTGCAGATTCAAAGATGCTTTGCCCGGGCTCCTTCTATGCGCACAGTAATTACAGTGTTAGATATACTGTAATTACGCAACAGAATTTGCGGCAAGAGGCGTCGGGTGATCTGCGGGGGTATGTATGCCAACAGGGGTGCTGGTGCAGCTACATGGGGGGCTTCTACAGTGTTTGGCGACCCGACGGGGAGCTCTGGGGGTCTCCTTATTAAAGGAGACCCCTAGATGCTGCGGCGACGACGTGCGTTAGTCAGTTTAGACCTGCTTTTTGTATCGCTTCCCGGAGGTATGATAAGGGTAATTGGATAACGTGTTAAGAACTCACTGGGCGATTATATCGCCCAAGCGAGTTCTTTTCCACCTGGGGGGGGGGGTCTAAAGTTTTATAAGATTAGGCGATGCCCCCATCGCCTAAGTTAAGAACGTTCATCAATAGAATATGGCCCTGTGTCTCCATTGATTGATCTGATCTTGACCCGGCTTCTTTGATCATTTCATTCGTATTGACCTCGGCTTGTCCTTGTTCTGCTTCCTGCTGCCTGCCCCAACCTGGATTGTCTACTGATCTCGCTTGTCTGCCGCCTGCCTCAACCCGGATTGTGCACTGATCTAGGTTTTCTGTTGCCAGCCCCGACCCAGATTGTTACTCACTTACTTGCTGCCTTGACCGACTAGGCCTGAATATCGTTAATGGCAATTGCTGCCTTCCTACTGACCCAGATCTTCCTCTGATTACAAGTATTCTCCTAAATGTGGTGTCGCCTGTTCTCTCTACCACTGTTAAGAGTCTCTCTTGAGTGCGACCTGGTGGGCACAAGGCAGCTAAGTCCATCGTCCCTTGCAGGGCGCTCTGGTAAAGACCTGTGGTCACTTAGACCCCAGTTGTTCACCAGCTCAACACTGTTGTTGTTTGCGGTTGTAGTTCCATATTCCCTTAGGGGCTCAAAATGCACTGCGACAGTGGAACGATGGGAACGAACCAATGCCAAACACTTTTCTGCTTGGTTGCGGAAAACGGTTTAGCATTGGCTAAATGAGACACAGGTAGCCAGCCATGTGTACCAGCCCTTACAAAGTGCTGAAACGTCTTTTTGTCACCTCCACAATGACTTCCCTACCGTGAAGGTAGTGCAGTCAATACACGTCAGTGTAAACAAGTATCGCCCATCGATTGCCTCCACTGAATACTTCTTTTTGTAGGTAAAAATTAGGGCTGTATTTACATTGCATGTGGTTATAAGATTAAACATCTCAAGCCTCGTACACTTTTAATTTATGTTGTTTGTAATGATTGTTGTTAGATCATTAGATCTTTCCGTAGACTGATCTGGCTACAACCCGCTAACAGACTGTACTCCTACCTGCTACCAGCCCTGGATTGCTGCTTATTTGCCAACTACATTTGCTAGCTGCCAGCCTTGACCTTGGACTTGACTTCAGCAGAGGTAAATTAGGCAACGGGGCCCAAAAATCCATGATGCCCCTTTATAATGGACTGTGGAAGTCGCAACAATTAAAGAGAACCCGAGGTGTGTTTAAAGAATGTTATCTGCATACAGAGGCTGGATCTGCCTATACAGCCCAGCCTCTGTTGCTATCCCAAACCCCACTAAGGTCCCCCTGCACTCTGCAATCCCTCATAAATCACAGCCGTGCTGTGAGGCTGTGTTTACATCTGTAGTGTCAGTCTCAGCTGCTCCCCCGCCTCCTGCATAGCTCCGGTCCCTGCCCTTGTCCCTTCCCTCCAATCAGCAGGGAGGGAAGGGATGCAGGCGGGGACTGGAGTTCTGCAGGAGGCGGGGAGAGCAGCAGACTGACACTATAGAGATAAACACAGCCAGCTTTGACAAGCTGTTTGTCAGCAGCACGTCTGTGATTTATGAGGGATTGCAGAGTGCAGGGGGACCTTAGGGGGGTTTGGGATAGCAACAGAGGCTAGGCTGTATAGGCAGATCCAGCCTCTGTATGCAGATAATATTCTTTAAACCCACCTCGGGTTCTCTTTAAGTCACAACAATGCTACAGTCAGGATAGTACTATAACATAGGGGGCTTTACTATCATTGCTTCTTCTCAGTCTCTGTCTACTGTTGTTAGCTGCCTCCAGTGCCACTTAAAGAGGAACTTTAGCAAAGAGGGCAAAAACAATAAATCAATACATTTCAAAAAATAGAAGCGAGATAAAGAAATGATTGATATTCATCATTTAATTTGTTCATGTTGTCTGATCCACAATCAGTTGTCACACTCACCGCTCCAGGTCCCTACGACTGTCTCGTGGCCATTCCGGGGTGCGCACGCACAGGGGGTCCTATGGCCTGGTGTGTGGACTTCCTGGTCGGCGGGCCGCGGCATTGCGCGGTGCGCGCATGCGCGCAAACTGTTGTGCGCGGGGTTTTACACGTTATGCGCGTGCACGCGCGGCATTGCGCATGCGCGCGCATGCGCAATACGCTGCAAACGCACTGCGCATGCGCAGGGCGTTAATTTCGGCGCCAAAGATCCTGTATAAAAGCAGCACTGGCCATCACTCCAGTGCTGCTCGTTCTGACAGCTTGGCGTAAGCCCCGTGGAAACTCTGTTGCCTATCTCTCTGATTGACTTCTGGATTTGACCCTTGGCTTGTGACCCTGACTCCTGTTGATTGCCGCCTGCCCCGACTCTTGGATTGTGCCCTCGTTCTGCTGGTTATCCGCCTGCCCCGACCTCTGGCCTGTGACCCGACTACGCTGCTATCTCCTGCCCTGGACCTCTGGCTACTGTCTGACTACGTCTGTCTCATCTCACACATTAGCGTCGCTGTTCTCCTGACCACTTGCTGAGGTTATCCTAGTAGTGACCTGGCTGGGCACTAGGCAGCAAAATCCTGCACTCCCCTCCAGGGGGTGTGGGCGAAGACCCATGGTCGCTTAGATCCACTACTAGGTAACGCCTCTTCCATCAGTGGGAGGGTCAACAGCGCCTGAAGATCGACGATAACATCAGTCTGCAGTTTATCATCTTTACTACTGGCAGACGTGAAAAAAACAGACATCACCAACTGCAATTATTTATAACCACACCCACTAACATTGTTATAGGCTAAAAGGTTGTTTTTTTCATAGATATACATATGCACAGAGGGAGATACTGGTTGCTTGGCAGTTGGAAACAGCTGCTATTCCCCACAATGCAACAAGGTTCACAGACAGGAAACTGTCAGGACCTAGGTCCCGACATCACACTGTCACACTGTGGGAGGGGTTTCACCACAATATCAGCCATACAAACCCCCCTGATGATCTATTCGAGAAAAGGTAAAGATTTCTCATGGGAAAGAAGGTTTCAGCTACTGATTGGGACCAAGTTCAATCATTGGTTATGGTTTCTCTTTGAACACTCAGCGAGTAGGTATCAGCTACAAGAAACACTGATTTCCTGCATGCCTCCTGGTACACTATGACATTGCTATATGAGAGGTTCGGGTGCTGTAAGTACCAGGGGTGTAACTAGAACACAGCGTGCCCCCCTGCAAAACTGAGCTGGCCGGACCCTTGCAAAACCAATGAGGTAATCCTGAGATCAATCAAAAAAAAAGTATTAATACTTTCCTGGGGCTTCGTCCAGCCCCCTGAAGTCCATGGGCTCCCTCTGTGTCCTCTCAGTCCTGTCCGTTCTCCTATTGTGTCAGCCCCAGTAGTCGCTGACTACCGCACATCCTTGGCCCTGCCCACATGTCTCCTTGGTTCTGTGCTTGTGCAGTTAGTTAAGGCTTGTAACTGCTCAGACACAGAATGTTAGCGGCCATAGGAACGCAACCAAGGAGGCACGAGGCCAGGCACACATATGCAAAGTAGTTCCCGGCTGGGACTTTACTGGGCCTAACTGCGGTGAAACTGACAGGACCGGATAGACATCAAGAAAGCCCATGGATGACATGGGGCTGGAGGAAGTATGAATCTTGTTGTATTTTATCTCAGGTACACTTTAAACCCCCCAGGATCAAAAATGTGCCTGCATAACCCCCTCACCACCCAGAACTTGGCAACAGCAGCATTCATTACCTGCAGTCAGCAGAGCTAGCTACACGCCTCTCTTCCAGTACTGTAAATTACAGAGTTACACTACTGAAGAGATGAGTGAAGAGGACCTGTCTCTAGCTTCACTGACAGGTAATGTAAGGCGATTCTGCTGCCACACTCTGCATCTCACGACAGGAGCGGGACCCATTAGTCTCCTGGCCACACTGGGGGTCATAGGGACTATTGTTAGGCCACTGTTAAGTGCTGCACCACAACACAGAGACAGCTGCAAAGCATACAGCTTTAATAGCGGATTACACAACTGGCATACACCATTGCAACAGAGCTGAGACAGAACAGATCTCTAATGAAAAACCCTTTTCCCGCTAATGCCAGCTTTGACAGATTGGCAGTCCCGGCCTATTCATTTTACTTGCTGTCCATAACTGATGCACCATAGATCACTATGGCACTTTAAGGAGTAGCATTAAGCTGACTAACACCAAACAAGTTTAAAGTGGATAAATCAGGCAATGATAAGATTGTGAGACTTAAGTGAAAAGAATATAACTTGGAGGAAATATGAAGATGAGAATGTAAGGGAGGAAACCACCAGATACCAGTTCTCGTACATAACATGACTAGGCTGAGCAATAACCTTGGTGCTTTGGGGATAGCGTAATGAAACATATAGGCTAAGATCATAGAATATGCCTAGAGAGAAAAGAAAGTAGCCACTAATTTTTCAGAAAACCGGGCTGTTGAGGTAGAAAGTGGAAAATGCACTCAGAATTCCTTTAAGTGGATGCATAGATCAACCTTGAACAAGCCAAGCTTGCATTATCATAACAAAAATAAGAGATTTATCTTTCCCCTTTTGTTTTCGGCAGGTCTGCCCAGAGCACTCCGCAGGCTCTATTAGCGAACGCATTCTGTATGTGAATCTATCGGAGGATTTTCAGGGTCACCTCAGGGAGCTCGTAGAAAGACGGCATTAATGCAGACGGCAGAAACCCACATTGCTTTTACTCAAGAGTGAAGTGAGGGTTCTTTGAACAGTGCATTAAAGATGTGATGTAAAAAAGTTTGTTCCCTTTGAAAGTTATCATTGAAGGTGCCGTCAATTACTATTAGAGGCATTTGGAGAATGTCGACTTCTAGGCAGTGACAAGATTGTATCATCGCTAGATGTATAGCTACCGAGATATAAGTCTGCTATCTAAGCCATTCTCCACTACACTGGGTATGATGTCAAGTATAGTTATCTGTTTGCATATACTAGCTAGTGCCCTAGGCAGGGGCGTAACAATAGACCCTGTAAGGGATGCATCTGCAGAGGGGCCCAGAAGCCGCAGGGGGGAGGAAGAGCTTTGTTTTCCATGTCCCGAGAGACTGAAAACTAAGGGCACAGAGAGAAAAAAACAAACTTTCTGCTGTCGCCACAATTGTTCTAATGACTGCATCTGCTCAGTCACTGATAAGGAATCATACAAAGTTTTGTAGACAAAGATTTGTAGACAGTCCCTATTCAGTGTGCAGCAGGCTCTTGTGTACAGCGCCCTGCCCCAACCTCTCTACCCCTTCCCAAGTGCTCTGTGCTGTAGTGGTGCTGGAGAAATCTGCAGAGCAAGTTCTGTTCCATCAGAGATGGACAGAGTGAGTGTAATAAGCTGAGGCTGGGAGCACACTTGTCTGTCAGTTTTCTGTATGCATTTTCTGCACACTATGCATGTCTGTATGTGTGAAAATATGCACGTTTTATCACAGAAGATAAAGTGATTGATAGAGAAAATTCTCCCAGTGCTTCACTGCTTTCAGTTCTCAGAAACCACATTCAAGTGTGCACTAGCCAATTGAATAACATTGGTTCTCAGTTGACCTGTGCATAAAGTGGGGGAGGGGAGGGGGGTGGATTGTGTAAAAGGCTACAAAGCACCAAAAAGCCCTCTTACTAAAATGTTATACAAAACAAAAGTTTGCCTTCTTGAAGGACTCCCGAGGGGAAAATAAACTAATGAAATATGCAATTGTACTGTATCTATCTTCCTTCTCCCAAAAATGATTTTTAAGATACTCCACAGTTTTGTTTTATATATTAAAGGAAACCAGAGCTCACATAACTAAAAAGATTTAGACATACCTCGGGCTTCCTCCAGCCCCATCCACTCGGATCGCTCCCACGACGCAGTTCTCCGATGTCTGCAGCTCCAGTACCAGGTCTCGCACTTCCGTTTGTTGGAGCCAGTCTGGCTTAAGGGCCCTTTTCCACTAGCAATCACTAGCGTTCGCGCTGAACGCTAGTGATTGCGATTTAGCAAATGCACAAAATTTCGCGGCGTTTTTCTGACGTTTGCACTGCATAGCAAAATCGCGGCAATAATCTCTCCGCCGCGCGATCGCGATCAGATAAAAAACGAATCGCGGTAGTGGAAATGACCTACCGCAATTCCTATGTTAAAAGCAAACTGTAGCGATTTGAAAAATCACTAGCGGTTTGCAGTTTTGCGATTCAGCCATCGCAAACGCCGTACTGGAAAAGGGCCCTAAGAGAAGTGCACCCTCTACGTATCTCAACAGCAGCTGCTGGAGAGATACACAAAGAGCACACTTCTCCTGCGTAGGCTTTAACCATCTCAGCCCGCTGGGATTTTTCACCTTATGCATCAGAGCAATTTTCACCTCCCATTCATTCGCTAATAACTTTATCACTACTTAACACAAATTATTGATCTATATCTTGTTTTTTCCGCCACTAATTAGGCTTTCTTTGGGTGGTACATTTTGCTAAGAATTTTTTTTTTATAAATGCATTTTAACAGGATTAATAAGAAAAAAATTGAAAAAATTTATTATTTCTCAGTTTTCGTCCATTATAGCTTTAAAATAATCCACGCTTCCACAATTAAAACCTATGTATTTTATTTGCCCGTTTTTCTCGGTTATGACACCATTTAAATTTTGTCCCTATCACGTCCGGGTGGCAGAAATGGTTAAATCTACTGGCACACTTCTGGTACACTTTAAATCTTCTTTTTAAGTTTTTACTGTTTTATTGTTTTTGCTCAATGACACATTCATTGAAGTATGCCAGAGCTCAAATCTCTGAACTATTGACTCTTTTTATCTCTTTCCTGCTCTCAGAAGCAACGTTCTGCTGGGAAAGTGTTTTATAGTTGGAATTTCTTATCAGTGAGGGGCCACACTGTAGTCTGAACCAGTCCTGACTCAGACAGGAACTGCAACTTACATACCTGATGTTTAACTCTTTCAGGCAGAAAAAGAAAAAAAGGAACACAGCATAGTTATTTGTGTGCTAGGCACTGCACATACATATGTCTATCTCATCATGTCACATTTTACCTCAGCAGGGGCGTAACAATAGGGGATGCAACCCCTGCACTCGCAGGGGGGCCCCTCTAGGGCCCGCTCATGGCCATTTTTGGGGGGCGGAGGGGTCGCAACATGAGGGGAGAGCATTGGACTTCGACGGGGATGGGGGACAGTCCTCACCTCATTCTCTCTCCTCTATGCTCCCCTCCAGCATATATCACTGGCAGCAGGCGGCGGGCAGTGGACAGAAACACATACCTTCCTGCGTACACCGCCGGAGGTTCCTCTAAGTGTCTGATCCTACTTCCTGTTTATACAGGAAGTAACGTGAAGCACTCAGAGTTCAAAGACCTCCGCGGTGGATGGAGGTACCGGTATGTGTCCTGCCCGCTGCCCGCCGCCAGTGATATATGCTGGAGGGGAGCGCAGAGGGGAGAGCCCGAGGTGAGGGAGGGGGGGACTGTCCCCCCTCTCCGCCGATGTCCAACTCCCTCCCCTCATATTGAGCGGGCCGGGGGGGGAGGGGTGGGGGGCTAATCCAAATTTTTGCAGGGGGGCCCGGTGATTTCTAGTTACACCCCTGCGACAGTGAGTATCATTTAAAATAGAAGGCATTTGTGATAATTCGGATTGGAGTGGGCATATGATGTGTCCCACGATGCATCACTGCTGAATATGCTAATCATCCTTTGTTGTCGCTGTAAGCTAGCCACACCTCTTTCGGATTGGTTGATCCTCATCAGTGCATGCTTTTTAAGCTAAGAACAGAGATGATTTACCGAAGGAGGAAGGCCGTAACGTTGTGCCTGTTCACTACATAGATAAAACTGTGTACAGAAGCATCAGGCAAAAATTCATTACTACAGAAATGTAATATCAGACCTTAAAGGGCTATTATAGTAACATCTATAATGTTTTGAGATCCCCACAGAAAGTAATGTTATATCAGGTTACTAAAATATTTAATATACTTTGCGTGGCAGATATTCCTAGAAATGTGAATTTTAAAGGACCACTATCGCGAAAAAAGTAGGCAGATAAAATCTGGCAGAACTAGCAGGTTTTGGGCCAGTCCATCTCATGGGGGATTCTCGGGGTTTTCTTTGTTTTCAACAGCCTTTGCTGAACAGCTGTTTAACTGCCAAAATATTAAGATGCCAGCCAGCCTCCCTAATCACTTGCACACTATTTTGTCAGTTAGACTTTGCAACTGCTGTTCAGGAAATGCTGTTGAAAACAAAGAAAAACACGAGAAGCCCCCATGATGAGATGGACTGGCCTAAAACCTGTCGGTTCTGTCAGATTTTAACAACCTACTTTTTCACGATAGTGGTCCTTTCAGTACCTATCAATTCCACTGGAATTTGCAGTGAGAGGTCAGAGAGGGTTCGGTGCAAAGCTGTCACTTCCCTCCTGTTTAGCTCTCTCCTCAGAATAGCCACAAATGTCAGACATCACCAGCAAAGGGTGTTGTATTTTCAAAGTTGTGAACAGGGCCATATTTAAGCATAGGCATTCTAGGCCTGTGCATGGAGTTCACCCATAAACCAATGGCACACTTTGTTTTCTAACCTGGAGGCCTTGAGTCAGGTACAGTTAAAAATGGCGCCGGACGAATAATGGCGCCATTTTTAGAACGATATTTTTTAAAAACGATATTTATTGTTTTAGATACATATATATTTTTTGTTTTTAAAATGTTAATCACGGGACACGCCGACCATACGAAATTTATCGTTTTAATCTTCATCTTTTTTCTTAAAACGTTATTTATAGATTCAAATTGTCATCTTTGGTTGCCATTCTAAAAGTTTATTTGTATTTAATAACAGTGTTATACCTAATAGCTCTAACTAAACCACCGCATTCCCGACGCTCTAATCTAACTAATTGCCCCCAAACTCCCCGGGGGCCAATTCGGCCTTCTTTTCCCAGTGAGGCAGGGCTGGGAGCTACAGCCCTGCCTCACACGTGTCTGTCAGTGGCGGATCTCCGCCTCCACCCGCCCCTCTCAGTGAAGGAAGACTGAGAGGGGCGGGTGGAGGCGGAGATCCGCCGCTGACAGACACGTGTGAGGTAGGGCTGTAGCCCTGCCTCACTGGGAAACGAAGCCCGGATTGCCCCCCGGGGAGTTTGGGGGCAATTAGTTAGATTATAGCGTCGGGAATGCGGCGGTTTAATTAGGGCTATTAGGTATAACATTGTTATTAAATAAAAAGAAACTTTTAGAGGGGCAACCAAAGATGACAATTTGAAACTATAAATAACGTTTCAAGAAAAAAGATAAATAACGTTTCAAGAAAAAAGATGAAGATTAAAACGATAAATTTCATTACATCCTGCGTCATTATTTCACCTTAAAAACTATAAATATCGTTTTATAATTAAAGTCTATGTGTCAGGCAGTCACTTTGTATGACTTGGAAATCTGAAATTGTGTTTACATGTTGGTCCGCAATCTTGAAGAATTGTGAAAGAAGAATAAAAGACAAGTTGTTCATAAAAAAAACCTGTGATTTTTTGCTCGTGTAACTTGTATGGTATCTAGATTTGGGGTGGAACAGTATTACTTATTTTATCTTGATTGTGCTTGCTAATGCAAACTCTGTTGGTTCTGTAACCGTTTACTTTATTTCTCTATAGAGGTCCTTTAAAAGGCAGAGTGTGGATTCAAAACTGCATCTGTGACAGTCTGGCACATTGTTATAAATAGAGCTATATAATTGAAAATAAAAATACGCTTTTCTTTGCTACTAATGTTCTATTTATTATCCATACCACACATACAATTCATTATCTCATAAGTTTATTTTCACTTCAGGTTCACTTTAAGAGCACACGTTTGAAATGATTTCCCATCACACCTTAGTGAATGGGATTCTTAATTCCTGTATGCGAGTGAAAGGTTCTGCAGCCCTTTTCTGCACAGCTGCCTCCGTCTGTTCCCTGTGTCCTGCGCAGTGCTTGTAGCTGGAAGGCAGGCGAGAGGTTTGTAAGCATTTATTTATGAGTTACCTTGTAGGTAGCTTGATAAATTTGTCATTTACCCATCCTGTCAGCATTTTTCATTCTGAATATTTTCAATTTATGGTAATGATTTTGTGTTACAGTGGTATTAAGGACAAATGATTCTTATAAAATGACAGCATTGAATGCAATTAAATGTTCCCATCAGCCCCTATGAAAATTGGAAAATATGAACAGGAAAGACATTAATCATTTGCCTGTAGCTGCCATGTGTCTCTTGATCATATGGAAATGAATAACCGTACTGATATCAAGTTTTTAAAATGTATTGATTTTACTGAGCCAGGAAACACAAGTTTATGTAAATACCATGCCAAGGGCAAGTGTGTTATTTTTTCACTGTCATTTATTTTGTAACTTTATTTCCTGTTAGTGTCTTTTATTTAAAGTGTACCTGAACTGATGTGACATTATGAGATAAACATGCGTATGTACAGTCCCAATCCTAATGATAAATGACCTGTGTCCCTTTTTCTTCTTTTTTCTTACTGTAAGGCTGCTTTCACAGTGGGACGTTACAGGCGCATGCAGAGCCGGGACAATGTCCTTCAGCACCCAAGGCTGAGATAGCAAAGTGCGCCTCTTATCCCTCCCACCCCAGCCGTCACACACTGATTGCTATTAGACTAAGAGGCGCCCCAGGGCCCTCAACATCCCCAACACCTTAATCTCTAGTTATCTGGCTTGCAGTCACTGCTGTGTATGCCCTTTTCTTATTTCTTTGTGCTTCAAACACAATTCTGAATGACAGCTGAATGAATTGTGCACCCCCTCCTACACTGCACCCTGAGGCTGGAGCCTCTACAGCCTCTGCCTCAGCCCGGCCCTGGCTGCACGTTAGAGCACCCTGTAATAGCCCAACTCACAGTAATGAAAAATCAATGGGCTGTTCACATGGCCCACTTTGCGTTACATTGAAACGCTGCACGTTCTATGAAAGTGCAGCATGCTGTGCGTTATACGCAGTTTTAGCCGCGTTAGACTGTTTGCGCATGCTCAGTAATGTTGTTTTGTTGTTTTTTTGTGTGCAGGAGAGGAGGAGGGGAGAGTCCGCTATTTTGCATTGAATTAATATTCACTGCACTGTAATGCCGGTTCTCTTCCTGCTAGCAATGATTCATATGAATCATTCTCTGCCTGCTAGCAATGATTCATATGAATCATTCTCTGCCTGCTAGCAATGATTCATATGAATCATTCTCGGTTCTCTGCCTGCTAGCAATGATTCATTTGAATCATTCTCTGCCTGCTAGAATCATTCCCTGTCTGCTAGCAATAATTCATATGAATCATTCTCGGTTCTCTGCCTGCTAGCAATGATTCATATGAATCATTCTCTTCCTGCTAGCAATGATTCATATGAATCATTCTCGGTTCTCTGCCTGCTAGCAATGATTCATATGAATCACTGCCGGTTCTATTAAACGAAAATGGCGCACCAAGAGCCGCATAATGCGGCTCTATGTAGCGTCAACCCTTAGCACCACCATGAGTTGCGTTAGGGTAATGTTATGTGACCTTAACGTCCCCTGCAATGCAACGTCCGTCTGTGTAAGAGCCCTCAAGGTTAAGAATCCAGAGCTGTACATTACAGTTTCTATACACTCGGAATTGCAGCCTTCACTGATAAGTGTGGCTGAGAAAGATGCTTGTCCCATAAGACTATGGGATTTGATTTGCCAAGGACCCCAAAGCACACAAACTTGGTCATTGAGTGACTGTATGCCAAGATTAGAAAAAGTGGCTGGACCCAACAACAACTGAACCCATGACTGAGCAATGCAAGGATCTTCAGCTAGTGCATTTAAAGAGAGTCTGAAGCGAGAATAAATCTCGGTTCAGACCTCAGAGTTAGCAGGGGCATGTGTGTGTGCCCCTGCTAAACCGCCGCTATCCGTTAGCCCTGCCTCCAGGAGCGACCAAGTCTGCGACCAAGTGTCGCAGTGGGGGGTTTGGGGGTCAAGAAACCCCCGTTTAGCGGCGCGATAGCGGCGGTTATGAGCTCTGAAGCGAGATTTATTCTCGTATTCAGAGTCTCTTTAAAGGAACACTATCGCAAAAGGTCTTTTACAACTATTTAATTTATAAGGATTATTTGCAGATCGATTATTGATCATTCGTTTCCAGAAGAATTTTACCTTGTGTGTATGTGAGTTTAGTGTCCATACACACAACCAAATTTGTGTGGCCAGTGATTGGCCAATTTCACCACTACCATTAAATAGGAGGGCCAACATATATATTAAATACTCCTAGATGATCATTTTTAATCTTCTTTTTAAAATAATTTTTCAGCACTTTGCAATTGAAAAATCACCAAAAAGTAGGTGAGAAAGTACTATCAAAATTACTTTCGGTATTCTCTTGCTTGCTGGTGGTATAAAAGGCATTTGATTGACAATTTCCAAACATATCACCTAGGAGAAAAGTCAGGAAAAAAAGTTAATTGCATATGGATCACTGTGTAGGTAAGGGCTCATACTACATAGAGCGAGTGTAATGATCTGCTCAGCTGCCTGTGCAGGCAGGCAGCTTTTTGACCATTGTTCAGGTCTGCATTCTGCAGCTCTCTGGAAGAGAGACCTTTTGTCAGTTTTTCAGCTTGCAGCTGCTGAGGGATTTGCATGCGTTTGTCATACAGATTTCCTAGCCACATCCCTTGTGGGCTTGCTCTATAAAGAGTTATGTTTCCCACAGTAAGTTGCTGGTCATAAGGATTCATCCTGTGAAACACTCTGGAGAGTGTCAGCCTTGCTCATTGTTTGGATATTAGTTTAGAGTAATTCCTGGGACTGCACTCGGCAGGTTTCCCTAGTGCAGTTAGGATTGCATATCTGTTTTGTCTGTCGGTTGCGATTGTCCTGTCCCTGCGGTGGTCGACAGGAAGTCGTTCTGATCTTTGTTCTTGGAGTATAGTTGGAGCAGCGGTTGCTACCAGCTATCTCCTCTATCTGTTTTGCCTGGATCGCACTCGCCTAGCGCTAGTGCTGTGGATCCGTCTGATCGCCATCTCTCTGTCTCCCTGGATTGCACTGGCCTCTTTTCGCTAGTGCTGTGGATCCGTCTGATCTCCATCTCTCTGTCTCCCTGGATCGCACGGGCCTCTTTTCGCTAGTGCTGTGGATCCGTCTGATCTCCATCTCTCTGTCTCCCTGGATCGCACGGGCCTCTTTTCGCTAGTGCTGTGGATCCTGTCTCTCGTCTGTTCCTGTTTTCGTGTGTCTGTCTTGTCTGCTACGAATGCTTGCTGGAGGCTCGGTGAGGTAACCGTTAAGCAAGCGCTCGCATCCTCTGTTTTATGTTTGTCTGTCGGTGGTTAGTTAGGCGTGTTTGTCTCTATTGTGCTTATCACGTGGAGACCGCGCATAAACGTGTGCACTGTTGCGAATGAGTGCGGTGTTCGCGTTTAGCTAGCTTTTGTTATTTTCCGTATCTCCTCATTGTATGATTTGCTGTGCCTTTGCTACTCTCATGCTCTGTCTTGCTGTAGCCTTGTGTCACGTCTGGCGATCGTACCTCTCGCAATCGCGTTCTTGCTTCATTTCTGCTGTGGTGTGTGCACCGTCGCGGGTTGGCGACTAGTTTGGTGCACACACTTACAATCTGTCTCTGTGCTCATTCTCAATCGCCTCTCTTGCGATTGCGTTTCTTCTCTTCGTACAATTCCTGTCTGGCGTGTGTGGTAGGGCAGAGGAGCTGTTCCTCTGCAATCCACAGCTCCACCTGCCGACAGGAATTTCCCTCTACAGGTGCATTACACCTTCTGCTGGGTTTTCTTAAATTACACGCTTGTGGAGGATTTCCGCAGTGTCAGCGCACGTCTTGTGCGCTGATCACGGAGAGAATCCCACAATCGTTACAGCGAGGTGGTAAAATTGGCTAGTAGTTGGCCAATCAAAATTGGATGTGTGTACCAGGCTTTAGGGATCACAAAAAGTGCTCCTTTTGGCTTAAAGAAAAGCAGAGATCTAACACAGGCAGAATCGATACTTACCCGGGGCTTCCTCTAGTCCCATAAACATGTGTGAGCCTGCTGTTCAGCTGCGATCAGCCCCGGTAACAGGTTCTGTCGCGTCAGTCTGGGTCTTTTGCGCATGCGCTGGAGGACCCCTTGCATGGGCAGAAGACCCAGACTGGACCCGACTAAGCCAGTTACCGGGGCTGACTGTGGCTAAACGGAAGACCGCGGGAGGACAGCGAGGGGCTCACAAGTTTATGGGGCTGGAGGAAGCCCCGGGTAAGTATGGATTCTACCTATGTTTAGATCTCTGGTACACTTTAACCGGTTCAGCACTGCAGTCCGAAAATCTCATGCATCCAAGCAACGTTCACCTCCCATTCATTCGCCTATAACTTTATTGCTACTTATCACAATGAATTGATCTATATCTTGTTTTTTCCGCCACTAATTAGGCTTTCTTTGGGTAGTACATTTTGCTAAGAATTATTTTTTTCTAAATCTATTTTAACAGGAAGATTAAGAAAGAAATGAAAACAAATTCATTATTTCTCAGTTTTTGGCCATTATAGTTTGAAATTAATATACGCTACCGTAATTAAAACTCATGTATTTTATTTGCCCATCTGTCCCAGTTATTACATCGTTTAAACGATGTCCCTATCACAATTTATGGTGCCGATATTTCATTTAGAAATAAAGGTGCATTTTTTCAATTTGCGTCCATCACTATTTATAAGCTTATAATTTTAAATAATATAATAACATATTCTCTTGACATGCATATTTAACAAGTTCAGACCCTTGGGTAACTATTTATGTTGTTTTTTTTTTTTTTTTTTTTTTTTTTTTAAATAAAAAAAAGTGTATGTGGGTAATTTTTGGTGTGGGGGGGAAACTGCTAATTTTAAATGTAAAATAATATTTTTTTTAATTAAAAATGTATGTGGGTGCAGTTTACTATTTGGCCACAAGATGGCCACAGTGAAAAAAGTCCTGGATGCGAACGATCTCGCATCCAGGAACTAAAATGCTGGGGAGAAGTTTCCTGGGGGCATAAATACCGCGCTCTCTGGAGAGAAAGCGTCGGTATTTCTGCGGGGAAGTTAGATCGGTGAATGGGAATTATATTCCCATTCACTGATCGGGGGGCTAGCGGCGGGCAGCGGGAGTGTGCGGGGGCGCGCCTGATCACGCGCACCAGCCGGCGGCAGCAGCAGTGCCTGTCTGGACGAGGAAGCTCGTCCAGATAGGCCGAACTGGTTAAAGGTGCGTACACACATGCGACTATAGTTGTTTGAAACGATCGTTCCCCGATCATTTCAAACGACGATCGTTTGAAAAAAAGCAGCCAACGACCATTAAGTCTAACGATGGACGAGCTAGATCGTTCAAAACTAACGATTTAGCTTGGCGGATTTTTCCCAACGACGATCGTTTGCAAAAGTAGTACATCATTGGAAACGGTCGTTCGTACTAGGCTTGACATGCGCATTACACTTTTTCTCCATGGAACTTTTCATTTTTTTGCGCAAGCGCAATAGTTGCTTTATGTGATGTAACGTTAGTTTTAACGATCAGATCGTTACACACCTTTTAAAACTAATTTTACTTAGGTCGTTCTTTCTTCAATTAAAAGTTCGTTCGTCGTTCATAACGAACGATCGTTGTCGCATGTGTGTACGTAGCTTAAGCCTGCAGGGGAAAACCCAGGATTTTCAAGGGGGGGTGGGTATCTGAAAGGTCTCCCTCAGCCACGCACAATACAGTATATGGTAGGACATCATGCTGGGTACACATAATGCAATACCCTGTCCGACCGACAGTATCTGACAATTATTTCCTAAATGTCCGATCTGTTCCTGATCGACAACGGGATCGACCAGGAGCAGTGTGGATACAGATAATAATGAGGACAGCCGACATTGCTAATGAAGGGGAAACTGAAGCATTCACACAGCAGGGCACAGTGCTGTGCTCATACCTGACTCTAAGTTCTCCAGAGCTGCTCCATGCTCTGTACACTCACTGCTGCTCCGTCCAAAGTGAACTGTAGCAGGGAAAGAAAGGGGGCAGTGCTGTGAGCTGCAGGATCCCTGCAGATATATGGTGTTGTCAGCGGATTTTACCTGTCTGTGGCAATGTCGAACATGTATATGTATCTCAATTTATAAGTCCATAGCGCTACAGGAAATATAACTTATCTAAATTTGACCATTCAACAAGTCAAAATAAAAGAAGATCTAGTACTAAAAAGAAAAATGTAAAAAGTAATACATTATAAAAATAAATATAACCATAGAGGAAGTATAAATCACATTCTTCTTCTTGTGCCATAAGATAAAAAGAAGTATTCCCCAACTAACTCTCATACCTGTAGCACATTTGCCTTACACGCTTTTAGCTTCCAACTTCCTATCAAAGCCTAACTGGCATGTCAATATATCAGGTTCCCTGAATGAATCTGAAGCGAAAATAAACCTATGAGATAATGAATTGTATGCAGGGGCAAACCCAGGATTTTCAAGGGGGGGGATTCCTGAAAGGTCTCCCTCAGCCACACACAACACAGTATAATAATATGGTAGGGCATCATGCTGGGTACACATAGTGCAATTTCCCATCCATCTGACCGATTGACAATGGGATGGATCAGGAGCAGTTTGGATACAGATAATAATGAGGACAGCAGACATTGCTAATGGAGAGGAAAGTGAAGCATCACACATCAGGACACAGGGCTGTGCTCATACCTGACTGTTAAGTTACCCAGAGCTACTCCATGCTCTGTACACACACTGCTGCTCCATGCTCTGTACACACACTGCTGCTCCATGCTTTTTACCCACACTGCTGCTCCCTGTTCTGTACACACACTGCTGCTCCATGCTCTGTACACACAATTCTGCTCCATGCTCTGTACACACACTGCTGCTCCATGCTTTGTACACACACTGCTGCTCCATGCTCTGTACACACTCTGCTGCTCCATGGTCTGTATGCACACTGCGGCTCCATGCTCTGTACACACAATTCTGCTCCATGCTCTGTAAACACACTGCTGCTCCCTGTTCTGTACACACACTGCTGCTCCATGCTCTGTACACATGCTGCTGCTCCATGCTCTGTACACACACTGCTGCTCCATGCGCTGTACACACACTGCTGCTCCATGCTCTGTACACACAATTCTGCTCCATGCTCTGTACACATGCTGCTGCTCTATCCAAAATCAGCTGTAGCTGAGAAAAAAAGGGGGCAGTGCTGTGAGCTCCAGGATGCCTGCAGATATTATGGTGTCTCAACTTGTGCCTGACCCCAGACACTGAACCAGACCTTGTCTGAGGGGGGATTCTGGGCGGCTGTAATCCCCCCCGCGTTTGCCTATGGTATGAGTAGCACAGCTAAGAAAAAGAATGTTAATAGCAAAGAAACAAGTCATACAGTATATTGTTTCCAGTACAGGAAGAGTTAAGAAACTTCAGTTGTTATCTATGCAAAAGAGCTTCTCTGAGCTTTCTGACCCACCTTGGATGGCTACAGTGCTGTTTTCTGGAGCACTTACACATCAAAGAAACAGTGACAGATAACTTCAGATAAGGTTTTTACTGCTCAAAGTTCAAAGGGTCATTCGTTCTGCAAACTAAACTGCAAATATAACAGAATGATGTCAGCCATTATATTTTTAAAATAAAACGTGCTACTGTGGATAAAACCTGCACATTTTATTTGCCCACTTATCCTGGTTATTACAACGTTTAACCATTTACTGACATCCTAACGTATTAAAACGTCATTCTTTCCGCTATTAACAGCAACATGACGTTTTAATACGTCCCGCGTTCCCACCGATGCTACCGCCGTGTGTGCGCCGCTACCGCCGCTGTTTCCGTCGGGCTTCCGTCCTGGGTGATTGGGGAAGAGGACCAAACGGTCCTCTACCTAATCGCAGTGCCTGGAGTGAATGGACGTGACCGCGAACAGCGGCTACGTCCATTCACAATAACAGGAAATGTAACAATTAAATAAAGTGAAGAAAAAAAAAAAGTGAACATTTCCTATGAGTGTTCACTAGCGCCATCTTGTGGCCAAAAAGTATATTACACCTACAAAATACATTCATTTTCAAGTACATACAGATCTTAAAAAATTACACTTCCAACCCTCCCCCCCCCCCCCCCAAAAAAAAAAAACACTTGTAAAAAAAAAAAATCAGCTAAAAAAACTAAATAAATAGTTGCCTTAGGGACTCAGCTTTGTTAATTTATATTTTATGGGGGGAAATTAATTTTAATTTATTACATAGGGGCTTGTAATTATGGCCAGAATAAAAAAAACACAACAGAAAAATAACACTTATATTTCAAAATAATATACTGTCGCCATACATTGTGATAGGGACATCATTTAAACTGTTTAATAATCTGGACAACTTGGCAAATAAAACGTGTTTGTTTTATCCACAGGAGAATGTTTAATTTTAAAACTATAATGGTTGAAAACTGAGAAATAATGTTTTTTTTTTCTTTTTTTTCTGTTTTTCTCATTAAAACGCATTTAGAATACAAAAATTCTTAGCAAAATGTACTATCCACAGAAAGCCTAATTGGTGGCGAAAAAACGAGGTATAGATCATTTTCTTGTGATAAGTAGTAATAAAGTTATTAGGAAATAAAAGGGAGGAGCACTGACAACTGAAAATTGCTCTGGTCCGTTAGGATAAACACCCTTGGGGGTGAACTGGTTAAAATATGTTCCTAGTACAATGTATGTGTCCCTCATTAATTACAAGCCCTTATTTGCAAAAATAACAGTAATATACACTTGTGACATACATATTTAAAACAAATTGAGTCCCTAAGGTAACTATTAATGTATTTTTTAAAATGTAAATGGGCGGTTTATGCATTTTCCTTTAATGTAATGCATTAAAGTTTAATTTTTCTATTAGGTCACTAGACCCCCCCCCCCCCCCCCCCACACACACACACACACACACACACACACACACTTTCTTCCCCCTATGTACTGTGAATAGTGCACAGGGTATAGTATGTGCATGTCTTACTTTCACTTTGTGAATGACCACCAGCATCTCATTGATGCTGGTGATCATTGATAATAGGCACTTGATCGATGAGTGGGAACTGTGTTCCCATTCACTGATCAGTGTACTACTACATTGGCGCAGGAGGAAGTCATTGGCATGTGCATTAGAGAAAGAAAACAAGTATCTACGCTCCTGGGAGGGAACTGAAGTCCTTTTATATGAGGGGAGAGTTTTAAAGAGGAACTTTAACCAAGGATTGAACTTCATCCCAATCAGTAGCTGATTCCCCCTTACCCACGAGAAATATTTTTCTTTTCTGAAAGAGAGCATCAGGGGGGTCTGTATGGCTGATATTGTAGTGAAATCCCTCCCACAGTGTGATGTCATGATCATGGTCCTGACAGTTTGCGGTCTGTGTAACTCATTGCATTGTGGGAAATAACAGCTGTTTCCAACTGTCAAACAAGCTGTATCTCCTGCCGCAGACATCACCTTGCAGGCTTAAGATGTTACCATCAGTGATAAATGTCAGAATGCAAATCAGGGATAGGTAAGATTTTACACTGGGCAAACACTGACTAAATAATTTATGAATTAATATTGTAAAACAATAAGCAATTGTATTTATTATGTTATTTTCACTGCAGTTCATCTTTAACTGGAGGAAGCCCTGGGTAAGTAAAAAATCTTTAATATCGCTCATCTCTGGATCTCTTTAAAGATGAACTGCAGCGAAAATACAAAAAAAAACCCAATACATACCTGGAGCTTCCTTCAGCCCCCTCCGGCCTGATCACTCCCTTGGCGTCATCCTCAGCCTCCCCGATTTTCCGTATGGGGTCTCGGTATCTTTGGCCAGTTGGGGCCAGTTGACACAGGTGCAGTGCGGCTGTGCCCGCTCCTCCGTCTCACTCCACAGCCAGGAGAGTTCTGCGCCTGCACATTACTACTGCGCGGGCACAGAGAGCTCCTGGTGTCTGAAGCGAAGCGGGCGCTCATGCACAGCCAGGCTGCACATGTGCAGTAAGCCCCAACTGCTGGAGATACGTATGGAAGATCAGGGAGGCTGAGGATGGCGCCGATGGAATGATCAGGCTGGCGAGGGCTGAAGGAAGCCCCAGGTATGTATGATTTTCTTATTATCTTTTTTTGTCTCTGGCTTCTTTAGATATAGTGCAGTCTTTTTATAAGATTCACATAAACAATATAAATATATATATATATGTGTGTGTATATATTACATGAAAGTGACAATGTTGGAGTATATTCATTAGCATTTTTAACTGTCGTGGATGTATTGTTATCAGTGTTGAATGATATAATGAGGCCACCAGAGGGAGCCCTGACCTTTTTGTTTGTCTGTACAGCAGTACAAATCATTTTACCAAGAGGGGGCAGCCCAGAGGAAGAGTCCCATGTTGTGCTGAGCCTCTTTTGATAAAGATACATACCTTAGAAAACCATTAGTAGGTGACACTAACACACAGGAAGCCTCTGAGACTGTTGGATCCTTGTGATGATGGACAGGCAGCACAGTGGTGTAGTGATTAGCACTCTTGCCTTGCAGCACTGGGCACTATCTGATGCTATGGATTAGCCTGTCCGTTCTCCAGACCTGAATCCAATTCAGCATATCTGGGACATTATGTCTTGCTCCATCCACCAATGCCGCAATGCACCACAGACTGAATTTACCACCAAAGGTTTATTTGAATTTCCTGTCAACATTTTTTTTTTTTGGTCCATATAAATGGGTGAGCTTGTGAGAAATTGAAATATATATCGCCATTAGGACTTCTTGTAGCTGTGGAATGTGGAAAGGCCTGGGGCTTGATTCACAAAGCGGTGCTAACCTACTTAGCACGTCTAAAGTTTTTAGACGCGCTAACCAGGGTGCTAAGTAGGTTAGCACCGGATTTCTCAATCAGATCGCGCGCTAACTTTGCGCGTGCAAAGTTTTACGCGCGCTAAGTCCTATAGGCTGTAATGGGCACTTCACGCGGAGCGCCCTGTGCTCTGTGCAGTATGCGCGTAAAGTTTTACGTGCATAAAGTTTTGCACGCGTAAAGTTTTATGCGCGAAAAGCTTGTTTAGACGTGCTAAGGGGGTTTTCACAGGCGTGCTAACAGTTAGCACCGCTTTGTGAATCAAGCCCCAAATGGTGGGGATCAATCTACAATCAAGATGAAAGAAGAGGAAAAGATTAACAGAGTGAAAGATAGAAGAACTACATAAAAGTTAAGAAAGGAGAATGAAGAATAAATAAAAATATAAAGTAAATAAAGTAATAGATGGAAGTATTATTATTATTTAGTAAGTAAACAGACAAGGAAAGGATACAGACATGAAGAAAGTGGTATACAAACTGTGGAGAAATAGGAATGCTGGTTAAAAAAAAAAGATACAGAAAACTACAGATAAAAATAGAGGTGACACTTTTATTGACCTGAGGAAGCTGTCCAGAACCCGGGAAACGCGTTGATTCAATGTGCATGAATAAATACTTTTTTCATTAAAGTAGGTTCACACTTGTTTTAAAAACGTATCCGTGGCTTCGTTTTTTGGCCCCAATCAGGAACAGAGCCACAGATACCAATGTTAAAAATAGCCTGCGTTCAGGGGGATCCTATTTTAAAGGCATTTTCCCGGACTGTGATCGCTCCCCCATACACGGAGGGATTGTGAAGGGCAATGTAAAAACGGATCCCCCTCTACACAGGCAGTTTTGGACACAGAAACGGTTCCGTTTTTGTGTCACAGCCTGTGGGTGGGGAGGGGGCCGCCATGCTGGAGGGGGAAGCAGCCAGGAGGGGGGTGACAGCGGTCAGCGGGGAGGGGGTGTCATCCCCCCCCCCCCTCACCTGGGTCCCCTGTCCCTGCTCCCTCCCACCTGTTTGTGAACAGACAAGTGTCGACCTAGCCTTAAACTTGATTTGTCCTTCTGAGAATGTGAGACATACTGTACACTTCTCATCCATACTATAGTATGTAGGTATTATCGCTCATGAAGGGTAAATGTGAACTGGCCCATAGATAATCATTGCCACCTCTGACCTGTCTATTTTGAGTCGCTGTTTGGTCTGTGGAAATTCAAGCCATAATCTATACGGAGCCTAAACCAACACAGGATTGATTAAAGTCAATGGGAACCTGGCAAAAAATTCAAACAGATACTTACCTAAGGAGGGAGAAGGCTCTAAGTCCTATAGAGCCTTCCCTCTCCTCTCATGGATCCCTCGTTCCAGCGTTGTCACCCCACCCCACTGGATTCTGAAGTTTTGGGGAGCCTAATGGCCTATGACAGGCGGCACCATACTGCGGCGGCGTGAGCTCGTTCTCTTGTGCGCTCACGCATGTTCATTACAGAGCTGCCCGTCTTCAGTCCCGAAGACTTCAAAAGCCGCCTCCAGTGGGAGATTCAAACAGGGGAGCCAGGGCTGCAAAGAGGGGACCATGAGAGAAGCGCGAAGGTTCTATAGGGCCCAGAGCCTTCGCTCTCCTTAGGTTAGTATCTGTTTGATTTTTTGTTTCCAGGTTCCCTTTGGCAAGAACACGTAATACATAATAAATGTTTTCCATTTTCTCAGATACTCTTTTTCTCAGCATTTACTGTTATATGAAACACCGTTTGGGTGTACTGAAGACAATTATTTTTTTAATAGCAGCACCCACGCAATACCGTGCATTTTCGCTGGAGCCATATAAAATCAGCCAAACAGCTTCATTTTGAGCTACGATGAGCTTATTTAACTGCAAAGTGTTACGAATTCCGACTCTCACTGCAGAAAAAAAAATCCTGCAGTTTAATTAACTGGCTGGAAACGTGGAAAACTGAATAAAATTTTAAGCGAATGTGTTCCCATATTCCATCGCACCTAATCAGGCATTCAGGACAGCGTAAAAGCAATACGGGTTGGAAGCCAGCCTGAAGGTATTATCCCAGCAGCTTCTGGGAGGCTCTGAAAACAATGTACAGTAACGGAGATAATGTCTTTTGCAGAAACAAGGAAACTGGAATCAAAGGACAACCTTTCTTATAAAATGGATTGAACTGACTTCACGGAAAAAGAAAAATCTTATGAGGCTTGTAGCAATTCCAACCAAGAGGTCATAACATGTTAAGTAAGAATGAAATTTTCACTGCTGAGCGGGTCAGAGTTTTTCTCCATTATGGAGCGGTTTGATAACAATGCTGATATATATATATATATATATATATATATATATATATATATATATATATATATATGGAAAGTGAGCTGTAAACTAGCAATTTACTAGAAGCCGAGGCAGAAAATTTGATTTTGAACTGCTAGATGTAATGGCCAGTGGTGGTAAAGAGTGGTGTGGGCTACTGGCCCAGAAAAACTCAATAACAAAGCCTAGTGCACAATCTGGGCTGGCAGTTTTGGAAGGATCTCTGCTCCTGGCTGAAAAACATGTACTGCTCTATAGTGGGGGTGGGGGCTGACCGGCTTCACCGGGCAGGCTTTTCCATAGGGGCAAACTGGGCAGTTGCCCAGAGGGCCCCCCCGCCCCAGGTCTTACCCAACTTTAGTTCTGTCCCCAGCAGAGTTTTTGACAACGTAGCGACCCTCCTGTTCCTACTGACATGCTCCACTGTTAGTGTGTTCCCGTCTTCATCCCCGTTGGCTGCACCCTATTAGTGACCCATGGGTGTATTACGTAACAACATGGGTGGCGATGAAAGTTGCAACGAATGATCGTTCCCTGATCCATCCACCGCAATTGCGTACCGTGGAGACAGACGACATGCGTAAATGCGACATTGAATGATCGTGGTAATCAGCATGCGGTCAGTGGAGATCAGAATGACCATCCACAATTGGATCCGTCATGATGGTCATTTTAATTGAATGATCATCGCGTGTAATCGACAGTCGGTGAACATTATTTAATGAACTTTCATTAAACGATGTTACGAGATATCTTGCAAATGGTCGTTCGTCGTTAACGATTTGACTTGAAAATCTTCTGGTGGGTATGGGCCTTAATGCTAGGCACACACAATGCAATTTTCTGACAGATTTCCTGTTAGATTGATTATTTCCAACATGTCTGATCTAATTTCCGATCGATTTTTCGAATGATTTGATTTGAGGTGAACAGAAAAACGATTGAAAAATCGATCAGAAATCAGATCGGACATGTTAGAAATAATGGATCTTACAGTAAAACTGTCAGAAAATTGCTTTGTGTGTACCTAGCATAAGACATCAGATATTTATCTGTTTCCAAATCACACACTTTTCATAATCCTTCACGTCTGTCTTTATCTCTGCATAATATGTTGGTTGCTTTATAAATACCATAAATAAATAAATCTCCAACAAGCTCGCCATTTAGTGTTCCCATCAGATGCATGCACCATATAGATACTTTATTCAGATGCTGGTGGTTACCTTCAGCAGTAAGTTTTAGGAATATGGAAGAAGTTAAAACACCTAGAGGAAACCTATAAAAGCACAACAAAACAAAGGCACTCCATGCAAATGATGTCTATAGGGCACAGGTGTGGAACTCCAGCCCACAAGGGCAGGACAGTTCTAGGCTAAATTTCACCCAGTGCGAGGGTGTAAAAATCGCCGCCCCCCCCCCCCCCCTTCCCATGGAGCCAGGTATAGGTGCCCGCAGTATAAGTTAGCTACGTAGGTGCCTCCAGTATAGGGTAGCCCGTATAGTTGCCACCAGTATAGGTTAGATAGGTAGGTGCCTGCTGTATAGGTTAGATGGGTAGGTGCTGCCTGCAGTATAGGTTAGCTATCTAACCCATAGGTAGGTGCCTGCAGTATAGGTTAGATAGGTAGGTGCCCCAGTATAGATTGGATAGGTAGGTGACTGCAGTATAGGCTAGATAGGTAGGTGCCTGCAGTATAGGTTAGATAGGTAGGTGCATCCAGTATAGGTTAGATAGGTAGGTGTCTGCAGTATAGGTTAGATAGGTAGGTGCCTGCAGTATAGGTTAGATAGGTAAGTGCCTGCAGTTTAGGCTAGATAGGTAGGTGCCTGCAGTATAGGTTAGATAGGTAGGTGCCCCGCAATGGCGGTTGGAGCGGACATAGCAGTTATAACTCACCTTCCGCAGATCCCACGAAGCATCAATCTCCTGCATTTCCCGGCATCTGTCTCATTGATAACAGCGTCCCCGTGATGACATGCCATCACAGGGGGTGCTATTACTATGTGACAGATGCTGGAAGAGGAAGTTATAACTACTATGCTTGCTACACCAGCCTCCTGCTGCTTAATCCAGCGCCAGGGCGATTGCACACTTCGCACGCCCATAGAAACAGGGCTGCACAAGGGCCATATCCTTGCCAGGGTTTAGGATGGACTAAAAAAATGGAGAAATGTGCTCTACTTGATGAACCACACATTTCCTGATTCAGTTCTCACAATTATTTTGAGATGTGCCAAAAATGTGTGAGGACCTCGGCCCTTGAGGACTGGAGTTTGACATCCCTGCTAAAGCGAGATTTAAATCCAGTACTGTACACAAATAAGTGTTGTGACATTGCAGAAGCTCATCGAAATGATGCTACAGTGAGTGGGTGCCGTTATCAAAGCTAAAGACGGTCCAACGATCAATTTTTGAGTTTGTGATCTTTTTTATTGGATAGGCAGTGTACAGTATATACCTGATCTGGTAAGGGTTTGTTTTTTTCTTAAAGTGGAACAGAAATATCTCATTTGCTGCAATAGTTATACAATAAAAACGGGCGTAGCAATAGCTATCTATCTATCTATCTATCTATCTATCTGCCCACCCGTCTATCTATCTGCCCACCCTCTCACCCGTCTATCTATCTGCCCACCCTCCTAGCCCCACCCAGCTATCTATCTTATCTGCCCACCTTCCCCTCACCAGGCTATCCATCTGATCTGCCCCCCCCCCCGGCTATCTATCTTAGCCGGGGGGGGCTATCTATCTTATCTGCCCACCCCCACCAATTTATCTATCTATCTATTTACCCACCCTCTCACTCCAACCAGGCTATCAATTTTCCCACCCCTACCAGGTAATCATCCAGCCACCCACCCTCCCTACCTGGCAATTGTTTAGCCGACCTACCTTGAGTGATCAGGCGCGGGGACAGACTGGAGGACATTCGAACTGATCAAGCAAGCACCATGGTCAGTCGGTATCGGTAAGCACTGACATCTTCTACAGTTCGGCTGACGTCATCCAGCCCGCCTGCCCCTTCAAGCCACCAGGGGGCGCCGGTCCTCCCGAGAGCCGGCTTCCCCCCGCGCTACCATGCGCGGGGGAGGGGGCAGGCCGGCTCATGGGAGGACCGGTGCCCCCTGCTGGTGGGAGGGGGCAGGCGGGCTGGATGACGTCAGCCGAACCTAACCGAACATCTAGGCGTTCGATCATCACTATTTACAATCCACTGCCTTGTCTTCCCAGTGCACCTCCTGCCTCCTAGCTCACTCACCCTCTGTACTAGGTTCCAAGCAGACTGCACCATCTTTGCCTAGATTCATTTGCATTTGCTCTAGTCAGCTCCACACTTCAGTCAGTAAGTTGCATGCTTGTTCAGGGTCTATGGCTAAATGTATTAGAGGCAGAGAATCAGCAGGACAGCCAGGCAATGTGCATTGTTTAAAAGGCAATAAATATGTCCGCCTCCATATCCCTCTCACCTCAGGTGTGTTTTCAAGTGTAAAAGACAGAGCCTGTCATGCCATGCTCTGTCTTGATGCAGGATTGGGGTTACGTTTTGTTCAGTAACCTGTATAATGCAGATGTTACATGTATGCATCAAGAAATATTTCTGGGCCTCAGGGAAGGTTGCCATAGACTGTATTGGTAAATATATGCAATGTGTAACCAAACCCAATTTAGTTATGGCCACACCCACTTTTAGTTGCCTGTTAGGGGCCCACAATTGGTATTTTGCACAGGGGTCCACTGCTGGCTGTGTCCGCCACTGGTCAGTAGACCTTGTTTCTCTTGGCTCAGAAGCTTATCCGACAGTCACTTGCCACTAATTCTCTTTTGATCAAATCCAAGGCCCAGTGCACACCAAAAGCCTCTAGCAGATCTCCAAAACGTTAAAAAAAGGTTTTTGAAGCAGATTTCAGAGCGATTCTAGGCATGTTTTCTAAACATGGCTAACGTTTTTTGGAGCGTTTTTGTGTAGCAGATTCCAAATACTGTTACAGTAAAGCTGTTACTGAACAGCTTCTGTAACAAAAACGCTTGGAAACCTCTCTGATCTAGCGTTTTTCAGAGCTGTTTTCCACTTTCCTATACTTTAACATTGAGGCAGAAACGCCTCAGAAATCTAAAAATGCTGCAGCCCCCGAGTTTGCGTTTGTGGAAAAAACGAACCTCTCTGGTGTGCACCAGCCCATTCACTTTCATTAGCCAAGCGGTTTTTCCCCTTCAGGCGTTTTAAAAAACGCTCCAGAACCGCTCTGGTGTGCGCCAGCCCAAACTTAGCTTTATTGGCATGACCAAGATTCATACAGGCATTACCAAAGCAGGTGGGAATGGGGGACATGGAACGGGGTGGGGTAGGGGTACAGTGAGTTAGCAGTTCATGGACATTTTTAGGTTTACAGTTCCTTTGTGCTCCTCTCAGTGTACAGCTATTGTCACTGTGGATTCCTCTTCTCCTAGTAGAATGTGGAGTTTGATCACTGATTGCAGTTGATCAGGGTGAGCAAACATAGGTTATTTTTCAGAATTCATTGTACTGTACAAGAGAAGGTTTTCCTCACTATCAGGGTCTTCTGAATGAATATGATTTATTTCTCCCATTGCAATGTTTGTTCTGGGCTCTGCTGTATTCTGTTCTTGGGGACTTGTGATTTTTACACCAATGACATTACTTTAGGACAAAAGCAAGTAGGGTAAAATATGGACAAAAAAAGAAGAGGGTAAAAAGTTTTTATTGACTGTAAGTTGGCTTTAACAAATGTGGAGTTACACGTTCATGTTCTTGAATATGTGAATGGATTAAATAATGATTTTTTTTCCCCTCTCACATTCGCTCAGAGTTCATCTCTAGTGCTTTGTGGTTGCTGAAGTGCTTTGACATTATGTAATATATATGGTTAAGTCCTCACTGAGCATTAAAACAGAAAGAGGCCCAGTACTGGGTATTGCTATGGATCTAGAGGCATTACCTTAACATAATGGTATGCAGTAGGTTGTATGTGATTCACATTTTACTTTGTTGTCTTAGAAACTATTCATGTAGTTATTCATGAAGGTTCTCATTTATACAGTTTATGGAATATACAGCGGATGCTGAATTCAACTGGAGTAAACTAAAGGTGGCCACTATTGGCTCAATTCCCTGAACAACTAACTGACTGGCCAAAAATCACCTGGAAAGGATTGATTGGAAACAATAACGGTAAGTGAAAACTTACCAGATCTAATCCAATTACAGGAATTGATCCATTTTGGCCGATTCCATTGATCGGATCTGGCAAGTTCTAACTTTTCGTTAGTGTTTGTTTCCAGATGATTTCCAGCTGGTCGATCATTCAGGAAATTGAACCA
Source organism: Hyperolius riggenbachi (assembly GCF_040937935.1). Classification (NCBI taxonomy): domain Eukaryota; kingdom Metazoa; phylum Chordata; class Amphibia; order Anura; family Hyperoliidae; genus Hyperolius; species Hyperolius riggenbachi. The sequence goes on from NC_090655.1 coordinate 72,239,642, forward strand.
TTAGGGGCCACCTTAAAGGAAACTCCAGATGTGAATAGCAGCACTACTTATATTTACCTGGGGTTCCTTCCGCCCCATGTGGACTGTGCGCTCTCTCGCCACCCTACCAAACCACTCTGTTGTCCCGTGCAAAGCTCAAATAATTTATAATAATTCTGCGCTTGTGCGGGTCGGCTGCGCATTCGTCCCCATCTCTTCTTAGTACTACCGCGCAGACGCGAAACGCTCCCGGGACGGGGCATGCACGGGGCCGGACCACACATGCGCAGAAGAGCACAACTGGCTGTGACTGGCCAAACTATCAGAGTTTTTCATGGGTGAACAGAGCAGCCGGCGTGGATGACAAGAGGGCCCACGGTCCACATGGGGCTGGAGGAAGCTCTAGATAAGTATAAATAATGCACAGTTTACCATTTCAGGTACACTTCGAGGAAACTTTTTACCAGCAAGGTTGAACTTCAAGGATTCAAGGAAGCACACAAGTATCCACTAACTTGAAACTGAGCCAAACACCCGACCTACAGGTTATTTATCTAACTGTAAATTCATCAGCAGCTACTGATTGGTTCAATGACTAGTAAAAGAAAATGTGCATCATGCTTACTCAAGTTTGAACTCATCTGAATTTTTCAGTGTCTCCCTCAGTTCAACTCAATGGAAGGGAAAAACACTTTCTGTAAGCTAGTTTTTTGAGTTGCGTTATTCCAATCTAGATTGTGTCCACTGAATCAGACTAAAGCTTACTACCCACCCGACGATTATTGCGGCAATGTTACCCGAGTTCGGGTAAAATTAACATAATCATGTTAAACAATGTTGCCCCCCCCCCCCCCCCCGACGGCGGTCGCCCATCGTTAAATGACAGACGCGTCGGATCGGAATGTTAAGATCCCTAACGAGTCAGTGCAAAGTACCACGATCAACTATTTCCCGTTTGTGCCCGCCATGTAGTCGCGTGATGTCACGAGTAGGAAGAGGCGTCACTTCACGACCGGAGTCAAGGGGACATACAAGGTAAATACATACATTTGAATTAAAAAAAATATATATATGTTTTCAGAGACTGATGAGCAGACTACATGTAATTCTACGTTTGAGTTTTTCTTGAATGATCTTCTATGATTTTCTAGGGGTAATTTAACATGTATCCATTCTGTTTTTATCTCTTATGCTTTTTTGCTGAAAAGTCCTTCTGCAAACATTTCTCCTGTCTTGGTTATTTTTTTTTTTTTTAACAATAATTTAAAATAAAGTCCAGTTCATTTTCTACGAGTGGATCAACTAAGCTTTTAAAGTGAACCAGGCACTATTTTTAGCACCCACGGTATCTCAATAGCACATTAAACATGCATGCTAACAATGTGGCTCATTATTAAAAAAAACTTCAATTTTTTTTACCTCTTGTCTTTACATTTAAAAGTTTAGCAGAAGCCTTTATTGTCCTTCTACCTCCCACTTCCGAGGCCTGCCCGACCTCAGACATTTTAGGCAGATAAGGACTGCTGTAATTATTTTATTGCACACATTAGCAGAGAGAAAACAAAAGCTTTCATCAGCAAGGGGGAGTGGAGATATTAGGGGGTGGTGGAGATATTATATTACTTCAAAGAGTTCAGAGAAGTCACAGATGCGATCTTCACACCTTCCCCTAGATAAATAATGGGTAGCTAGAAGGGGAGGGGGAATATGGCAGCTCCTATAGCTACTAGAAAACAGGACAACGGGCAGAAAAAAAAGGTAGTGTTTGGTTCCCTTTAACCAGTAATATCACTTGAGGTGCAGGGAAACATGGACGTTACCCTACGCACCAGTTTTTCTTTCAGTTATAATTGACAGCAACTGTCAATATACTTTTTTTTTGTACTCTGCAAAACATGCAACATTTTTGTGCAAAACATTTTACTGCATAACTGATTTATATTAATAATCTGTTAGAACAAATAGCAGATTTGTCTGCACTTGGGCTTTAACTTATCAGTAGTTTTTTCAGCTGCGGGAGGAACCGCAGAGCAACATGAAGAAAAGACCCAATTTCGATGCAGATCCTGTGCTGGTTAGAGTTTAAGCCTGGGGCTTCAAACATAGACCCCCTTCACCACTGTGTTGCCCAGCGCTATGCAATAATAACAGTCTTTATGCAGAATTCTCTGTAGTAGTCAAAAAACTCCCATGCAATCCAACCATTCCATGATTTGGTAATTTTGGTATTTCTACTGGATCGGTAGAAGGTTAAAGGGACACTTAAGTCAAACAAAAAAAAAGAGTTTTACTCACCTAGGGCTTCCAATAGCCCCCTGCAGCTGTCCGGTGCCCTCGCCGTCTCCCTCCGATCCTCCTGGCCCCGCCGGCAGCCACTTCCTGTTTCGGTGACAGGAGCTGACAGGCTGGGGACGCGAGTGATTCTTCGCGTTCCTGGCCACAATAGCGCCATCTATGCTACTATAGCATATATTATATGCTATAGTAGCATAGATGGCGCTATTGTGGCCAGGAACGCGAAGAATCACTCGCGTCCCCAGCCTGTCAGCTCCTGTCACCGAAACAGGAAGTGGCTTCTGGCGGGGCCAGGAGGATCGGAGTGAGACGGCAAGTGCACCAGACAGCTGCAGGGGGCTAATGGAAGCCCCAGGTGAGTAAAACTCATTTTTTTTGTTTGATTTAATTGTCCCTTTAAGGCCTCTTTCCAGGGGCGTAGCAATAGGGGGTGCAGAGGTAGCGACCGCATCGGGGCCCTTGGGCCAGAGGGGCCCCGAAGGGTCCTCCCACAACTGCAGTATTAGTCCTCTATTGGTCCTGTGCTCATAATAATCACTTCTATAGATACTTTGAATAGTGGTAATCATTAACAAACTGTTCCCCATCCCCTTCTTGCACCTCTGACACTGTGGTTGCCAATGGCAGGTTTTGGTGCGCCGTATCAATTGTTATGCATAGAGTGCTTGGGGGGCCCCAATGTAAAACTTGCATCGGGGCCCACAGCTCCTTAGCTACGCCACTGCCTCTTTCACAGTGGGACGTTACGTTTGATGCGGCGTTAAAGTCGCACAACCTGCCCCTAACGCAGCGCATGTAGGTTGTGAAATTGGACATTATTTTGCACTGCGTTATGTGTCTCTTGGTGCGCCGTATTCGTCGCATACTGATGGAACGAAAACGGTGCATGCGTTACATTTAAAAAAACCAAAAAAAATTACTGCTCATGTGCAACACACAACGCAGCAAATGTATTGCTAAACGCACAGGATACAGCACTTTCTAAATATTGCTACTCGTTACACACAACGCAACGTGTGCACAGTGAATGTCACACAGACTTTGTATTGCTGTGCGTTAGTCTGCGTTATAAATTTTTATAAGGTGCGACTTTAACGTTCCACTGTGAAAGAGGCCTAAATGTTTTTCATAGCTTCCTACCAAAACATGACTGAAAATGCTGGGTAAATATGCAGAAAATACCAGTAAATATTAGTATTTGTCTGGCCATTAGGTCAATCACACTGTGTAAAAAATTACAACATAGTATGTCGAGTCATTTGAGTGGTTCAAAGGTTGTTACTGTACTCTTGTTTTTTTGCATTGAAGCTTAAGAACTGTATGGAAATGAAATGTTTAAAGTCAATGGGAACAGTAAAATAAATAAATAAATAAAAATGAACCAGATACTTACCTAAGGAGAGGGAGGCTCTGGGTCTTATAGAGCTTTCCCGCTCCTCTCTCGGTCCCCTTGTTGCAGTAGCAGCTCCCACATTTGAATCTCCCGCCGCAGGGGACTTCGGAAGTCTTCGGGAGCCCGAGTGCTCCTGACGACAGGCGGCTCCATACAGCGCCTGCGGGAGCGCAGGAGAGAGCGTGCTCGCACTGGCGCAGTACGGAGCCACCTGTCTTCGGGAGTATTCGGGCTCCTGAAGACTTCTAAAGGCTCTGTGGGTGAATACTACTACTGGTGGAGATCTGCAAGAGGAGCAGGAAGGCTCCATAGGACCCAGAGCCTTCCCTCTCCTTAGGCAAATGTTTGGTACATTTTTTTTTCTCTTCAGTTTCTATTGACTTTAAGAAGACTTATACAACAGGAGCTAAACACACCTCCAGAACTGCTGGAATGCAATGATGTGTCAGCTTGTTAATTTGTACAGAGCCATGATAATCCAACATGCATACAGACTGTTTCAGATTGTTTGATCCTCATCAGTGTATGGCATGGATTAATTTGGCTCTATGCAGTAGGGCTTGTAACACCAAGAGGTACAGACTAACCAGCAAGCTCATGGTGAACCAGGACTCATTGGAGTGTGTTACAAGCCCTATTGCATAGAGCCAAATTAATCCATGCCATGTACTGATGAGGATCAATCAATCCAAAACAGTCTGTATGCATGTTGGATTATTATGGCTCTGTACAAATTAACAAGCTGACACATCATTGCATTCCAGCGGTTTTGGAGGTTTGTTTAACTCCTGTTGTATAAGTCTTCGTAAAGTCAAATGTAAAGCCTAAACTGTTAATAATGAGGAAATCCCCCCCCCCCCCGAGCATTCTGGGAGACCACCTATATTTTGTACTGGCTTTAAGACTCTCAGTTAACAAACATTCCGCAGAAATCATCTGACATCCTGCCATAAAGATGTTGGAGAGGAAAAGATTTTACAATGAGCAAACAATGACAAATAATTTAGAAATGTCTATTGAAAATGTTTTTTTTATTCATTATGTTATTTTCACTACAGTTCCTCTTTAAAGGACAACCGAGGTGTCATGTGACATGATGAGATAGACATGTGCATGTACAGTGAATGAAAAAAAGGTTAAACATCAGGTATAAGAAATTACAGCCACCAAACACTATCCTGTCAGTAAATGGTTTCTGAGAGCAGGAAAGAGATAGTGTCAATAGTTCATAGATTTAAGCTCTAGCATACTTCAAAGAAGGTGTCATTGAGCAGACCATGAAACAGTAAAAAAACTTAAATATAAAATAAAAACGGTGGGATATCTAAAAAAAAAGTCATTTTTAGGAGAATGAGGATAGATACAATCGTTTTTCTCATTCGTTTATTTTCACCTCGGATGTCTTTTAATTTTGTGTTTATGGCCAGTGCCGATTCTGCCATTTTCTATATATTTTAAGTTGTACTTTCCAGTCGTGAGGATGTCGTTCTTCTGTACTTTGTGACTCGTTTTTTATCCCCTGACTGTACACTCTGTCTCTTTAATTATAACAAGGACAAGAATAATAAATCAAAGAAGAAAACTTTGTAAAACTGTAGTCAAAGTTATCCAAGGTGATATCTCTTCCAGCTAGTTATCTCTGGATCCCTTTGTTAAAGTAAGTTCTGAAGTTTAATTATATTGTGATGCCTCCAGATAACCTGAATTCCTGTGGTATTAAACTGATCCGCAGCCTGTGATCTGTAGCTAGCAATAAACAATGTGCTGCATACGGCAAAAGGCACAAGGGGCCTGTCCGCTAACCTAGCTTGTCTGCCAAATGTGAGGCATGCTTACCAGGGAATGTTATTTGCTTTAGGCTCCTGCAGTTGTAGATATTTTACTAGTTCATACTGTATATGCTGTATTTTTTTGCTAGTACTTTTTGTCATATTGTATTCTAAAAGAAAAAAAAAAAAACACACTGCAAATACATTCTGTTAACCATTTCAGTCAGCGGGTTGTTTTCACCTTATGGACGAGAGGAATTTTCACATGTCAGCGCTTCTCCCTTTCATTCCCCAATAACTTTATCACTACTTATCACAGCAAAATGATCTATACATTGTTTATTTTCGCCACCAATTAGGCTTTCTTTTGGTGGTGCTAAGAGTAGGTTCACACTTGTCAGATTCGTTTTTGTAAACGATTTTTTTTTCTATCCGATTGAGAGAAAATGCCTTTTTTGCAGGGACGTTTCCAGTCTGTGGAAACATCCACAGCCTTGACTGAGGGTGGGGGAGATGGGGTGTCATGCTGGAGGGGAGAGCAGGCAGGATGGGGGGCAGCGGTGGGGAGGGGGGACGCTCCATTGCCCGCTGCATCACTTCCTCTAATGCCACCCTGTGTACTTCATTGGGCGACATACAGGAAGTGACACAGCGAGCGGTGGAGCGCAAGGAAGTAAGTAGTTCCCCGATCGCCGCTTGCTTTTTAACATTGATTTTCAAAGGATTTAAGCAGAAACTAGCTGGAGGGGGAGCTGGGAAGGGGGGACCGAGGTGAGGGGGGGGGGGAAACGACCCGTCTCCCTGCCATCCGCTGCAAACCCCCCATCCTGGCTTCCCCCCTCCAGCATGGTGGCCCCCTCCCAACCCACAAACAGGGCTGGGACATAGGAAACGGATCCGTTTCTGTGTCAAAAGATGCCTGTGTAGAGACGGATCCGTTTTCCTATTGCCTTTCACTACCCCTGCGTGTATCAGGATCCATATGCGGTCTGTGAAAATGCAGCAAATCCGGACCTTCCCTTCATGTTGCAAACGCAGGCGGATCCGTTTTTTGTTTGGGTCAAGACGGCTGCTATTTCCAACATCACTATCTGTGCTCCGGTTTTCATCAGGTTTTAAAGACGGAGCTACGGATACGTTCCCGGACCTAGTGTGGACCTACTCTTATTATTATTGTATTGTAAACGCATTTTAATGGGAATAGTCAGAAAAAATGGAAAAAAAAAATATTTCTCAGTTTTCGGCTACTATAGTTTTAAAATAAAATGTAAAACTGTGGATAAAAGCCACACTTTATTTGCCCATTTGTCCCGGTTATTGCAACGTTTAAATCATATCCCTAATGTATGATGACAATATTTTATTTGGAAATAAAGGTGCATTTTTTCAGTTTTACATCCATCACTTATTTCAAGCACATAATTTAATAATAATATAACCTCTTGACATACATATTACAAGAAAAAATTAGTCCTGAATGTCTGTAGGTGTAATTTTACTATTTAGCCACAAGATGTCCTTGCACATTATTTTCTATTGCGTACTATTAGTGTCCAAATAGGAAGTAATGCGTGCATGTGCTACTACGGAAGTGACGCAGGTATCTTATTGATGCAGATTGGCTCAAGGGACTTCTGTCCCCTGCCAGCAATCCCCCCTGTCTCCAGTATCCCTCCTGTCTCCAATCCCTGCTGCCTCCGGCACGATCATGTGTGCAGCCCTGCAAACTGCACACACATGAGTCTCGCGTCCCTGTGGCTGTAGCAGCAGCAGCCGCAGATGGGAGACTCACGTCCGTGCAGCTGAAAAGGTTAAAGTGTTATAGGGTGACTCCATTAAAAGACGATAATTCAGTTTAGGGAAGATAGAAAAATTATACATTACCAGCTAACTTTAAAAATTTCTGGCAGCAAGAACTATTCAGATGAATTTCTAGATTTTTTTTTATCCAGCAACGCATGTTAAAGCAAGTCTGAAGCCTAATTAAAAATAAAAAACAGATACTCACGTAAGAAGAGGGAAGGCTCTGGTTCCTATAGAGTGTTCCCATTCTCCCCCCGGTGTCTGCGTTTCCCCTGCAGGCTCCTCGATTTGAATCTCCCGCCATGGGTGATTTTGGCCGTCTTCTAAAGCACTCAGGCTCCCAAAGATCAGCAGTTCTGTACTGTGCATGCGCAAGTGCGCGAGAGCTGCTTGTGCATGCGCAGTGCGGAGGGGCTCATCTTCGGAAGCCCAAGTGCTTCCACAGACTGCCGAAAGCCACCCAATGCAGAAGAGAGCAGTCCATGATGGAACGGTCATGGACTGCTAACGGGGGAGCCTGCAGGGGAATGCAGAGACCAGGAGAATGGGAAAGCTCTAAAGGGCCCAGAGCCTTCCCTCTCCTTTTTTATTTTTAACTTCACTGCAGACTCCCTTTAAGTCATCCACACAGGGGTCATAACTAGGATCATCCACCAGGCAACCTAGACAAGTGCTTGGGTGTCAAAAGGCCCACCTGCCACCTTATTTGACCTCTCTCCACTTCTGCTTACCCAAAGGACCACAAGGGTGTCCCAAATGTACTACCTTGCCTAGGGCCCCATCACATCTTGATCCATCTCAGCCCACAGCTGTAAGGGTCCCCAGCTTCTAACCTTCCCTTTCTTCAATACAGGGGACTAGAACTCATATGTGGCCATACTTGTTATGGGAGTGAAGATCATGAAGATGGCCACACTTATTTTATGACCTTTGTGAGATGGGCTCCAAGGCGATGAAGGGCATCATGGGGAATCAAGGGAAGTGGTGTAATCATTGGGGGTTCCTCATAAAAGTTTTGCTGGGGGCCCCATGAATTGTAGTTATGCCACTGCATCCACACATTACTTGGTTTGCAGCATCGACATCCAGACGATTTGATTCATAATGACTGTATCTGGCAAAGATAAAGATACTCTACAGTCGGGGCCTAGTCGGACTACAGCAGTAACCCTCACTGATAAGAAATTACAGCCATAAAACTCTTTCCTCACAGAGAACAACTTCTGAGAGCAGGGAAGAGATAAAAAGGGACAATAGTTCATAGATTTTAGCTCTGGCATACTTCAAAGACTGTGTCATTGAGAGGAGACAATAAAACATTAAAAACTAAAAAGTAGATTTAAACATGAAATAAAACTGGATGGTGTCTCAAAAAGTCATCTTTAGGAGTACAAGGATAGATACAATCTTTATCTCATCAGGTTATTTTCACATCGGTATTCCTCTATGCGTGGGCGACTTGAGAGGTTTAGCGTTATTAATCATAGTTGCTTATTTATTGATACCAGTATAGGGCTGAGAAATGAGTGCAAAAATAATTAAATAAATTTTGACCTTGTTCGTAGAAAACCTTAATTTCTAAATAAACACTGCAATCATTTTTGTTTCTTTTGGTTCCCTAGCTACTGTCAGTCACCAGAGCTGCCTTCCTTGTGCTTTTCTCCTTCTAATAGACTGTGACTTGTATATTGTTTTCTAATAAGTAATTAAATTCCTGCTGTGTGAAGGTGTTACTTTTTTTGTCAATTTTATTGACAGAAGTGTTCACAAGTTCAACACAAACCAATTTACCTGGCAGAAAATACTGTAGACCAAAGGAAAAAAATGTTTTTTTTTAGTCTGTCCTTAATAGGGTTTTGTTTTTACTCTCTAAAGGGTAAGTATTTTATTGTAGATATTTATTGTAGATATTTTAACACATTTTATGCATTTAGTTCAAAGTTTCAGGGATGCAGGTTTTAAGTATGTCTGTTCCTCTTGTCCATTGGACATAATCAACTCTGGGAAATACAGTGAAGGAGGTTTCTCTCATTAACACCTGGGTCTGAAGATCACACTTAGCATGGGTTTCTTTGGAGCTTTTATTAGGTGTAATTTCCCACTGGTGGGAGATTTCACACATTTTTATAGCTTTTCTTCCTTCACTGGCAACTATGACTTGGTTGGTTTTCTTGAATCTACACTTAGGTATGAGATGAGTCACATGGGCCTACCACAGACTGATGTGGTGTTTTCAGAAACTCTCTGCAAGTTCCACCAGCATAAAGGTGTACACACGGATGTCGCACGTCAGGGATCAGGACCTGAACCATTGCTGGGCTCCACACATGCATGTCAGCTGTGTAGCTGATGACGTGCTGTGTTGCTAAGCGGGGGGGGGGGGGGATGAGCGGCGTGTTTGTTGTCATGCAGGGGAGCTGTGCTAATGGGATCGGCGGAGATGGGAACCCCAATCAGCGTTGCTGGGGTTGATGCTGTACACATACCGTTGGACTAAAGCTAGGAATACACCCTCTATAACTGTCATACAAAGGGACCAGGGCTCAATCTTCTGGGCAATACTTTGGGGACAAGTGCTATATTATTATTATGCTATACCGACATGACGCTAGCCCAGAGACATTTGTTGCTATGAAAGAGGAAGAAGGGGCGACATGCAGCACATTACAGAGCAGCTTCCATCCGGGTAGGATGAGGAGGTGAAAAATTTGTTTGGGGGTTAGTTGGGCATTGTTGTCACTAGAGATTAGGCATGCTGTACGTTTAGGCGATGTCGGGGGAATCATGTATACATGCTAGATTCTCTGTCAATACAGTCCTTAAGTGACTTTTCCTGGAAAAAAAAATGGTCCTAGGCTATGGTAAGGCCATAAAATTATAGAGCCTAAAGGCCCGTACCCACCATTACATTTTTTTGACGCTTTTTCTGACAATCAGCAATTGTTTGAGCGACAAGTGACCGTTTCCATAATCTAACAACGGCGGTACAGGCACGCAATTACTTGAATGATGCGCAACGACGACTGTCACGGCAGATCAGATCTTTAACCACTTCCCCTCGCCCAGGACGAGTAACTACGTCCCTGCAAAATGCCATATCTCTGTGCAAAGACGTAGCTACTATGTCCCTTCCTGCTCGCTCCCCGCGTGCTCCCGCGATCATTACCACTGCTAATCGTTAGCCGGGAGATTAATGTATGGGAACACAGTTCCCATTCATTTATCTAAGTCCCCGTATGAATGACCGCCACCGTCTAAGAGACAGCACTGTCATTCATAAAAGGCGATACTTACAAATCCACGTATTACTTCCTCTATGCGTAGTAATACTATGCACAGGGAAGTTATGCGCGAGGACATCTTGTGGCCAAATAGTAAAATTACATCCCAAAATATTTTTCTTAAATAAAAAGACCTATTTTTACTTTTTACATTGATCCCTTACCTCCCACACTCCCCAATAGTTGCTCCCCAAAAAATGTTGTAAAAAAAAACAAATTAAACATTTACAACTAAATAAAAAACATAAATAGTTACCTTAGGGACTAAACTTTTTTTAATATGTATGTCAAGAGGGTATATTACTGTTACTTTATAAATTATGGGCTTGTAACTAGTGATGGACGCAAAAAAAATGCACCTTTATTTCCAAATAAAATATTGGCACCATACATTGTACTAGGGAAAAATTTTAAACGTTGCAGTAACCGGGACAAATGTGCAAATAAATTGTGTGGGTTTTAATCACGTTAGCATGTATTATGTTAAAACTATAATGGCCGAAAACTCAGAAATAATGATTTTTTTTCCATTATTTTCTTATTTTTCCTGTTAAAATACATTTAGAATAAAATAATTCTTAGCAAAAAGTACCCCCCAAAGAAAGCCTAATTGGTGGCCAAAACAAACAAGATATAGATTGTTTTGTTGTTATAAGTAGTAATAGGCGAATGAATAGAAGGAGCGCTGACAGGTGAAAATTGCTTTGTTTTTTTTAAGGGGAAAACCCCTTGGAGGTGAAGTGGTTAAGATCCTCGACGACTACCGTGCAAAGTACCGCAGTCACTTGAACTCGTGTATGTGACGTTGTGTGCCGTTGCTTGTACCCGCTGGCAGGTAGATAGATCGGGGAGTATTGAAAGCCTAAACACTACGTAAAAAAAAATGAGTTTCACTTACCTGGGGCTTTTACCAGCCCCCTGCAGCCATCCTGTGCCCTCGACGTCACTCCCGGATCCTCTGTCCCCCGCCAGCTAGTTTCATTTTTGCTGACTCTGAGTCAGCGGGCCGCCATGTGTATAATTACACACATTACCGCAGTAACAGTTCACTATAGCGGTTGTCAATGCGTACAAAGATAAGTGTTGACAGCCACTATAGCGTCCTGTTACTGCGGTAATGCATGTAATGATATGCGTAGCGGCCCACCGACTCAGAGTCGGCAAAAATGAAACTAGCTGGCGGCGGGGGACCAGAGGATCCAGGAGTGATGCCGCAGGCACAGGATGACTGCAGGGGGCTGGTAAAAGCCCCAGGTAAGTGAAACTCATTTTTTTCGTAGGATTTAGGTTCCCTTTAACTTAGTGACAGCGCTGTAGATAAGGTGTCAACAGCACTACCTTAATAATACCATAATATTAATACAATAATAATAACAACAACAATAATCATACAATATAAGTAACTATTTAAACCTGACTCCACTATACAATCAATACATCTAACTGAGAAAACCATAAGTGAAAATGTCAGCTGTGGTGAGAGTCTGACAGAATAAATTGAGAGAGCAGTTAAGACAATTCAACTCATCCAGACGGCTCTGGGTATCTGGCTGCTCTGGCATTTGTCAGAAAGGTCACTGATTATGATGCAATAAGTGGACGGCTTCATTGCGCCTCACGGTGTTGCTTTTGATGAAAAGGTTTTGTTGCTTTTCAGCACTAGTCATGCAAACACACACACACAAGAGCAGCTGAATTCAGTAAGCTGAGCTGTGCGACTGCTACTCCAACCCTGGCTGGAAATCAGATATAGGCCAGTTGGTCAGCCTTTCATCTACAGCAAAGTACACTTTAGTATTCTGTTCTTATTTCTCATGCTACAATCTGGATATTGGACTGTTATCAAAGATTATCCCCAGTATAAAAGACAGCATGTCATGCCAGGCTCTGTTCCCATCTAAACCTTGTTCCCCATTATGGACCAGAGCAGTTTTGACATGTTAGCTACTGTATGTCCCTATTTAATCAGCAATAACTTTATCACTACTTATGACAGCTAAATGAGATATATATATTGTTTTTTTTTTCAAGGACAAACTAGACTGTCATTGTACAACATTTTTCCCTAGAACAATTTTCTTTTTTATGCATTTTAATGGGAAAAAGGGGGGGGGGGGGGGGGGGTTAAACGCATATTTCTCAGTTTTACCAATTCCAGTTTCAAAATAAAAAACGCTACTGTAGAAAAAAAACAACAACAACAACAACACAATTTTGTTTGGCTAGTTCTCCCATTTATCACAAAACTTAGATTATGTTCCTGTCACATATGGGCAGGATATTTGATTCTGAAATAATGTTACAGTGTGTATTTTTCATTATGAACTGAGAAAATAAAATATCTTTAATGGTAAAAATCAATCGTATTGGCTCAGTGAACATATATTCCCTTTCACCAATTAGTGCTGCAGCAGATAGTGATGGAGGTGGGCACAGGCGCAAGCCCAACTGTGCACAGCTGTGCTTCAGCTACAAGACGTATTTTTTTTTTTTGCCCTCGTGGCTTAGATGAAGTCACAGAGGATGTAGATATACTGTAGCTGATTCTAATGTGGTTAATGATGCAGGTTAAGGGCTCAAACCGACTAGGAGCAATTTCTAAGCTCTAGTGATTTGAAAAAGCTCTTGCTAATACAATGCTATGAGGGATTTTTATAAAATGACATCGCTCAAGTGGGATCACACCCATAGCATTATAGAAAAGCGCACATAGTGGGTTCCAGGTCTCAGGGCGGGTCTCACTTAGAATTAACCTCCCTAGCGTTCTGGACGAGCTGAGCTCGTCCAGAGATGCTGGAGGGCACCGCTCAGGCCCTGGTGGGCCGATTTTATAATTTTTTTCAAACACGCAGCTAGAACTTTGCTAGCTGCGTGTTTGCTCCGATAGCCGCCGCTCATCGCCGATCCGCCGCTACCCGACGCGAAAGAAGCCCCCACAGACCCCGTGCGCAGCCTGGCCAATCACCGCCAGGCTACACGTTGGGGTGGATCGGGAGTCCGTGACATCACGACGTCGATGACTTCGATGACGTCACTCCGTTCGTCGCCATGCGACAGGGAAAGCCCTAAAGGAAATCCCGTTCAGAACAGGACTTCCTTATGGGCGTGATCGCCGGCAGCAATTGGAAGGGTGGGAGGGAGGGAGCAGGAAGGGGAGAATCATGTAGGTAGCGCTAGGCTAGCTACATGATTCAAAAAAAAAAAAAAATCAGAACGCCCAGCAGGTTAATGACTTAACTGGTTGATTAATTTATTAAAGTGATCTGCCCCCCTTAGAAATGCAGCCATTACAGGGTTTTTTTTCAAACTTCTACTGGGCACTTCCATCTGCGTTGCAGTGGCCCGTCCCCTGCTCAGTAGCCACAGCCTACTTGGTGGCGGCAGAGCTGGGGGCGGGCTGAAGCAGTGCAGGCGGAGGTTTCTGAAAAGCTTTGGCAGACTTCAGAACCATGGCCGCCACTGCGTTGCCAAGGAGGTGGGCGGAGCGTCACCTGTAAATGAATTATGGTCAATAGGGTAAGTTGTTAACCCTGAGACCCTCCAATCTTGCATGACAGGCTCTGTCTTTTTGTACTGGATGTACTCATTTAAGTGGGCTAAAACTCTGACATAGCATTCAATGAAAATGTGTTTTCCTACTCTTTATTACGCATACAGTTACCATATTTGCTTTTGTGCATATTGTCTGTTTACAAATTACAAAGTCCCAAAGTACAGTCTATCTGCTCTGAAAGATGCCATTGCATTTTCTTTCATAACTGCTGTATTTATATATGAAAATATATCAAGTGATCACTTCTCAGCTCTTTCTGCTCCTCAGCTCTGTACAGCTTGGTTTAGGCAGTTTGCTAATGTTTACATTCCTTTGTCAGATACATTTAGTAAACAGAAGATAATGTTATTACCTCTTCGGATGTGGCCAGATGCTGCCCAATGAAGCAAGTAGCTTTCCACTGAAGAACAAAGTGCTATGTTTAACTGTTTGAATGCTGTTCTGTTGTTTTTGTGGTAGTAAATTTTATGCTGTAAATAATGTTTTACAACAAAGAGGCAATACTGAGTTTCATACCACTTTAAAGGGGCACTATGGCGAAAAATTGTAAAATTTAAAATATGTGCAAACATAGACAAATAAGAAGTACATTTTTTCCAGAGTAGAATGAACTATAAATTACTTTTTTCCTATGTTGCTGTCACTTACAGTAAATAGTAGAAATCTGACAGAAGCGACGGGTTTTGGACTAGTCCATCTCTTCATATGGGATTTTCAGCAAGGCTTTTATTCTCTATAAAGATATTCCCTAAAAAGTATTTAAACAATGATGCTGGCCAGCCTCCCTGCTCGCTACACAGTTTTTTTTGGCAGTTGGACAGAGCAACTGCCATTCACTAAGTGCTTTTGAAAATAAATAAATCCCTGAGAATCCACCATGAAGAGATGGACTAGTCCAAAAAATGTCGCTTTTCTACTACTTACTGTAAGCAACATAGGAGAAAAGTAATTTATAGTTCATTCTACTCTGGAAAAAAACGTACTTCTTATTTGTATATGTTTGCACATATTTGAAATTTCACAATTTTTCGCCATAGTGCCCCTTTAAGTATTTCTAGGAAAGTAGGAAATATGAACGTTATCCCCCCCAAAAAATCTGATTTTTTCTTCTGACATGCTTGATGAACGACGAAGCCGCGATCTACAGCTGCTGCTTTCTTCCATCAGCAGATGAAGATTGGATGAGGATGATTCTGGCAGACACATTGCTTTCTGATTTAATATTTATTTTTATATATAGTTATTTAAGTATATTTAGACACATGCTGTTTAAGCTCTTAGTATGAAATTAACACCCACACCCTGCACTTACCATTGATTCATTATAAGGCACATAGAGCGTGTAAATTTTATAAAGTGTATAAAATATCATCCAAAACACTGAATGATTCGTTTCTGGTATTAAGATGATGGCATCTTGTCGATTTTTTTCCAGCTTAAAATGTATTAAGAATCCACCCAGTATAAAAGGGGCAGCACACATTAATATTGTGCTAACATATAAATATACATAGGGTGGCATAGTGGTTTGCACCAGAGGCCTAACTACAGGGCAGCAACCTCTGCAACTGCAGGGGCCCCCAGAGCTCTAAGGGGGCCCCAACTACTATTTCACTCCCTGATAAAGGGCTCCATCCTTCAGATCAGTTATTATTGTAGCTACGCTTGTTATGGGTGTGAAGACAATGATGCCCACTCTTATTTTAGGACTCGTGCAAGACGGGCCCCCAGGCTGTGATGGTCACCAGGGGTTAGGCAAAGGAGAAGGTGTGAATCAGGGCTGGATTTAGCATAAGGCACTGTAGGCACGTGCCTACAAGTGCCTTATACTGCAAAAGTGGGTCTCTGAACTTCCCTATTTTGCAATTAAAAAGCAGGGAACGTGATCGCTGTCACCACCGTGGCCCGCCCACGATTGTGTCTCCCAGCCGCACACAGTTCAGTTGCCATCCTGTGGTCCCACCCCCAGCAATTTGATGACCTACATGCAGTCCAGGGTTGGGGGTGTAGCCTGTGTTGAGGGGCAGAGCTTAGGGTGCCAGAATACCTCTTCCTACAGGCTCCTGAGTTGTAAATCCGTCCCTGGTGTGACTATTGGGGGCCCCATCAAAGTTTTGCTTGGGGCCCCATGATTTGTACTTATGCCCCTGGTTAGCACACTCTTGAAGTGCTAGCAGCCCAGGTTCAAATCTTGACCAGGACACTAACTGCATGGAGTATGTATGCCCACCCCATGTTTCTGTGGGTTCTTTGTGGGCACGTTGAATTCTTTTTACTTCCCAAAAACATGCTGGTAAGTTGATTGGTTCCCTTTCCCACCCCCAAGGAAAAAATGGCCTCAGATAATGATAAGAAAATTAGACTATGACTATGGTACAGAATATATTGCAAGCAGCTCAGAGGGACAGAACTACAGACCTTGGAAAGCCCCGTAGAAGATGCCAGAACTACATAAATACATAGTAACTATACAATTAACTCTAAAGCTGTTGATCCTGGCGCTGTGATTATTTTGGCCCTGGATCTGTGTTGGATGCTGTGCAATTCATTCAAAACCCAACTACGCCAAAACCCAAACCCACTTACAAAATAGATGATGCCAGAGCTTTTATCTCACCAGGAAGAAATATTAAACAGCAGTCAATGTAATCCTGGCCCTATTCATTTCAGCACTCTGTCACTGTAACAAGAGCATTTATGCAGTGTGAGCGTCCTGCGGCAGGAGAGCCTGGGGCAGGACGATCACACTTCCCCATGTCCTTGTCCATATTACCCTGCGGCTAAATGTATCGGCAGGGTAATGTGTTTAGCTCCGCCCCATCGCTTGTGCCGATTTCGCCACTTCCGTCGCAACACATCGCAATGCGTTAGTGTGCACTTCTGCGCACCCAATCAAGCAGTTTTGACCGAGATCTTTCCAGCATGTCTAATCTACGCATTCAAACACTTTTTTGCCTGAAATCCGTCGAATCATTGATCAGGCACGCTTGTTGTGGCACTGATTTCCATCTGTTTCAATAAAATTATTGAATCTGATAGTCGATCGGGCTGCAAAATCGGTAAATGTATGGCCACCTTCACAGTTACAAATGCAGTACAGCTGAAAAGAACAATGGCTGAAGGGCTAGAGCTGCTGCTGTGGTCTGAAGGCACTCATCTGTCTCTCCAGCACTAGGGCTTCAGGACTTGCGCCTAGAGTACCTAGGAATTAAAGGACAACTGAAGTGAGAGGGATATGGAGGCTACCATATTTATTTCCTTTTAAGCAATACCTGTTGCCAGGCTGTCCTGCTGTTCCTCTGCCTGTAATACTTTTAGCCATAGACCCTGAGCAAGCATGCAGCAGATCAGGTGTTTCTGACATTATTGTCAGATCTGACGTGATTAGCTGCATGCTTGTTTCTGGTGTGATTCAGACACTACTGCAGCCAGATAGACCAGCAGGCCTGCCAGGCAACTGGTATTGTTTAAAAGGAAATAAATAGGGCAGCCTCTATATACTTCTCGCTTCAGTTGTCCTTTAATCCGGCTCTATGCCAGAATCTCAGAATACATTGAAAACAATTTCTAATAACAAAAAACCCCGGTTCACACTTGCGTTTTCAGCCCAAACTGTCAATTGAAACGGATCAGTTGAAGTCCGTTCCGGTCTGTTCCGGCTCCCTTCCGGTTCCGTTCAGTTTCTGTTCAGTTTGTATCCGGTTTTTCATACGTTCTGCATACGTTTTAGATCAGTTTCCGTTTTTTAAAGAGACAAGATACTTATCTACCTGGGGTCTTGAAGGTGTGGAAATGCACTGTGGTCATTGTTGGAGAGAGCCTGCTGTGCAGACGTTATCGTTGGAGACAGAGACTGCTGTGTGGACCAAGCTTCTGGCTTGGAATAGCATCGTTCCTGATATTTACCTACTACTCAGGGGCGTAACTAGGCCCCACCGGGCCCCCCTGCAGATTTTCTGAGCGGGCCCCCCCCCCGGGGCCCGCTCGCGGCCGTTTTGTGGGTGCTGGAGGGGTGGCAGCATGAGGGGAAAGCCTTGCCCACAGTCGGCGGGGAGAGGGGTAGTTCCCCCCTCTCCCTCACCTCGGGGCTCTCCCCTCTGTGCTCGGAGACTTCTCCCTCTAGCGGCTGACGTCACTTCCGGAAGTGACGTCAGCCGCTAGAGGGAGAAGTCTCCGATGGAACGCACGGAAGCAGGTATGTATCTGCCCGCCGCTCGCTGCCCACCACAGCCCCACAGACACTTACGAGCTGGAGGGGAGCACAGAGGGGAGAGCCCCGAGGTGAGGGAGAGGGGGGAACTACCCCTCTCCCCGCCGACTGTGGGCAAGGCTTTCCCCTCATGCTGCCACCCCTCCAGCACCCACAAAACGGCCCCAAGCGGGCCCCAGGGGGGGGGCCGGGCCCCCCCGCGGGCGCAGGGGCTGCAGGGCCTATTCCTGTGGGACGTAAGCGTGCTACTCGCAGGAGATGGTGGGTGCACCCTCTACCAATGAAAAGGCAGAGGAAGGGACAGTTCCAGATGCTGTACCGGGACCTGAGACGACACCCAGAAAAGTTCTGCAGCTACTGCCGGATGTCCATACCCCTGTAAGTATCCATACCTAAACACCCCACCCCAACCCCTTTTTTATAGGCAGTGTGTCGTCAACTTCCATTTTCCATTTGTTCCTATTAAGCTGCAAAACCTTCCGGATCAGTTCCGCAGAGCACAACATTCAGAAAAAATAGAGTCTGCAGCATTTCTCCGGACCGGCCGCCGGAACGTAAAATCCGGAAGGAAACGGCTACGGTGGGACGGACGGATGTGTACGGACCCATAGGTCATCATTGGATCCAAACTCGTCCGTTCCGTTTGTACAGTTTACGTTCCGGATCTGGTCCGGAAAAAAACGCAAGTGTGAACCGGGCCTTAAAGGGACACTTAAGTCAAACAAAAAAAATGAGTTTTACTCACCTAGGGCTTCCAATAGCCCCCTGCAGCTGTCCAGTACCCTCGCCGTCTCCCTCCGATCCTCCTGGCCCCACCGGCAGCCACTTCCTGTTTCGGTGACAGGAGCTGACAGGCTGGGGCGCGAGTAATTCTTCGCGTTCCCAGACACATTAGCACCCTCTATGCTGCTATATGGTATATGATATATGCTATAGCAGCATAGATGGCGCTATTGTGGCCAGGAACGCGAAGAATCACTCACGTCCCCAGCCTGTCAGCTCCTGTCACCGAAACAGGAAGTGGCTGCCGGCGGGGCCAGGAGGATCGAAGGGAGACGGCGAGGGCACCGGACAGATGCAGGGGGCTATTGAAAGCCCCAGGTGAGTAAAACTCATTTTTTTTGTTCGACTTAAGTGTCCCTTTAAGTATTTCAGCATGACACTATGGAAAGTCATACATTAGTAGCAAAAAAAAAAAAAAGTCTCATATTTTTATTTCCAGTTATATAGCTTTTTTTTTCTTTTTTTAATAACAATGCATCATTCTGTCACAGCTGCAGTTTTAAAAGCACCTGAGTTATCTCCTAAGAGAAAACGTTCATCTTCTCTCTACAATTGAAAAAGTACCCAAAAGTTGGTGAAAGGGTTCTATCAAATTTACTTTGTATTTTCTTGCTTGCTGGTGTTTTCTTGTTTGCTGGAGGCTTAAAAGGCATTTTATGACAGGTTGTGAAAATATCACCTGGGTGAAAACTCAGGAGAAAAAGTGAATTGCATGTGGACTTCAGTCTTTTATACTATAAAACAAAGCAGAAATAATGACCCTTTAAACTTTCCTGCAGTAAAACCTCATCTCAAGCTGTCTCTCACTGTTTCTTGGCTTCAGAAAACTGGACTGTATTCAACCCAGTGGGTGTCGAATAGCTCAAAAAGCTCTTTTGCATAGAAAACTACTGAAGTGTTTTTTAACTCTTCCTGTACTGGAAAACAATATGAAGCTCTTTTCTTTGCTACACATGTTCTATTTCTTAGCTGTACTACACATACAATTCGTTATATCATACATTTTCACTTCAGGTTTGCTTTAAGAAATCGGTCGGCAAAACATAAGAAGGATCACGGCTGCTCTCAATCCCTGTCTTATTTCCTTTTTGTCAGAACAGCACAAGGGATTGCATGTAAGCCTGCCCATTGGAGCCTGTGGCAAAACCTCCTCTATGGAAAGTTCTGCAGCGTTACAGTGTACACTTCATGCCGCGAGCTTTCTCTCTCCCCACAGATAATAGCTGGCAGCAGCGCACAGTACAGAGGTTGTGTGCTCCGCTTATGAATTGAATCATTGTTTGACGGGCCTGCTTGCCTTTTTTTTTCCTGGACTGCATGAATCAGGGGTGTAAAACAGGCACCTTGTATGTTCTGCCACTTCAGCTCTGAGCACAGGAGTTAGGAAAGTAACCCTCTAAAAACACGAGAGCGCACGACGCGCCTGTCAGGGGCGCAGCCACGGGGGGACGGCACTCTGCTTTTATGGGATTACATCATCCAAATTATATTTTATGGATACTTTACTTTTTTTTCTAATATTTGCTGTTCTTCTGGTTATATTTGCATGTAATGGCTTAGGTCACGCAACACTAGATTTGTGTACTGAAGGAAAACATACTATTGGTTCGGGCCAAGCTGTCTGCAAGGGAGAGAGGAAAGGCAGCACCCTGCATTTAATAACTAAGATTGAGAAGATCAGTCATTTCTGGCGACCTGTGATTAATCAGATTTCACCTCTCAGTAATGGTTTGCTATGCTGCAGCTCCAAGTTAATGTTGATGCTAACAAGGCAGTTGAAGGGCATGGAGGAGAGAAAGCACTGCTGAGGACTGTTATATTGTAAAAGAGAAGTGCATTATGTCTATACTACTACAATAAATACCTTTCAGTAAACAGTGGGCTGGGACATATAATACTAGATGCAGACAGCAGCAATGTGCAGTCAGTCCATTCATTATATGTAGGGATGTACTTAGGTGATAAAATTTAGTCTAAGTAGTTCAGCAATGATAGGAACCAAATGTAAACATCACAAACAGAATTCAGAGGCTTTTGAGCAGGGCAGATTGTCCAAGTGATGGTGCTATTATTGCTGGAGAAATACAGTACAAATTCTAGTATGTTGGCTAAAGAAAAAAAGTAAGCTTTCAGCTTGTAAGCCTTCTTTAAGACTCCATTCCTGTTGACTGACAATGCTAGAACATACAATCAGAAAGAGATAGAGAGATATTTTGCAAATATGTATCATCCAGATACATTACATTACTAGGGATCTTGCAATGATTGTGAAGTATTTATGGCAAATAGATAAGATCCTTGGTTTTATTTACCACCTACAAAGACTCAAGGGCACAGTGATTCTGGGGGTGGGATGGGGGGTGAATAGGCAGTGCCCAGCATGCCCCAGTGTAGCACCGCCCATGCTTATTAGAGATGGTTAATGAGATGCAAATAATCATGTGTTGCATACAAATGTTAAAGTGAACCTCCGGACTAAAAATCAACTCAGCAGCACTGAAAAGGCCTGGTGTTTCTTTAACAGTTTCACAGCGTTAGAACTTTGTTTCTTTCATACAAGCCTCATTTTTGGCTGCACAGAAGAAAACTGCCCGGGCTTTTTTCCCCTGATGCTGTGCAAAGCATGATGGGATTTCTGATGATGTTGTTCTCGTTCTGCTGTTTTGGTGCAATTTTTTTTTTTTTTACATTTTGAATTTGACATTTGAAGCCTAGCGTGTGCAGCTGGGAGGGGTGATCAGCACACAGGACAGTTGGAACTGTGTCTCCTGCTCCTTGTCACCTCCTTTCAACCAAAAAGATGGCTGCCCCCATGACAAAGATGGCAGCCCCCATGAATCACAAACATTTGCCTGTTCTTTTAAAACAGGGTGGGTAAGAGATTATATTACCTATCTATTCTAATTAACATAACTAATGTAACTTGATGACAGTATGTTTGTTTAGGCTGAAGTTCCCCTTTAAGGTAATTGTGCACAGTTTGCCACAATGCATACTGGGAGATGTAGTCAGTTGAAGTGAGTACATCTTCTGGCCTGGAGATGTGGAAAACATATCCTGGCATATATTGCGGTGGTCGGAGACGCATGGGATCACTGCGGTTGCTCCCTGGGGAACATGGCAAATCCCATACGGACATGGCCTAGCGGAGCAGGCCCCCATAGGTAAGTATTTCCAATTACCCCAACTGTTGCTACCCCGATGGCACACTCTATTACAAACGTTCCTTACAGAGAGGTTCATTTTATATGTATTCATGCACAGATGCTCAGGTCCCTTTAAGGTGCTCATCAATGATACAATCTTGGTTGTACAATCTTACCAAATCCTTGTAGTAGACGGGTAAACCGAGTGAATGTAGTTTGGATGGATACCTTAGGTAGTCCCTCATATTACATACAAGTGGTAAGATTGTACAATCAAGATTGTATGAGTAGTGGGCACCTATAGTTGTAACATGAGGTTGTTTTTTGCCCATGTAACCGCACCGCGTGTCAAAGGCTGACATCCATGTGGTTACGTATGCTGTATTTTGGCTGTAATAAAAGGCACACGGCTGGCAGACTACAGGCTGAATTGTGTGGTAAACTCACTATTCAGTTGTCTGTAAACAGGCCCAAAATATGGTTTCTGTTTAGATGCCATGCTATCTGCATAATGGCATAATCATATACTAATACTATACTGGATAAAAAGGATCAGTTTATATGTATCAGGTCTGTCTCACATATATATTGAAATAGGAATAGAATGAAGACTTGCTTACTGTCTAACAATATTACTTAAAACAAATATTTAGCCAGTGTTTCCCTAGCTTAAAGGGACACTTAAGTCAAACAAAAAAAATGAGTTTTACTCACCTGGGGCTTCCAATAGCCCCCTGAAGCTGTCCGGTGCCCTCGCCGTCTCCCTCCGATCCTCCTGGCCCCACCGGCAGCCACTTCCTGTTTCGGTGACAGGAGCTGACAGGCTGGGGACGCGAGTGATTCTTCGCATTCCTGGCCACAATAGTGCCATCTATGCTGCTATAGCATATATCAAATACCATATAGCAGCATAGAGGGTGCTAATGTGTCTGGGAACGCGAAGAATCACTCGCATCCCTAGCCTGTCAGCTCCTGTCACCGAAACAGGAAGTGGCTGCCGGTGGGGCCAGGAGGATCGGAGGAAGACGGCGAAGGTACCGGACAGCTTCAGGGGGCTATTGGATGCCCTAAGTGAGTAAAACTCATTTTTTTTGTTTGACTTAAGTGTCCCTTTAACACCCTGATTTACATTCTGAAATGTATCACAGGTGGCGACATCTTTAGTCCTGTCAGGTGCAGCTGTGCGGAATGTTTGTATACTCGGGCCCATATGCAATTAACTGATTTGCAATTAACTTATTTGCAATTGAAAAGGTATCTAAAAGTTGGTGAAAAAGTACTATTACAATTATTTTGAGTATTTTCTTGTTTTCTGTTGTTATATAAGGTGTTTTATGACAATATCACCTAGGAGAAAACTAAGGAGAAAAAAGTGAATTGCATATGGGCCTGTTTTCTTTTGGTTTTGCTGCACTGTAATTCTGCTTTAACATTCATGTACTGCATATGGCCAAGGCAGAGAAAAGTCTCTTCTGTATTTTTTTCCTGAATAGCGTGTGTACTATTTTTCCACTGCATATATTGTTTTACAACAGGCATAATTTAGCTGGATCACATTGCATAGTCTGTAATAAATATAGTTGTAAAAGTGTAATTTCACTTTGATTTTTAATGATTGGCCAATTTTACCACTTCCAGTTATTATGTGGGCCAATGGATTTTGAATACTATGGACACAATGGGTATCATTCAAAAAGAGGCTGTCGGTAGTGCGGGAAAACACCGTTCTTCTCCGCAACCGGTAATTTAGACTTCTGGGTGGGCATTCATAAAGAAGTTGCCTGTTGCGGTAGAAGTGCGGAGGTTTTCTGGAGGAAGCTGGCGGTAGCGTGGCGGAAGACATGCGGAAACATAAAAGCAGCCCGATTCCCTCCGTGCGCTCCTCTGCCTGATACTGCTTGGGAGGTCCGTCCCATTAATTTACATGTAATCCGCCCACCTATCGCTACTGTCGAGCAAGCGGTATTTTCCTTCCGGATACCGCTTGCTCTAATCTTTATGAATGGACGTGTTTGTAACTTTTTCTAGATTAATCTAGAAAAACTCCGGACAAGGCGGAAATGTATCGCTCTGTCAGCTTTTCATGCGGAAAGAGCCTTTATGAATGGGTATTATGCTGAGTGGTCGGTAAAGTCACCGGTATTAAGCATTTCCGCATGCGGAAATGCTTTATGAATGATACCCATTGTGTAGGTAAGCTCTCATACTAGATGGGAGGGGTAAAAGACCCTATGGCAAGACTGCAAAAGATGTACCATCAACACACAGCTGAGGTGGCTGGCATTGACAGTACTGAGGTGCTGTAATAATGGCAGCACAAGAACATACATTTAGCACTAGATCCACAGAGGAAGCAAAGGATGCCTCTAGCCATTTTGTCACTGCAGTCAAGAAAACCTGTGGTGGACACCCCCGAACGCCTCACAGGGGTGCCCCCATGAAAATAATCATAATGTGGTAGAGTTTCACCAGAAAATAATCGAAATGTGGGCAGAGTTTTACCAGAAAATAATCGTAATGTGGGCAGCGTTTCACCAGAAAATAATCATAATGCAGCAATGTTTGACCAGAAAATAATCATAATGCTGCAATGTTTTTCCAGAAAATAATCGTAATGTGGGCAGCGTTTTACCAGAAAATACTCATAATGCAGCAATGTTTCACCAGAAAGTAATCGAAATGCTGCAATGTTTCTCCAGAAAATAATCATAATGTAGTAATGTTTCACCAGAAAATAAGCATAATGCGCCAATGTTTCCCCAGAAAATATACATGCAGCGGTTCACCAGAAAATAATCGTAAAGTGTGAAGTGTTTCATCAGAAAATACACTTAAGCAGGGCTCCTCTTCTCTCCCCCCCCCCCCCCCCCCTTTCCCATTAGTTTTTCCAATAGCCCTGTAGCCCTGGTGCTGCACTTGTTAAAAAAAAATAAAGCATTTAGTCACCTGCAGAAGACTCCTCTCCCAGCTCGCAACTCCGCCGATGATCTTCAGTGCAGTCAGTCCGGCTGTGAAACTTCCGCGCTGGCAGGCAGAGTAGGGTTACCGGAAGATGGTGCCCGAAGCCCTGTACTGGAGACACAAATAGTCTCCAGTGCAGGGCTTCGGACACCATTTTCCTGTAGCATTGCTCTGCCTGCCAGGAACCACAGACTCCCACAGGCTGAGGTGAGCTGCGGGCCGTTGAATTGGCGTGGCATCTATCAGGCCTGGAACCCACTGAAAACCGCAAACGCAAAACGCAACCGCTAGCGTTTTGTCTGAGCGGTTTGCAAGCGGATTCATGCGCGTTTTGGGTTGTGTTTTGCAACATTGTATTTTTTTCCCCAGCGGGTGCCTAGCGTTTTGCGTTTTGCGTTTTTATCCTGATTGGTCCTGTGAATTATTTTTCATTTTGTTACAGTGTGCTGAACCGCAAAACGCTAGCAAAACCGCTCAGTTTAGGTTTTGCTGAGCGTTTCCGCTAGCGGTTCAATACTTTACATTGAAGCGCTAACGCTCCCAAAATGCTGCACGTCCTGCGTTTGCGTTTCTGAGAAACGCAAACGCTCCTGTGGAAGTTGCCCCATCCATTAACATTAGCCCAGCGTTTTGGCAAACTGCTAGCGTATCGCAGTGCTGCCAAAACGCTGCCAAAAGCGCTCCTGTGGGTTCCAGCCCTTAGACGCCGAAAGCCAGTTAACCTCTTGGGGGGGGGGGAGGGGAAGGTCACACAATCTGGTGGTGGGGTGGCCGTGGCAGCGCTTCTTCTCTGCACAGCGCTCCAGGCGGCCGCCTGGTTGGCCTTGTGCACCAGGCACCCCTGAGAGGAAGACGCCTACTGCACTATACAGGCTGTGCAATAAGGCCACATACACATTTGAGTGCGATAAGGCCGCATACACATTTGAGTGCGATAAGGCCGCATACACATCTCAGCACATAGGGCCAGATCTAATTCACTTTTTCTCCTACGTTTTCTCCTCAGCGATATTTAACATATTATCAATAAAATGCCGTTTAAGCCACCAGCAAGCAAAAAAATATTCAGAATAATTTTGACAGTACTTTATCACCTTTAGATTGTAAGCTCACAAGGGCAGGGCTCTCTCACCCTTTTGTGTCTTGGAATTTGGTACACATTTATTCATATTAATTGTATCACTGTACCAATTCTGTATTTTGTATATTGGTGTATACCATTGTCTGTATTATTATGTACCCCATGTTTGCTCCTTACTTTGTACAGCGTCACATAATACGTTGGGGCGTTATAAACCAATAATAATACTTTCTGGTACTTTTTCAATTGCAGAGTGCTGAAAAGTCATTTTAAACCGAAGATGAAAAATGATCTCCTAAGAGAAAACTTAGGGAAAAAAAGTTAATTGGATCAGGCCCATAGGCTTCAATTCACTACGACACCTTGGAGGGAAAAAAAAAAGAGTAAGTAAAATATTGTATTCTGTGTTTTAGACCAGTGTTTCTCAACATTTTATTGGTATGTAGCCCTTTTAAAACCCTTTACTCACCAAGTGCCCCCTAGCATAGTAAACATTATCACAAGTACCCCTTGACAAATATACAGTATATTTAATCGTAGTAGATGAAAACTGTTCTAAACAATTTCCAAGCATTTACTATTGCTTTTAATTAGCTAAAACACTAATTTGGTGTTGTTTAAATAAGATTGATCATTTTCTAAAACTCTAAATTTGTTATTCTTGGTTATGCAAGTCTGAGTACCCCCTGGAACCATCAGACGTACCCTCTCGGGCACGCGTACCACAAGTTGAGAACCTAGATTTTAGACCACAGCTAAGGAGAAGTTCACAGTGGGATTTGTGTTGTGTTCCCTGTAAAAACAGGAATGCAACACAAAGGAACGTAAAAGTCCTTTTTTTTTTCGTTGAACGTGAAAATTGCCCTTTTAGCGATTGCGTTTAGTGTTTCTATAGCACTGAAACGCGATCACCGGGAAATTGCCTGTAAATGGTGCAGGCTACACGTTTGCATTTGGCGATTTGCGTTAATCGCCGGCGATTAACGCAAATCGCCCAAGTGAGAAAGGGCCCATAGGGTATTAGGCACAAAAGGACTCGCATCTGCACAGTAGAGCGGATCGATCGGGTTTGACTATTTCCGCCTTACCCGAACGGCTAGTACGCCTGCACTGGATCGCGGAGAGGTAAATATTTACATTTCCGCACTTCTAGTGACCCGGGCAGGCTAACGGAGGGATGGAGGAGGATGGGGAAGTCTCGTTAGGATCCAGAGGCTTCCCCTCATGAGGTAAGTATCTCCCAGAGGGGTATTTTTTTATTACAGGATTTCAGTAAGCCATCATTAAAAAATAATTTTTACGTACCTGGGGCTTCTACCAGCCCCCTGCAGCTGTCCTGTGCCCTCGCAGTCACTCAAAAATCCTCCGGTCCCCTGCCGCCAGCTAATTTCATTTGGCCTACAGGCCTGGCCACGCATAGCCTTTTTCGTGTTCGCGAGGCCAGGCCCGCGCAGGCGCAATAAGCCTGTTGGTGAAAGTGAAACTAGCTGAGGGGTGGGAGACTGGAGGATCCGTGAGTGACTGTGAGGGCACGGGACGGCTGCAGGGGCCTGGTAGAAGCCCCAGGTAAGTAAAAAGTGCTACAGACAGAGATCAGCACAGAAATCAGGCAACTGGCATTGTTTATAATGGAATAAAGATGATAGCCTCCATAATCCTCTCACTTCAGGTTCTCTTTAATAAAAGTAGGGTCTGTAACAAAATAGGCAAAAAAATATGGTTGTACTGGAAGGAACGGATCTTCCCCATCCCCCAGAATGCAGCGTTACATTCTAGTCTTCACAAATATCACTTTCACCAGGATTTCTCCTCTCTGATCATAAGATCCCAACACCTGCTCCAGTCTCAGGATTTCCTGATTCATACACACAGTGATTCTCTCATCCATCCTTTCCTGTCATGGAAAATGTTCAGGCCACACTGTGCCTTTGTCGTTTCCCCTTCAGTACAGCCTACATAGCTGCAGCATCAATGTACGGCTTTGACATTCCGATGGACTTGGCTAGACGGTGCAGCATGCTATTAGAGTACACCAACCATGAAAAATATGGAAGCTGGCTGCTCTGCCTGTCTAAAAAATACTGGTTTTCTATCTGTAATGAAGACCTGCAATATTATGTACTGTATATGAACAAACAGGAGCATGGATATCTGGCACTATCAGGCTTTGTTTATTGTCAGAGTTTTGCCATCACTGTAAAAAGTGTATACATCTGCTTAAAGTGGACCCAAATTAAAAATACAAGATTTCAGAAATAAAATCTATTTTCTAAATTATAATAATAAATAGCAGCCTTTTTTCAGCTGCATGTAGACAAATATAACATATTTTAAATTTATTGGAGGAACCCCTCCCTTCCTTTCATATTGCCGGGACAGAACCCGGCAAACTTGGAGTAGAAGGTGTCCGGCAAAGGAGGAATTGCTAATGGCTGCCACCTGTATAACCCTAGTAATGAAAAGAGAAGGGTGAAAAGCATGCACTAAAATGCTCATAGGCTTGAAGGAGTGTTTATTTATCTTTGTATGTGTCAGAGTGGTGCAACTAAATATTTTGAATTCAAAAAATGTTTGGTTTGGGTCTGCTTTACCATACAGTACAACATCTGTCTAAACAAGTGTATTATACTTGTACTTATCATTGCTGGTTGGCACAAGGTGGGGAGAGAGAAAGGTCCACGGCCTAACAAGCGTTTTGCTGGGTGTCACCTACTTATTCTGAGGCCATTCAGGTGCACATATACAACAATACTTTTTACACTTGTTTGGACCATATGCAATTTACTTTTTCTTGTAGGAGAGAAATTTTCAATTTTCACATTCTCTTTAACCACTTGAGGACTGTAGGCCTCCGTTTTCTGGTGAATTTTGGTAGCAATTTTAAAAAGTGTAAGCGATTGTGATTTGGACTAGCGATTTTAATACTGATTGGTTGTTTGCAGTAATTCAAAATCACACACAAATCGCTATGTATAGTGATTCATTAGCGATTTGCCAGTGCTTCAATATTTTACATTGGAGCTCAAATGCTCCTAAATTGAAAGTGTTTAGGGAAATCGCTAGCGATATAAAGCGCTCCCTAAACGCTTTAATAAAAAAAAACTAGTGGGCTCCTACTGTAACTCTTCCTCCAACGTATGCTCAGCTCTGAAAATAAACTTATGAGATAATGAATTGTATGTGTAGTACAGCTAAGAAATAGAACATTAGTAGCAAAGATATGAGTCTCATATTGTTTCCAGTACAGGAAGAGTTAAGAAACTTCACTTGTTAATTATGCAAAAGAGCTTCTCTGAGCTCTCTGAGGCCTAGAACCCACTAGAGCGTTTTTTTTGAGCGTTTAGGGAGCACTTTCAATCGCTAGCGATTTCCCTAAACGCTCTGGCGATGTAAATGGATGGGACAGATTCCACTAGAGCGATTGCAATTAAGGAAATCGCAACCGCAGGACATGCAGCATTTGGGAGCATTTCCTTTCTAATGAATTGTATAGGATCAGGAAAATCGCTCCCAAAATCGCTTGTAAAACGATATCCCAAATCGCTAGCGATTACAGTAGCATTTAGCACTTTGTAATCGGTACCAGGCCTGACTAATTTAGTCAGAGAGCACTGCTATTTTCTGAAGCACTTGTACATCAAAGAAACAGTGAAAGACAACTTCAGATAAGGTTTTAAGCCTCATCTGCACGGGTAGATGAGGCTGCGATCCGGCGGCTCGATTAGCCGCCGGATCGCCTCTTCCGCGTCCCCGCGCTTGCCCGCCGCGTCCCCGCTCGCCGCGCATGCGCCGGATTCGATTCCCCGCTCGTCCCTGCCGGCGCCGCTTATCTTCCGCTCGATTCCCTGCCATTGTCCCCTCGCGGGGAGCGAGCAGGGAATCGGCGGAGCGGAGATCCGTCCTGTCGGATCTTATCAATCGAGCCACATCAGCGGCTCGATTGATAAGGAGCATCGCCGCCGCATCTACGAGTGTATGCGGCTTTACTGAAGGAAGTTGCATTAGCTCTGTTTTATAGTTTAAAATGCGGAGTGTCGAAAAATTTGCATTCACACGCGCACGAATTCGCATCCGCATGCAAATTCGTTTACACGTTTTCCGCAACGGAATCGCACCGCACTGGTGGAAATGTAGCCTCACTTTTATTAAAATCGCAGTAAAAATTGCTGCGATCATGTATGCAATTTTTACGTGATTTTTATGAAAGTGAATAGGAGCGATTTTTAAAAAGCACTCAGAAAGTTCTAATCAATCACAAGCGCTCAGAAAAGCGCTTATAGTGTGGCTGAGCCCTTATAAAAGTATGCAAATAATATTCAACCTTTGCTACTGTAATTTATGGAACTGATCTTGAGACTTTCTAGGCGCTTTACTGGCAAAGTTTTGTTCCGACTTGTTTCTGTATATCATGTGGCAGTGAAATTCTGTAACGCGCCAGTGACATATGTGGCGAGTTAAGAGGGCCATTCAAACCATTGCGCAACCTCATCTGTGTAATTATTGGACTGTGCTTTGAAATAATAAATCTTTTACTTATTTTTTTAGGAAGCTGGTGTACCCATAATTACACCGCCCACACCCTCCTCCTTGTCAGTGCTGGATTTTGGTACAGTTCAGCCACCTCCCCCCTTTAGAAGTAATTATGTGCAGCAGCTCTGTCCACATGGCCAGGCTCAGTGATCACTAATACTCTATAGTGTGAGAGGTCTGCTAGGAGCAGTGTTAGCTCAGACATTCCAATGTAGTGAGGCAGCAGTGTCAGGGTTGGTCACCCAGCCCAGCAAATTACACAGGCAGCCACGCTGTTCTCTCATTCACAACACGGCAGAGTAGGATGGCTGCTGACCAGCACTCCACACTGCAGAAATGTGAGGAGGATGCTTTCACCCCGAGATCACAGCGCACACGTTCTGCCAGACTCCGCCGTGCAGCCCTGGGGTAAGAGACCGCGCTCCATCTATTGATGCGCAAACCAGTGATTACTTGTTTACAAAACATTTTTATTAGCGGAAGACATGTTAAAAAAAAAGGGTTAATAGTGCTGAATATACAACAGTATTTTGGTATGTTTTTAAAGAGAGTCTGAAGCGAGAATAAATCTCGCTTCAGAGCTCATAGTTAGCAGGGGCATGTGTGCCCCTGCTAAACCGCCGCTATCGCGCCGCTAAACGGGGGTCCCTTCACCCCCAAATCCCCTCGTTTTAGCGGGGGAGCGCTTCCTGGTTGGGGCAGGGCTAACCGCCGCAGCCCTGCCCCACGCACGTCTGTCAGAGCGTATCTCCGCCTCTCCCCCGCCCCTCTCAGTCTTCCTTCACTATTTCAGCACCCCCTATTTTTCGACACGGCGCCCCCCCCCCCCCAATTCACCCCGTCCCAGGTTGAGCCTACAAAAATCTGGTCACTCTACTTTAAGGCCTCTTTTCCACGGACAGTTGAACTGTGGGCTCAACAAGCAGTTACCACTACAGGCAGCAGCATGCAGTTACCAGGCAGCAGTAAGGCCTGGTGCACACCAAAAACCGCTAGCAGATCCGCAAAATGCTAGCAGATTTTGAATCGCTTTTTCTTATTTTTCTATGGCGTTTTGCTAGCGTTTTGCGGATTGCTGCAGCGGATTTCAGTATAGTACATTTCATATATTGTTACAGTAAAGCTGTTACTGAACAGCTTCTGTAACAAAAACGCTGGCAAAATTGCTCTGAACAGGCGTTTTTCAGAGCGGTTTGCGTTTTTCCTATACTTAACATTGAGGCAGAAACGCATCCGAAATTCAAAAAATGCCTCACCCCGGCATTTTTCGTTTCTGCAAAACACCTCCCGCTCTGGTGTGCACCACCCCATTGAGATACATTGACCAAGCGGATCCGCAGCCGCAAGCGGCTGCAGAAACGCTGATAAAGCCGCTCGGTGTGCACCAGCCCTGAGAGTTTGAGAAGCATTTCACTGCCTATCAACAGTCCGTGGAAAAGAGGCCTTAGTATAGTTGCTGTGCCCAGACTTGCTTTTTAAAATGCACAGTGCAAATAAACTGTCAGTTATGGGATTTTTTTTTTCCAGCCTGTGCAAAACTTTTACTAGCTTTGATTTTACTTTTCAAGCCAAAGGCTGTTTTATTAGAAGTCATATATTCTTTAGTACTTTAGAGAACGATTTCAACGGTACACCTGTCAGTAGATTGACCCCACAGCTCCACTGTAAAAATATAGGAATTTATGGTGACAACCAAGTCCCTGGCCACGCTAAAGATACTGGGCGTGCATTTTAAATGTGGCTATTGCTAATGCTGAGCAGGAAATCTGACAAAAATGAGCATATACCGTAATTTTTATTTATTTTGTTGAAAAGGAAACCGTAGTGAATATAGTTTAGTTGGGGCGCTAAATGTGATGCTAATATTTCCGAGTTAAGGCACATCTTATGCAGCTGCATTTGATTGGCTATTTTGATTCTTCATAACTTGCATAAAATGTGCATCAACTTGGAATTATTAGCATCTAATTGATCATGCTTAGAAGCTGTCAGCCAATTAGCCACCAGCTGATAAGTTCACACAACTGCTTGTTTATAATCAACACCTCCTGGTTTAGATTTTGCCATCATCACTTCTTTTTTTATGTTTTAAAACAGTGTTCCCCAACCCTGTCTTCAAGGCCCACCAACAAAGCATGTTTTGTGGAAATACACGCAGGCAGGTAATCTGCTCTGTTGAGATGCTAATTACCCCACCTGTGCATGTTTGTGGTTCTCTGCAAAACGTACTGTTGGTGGGCCTTGAGGACAGGGTTGGGGAACTGTGCTTTAAAGTGGTATTGTCACCATAAAAATCTAATTTCAACAGCAACTGGTCTGAGTGTATTAAAGGATACCACAACTGAAATGTGACATAATGAGATAGACATGTGTATGTACAGTGCCTAGCACACACATAACTATGCTGTGTTCCTTTTTTTTCTTTCTCTCTCTGAAAGAGTTAAATATCAGGTATGTAAGTGGCTGACTCAGTCCTGACTCAGACAGGAAGTGACTACAGTGTGACCCTCACTGATAAGAAATTCCTCTTTTTATCTCTTTCTTGCTTTCAGAAGCCATTTTCTGCTAGGAAAGTATTTTATAGGTGGAATTTCTTATCAGGGAGGGTCACACTGTAGTCACTTCCTGTCTGAGTCAGGACAGAGTAAGCCACTTACATACCTGATATTTAACTCTTTCAGGCACAGAAAGAAAAAAAGGAACACAGCATAGATATTTGTGTGCTAGGCACTGTACATACACATGTCTATCTCAACATGTCACATGTCAGTTGTGGTATCCTTTAAATGATAAAGATGGTAAGCCTGCATTCAAAACTTTTTTTCTGCTGTTATGGTTTGGAGTTATTACATACTATAGGAGCACTGGCCCTAGTGCCAAAAAGTTGAATGCTGGGAGTTCTTTTTATCTAGAATATATTCCTCCTCTTCCATTTATTTCCCTGCCTAGCTGATCACTTGTGTTTACAAGCAAGGCTGAGGTGACTCAGTGATTGGATGTGTAAAAAAAAAAACTCTCTGGGAGGAGGGCAGCTAATGAATACACATTGAGAAAGAGAAGGGAGGGGGAAAACAAGAGTCAGGGAGGATATGATGTCAGCATTAGCTTGGCAATATGGCCACTGCCTAGAAAGGATTTTCTGCTTTTCCTTTGTAAAATTCACAGGAATCATTACGTGGATAGCACAATACATCTGTTATGTAAGACTAGTAGATGTAGTATTTATCTACTTACATATGTGGTTTTTATTTCTAGGTTAGCATGGGTGTCGCTTGTTCTTTAAAGGATACCACAGGTGACATGAGATAGACATGTGTATGTACAGTGCCTAGCACACAAATAACTAGGTGGCATTCCTTTTTTTTCTTTCTCTACCTTAAAGAATTAAACATCAGGTGGAAGTTCCTGTCTGAGTCAGGACTGGGTCAGACTACAGTGTGACCCTCCCTGATAAGAAATTATAACTATAAAACACTTTTCTAGCAGAAAATGACTTCTGAGAGCAGGCAAGAGATAAAAAAGGGTCAATAGTTCATAGATTTTAGCTCTGGCATACTTCAATAAATGTGTCATTGAGCAAAAACAATAAAACAGTAACAACTTAAAAAGTAGATTTAAATATAAAATAAAACTGTAGAATATCTTAAGTAATTTTTAGGAGAAGGAGGATAGATATGATTTTTTATTTCATTCGTATATTTTCACTTCGGGTGCCTTTTTAATCTAAATGTAGAATCCAACAAATTTCCTGGACTGCTGGTGCTTATTAAACATGAAAAATTAAATGCAATTTGATGCAGGATTATGCACGTTTTTGTATGGAGATTTATGCAGCTTGAAAATGTGAAGTTAGTCTAGTTAGGAGTCCCAACAGGAAACCTCCATGGTTCTGACATCACGCTTCAGCACCATTGCGATTGCATTGCAACACAACATGCATAGTGGGTAAAGTAGCCTAAGGGCTGGTGAACACTATGGCCTGGTGCACACCAAAAACCGCTAGCAGATCCGCAAAATGCTAGCAGATTTTGAAACGCCTTTTATTTTTCTGTAGCGTTTCAGCTAGCATTTTGCGGTTTTGTGAAGCGTTTTTGGTGTAGTAGATTTCATGTATTGTTACAGTAAAGCTGTTACTGAAAAGCTACTGTAACAAAAAACGCCTGGCAAACCGCTCTGAAGTGCCGTTTTTCAGAGCGGTTTGCGTTTTTCCTATACTTAACATTGAGGCAGAAACGCAACCGCAATCCAAAATTTGCAGCAGCCCGGGAGTATGCGTTTCTGCAAAACGCCTCCCGCTCTGATGTGCACCAGCCCATTGAAGTACATTACCCTAGCGGATCCGCACCCGCAAGCGGATCGCAAACCGCAGCAGAAACGCTCTGGTGTGCACTAGGCCTATGAGTGCTTTTCTAAGCGACAGCGATTTAAAAAGCGCTTTGCTAATCTAACGCTATGTGTAATTTATTTACTTTTTTTAAATCGCATCACTCAAGTGAGAACACATGCATTACATTAGCAAGAGATGTTCAAATCAATGGTGCTTAGGGAGGGATCACACCTGCATCTGCTGGAATCTCAGACAATGGTTTGCCCCACAATAGTGCGTATTTAACTTGTTGCAGATTTGCTCATGTGTCACCCCTGCCTCTGAAAATTGCTTGTAGTGTAAACCAGCCCTAAGGCCCCATTCACACTTGAGCGGGAATTGCGCAATTCCCGCTCAGCGCAAAACGCTAGCGGTTTTTGAAAAACGCTAGCCCATGTAAGCCTATGGCAGTGATCTTACTGCTACGTTTGCGGTTAGCGTTAACCGCAAACGCGTAACATGCAGCGTTTTGCCGTTGATTCCCGATTAGCGATCGCGATTTGCATGCATAGCACCGCTAATTGCGATCGTTCCCAAAATTTGCGGTTTTAGGTGTGAATGGGGCCCTAGGGCTGGAACCGACTAGAGCGATTTTGTGAGCGATTCAAACCGCTAGTGATTTCCCTAAACGCTCAGCTAATGTTAATGGATGGGCCGAATTCCACTGGAGCGATTGCGATTACCAAATCGCAAAACGCAGGACATGCAGCATTTTTTGCATTTAGCGTTTCTGCAATGTAAAGTATATAAGCCCTGGCGTAATTGCTCATCAAAACCTGCACAGAGCGATTTTGCTAGCGTTTTGAAATGACAGCACACTGTAAACAAATTGAAATTAATTGAAAAGACCAATCAGAATGAAAAATGCTAATCGCTACACAATCGCTGGCAAAACGCTTAGGGCCCATTCACAATTGAGCGTTTTGCCAGCAATTTCGGCAAAAACGCTCAAACACTAGCGCTTTTGAAAGCGCTAGTGCAATGCAACCCTATGGGCCCATTCTTACTTAGGCGATTTGCGCAAATCGCCCAAAAACGCTAAACGCAAACGCGTAGCCTGCACCATTTTCAGGCGATTTCCCGGCGATCGTGTTTCAGTGCTATAGAAGCGCGAAGCGCGATCGCGAAAAAATCGTCAAGTGTGAATGGTGATTTTTTTTCCCCGTTAATCGTGAAAAATCGCCATTGCAAAACGATAGCAAAAGCGCTAGCGTTTTGCGATCAGCAAGTGTGAATGGGCCCTTACACTTTTTAAAATCGCTACCCAAATCGCCAGAAAACGCTCATGAAATTGCTTACAAAACGCTCATACATACGATTAGCGATTTGTAGTGGGTTCCATGCCTAAACGGTAATTTCACCTGTGGTTGAAAAAAATCCATTCAGTAAAGCTATACATTTTGCAGGGGTTAGCATTTACACTTAGTTGCTTGTTTTCTGTACATTTCAAGTGCAGCCATTCCAAGGTTTCTAACAAAAACTGGCAGATGGGGAAAATGGGTGACAGTGGCTCCTTCTCCATTAATAGGTGCAAGAAGAGAAATGTGAACTTTTGAGCTTGCGGTCATTTCAGCTGGATGCCTATTGAAATTGGTACTTACCACCCCCATACTTTTATGAAGTGAATCAGACCTAAATTTCTAGACTTATACTCGAGTATATACAGTAAATGTTTTAATATTATATTGATAAAAGATGTGAGGCACCCATGTGTGGGTATGATAATATTTATTGTGAAAGATATTTACCTAATGTGGAAGCTCATAATTGAAAAGCCAGTTCATAATAGAAATAAACCATGGTTAACCTTCTAATATTGTGTTTACAATGCATTCGTCATGCATTCACTGAGGCTGCTGCTTGAAGATAATACGAGGAAAAAAGGGCAGCTAAAAAAATATCTGAATCATGCATACACACAAAGCAGCACTATGATTGACTAATACACCAGAAAATTCAGCATTCACAAAACACTCTTTATCCAGGCCTAGTCTGCCCATGATGCCAAGTGAGGTGACTTCCTCAGGCGGCAGAAGTCTGGGGACAGCACCAGGGAGAAACAGGAAGTGAAGAGTGCCTGGCCAACCTATACTGGGGGCAACTGTACCTAGCTACCAATACTGGGGGCATCTATACCTGGCGACCTAGCTATACTGAGGGTGTTTTTTTTGGGGGGGGGGGGGGGGGGCTCACTGCAGCTAAAACGTGCGGTGCAAAGTTTCTGGTGCTGTGCGATTATTCCAATTCGGGGAGGCATTTTGCCTCAGGAAGCAAAAAAACAAAAATAAAAAAAAAAACAAAAAAAACAGCCCTGTCTGTATCCTAACGGTGAGTTATAACACACCCCAGAGGGAGACTCCACTTTCATTTATAAATATGCCATAACTATAAATTCATTTTTATTATGGCTTGCTGGGTTTGTAAAACTTCCTGTATGAATGTCAAATATAGCTTGGTTAGACTAAATACCATTGTGGAAAATGTCAAAACTTCTTGCTCCATCCCATTAATAGTGCACTGGTTAAGGGCTCTGACACAGGAGACTTGGGTTTGAATCTCAGCTCTTCCTGTTCAGTAAGCCAGCGCCCATTCAGCAAGGAGACCTTGGGCAAGACTCCCCAATGCTGCTGCTGTAGCTGTGGTGCTGTGAGTCCACCAGGAGAAAAGCACAATATATATGTTCTGTGTCTTGTCTTGTCATTAACATTCTCATGACCTAGTCAGGGAAGAGCTGGGTGGGGGCAAAATCCAGCCATTGTGAATACAGAGCTAACCCTGCTCAGCTTCTCTTGCTGTTGGGAGAACTCTTTGTTGCCAGCACAGCAACACCACAGCTCTACAGGGTTCAAAATCACCTCCTGTCTAGTTTCTCCCTCTCATACTCCCTCTGTTGTCTTTATTAAATTGCACCCAAGGTGGCAGGGGGAGAGATGGGACATGGAGGCATGTACCCTGGTCCACGACATGCCTCTATGTCCCCTATGTGCTGCTCTCTGCCCCCCCCCCCACCCTGCGCACCCCGCTGTCACCCTGCAAAAACGCCGATATGCAGCTTGTTAGCAATCTTGAGAGGAAGGGGCATCCCTAGCAGGAGCTAAAAGACCAAAAAACACCCTTTCCCCAGCTCTCATGAGACAGCTCAGTCTCTCCTTGCCTCCCTGCACTCTGCTCTGTGATGAGACACACAGAGCAGAGCTTCAGTATCGTGACCCTAGAGGTCACTGAAAATTAAACTAAAGGATTTCTGGCCACAGGAGTGGCGGTAATTGAGGCTACCTGATCCGGCTAGTCCCACAGATCAGGTAGCATGTTTTTGGGTTTTTTGTTTTTAGAAAAATGCGCAACGCAGTCAAGTTCACTTTAAGGTACAAGTGCCCTCCCCACACGGCTGTCACTTGGATGAAAGTTAAAGGGACCCTGAGCAGTAAGTAGAATAAAAAAATGTCACTTACCTTGGGCCTCCTCCAGCTAGCGGCGGACATGAACAGGTAATGTATAGTGCACTGGGAGAGGGGGCACTTCAAACATTGGCGGGGGGAGGGGGGATTCGTCACTTGTCCCGATATCGCTTGCCATTACTGCTGCGCACACAACCAACAAAAACGGCCCAACATTTTGCAGCATGTCAGATGAACATGCTTGGCCCGAAATTTGCATCGCCTATTGGGTATGCACTTGGCAGCATCACTTTTCATCAGATTCGATAATTACTGAATTGGGTGGTCGATCGTCTGCCAAGTCTCTCTAGATGTATGGGTACCTTTAGTGTAGAGCCAGCTTAATGGTATTAAAGGGTTGGGCCAACCTCTTTCATAGACCTTTTGGACATCAAAGCTGCAATCTGCTGATCAATTTGCCCGATGACCATGTTCATTACTCAGCGGCTTAGCCTACTAGGGCAGTGTTCCTCCAATCTTGTCCTCAAGGCGCAGCAATAGACATGTTTTGCTGGAAACTGCGAGTATTCAAAGGTGGGGTAATTAGTGTCTCCGCAAAATGTATTACCTCCACAAAGCCTGCATTGTTGGTGGGGCTTGAAAGGGACCCTCGTTGATAGGTATACAGAGGCTGCCATATTTATCTCCTTTTAAAAAATACCAAACGAGATAAACAGAGGAACACCAAGAGCCCCAATAGTGTAGTATGTGTTGACAAAGGGGGTAATGACAAAGAGTAATAGTTGTTATACTCACAAACATGGGTCACCAATAGGCAACCACTGTAAAGGCAGGTGGAGAGATTATCCTGACCCCACTCAGGAATAAGAAGTCGCTCTCTGTAGATAGTAGAAAGGGTCGCAACCCTCCACCAAGGGTGGATACAATATTATATAAGAGAGAACAGAGGCGCCAAAAGGATAAAAGGGGTTTTAAAGGAGCTTAAAAGCCAAAACTTGGTAATTAGAGGAGGCAGTGGTGGACTTACCCCCTCCAAGCAGACATAACACGACTGTACATACAGTCTATTTATTAACGAACTCCAGATAAAACAAAGCAACGCGTTTCACGGGTCAGTGCCCGCTTCCTCAGGCAATAGAAAAAGGAGTTACAGCTGCAAATGACAGAGATCAGAGGGTATATTGTTTCTGCTATAATACATCCTACATTTAAAACTTCAATCATTGAGTGACAAACATGTGCAAAATAATATAGTACATTGACAGTAAAGGTACAGTATTTTGTATTATAGAATTGTTGCACATGTTTTTTATCCTTTTATCCTTTTGGCGCCTCTGTTCTCTCTTATATATTAAAAAATACCAGAATCTTTTTCCACCCGGAGACCGGCGGATTGTTAGAGGACGGCGCAGGACATTACAGTTTCAGGGGCCAGTAGAAGCCCCAGGTAAGTGTCCGTTTTTATTTATAAAAAAACAAAAACCCAAAGAACCCGTTTCCACTAGAGCGAATCTGCATGCAGATTCGCATAACCAATATAAATCAATGGGCCAGTTTCCACTTGTCAGAAATTCTGTGCGGTGGACTGTGCAGAAAAAATCTGCACAGCAGAGCCATCAGAATTTGCACACTGCAAGGCTAGTAATGTTTTTAATAAAAAATTTGTATGCGTTTTCGCTATGCAAATTTTCCCTGCGAATTTGCGTACATTTTTGCTTATAAGCATTAAAAAAGCACACAGGCACTGACATGGCTAAATTTGCATACTTACAAACAGATGCAAATTCTAATGGGTTTTCGTGTTAAAATTTAAATACAATCGCATACGAATTTGCATCCGCATGCAAATCCGTTTTAGCATTAACAGAATCGCACTGCACTAGTGAAAACCGTCCCTTAGGCCTATGGCGGCACATGGTGCGCCCAAATTCCCAGCGCTGTTTTTTTTCCTGACTCGCAGCAGTGTCTGAATCAGACATCTGAAACAAGTATACAGCTAATTTTGTCAGAAACCTCTGATCTGCATGCTTTTTCAGATTCTATGGCTAAAAGTATTGTAGGCAGAGGATGAGCAGGACAGCCAGGCAATGCGTATTGTTTAAAAGAAAATAAATATTTCAGCCTCCGCATGTATCTCACCTCAGGTGCCCATTGAGGACTAGCTTGGGGAACACTGTACTGTGATATCTCTACATGGTACTGTACAGTCCTCACCTGGTTAACTTATAAGGCCATACAAATGATTCTAATCTAGCTGTGCATGCTTACCATATTTTATAACTTATTGATAATAGACAAATACTGACTGTTTGTTGTCACATAATCTTTTGATAAAACCTTTACAAGAGTTTCCTCTTTTTAATAAAACATTTACTACAAGAGTTCCTACTGTTTGGTCTACACTAAACTTACATTTGTATTTTAAATAACAAACATTCTACTGAAAGTATTCTCCTGTTTAGTCAATAGAACACACATATTTATTTTAAACAACTTCAATTCCAAAATACAAACATAATAATAATGTGCTCCATGAGTTGGCATATTTTCTGCTCTTTTAAATCTTATCTACTGGCACAGAACTAAAAAATATCATCTAATAGCCTAGTACTCAGCGTGTCCAGATGTTTGTTTTTTGTGAAATGACGTTCCTTCAACAAAAAATCCTGCCTTGAAATGTTGTTCAGATAGAGGGCTTGTTTCCACTGTTGCGACGCGATTTCGGCCGCATTCCGACGCTTGTAAAAACGCATGCGGATGCGTTTCCACATGCGTTTTTACCCGCGATTTCGCATGCGATTTCGCATGGCAGGGTGCCATGCGAAATTAACCATGACACTGCCAGGGCTAAATAAAATTGAAAAAGGTGCGAAATCGCACGCGAAATCGCGGGTAAAAACGCATGTAACAAACGCATGCGTTTTTACTATTAAATACATTAGCGGCGATTCGCACGGATTCCCGACGCAGGCGAAATCGTTGGCTCTTTTGTGCGTTTTTTTCACGCTGAAAAAAACGCACCTCAACAACGCTACAGTGGAAACAGGCCCATCCACTTGTATTAGGGCTCGTTTCCACTATCGCGAATCTGCATGCGTCCAACGCATGCAGATCCGCACATGTAATACAAGTGGATGGGCCTGTTTCCACTGTAGCGTTGTTGAGGTGCGTTTTTTCAGCGTGAAAAAAACGCACAAAAGAGCCAACGATTTCGCCTGCGTCGGGAATCCGTGCGAATCGCCGCTAATGTATTTAATAGTAAAAACGCATGCGTTTGTTACATGCGTTTTTACCCGCGATTTCGCGTGCGATTTCGCACCTTTTTCAATTTTATTTAGCCCTGGCAGTGTCATGGTTAATTTCGCATGGCACCCTGCCATGCGAAATCGCATGCGAAATCGCGGGTAAAAACGCATGTGGAAACGCATCCGCATGCGTTTTTACAAGCGTCGGAATGCGGCCGAAATCGCGTCGCAACAGTGGAAACAAGCCCTTACATGTGCGGATCTGCATGCGTTGGACGCATGCAGATTCGCGATAGTGGAAACGAGCCCTAAAGGAAACAGAGTTCAGTGAGGCAAGGTTCATGCTTTGTGGGTGGATTGTCACCTCCCACTGTTCAGGCTACAAAGGGGAGGGGCACAGTCTGAATCCATCTGGGAAAGATTGCAGCCGCTAGCACAGACAGTGCTGCAGGAAGAGGCCTATGTCTGGCCTGCCGAACGTGCACTTGAGGCTAGGTGCACACATAGCAGAAACGCTAGCGTTGCAGAAAATACTGAGCTTCTGTCGCTAATGGAAGTCTATGGGCTTCAGGAAAAAAAAGCATATCAAAAACGCATTTGCATTTTTGATGTGTGCGTTTTGAAAAACGCTGGTTTTGTTGCATACTCTTCAAAAATGCACATAATGAAAGTCCATGGAAAGCAATTGTATATGTCTATGTCAAAACTTCTTCATAAGCTGATCATTTGTAAGGCTAGGTGCACACATGACATAATGAAAAGCTGTGTTTTATGTTAATGTTATGTGCGTTTGTGTTAGCATTTTTACCGCAGATGTGTTTTTCTATGCGTTTTATGAAAAAAAAAATGTTGTGATGCATTTCTGTTTCCTGTTGTCTTCCTTATGATTTGCATAAAACGCAAGAGAAAAATACATTAAAAACGCATCTGTGGTAAAAAATGCTAACACAAACCCACACAACATTAACATAAAACATGACATAAAATGCAGCTTTTCATATTATGTCATGTGTGCACCTAGCCTTACAAATGATCATCAGCTTATGAAGAAGTTTTGACATACACATAAACCAGGAGTAGAAATGAATATCTACAATGATGTAGAAGAGGTTTATGCCTGAACTGGGGCTACCTGAACTGAAACCTTCCGCTGCATAACTGAACTGGCCTATTAGCCAGAGCAGAGTGGATCAGCTCACTTTTGCCGTTGCCTCTCACTGTTGTGCAGCATGCTGCTCCTCATCCTCCCGACTTTTGACTGTGAAGGCAAAAGTATCGGGAAGATGGGGGAGCAGCATGCAGCCAAACAGTGAGAGGCGGTGACATAATTGTGTTAACCCTCTCTGCTGCAGCCACTTAGGCCCGGTTCACATTAGCGTTCGCTATCTGGATTTTCCGGATCTGATCCGGACCGCATACTGTACAAACGGAACGTACGTTCCGCATAGCAATGTAAAGTCTATGCGGACGTTCACACGCGTCCGCTCCGTACGTGCCGGATCGGATCCGGACTCTTTTCAAACATGCGCTATTTTTTGGGTCCGGATCTCCGGCCCACGCACCCGGACCGGAGCCGGACCTGAGCCTGACAGCACCATCCGGAACACAGAAACCAATGAGAAACGGAAGGCACAGAACACACTGCCTACAAAAATCTGACGTTCTACCCCACTTCCTATGCGTATCCAAGCGGCCATTTCGAAAGGGGACACATGGGCCAAGCATGTCTGGAGTGGAGCAGCAGTGACAGACGTGCTAGAGCTGTTTGGCAGAATGTCGGAGGTGGAGGTGAGGCCTACAGCGGAGGAACCTGATTCTACAGGTGCACCAGGTGCACCTTCTGCTGACCCCAACATTTTTTTCTTAAAATTTCGCTATTTTTTGCACACGGATCCGGATGGCAGCCTGATGCATGCCTGATGCAAACGGACCGGATCCGGATCGGAACCGTACGGTTCTGATCAGGATCAGGTCAGGATCCGATCAGGATCCGGTCCGTTTACTTGCCAAAACGCAAGTGTGAATGGGGCCTAACAGGCTGATTCAGTTTAGTGGAAGGTAATTTTGCTCATCCTGACTAATGCTGCATACACACTTGAGATACAAGTCTTTGGAAAAAGCAAGACCACAGAAAAATGTTTCCCCCTTCCATGTAGTATGAGAGCCATACACTACACAGTCTATTCTATGGAGCTGAACTCCCCATCAGATAAAATCTTTGCAAGATGCTGCACACAAAGATGCCCGTACACATTCAAAAGATCAGTATCTGCCAAAGATCTGTTCCTGCAAAAGATCCATTCCTGCAAAATGCATTCATAGGGCTCGATTCAGTAAACCGTGCTAAGTGTTAGCACGCCTGTGAAAAGCCCTATATCATGCCTAAAGTTAGTTTAGGCATGATAAATTCACATCTAAAGACTTTAGGCGTGATAACTAGGGTGCTAACTGGGTTAGCACCCTTTACTAAATTCACATCGCGCGCACAGTCCCGCATGCAAAACTTTGCGCGCGCACCGCGAAAACAGCGCACCCGATGCGCCTATAAGGTCGCATTGGGTGCGACCTTAATGTCGCACCATGTGACGTTAAAGTCGCACGCAATGCGACCTTATAGGCGCATCAACGCACCGTTTTTGTCGCACCGCAATGCGACATTTCGCGCACACCGCGCTGTGGGCACGCAAAGTTTTTAGTGTGGGACTTTGCGCGCGATGTAAATTTTGTAAACGGTGCTGACCCAGTTAGCACCCTGGTTATCACGCCCAAAGTCTTTAGGCGTGCTAACTGGGTTAGCACCGTTTACTGAATCAAGCCCATAGTCTAT
This sequence comes from Hyperolius riggenbachi, assembly GCF_040937935.1. Taxonomy (NCBI): domain Eukaryota; kingdom Metazoa; phylum Chordata; class Amphibia; order Anura; family Hyperoliidae; genus Hyperolius; species Hyperolius riggenbachi. Next base: position 72,284,262 of record NC_090655.1, read on the forward strand.
GATATCTGCAGATCCTCATACACACCTTGTTTAAAGGCCCATACACACGTCTGATTTCCGTGAACGACGGGTCGTTTGTACGTCCCGTCGTTCGCCCGCTAAATCGGGCGTGTGTACAGACTATCGTTCGCTTGATAAGAGTGAGTTTGAGCGATCCGTGAGTTTGAGCGACCGTTCGTCGCCATGTCCCTCTGTGCGGCAGCTGAACACACGTTGCACAGAGGGACAGAGATGCTGCGGAAGCTGTCGTCGAAAGTTTTGTCCCCCTGCCGGAAGCTCCCTTCTGGCTGTGGGTTGCTGTCGCTAGTCCACACATACACACGCAGTACACGTGGCGGACTAGCAACAGTTGCGGAGACAGAAGTTTCCGGTGATTGAACTTTTCAATTGCACGGCAACTGCTGTCTCCGGCGACAGTTCAGGGTGCGCGCCTCATACACACGGGGCAACTGTCGCCCAGACATGCGCGTGCCACGTGTTTGTGGCGACAGTTGTGCCCCGTGTGTATGAGCCTTTAGGCCTCTTTCAGACAGGAGGCTGAACTGTGTGCTTGCCGAACAGTTCAGTCTCCCATCCGCCGCTGGCCAGTGCAATTCAGATGAGATTTAAATGCAGCCGAATGGCAGTGGTAGTAACACCACGTGTGTCAAGAGCTGGTGTTACAGGGCGGTGGAGGGACGCCACATGCGGAGTCTGAGCATGGCTGCGGCCACACTCAGAGGTGACATCATGGGGGGGGGGGGGGGGGCAACTGTCCAGTGCCCGTGCCAAGTGCTAACAAGTGTCCGGCCGGTGCAGGAGAGCAGCTGACAGGCAGAGACTCCATCCCCTGTCAGTTGCCCCTGTGAGTGGTGCCTTATCCAAGTGGCCAACTCTTATCTAATTTCACTCCTTAGTCTTCATTCATTGCTTAATTCTTATTTATTTCCAGTTTTGTCTTGCTTCCTCCCCCTGTGACTAAAGCCTGGCACACATCTTCAATTTTTTTTTTACAGTAAACACACCTTCAATTTTAATTGGCCAATCATTGGCCACATTTTCTTCTTCCATGTAGTTCGAGACTAAACCTACACATCTGTTCATAGTATTCACAAATCTGATAATCATAGTACATGGGGGTAGCAAAGTTGGACAATCAAAATTGGGTGTGTGTGTACCAGGCTTAAGTACAGCCTTGGATCTGAGGAAAGAGATATAACTTCCAAAAGCTTAATGGTATCGGTATCCTACAAAAAACAAAACAAAAACTCTGAAAATACAAAATGGTATCACTTACAATACTCAGCTTTTTTTGGGCAAGTCTCTGGTAATTTTTGGTCTTGGCCTCGGCACATACTGTAACACTGTGCCCATTCCAAACCGTCAGTATTTGAGCTGCTTTTCACATTACAGCAAAGATATGTGCACAATGTTTGCTTGGGCTGCATTTTTCAGTAGCCAGGGGAAAGTTTATTAAAGTCTGCTTTAGTTATTTTCATAAAGACAGATAAGGATGACAAATATTCAGAATTACTGAGCACAAGGTCAAGGTTATGTAAACACGGTGGCACATCCCCTCTTGTTGCAAGCGTTGTGCTGACTTTGTGTTGTCCAGTGTACTTTGCAGACTGTGCAAACTGTCAGGGGTACAGAAAGGGTTGTGATAGGGGTATGTGCATACTTATGGTCCCGCATACATCCATGTAGCAATACGGTGCAGTTACCATACAAGCAGGCCTGGATTTACCTCACAGGAGCCTATAGGCATAGATTTCACCCTCCATGGACCTACAACCCCCCACCAAACTGCACCACAAGTGTGCTGGCTGGCTCAACTTTTAACCCCCCCCCCCCCCCAATTCCCCTGCCAGGCCAAGTTAGCCACAGGTGCCCCTTAGTATTAGGTAACAATAAGTAACCTCAGTATTCGGTAGCTAGAAGAACCTCAGTATTAAGTACGTAGATGTGCCCCTGAGTGAAGGGAGATTTTGTCAGTGGAATGCCGAGAGCAGGTTGAGTAAGGCTTCATTCACATCACGGACGTTTCTGTGCAATTTTCACAGTCCATCGCCCTGTACGTTCTGCAAGTTATTGATTTTCCCTATGTTATTAAATATGCCTGGATTACATCTATGCGCTGCGCTGAGCAGTGTTACAAAAACGTAGGGTTGCATGCATTTCTGTGCGTTGAGCTGTAAAGTGCACATCAACGCAAGTGAATGGGTGTGCTTATTTAGCGCATAGAAGCACATGCGGTTTTTACCCATAATTGGAAAAAAATATATACACTTACATATGAAAACAAAGCTTTATTGACAACTGCTACAATAAGAAAAATGGGCTTAAAAAAAAAAGCACAACGCACTGAAGCGTGCACTAAAGCATGCACAAGCACATGTGAGCCGCCTTTTCATCATCAGGCGCCTGTAGGCATCCGCCTTAAGGTAAATCCGGCTCTGCTTACCTGCCTCTCACCAGCCTGGCAGTGGCACAGTGTCAAAATAGTGTCTACTGCAAAAACAGGGATGTTCAAAGCATAACTGCACTTACAAAAGTACAGTTATCCAAAATACTTGCATCAGTAATACTGGGGGCTATAAAGGGAAGCTAAAGTGAGAAGCAAAGGGAGGTTGCCATATTTATATCCTTTTAAACAGTACAGGTTCCCTGGCAGACCTGATCATCTCTGTGGTATCAGTGGCGACTGAATTACACACCTGAAAAAAGCATGTAGCTAATCTAGTGGTCAGACTTTACACAGAGCACCTGATCTGCATGCTTGTTCAGGTTAAAGCTGGATTCACAGTGGTCATATGCATAACACACGCAGTATAATGCTTTGTACACACTTGCGATAACTATCGTTTGCAAAGAACGATAGTTACCAGACGAACGATATTGGAAAGATTGGTATGCAACGATGGGATGCAGCGATCATCATACACATTTTAACGATAGTTCTCGCAGAAAAGAACGATCAGAAGGAAATGTTGCGTACATATTTATATAAAATTAAAAAAACCACTGACATGGAGTTACAATAGATACAAATATATGATTGTTAACTTGAAAACAAAGTTTAATTGAAATGAGCAATGTAACAATCTTTACGGCCGCGCTACAAAGGAAGTACTGAAGCTGGGCAGAATTTCAATGCAGGCGCATTGGCCTTTGTAACGATCGTTCTCGGCCGATGTCTGTACACACTATAGTTTTATAACGATTGTCGGTAGATCTGATCCGTCAGGTTGGATATTTCCATCATCCCGATGTCGTTCTTTTGTCGTTCGTGTTAATGATCGTTGGGTAAAGTTCTTTCCCCGATTGTCGGCGGAACGATCGTTAATGAGCTGTTTCAAACGACCATAGTCGCCAGTGTGTACGCAGCATAAGGAACGTGAAGTGAAATGGAGACTGGCCATAGAAAGCAAACAAAGCCTGCATGCAGAGAGTTAGAATAGCATGATCAGTTACAATACGGTACTGTGAACAGGCACACAGAATTGTATGGGCAGTGAGTTGACATGCAGTATTATTCTGCCACATAACTCGCATAGCTCCCAACTGTCCCTCTTTTGGAGGGACAGCCCCTTATTGGGAACCCTGTCCCTCTTTCTTCCTTATCTGTACCTCTTTCAGGACTCGTGTACAGATCTATGCAAATATGTCATTTATCTACTGAAAAAAAAGTTAACTCTAAACTTTATTCTTATTCCTTAAATTGAGAATTAATTTTTTCAAATGTTAATATGGAAGAAACTAAACCAGGATAGAAAGGACCAATGTGGTTTTGAATTATAAAACATATTTTTTTCTTATGAAATCTTTGTGTGACCAGGGGTGGGATGGGGGCGTGACCAGGGATGTGGCAGGGGCGTGGCTTAAGTGGCCCTCCTTTCTCATCTCAAAAAGTTGGGAGGTATGCAACTGAGTACTGTGAATGAGCCCTCCTAGACGCCTAAAGCCTGATACACTCACAATATTTTTGATTGGCCAATTTTACCACTTCAATGTAGTATGAGTGCAAACGATGCAATTTCCTGTCAGACCCGACGGCTTGAATTGATCATTCCCGGCATGTCTGATCTACTCACGATCGAGAACAAGATGGATTTTCAGATCAGTACTGCAAAAAATGGATTGTTTCCTGATCATAGGCAGATCAGATGTCCTGGAAATGATGGGACTTGCAGCACCAGACTGAAGAGAGCAGCTGGCCATGGGTTTCACGCTGACATATGACGCATACACCTCCCACGTTTTACTATGTCCAGAGTCAGCATCACGTAGGGGCCAAAAATCATGTTTACTATAACAGAAGTTTTATTATATCTGGGTATACTATCATACCTCCCAACTTTTTGAGATGAGAAAGAGGGAAACTTAAGCCATGCCCCTACCACACCCCCGACACACCCCCTAGTCACGCATACCATACAGATTCATAAGAAAAATGTTTTATTATAATTCAAACTACACTGGTCCTTCCTATTCAGGTTTATTTACATTCATATTAACATTTTAAAATTAGAAATATATCAAGTTAAAGGATGGGAATGAAGTTTAGAGTAAATCAAACATTTTTACTGGAGAAATATATATATTTACATAGAAAGAGGTGCAAAGTCCTGAAAGAGGGACAAATGAGGAGAAAAGAGGGACACAGGGACATGGCTCCCAAAGAGGGACTGTCCCTCCAAAAGAGGGACAGTTGAGAGCTATGATACTATAACAGGCGTTGCTCCTAAAGACTTATAATGGAGATTGGTTGGGACCTGTAGAGGTAGTTTAAAATACCCAAATGTTTCCTTTAGCCAGGTATATTATAACAAGATTATACTGTGCAGTACTATTCTAAGGGCAACTGGCCAACACAAAACTCTGGCAAGTAGCATTTCTGAAACCGAAATTTTTTTTTCGCTTCCACATAGTTACGTGCCATGTTTTCTTTAAGGAGGGATTGTCAGTCTTAAAATCAAATTCCATTTACCTACTGCTCTGTGTTCATTATGCAGCCTGGAACCTCACCCTGCATTGCAAGCACTTCAATCTATTCAGAAATGTTTCTGCTGTGATAAATCCTTTCTTAATCAGCCTGGCTCTATTTTTGTCATTGCCGACGAGAGGGAAGCTTGTCATCACTCCTCCCACATTCCTGCTCTTTACTGATTGGCTGAGGGCAGTTCAGTGTAAAGCTGCTGAAACCTGTCCTTGCTGTGCTTACATAAAAGCAAGCTAGCTATGACAGTGCAGATTCTAGGAGGAAAAAAAGGGAGGAAATGACATCAGGATTGGCCTCAGTCAGAGGGAATCAATATGGCAAATGCCAGGAAAAGTTTTCTCTTTATTTACTGTATAAAATTCACTGAAATTAAAATGTGGACAGGGCAATACATTCATTATGTAAGTAGAACAAGTAGTTACCTACTTAAATGTTTTTTGTTTTTGTTTTCCTGGCATAGTATGACTTTCCCTGCTGCTTTAAAGCTAAGTTGCTATCCTAAATAACCTTTTATTTTTGAAATTCAACAGTCATCTGTGTTATTAGAAAAAGAGACAGTCTTACATCGGGGACTGATGTGCTTTCCTGGAATGGTTTTCTACATCAGTGATTTTAATTGTCTGAGATCAGGAGATTCGATTCCCTATTTTCTACTGCCTCATTTAAAAATCAGCATATTGCAGATTAAGCAAGCGAGTAAATCTCTTTATCTCAAGCAAATAATCTTGCTTGTTTAGACAATGGAAAAAAAAAATCACAGATGAAATTGCCCTTAAGCTTAAATAAAAATACAACTTTGGGTGACTTTCTTTTGTTATAGTAAAGTAGTTCAGCCGAAACTAACACAAAACTAATTAGAAGGATAATGGGTAATTTTAGCTGATTGATCAATCAGTTAAATTGCGTACACACAAGCGAAGAATACCACCTGGATGGGATCAGGACTCGCTCACCTTGGGTAACAGTTCAGACAGCGTTCTTTACAGATGCATAACTAGCCTACAGGCTTGCAACGCACTCTGCTGCTATGGAGGGGGCAATGGAGAGTCACACAACATAGTGCGCAGGAAGAGAACGATACCCTCAGCTGAGTCATTCCACAGTGGTAGATTCACAAATGATGCAATGGGGAGGGGGGGGGCGGGGTTGTCAGGGTCCGCTGTACACACACCAGGGCTGTGGAGTCGGAGCAATTTTGGGTACCTGGAGTCGGAGGTTTCATAAACTGAGGAGTCGAAGATTTTTGGGCCGACTCCACAGCCCTGACACATACACTACATTGTTGGCCAAGGCGGCCCAAACTAGCTGCCTCTGCTGAGTGAGAACTTCCATATGTTCGCCTTCCAAATCTAAATTTAGTCTTGTTCAAAGATCTGGCTTAACCTCTAATTGTAGCATGGTAAATTTTACATTACATCTTTCGTGCTACTGTAGAAGGTTTTTGACAGATCTGTTTCGTTTTTTGTTTTTTAAGGGACTCAGAGCTCAACTAAAAAATGAAAATTGTACTCACCCGGGGCTTTCTCCAGCCCAGTGCTGGTCGGGAGGTCCCACGACTGTGTCCTGGCTCCTCTCCTAGTCCCCGCTCCGGAATGGCTGCCCAGCGGTAGCCCGGTGACACTCGGCCGAGTGTCGGGCTCCTTCTTCCGCGTATGACGCGGCTGATGTCACCACGCCGTCCGGCATGAAAGTATGGCGCATGCGCGATTAAAGCGCGCATGGGCCGTACTTTCACGCCGGCCGGCGTGGTGACATCAGCCGCGTCATACCCGGAAGAAGGAGCCCGACACTCGGCTGAGTGTCACCGGGCTACCGCCGGGCAGCCGTTCCGTAGCAGGGACTAGGAGAGGAGCCAGGACGCCGTTGTGGGACCTCCCGACCAGCACTGGGCTGGAGAAAGCCCTGGTGAGTACAATTTTCATTTTTTAGTTGAGCTCAGTGTCCCTTTTAAAGAACAAGCGACACCAATGCTAACCTAGAAATAAAAAACACATATATAAGTAGATAAATACTACTACTATTTACATAGCAGATGTATTGTGCTATCCACGTAATGATTCCTGTGAATTTTATAAAGGAAAAGCAGAAAATCCTATTCTAGGCAGTGGCCATCTTGCCAAGCTAATGCTGACATCATATCCTCCATGACTCTTGTTTTTCCCCCTTCCTTCTCTTGCTCATTGTGTATTCATTAGCTGCCCTCCTCCCAGAGTCTTCAGACACTCCCACTGCGGTGTTTACTAGGAACTGCACTGTCTTTGTTTTTCTTTACACATTCAATCACTGAGTCTCCTCAGCCTTGCTTGTAAACACAAGTAATAAGAGGGTGTTTCTGATGAGCAGCTAGGCAGGGAAATAAATGGAAGAGGAGGAATATATTATAGATAAAAATAATTCCCAGCATTCAACTCTTTGGCACTAGGGCCAGTGCTCCTAAAGTATGTGTCTTGGACGGTTGCGGGGCCGCAGGCGCGTCCTGTAACCGCCCGTGAAGAAAAAGCGATCGCAGTCGATTCCCTGCATCGATTGCGCTTCAGATCGATAGAATCTGGGTTGAGTGTGTAGGGGCAGCTGCAGTCTGTTCTCAGCAGAGAGAGAGCACCAGCCTAAATGCTGGATGGCTCTTTTGATATGCTAATGAGCCTGAGCCTAATCTGCCCCGGAGAGTCCCTGGCTTCAAGCTGTGCTGATGGCCCATCCATCAGGTATAAGGTGACAAGCACCATGGCAGAAGCAATCTAGTTGGGGGGAAAACCAGACCCGCTGGCTCCCTCCCAGCAGGGGAGGTGACACCTAGCTGGCTGCCCCAAACTTCAAAGAGCCTTTGCCTGGGAATAACCTGAGTCTCATAGCATATCCATAACTTCCCAGATCTGTCATATTTCTGGGGTTCCTGAGATGGCAGCTTCGCCAAACGTGGGGGAAGTGTAGCATGAGCCCCGGTGCTGGTTCTGAGGAAGTTTCAGAACATTCTGAGGTAAGGACTGCCAGTTAGGCAGTTTGAAAGTGCCCTGATGATACCACAGGGGTCCCACCCCTCATGTCTGGTATCAGGGCGCTGGGTAAATCGAGACAGACCTGAAAATGTTAATAAATCTGCCTTGACCTGTACGGTTCTGTGAGATAGAGCCCATATATGGGTAGATATGATTTCTAGTCCCCAGGACAAGGGGAGGGCTCATCTCATCTTCTAAGGGGGTGTGTGGCTCCCTGCCCTCACTCCCTCCTACTGAATCAGGGGCATAAGAATGGCAGAGGACCCAAACTCAGTGTCCTCCACCCTGAAAACATCTTGAACTCATCGGTGCCAGCTTGAGCATATGCTGGCATCCACCTGGTCTGAACTCTGAACTTTGATTAAAACCCAGAACTCTGTTTTTCCCACAAAAGGGACATCTTTCCAGGAACTAAGTATTTTGCTCCCTTCTTTTATTTTTTATACTGGCTATTACTGTTTTAATAATTCTTGATTTTAAAAATTGTCTGTATATATTATTTATATTGTGTGAATAAACGACTTTCTCCAAGTCATTCACTGTCCGCTACCCTGCTTATCAGCACACACAGAACTGATCCCGGGTCTCTGAAGATACGCTACTGTTTGTTTGTTGTTGGCTAGACAGAATACCGTGTGTTTAACCGTTTTATTCGCAGGACTAGTCAGTCAGTTAGTGGGCTCCACGGTCCCATGGTAACCGCGGTGGTGGCAGTTTACTCTGAACCAGTGGGTGAAGTTGTAATCACCCGTGTCTCGCAGGCTCCCTTCGGAGTTGTCTGCGGCTAATTCTTAACGGTTCCTGCGCATTGACTGCGACCAGAGTTCGCACGATCTGTGCGCTGGCACCGTTTAGAAGGCTAAGTGCGGTCAGCCACTAGGGCTCCTGTGACAGTATGTGATAACTACAAACCATAACAGCAGAAAAAGTTTTGCAAGTTTTGAATAGCATCTTTATCACTTAAAGCGGACCCAAACCAAATTTTTTTTTAATTCAAAATATTTAGTTGCACCACTCTGACACATACAAAGATAAACACTCCTTTAAGCCTACGAGCATTTCAGTGCATGCTTTTCGACCTTCTCTTTTAAGAACTAGGGTTATACAGGTGGCAGCCATTAGCAATTCCTTCATTGCCAGACACCACCTACTCCAGCATTTTGCCGGATTCTGTCCCGGCAATTTGACAGAAAGGGAGGGGGGGTTTCTCCAATAAATGTAAAATATTTTATATTTGTCATCATGCAGCTGAAAAAAGGCTGCTATTATAATTTAGAAAATACATTTTATTTCTGAAATCTTGTATTTTTAATTTAGGTCCACTTTAATACACTCAGACCAGTTGCTGTAGAAATGTGATTTTTATGGTGACAATACCGCTTTAAAGAATAGCCTATGGTATTAGGCAACTGACTTTTCGGAGCTAATTGTTCCCTTCTACACCCCTCTTGCCAGAAGCCGCTCTACAGTGCACTACTCGGTTATCCCTCCCCCGCCTGGAAAAAAGGGAGCCAGATTTAGCCAAGAAACATAATTTCAGTTATAGAACGGTGCCGTATAAAGCGGAGAAAACAGCTTTCGCTTATGAAAGGGCACTGGTTATAGCCGAGAAAAGTCATTACTATGACCTAACATCTCCCTACTCCAAATCCAAATCCAAAAAAGCTTTATTGGCAGGACCAAATACATTTAGCATTGCCAAAGCAAAACAAGACAAAACATTAACATGGGGGGGGGGGGGGGGGTTTGTGGGAATAGGGAAGGATATAGGGAGTTGGGGTACTCTTACACAGATGTCCCCCCCCTTGGTAGTTCCAAACCCTAAAGGTCCGTACACACGCCGGACTGGAGGCAACGACGAGTCCGTCGTCCCCTCCCGCTGGGTGGGCGTTCCAGCGACAGTCCGGCGTGTGTACAGTCTGTCGGCGGACTGATACGGCTGTTTCTGAGCGATCCGCCGGACTGTCACTGGAACGCTCACCCAGCGGGAGGTGACGACGGACCCGACGTTGCCTCCAGTCCGGCGTGTGTACGGACCTTAAGACTCCCTCTTGATGGTGCTTAACCTTAATCCCCCATGGTGGTGCCTAATCTTAGCTGAATTTCATGTCAAACATGTTAGTTTGACCTGATATAACCAAATGTACTGATATATCCAAATTTAGGCACCTGCTAATATAACTGATTTTTAGACGGGCTCATTATAGCCGCATTTCATGTCAAACATCTATGTTATTTTGAAATGATACATCCAAATTTATCATAGTTGTAGCTGCATTTCAAGCCAAACATACGTTATTCTGAAAATAACTGAATTTGTGACCTGCTGATATCACTGATCATTAGACGTACTTGTTGTAAGCCCCATTTTTATAGCTGTAAAAAAATTATGGGGTTTTCCGTTTGGTTTCCGATTTCCAAGTAGGTTTCTTTTTTTTTTTTTTTTTACATTTTTTTTGCATTCTCTGGCCAATCAGCATTTCCGACCATCACTAACGAGTACCTTAAGGCTGCTTCCACACAGGGACGTTACAGGCGCACGTTCAGCCAGCAGTGCAGCCTGGAACCCCCCCCCTAACGCACAGCAATGTAACACAAGTTGGCTGTTCACACTGCCCACGTTGCGTTACATGTTACGCTGCACATTGTAGTGAAAGTGCAGCATGCTATGGCGTTCTAGCGGCTTTAGCCGCGTTAGACTGTTTGCACATGCTCAGTGGGGGGCGGAGAGGAGGCGGGGAGATGCCGCTACAGTAGCCGCGCACATGGCTACTTAATATGCACTGGCGGTCGCTGATTGGCCGGCGGGACCACGTGATGCAGAGTGTCTCGCTCCGCATCACGTGGTCCCGCCGGCCAATCAGCGCCACCCTGGGAGACCTTATGCGGATAGAGCCGCCTAACGCGGCCCACTCTACCGTCCTCTCCCGCACCACCATGCGTTGCGTTAGGGGCACGTTACGCAACCATAACGTCCCCTAAAACGCAACGTCTTGGTGTGTAAGTAGCCTAAACGGACACCTGAGTGGACAATGGGGACAATTCCTAAGGGCCAATTCAGACGGATGTGTGAACCGGCATCTGGTTCATGCAAGTGTGCAGAAAAACATTATGTGGCTTCTGGTGTCACTAGAGTGTGATGTTTGCCTCAAACGATGGGGATAAACGGGATTGGAATGGAGCATTCACATTTTTGCTTCCAGAGTTGCTTCAACTGAATGGGAAAAAAAAAAAAAATAAATAAAAAAAAAAAAATCGGCATTTGTGTAAACGGCGGTAAACCATGGCACCAGCACTGCCCATTCATCTTAGTGTGCCTGAGACGAAAGTCATCTCAGGTTTTATACTTACCAGGGGGTTCCTCCAACCCACTTGATGCTCCTCTGTCCCTCACTGGCTCTGTGTGCCCCTCCTCTCACCTGCAGGACAGCCCGGTACTCTAGCAGAGTCGCACTTCGTGGGAGTGCGAGACAGAATCGGGCAGGCGTGACGAAGTGCAACCCAGCCAAAGTACCGGGGTGTCCAGCGGGGTGGGGGTCGGCAGGAGCGGCTTGGGAAGACAGCGAGGCAGAGATGGATTAAATGTAAGTCCGAGCAAGGTAGTAGACTTGGGGGCACCCTTGGTAAGTTTAAGTGGAGAGAGGTAAAAAAGGTGGAGGGCCTTAACCTAGGTCCGAAGCACCTGCCTAGGTTTGCCTCGTGTATAATCCTGCTCTGCGGTGAGGGCCCGAACAGCCTCAAGGGGGCAGGAGGAAATGCCAGGTAAGTGTAACGCCTCGTTCACATCTCTGCAGCGCAGATGGCTGTGTGATTGGAACGCAATGCGTAAGATCGCACGCCATCTGCGCTGCTGATCCCATCCATGACAGTGAATTGGTCAGCTCTGCGCTTGTGGGCAGAATGCATGCAGCAGTACGCAAGCGTATCATAGCGCATCGTACTGCTGCGCAACACCTTTGATGTGAACGGCAGAAGGGCTGTCTGTGCCCTTCTGCTGTTCCTGCGTGTCACCACCTCATATGCGCACAGAAGCACGTATAATGGGAACGAGGCCTTAAACCTGAGGAAGACTTTCTTTTAACAAAGATGGGGAACAGTTTGTTGATGATTACCACTATTTAAAGCATCTATAGAAGTGATTATTATGAGCACAAGACCAATAGAAAGCTAATACTGTAGTTGAGGTAGGGCCCTTCGGGGCCCCTCTGCGGTCGCAACCCCTATTGATATGCCCCTGAAAACAAGCGCCGCAGTCGGTGATAAACGCTAAACAACCATCTGTATGAACTGGTCCTAAAAAGTGTCTCATCAACAGAGGGACAGATACGGTAGGAGCTTTGTCAGTGCTAAAGTATTTAGCCAGCCCAGTATAAAAAGTATTCAATAAAAAGCAATAAGCAAAAGTGATCAGCCAGGGATACACGTCACACTATGTGAGATCAGAGGTAACTTGCAGCAGTGGCAGCTACACTTGCAAGGAGTGAAGTAACGGATTCTGTGGAAGAACAAAACGGGTGCAAAACTGTGCAATAAACTTTCGGCGGATGACTCGCCCTTTGTTCCCGTTGGACTTGTGCTGCTCTGGCAGCGGGCAGTATGTGGAGCGCCGCTGGACAGGGGGAGAGGCGGTCTGTCACGTGACCTAACACCTCTCCGGGCTGCAGAGCGCGGCGGACTCTCCCGGCGGAGCACGTGACCCGACACCTCACCGGGCTGCAGCAGAGCGGGGAAGCGGCGGGAGAGCTGCTGCTGGAGGGAGGACACCGCCACGTCCTGCCAGAGCATTGCTGGAGGAGCGGCTGCTGCTGCTGGTGAGTGATGCTGGCCGAGGGGCTGCTGGGCTCTGAAAAAAAGTTTGTTTTATCCATTATTATTAACCCTTCCAATGCTGCTGATAATGTTTCCAAGCAGATCACCCTGCACCTTATCCCAATGGGCTGCAGCCTTATCATGCCACTTTGACTTATTTGTGTATTTGTTTTGTTATTCATGCATTTTTCTGAAATCTTACCCTTTCATGACTGCTAGGTTATAGTGGGGAGAATTGGGATGTCAGGTTTTGATGTGGTTGCAGCCTTGCAGGCATTTAGTTTTGAATGATTTCACAGATTTTGTCATATATTTCCAACTTTTTTTAACTGTATAAAACTGGGCTCCATTGGCACTGGGAATCGCAGAATCACTAGCGTGTTGCAAAAGTGATTTTTCCTACGACTTTTTAATGTATGGGAAAGCGATTTTGGAGTGATTGTGTTTTTCGATTCTTTAACATTGATGTGCAATCGCTCCAAAATTGCTTAAAAAAATGCTTCATGTACCATGTTTGCAATTAGAGCCAATTGCTAATTGCTGGCCATCCATGCGGTGTGTGAACTCTACCATTGATTTCCATTGCTATAGCGCTTTTTGAAGCGTAGTGTAGTTTATGTAAATTTTGTACATTTATTAATGTGTACAACCTGACTTTAAGGGCTCGTTCACACGTCTTTTACAATTTTTAAGCGCTGGCGATTTTCAAAATCACCATGAAAGCGCTTGTGCCATGATTCCCTATGAGAGAGTTCACATCTGAGCAGTTCGTTTCTGATCCCCTCAGATAAGCAGTGCTTGGGCCATTTTTAAGGCGATTCCGCATCAATGGAAGGTGTAGGAAAACGCAAAACGCTCACAAAATCGCTTTGTGCAGCAATTGCGTTCACGGTTTTAAGAATTACTACATTGTATTTATTATTTAACGAATCAGAGAGTTCACTTCCTGACTAATGTCAGGAAGTGAAAAAAACGCTATCGCTCTGCAAAAGCGCATACAAAAACGCTTAAGAAAACCGTCCAACGCAGAGAAATGGGGGAAAAAAAAAGCTTCAAAAACCGGCCACGGCGGATGGAACGCAATGTGAACAAAGCCTTAAAGGAGTTGTCTTAAAAAACACCTATCGTGGAAAAATTTTATAATTTACTTTATTCCTATGTAGGTTGTGGAAATTTGACAGATCTGTTATACCTAGTACACACAATGCAATTTTCTGTCAGACTGATGGATGAATCGATTATTTCTAATCGGTCCGATCTACATAGTTACATAGCTTTTCTGGTTGAAAAAAGACACACGTCCATCGAGTTCAACCAGAGAACAAGTACAACACCAGCCTGCTCCCTCACATATCCCTGTTGTGCCAGAGGAAGGCAAAAAAACTCTTACAAAGCATGGTCCAATTAGCCTCAAAAGGGAAAAATTCCTTCCCGACTCCAGATGGCAATCAGATAAAATCCCTGGATCAATATCATTAGGCATTACCTAGTAATTGTAGCCATGGATGTCTTTCAATGCAAGGAAAGCATCTAAAGCCGCATCTACACGAGTAGATGCGGCCGCGATGCTACTTATCAATCGAGCCGCTGATGCGGCTCGATTGATAAGATCCGACAGGACGGATCTCCGTACCGCCGATTCCCTGCTTGATCCCCACGAGGGGACAATGGCAGGGAATCGTGCGGGAGATGAGCGGCGCCGGCGGGGACGAGCGGGGAATCGAATGCGGCACACGCGCGGTGAGCGGGGACGCGGTGGGCACGCGGAAAAGGCGATCCGGCGGCTAATCGAGCCGCCGGATCGCTACAATGTCCCTCGTGTAGATGGGGCTTTAGCCCCCTTTAAATGCAGATATAGGATTTTCCATTACTACTTCCTGTGGCAATGCATTCCACATCTTAATCACTCTTACTGTAAAGAACCCTTTCCTAAATGGCTAAAACGTTTTTCCTCCATGCGCAGATGATGTCCTCTAGTCCTTTGAGAAGGCCTAGGGACAAAAAGCTCATCCGCCAAGCTATTATATTGCCCTCTGATGTATTTATACATGTTAATTAGATCCCCTCTAAGGCGTCTTTTTTCTCTAGACTAAATAAACCCAGTTTATCTAACCTTTCTTGGTAAGTGAGACCTTCCATCCCACGTATCAATTTTGTTGCTCGTCTCTGCACCTGCTCTAAAACTGCAATATCTTTTTTTGTAATGTGGTGCCCAGAACTGAATTCCATATTCCAGATGTGGCCTTACTAGAGAGCTAGAGAGTTTTGCGATCAGCAAGGGTGAATGGGCCCTCAAACATTATGCTGTTGTGTATCTTTTAGAGCAGAGAGGGCATTCTGAGTTCAGGACCTCTTTAAAGCAGTAGGATCAGCCATACTATTCCAGGGAAAAAAAACACACATATATATATCTATCTATATCGATAGATAGATAGATAGATAGATAGATAGATAGATAGATAGATAGATAGATAAATACTTGATCTACTTACATAACACATGTATTATACTGTCCACGTTTTGATTTCAGTGAATGTTATATAGTAAATGAAGAGAATTCTGTTCCTGGTGGGAACCATGTCTTTTGCCCACAGTTAAGGCTAACTCGTGATGTCATTTCTGCCCTTTACTTTTTTTCTTGTCTCCTCCAATCGCTAAATCGCCTCAGCCTTGCTTGTAAACACAAGTGAGTAGGGGATTAGGTTTCAGATAAGCAGCTGGCAGGGAAATAAAGGAAAAAGAAGGAATACATTATAGATAAAAAGAACCCCCAGCATGCAATTCTTTGGCACGACTACTAAAGGGCCAGTGCTTCTTAAGTATTGGATAACTCCAAATCATAACAGCAGAAAAAGTTTTGAATGCAGGATTAGCATCTTTATCACTTAATACACTCAGACCAGTTGCTGTTGAAATTTGATTTTTATGGTGACGATACCGCTTTAATGGGCAAGAAGTTTATTTGCAGTCCCGTTTTCTGTTCCTCAGTTGCAGTTGAGTTCACACAGTTTTTGTCTAGTGGTTTTCTATACAGAAGCAGGCTGAGCTTTTATCTAATTCATGGAAGATAAGAGAACTGTCTGTCCTTGTTTCAGAGGCAAGGCTAACCCAGAGTAATATTTCCAGTGGTTCCACTTCTTGTGATCACTGCCTTGCAGTGGCGTAGCTAAGGAGCTACAGGCCCCCGTGCAAGTTTACACTGGGCCCCCCCTAAGCACTCTATACATAACAATTGATACGGTACACCAAAACCTGACAAGGGCAGCCACAGTTTGAGGTGCAAGAAGGTGATGGGGAACAGTGTGTTGTTAATTGCCACTATTCAAAGCATCTATAGAAGTGATTATTACCAGCAAAGGGCCAATAAAAAGATAATACTGTTGTTGAGGCTAGGTCCAACGGGGCCCCTCTGGCCCAAGGGCCCCGATGCGATCCCAACCTCTGCAACCCCTATTGCTACGCCTCTGCTGCCTTGGCACAATCATCAAGGATTTTTCCTTAAAAAAATTTTCTTATTTTTTTTTTCTTTACGCTTGACAAACAGCATGCCAGACCTCATAATGTGTAAGGCTAGGTGCACACTTATCAGAAACGCAAGCATTGCGGAAAACTCTGCGGTTTTGCCGCTAACGGAAGTCTATGGGCCGCATGAAAAAAACGCATATAAAAAACTCATGCGTTTTGTATGTGTGCGTTTTTAAAAACGCTGGTTTTGTTGCATAATCAAAAATGCACACAATGAAAGTCGATGGGAACGCAATGTATTGCGTTTTGTATGCAATTTTTTTTTTTTTTTTTTTTTTTTTTTCATGCGTTTTTTTTTTTATGATTTTTTTTTTTTTTTTTTGTGATGTTTTTCTGCTTCCTGTTGTCTTCTAAGTGATTTGCATAAAACGCAATGTAAAAATGCATTGAAAATGCTCATGCATTTTTGTATATGCAAACGCATAAAAATGCACGCAAAACGATAGAAAAATTCATATGCGGGGAAAAATGCAAACTCAAATGCACTAAGAACGCACACCAAAACCCTGCACATGACAGAAAACGCAACCTTTTATGCTTTGTGTGCACCCAGCCTAAAATGTTTGATTTGAAAAATTGCTTCCCACTCTTTTCCTAGATTGCTGACATTTTTTTTAAGTAGGCTGTTTTATTTTTAATGATTTATGTATCCACCTTGTGTCGTTCTGGACAAGAGACTTTACACAAATAAAGGAGGATACAGATGAGGTACAGTAGAAAAGCACAGTATTGGGTCCAACGGAGGGTGGCCTAGAGTTTTACCTTGTGGGGCCCACATTTTGAGGGGGATTCTATTAGTGATCCTTCAGTTAAGTGTGGATATCTTTCTTATGGAAAAGGGAGGAGGGAGGGAGGTAATTGTTAAGGAATACCAGAGCTGGAAGACTCAGATGAAATGGGCACAAATTATGTTTGGGGAGTTATTAGTAGATACTTACCATGTCTTCCGTTCCCCTCTGTCACTCGCCGTTCTCTGTCACTCGCCTTTCTCCTGTAGCAAGGCCCGTTATGATGGGTGACCCAGGCGACTCAGGTAACCTATGACTTGGACATACTGCGCCATGCATGCGCAGTGTGTCCACTCAGAGTCTCTTGTGGCTGCGCTCAATGCTGTCACCACACAAGCGCCAGCACGTCTCCACAGCATGAACTGCTGACTACACTGAAGGGCACACTGGCATGCAGTAGCGGGTTAAGCGAGCGTGCCTGTGTGGAGGATAAAGGCATGTTTGTCTTCTGGGGACTGAGATTTGCACCAGTCTTTCAAGTTTTTGGCTTTGTCTTTTCAGTTCTTTTATAGGAGCAATGGTCTCAAAGGTGGACGGCACACATTTGTTGTATTTAAATAGCAGAGTATCAGAGTCCAAGCTAGAGTCTGTCAATTCATCAAAGCTGAGGTTATCTCTGATATGTTGCGGTATTAGCCCTTTTAAGCGGCGATATTTGACTTGATTTTTGAACTGGTGTTTGACAGCTGGTATTGAGAGAGGAAGTGGATAGTGTGATGGACTGACCAGACAACAGGATTGATTTCTACACTCCCTGATGACAGACTAGTATGGAATATAATGCTGGGTACATACCATACAATTTTCTGTTCGGTTTTCAGTACGATCGATTTCTGATCCTTTTTTTTTTTTTTTTTTTTTTTTTTAATTTTCCAAATCGATTTCCATTTATTTCTGAGAAATCGACCAGAAAAATGATTGAAAATAAGATCGAACATGATGGAAATTTTCTATTGAACCAACTATCTAACAGAAAATTGTATGGTGTGTACCTAGCATAAGGTCTAGAGTGTGACCTTTCTTGTTAGTAGCAGAGCTGATTGCTTGGAAGAAACACAGATCATTTATGACAAGACAAATAACATTTATATTGCGCTTTTCTCCTTGCTCTCTTCCTAATTGCGAAGAGGAGACATCCACCCCTATATTGAAATCTCCAAGAACAAACCATCTGGGGGTTTATTTTATTTATTTAGGTATTTATATAGTGCCGACATATTACGCAGCACTGTGCAGAGTCTTGTCTTGTCACTAACTGGCCCTCAGAGGGGCTCACAATCTAGTCCCTACCATAGTCATATGTCTATGTATTGTCGTGTAGTGCATGTATCGTAGTCTAGGGCCAATTTAGGGGGAAGCCAGTTAACTTATTTGTATGTTTTTGGGATGTGGGCGGAAACCGGAGTGCCCGGAGGAAACCCACCAGACACGGGGAGAACATACAAACTCTTTACAGATGTTGACCTGGATGGATTCAAACCAGTGTTCAGTTGCATAGAAGTTCTACAAGTTCCTTAAAGAGAACCCGAGGTGTGTTTAAAGAATGTTTTCTGCATACAGAGGCTGGATCTGCCTATACAGCCCAGCCTCTGTTGCTATCCCAAACCCCCCTAAGGTCCCCCTGCACTCTGCAATCCCTCATAAATCACAGCAGTGCTGTGAGGCTTTGTTTACATCTGTAGTGTCAGTCTCAGCTGCTCCCCCGCCTCCTGCATAGATCCGGTCCCTGCCCCCGTCCCTTCCCTTCAATCAGCAGGGAGGGAAGGGATGCAGGCGGGGACTGGAGTTCTGCAGAAGGCGGGGAGAGCAGCAGACTGACACTATAAAGATAAACACAGCCAGCTCTGACAAGCTGTTTGTCAGCAGCATGGCTGTGATTTATGAGGGATTGCAGAGTGCAGGGGGACCTTAGGGGGGTTTGGGATAGCAACAGAGGCTGGGCTGTATAGGCAGATCCAGCCTCTGTATGCAGATAATATTCTTCAAACCCACCTCGGGTTCTCTTTAAGGAAGGCACATAACTTATGCCCATTTCACAAGAGCCTTTCAGCTCTGGTATCCTTTAGCATCAGGAAGATGTTGTGTTTAGGTGTAGTAGTGGGTTAAGGTTTAAGCATGAAAAAGGGGTTAAAGCTTTGAAGAAAGCTTTTCCTCTTCATAGGTTTGCTTTAAAGGACAGTTGAGTGAGAGTGATATGGAGGCTGCCATATTTATTTTCTTTTGATCAGCAGGGCTGCCAGGCAACTGGTAATGTTTAGCAGGAAATAAATATGGCAGCCTCCATATTCTTCTCACTTCAGTTGTCCTTTAAGCCAGCTTATCATACAGACAGGTTATGAGGACCTGCAGGGCACGCATGTTGATGCTCTGGTCTGGAATTGGGGCTTCCCAACCCTGTCCTCAATTACCACCAACAGTACCACAGGTAAGGTAATTGGTGTCTAAGCAGAACTGATTATCTACCTTTGTGGATTTCCACATAACATGCTGTTGGTGGTTTTTGTGGACAGGGTTGGGAAGCCCTGGGACTAGGTGATTAATCCTCAGTGCGATTAATAGTGCTGATACAAAGGCTTTAGGTCAGCAAAGGAAAATCTGTTCAAAGAAAGGGAGTGCTCTAGCGTGTATTAAAACTTTTAGTAACGTATAAAGTACCATATTTTTCGGACTATAAGATGCTCCTGACCATAAGACGCACCTAGGTTTAGAGGACAAAAACCAGGGGAAAAAAATGTACATGAAGGGGCATCTTGTGGATTATGCCCCCTTTGTACCTCATGCCCCCTTGTACCTCTTGTCTCCCTGTGCCCCCTTGTGCCCCCTTTTGTGTCCTCCTTTATGCCCCTTTGTATCCTCCTCTATGCCCCTTTGTATCCCTGTGTCCTTTTGTTTGTCCCCTACGTCCTCCTCTGCATGGACACAGTACAAGGGAGTCCCTGACATTGCTGCGGGTTGGAGGTTCGTATTGGCAGGCGTTCACAAGTCAGGAACTCCCTGCATTTGGACTGTAAGACTTATGAGTGAGTCTTATAGTCCAAAAAATACAGTATTTGCACTTACAATGTATCCTTGTATCTAAGGCATTTAACCTGCGTCAAGACCTCCCATCTTTCCTCAGATAAGCTGTGGTTGTTTCAGTGAAGAGACCTGTCAGAGATGCCATCCTACTGTGACCATGCTGTAAGCGTAATTACGTGTGTTGGTGTTACTACACCTTCATCAGATCCACCGTAGTAGTAATACCAAAACAAGTAACAATGCTAACAGCAGGGATTGTGTCCCTGGCAGGTCCCTTCACAGACTGGAGTATTCCACTGTAACAACCGTGCTGTTGGTCATGGCTTGTCGGAAGCAGGACGGGCAGTCTTGCCTCAGGGGACATCTATGTTACAGGCCTTGATATAAAATTGTTGCACTTACTAGATATCTTTATAAGAATTCTTATTAAGGTTTTAAACCCATGGGGGTTACATGGGGGACAAAGTCTGCAGACTAGCTCAAGGCCTTTGCGACGGTATGGAGTTGACCCGTAGGGAATAGGCACGCTGAACCTAACAGAGATACTCTTATTAATCCTTCACATAGCGGGTTTTATGTGTTCTGTAATATGAGTATTTGGAAATTGATGAAACTTGATGGTATGCACTTGTTTTTGTATGTATAAAGCTACGTTTCCACGGTAGCGTGACATTTTCGCTTGCAAAAAATCGTATAAGATTTTTCTGCTTGGTGAAAATTTGCATGTAAATTTGTACGCATTTAGTTAAATATACATAATCTGCCTACTAACAGCTTTGTCATGACTGCTGACAACTTTCTGTAACCATGGATCTAATGCGAATTTTCGCACAAATAACGTGAAATGTTGCGTTGCCTATACAAAGCATTGTACGTGAATCGTACGCGATGTCCAAAAATATGATGCAGGACCTCAGATTTTTCTCACGCGTTCGAAACTTTGCATGAAGTGGAAACAGCTGCATTGACTTACATTGGTTTTAAAATCTATGGGAATTTTCTGACTCAAAAAACGGACAAAAAAACCGCACAAGTGGAAACCAGGCCTAAAAAGATTTTTTTTTTTTCCCCGTAACTTTATAATTATAAAAGTTTTAATGTACAATAGCGTGCTCTTTTTATATAAACATTGCTGTTTCATTATAAAATTGCCATAAGTACAGATAGGTGCGTCACAAGATTATTTTTGTAATTAAATATTAAAAAGATCTTTACTTTGAAGTTTGTAGCCAGCTAGGAACTTCCAGAAATGAAAGTAAGATCAAATTTCATTGTTGCAACCATGGCGACAGTGCTGTGCCTGCATTGTCCAGAACCTCGCACATTGCTATACGCGTTGTGCGGAGCAGCAGCAACCTTTGTTACTTATTTTCACCACCTGCTCCAATCCATTGACTGACTGCACACTTTGACACTCGGATCTTTTAGTTTCTGTTAGAAACCTCAGATTCCTGTGCTTAGTATGCAGAGGCAGCAAGCTGTGGTAGGGCTTTCCATCAATTCTTGCAATATATGGAATGGACCTGAAGTATTGCATTATTCTCAACAAGGAGGAATTTCTCTTAGTGAAATTGTTTCTTTGTGTGAAATAAGCGATGCCTTCACTTCAGCTGTATAAATTGCTAGGATTCATACCATACATTATGTCAAACTGTTTTGAATCTGACTTTCACCATCATCCTAGTGGTGGCCATGCACAATACAATAAAATGATTCCATTCTACGGCAATTCAAAAAAACAAAAACTTTTTGCTTGTTTGTGTTTTTTTTTTTTTTCCTTGTTCAACAACAACAACAACAACAACAACAAATGACATTTGTAAAGCTCTTTTCTCCCATGGGACTCAAAGCGCCTAAGCATGGCTCCGACCATCGTGGTACAGAGGAAGAATTTTATAAGTCTGGAAATGCCAGGTTAAACAGGTGGCTTTTCAGTCTGGATTTGAATAGCTCCAGGGATGGTGCTGTCTTTACTGGGTGTGGCAGGGAGTTCCAAAGAGTAGGGGCAGCATGACAGAAGGCTCTATCTCCAGATTTTTTGAGGTGCACTCTGGGAGTAACCAAGTTTATAGAACTTGCTGATCTGAGGTTGTGAGAGGTGTGGTGCAGCTTCAGCAGGTCCTTCAGGTATCCAGGGCCCAGATTGTGCAGGGATTTGAATGTCAGCAGTCCAATCTTGAAGAGTATTCTCCATTGTAGTGGTAGCCAGTGCAGTGAGCGAAGGATCGGTGTAATGTGACAGTGGCGAGGCTGGTTTGTTAGCAATCTGGCAGCAGTATTCTGCACTAATTGCAGGCGACGCAGGTCCTTTTTGGGGAGGCCAGCATAAAGGGCATTGCACTAGTCCAGCCGTGATGTGATGAAGGCGTGAACTAGGGTTGGAAGATCCTCTGGGGGAATCAGATGTTTAATCTTTGCAATGTTCTTCAGATGAAAGAAGGAAGATTTAACTACAGATGAAATTTGGTTTCTGAAACTCAATTCCCCATCGATTAATACGCCAAGGCTGTTCAAGACATCTGATAACTTTTTCCTTTGTTTGAGTGGCTTTGGTCGGATTGTCAATTTTTTGATTTATTAGACCTAAATATAATTTGTAATGTTGGGGATAAGGAGTGGGTACTTTTGCTTTCTGGGGCAGGCAGGGATGATGGAAGCAAGTCTAACAAACAAACACAGAACATTTTACATCGCGCTTTTCTCCTGGCGGACTCAAAGCGCCAGAGCTGCAGCCACTAGGATGCGCTCTATAGGCAGTAGCAATGTTAGGCAGTCTTGCCCAAAGTCCCCTACTGAATAGATGCAGGCTTACTGAACAGGCAGAGCCGAGATTCGAACCCAGGTCGCCTGTGTCAGAGGCAGAACCCTTAACCAGTACACTATTAAGCCACTAGTCTAGAGAGTCTTTGTGGTTCACTGAAGCTTCAAATACACTTCTGACTGTCACCGGCAGGGATTGGTACACGACCCCTGTGGTCACATTTGTGGACGACGCTGTACAGACATGTCACTAGCCTGAAGGCTAGCGTCACGCTCTATCACTATGACTCACAACAGAGGGCTGGAGAGCAAAAGAAAACGGTGCAGCCGGGCAGCATTAGAGCGTGATGATCTCGCATGCTGGATCTCTCACCGACTGGTCGTGGCCGCCATACACACTAGACTATTGGCCGAGGTGATCTCTATCTGCTGTCCTGTCCAAGTTTAGTCTACTGTGTGTATAGACCTTTTATACAAAGCTTGATCTGTGCTGTACAAACTATAACTATTTTACAGTATATACAGAAATAAACAAACACTTGCCACTAGATGAGCTATTTACTGAAATGAAGCACTGAGCAATCTTTTCTCTGCAGTACTTGTCTACTCCAAAACAACTCACATATATCAGTTTTATTAATTCATGAATACAGATTATTAATATCCTTGCAGCCTAGCACACAGCCTTGTACCGCCCAGATCAGGCTAAACCATGTTGGGTTAATTTGGGCTTTTATTTCCCAATTAAAGCGGATCTGAACTCAGAACTTCCTCTCTGCTATACAAGATACGCAACAGCATAATAACCTTTAAAGAAAAACATTTCTTCGTTACAGCTGATGCAAACCCTGCCATAAATCTGCTGTGTGACTACTTCCTGCTTTCATGGAAGCAGACCTAGAGTTAACATCCTGTGTTTACAAATTAGCTGCTCTGCTGTGGTAGCCAGCTGACATAGCTGAGAGATCAAATTACAATTTTGATTAGTCACAGATGAGGGGGAATTAGACAGGCTAAATACACCCAGGGTGCATTTCTCTGTTTTCCTTCTGCCCTGTGCAAAAGTTCAGGACCACTTTAACCAGTCTTCACAGGCGAAGCAGCCAAATCCTGGTGCGGATCCCTTTGCTTGCCTGGGCACCTGTCTTGGGGAGTACACACAATCCTGCAGCAGATTATAATGGCAATGTGAATGAGAGAAATGTGGGGCATACATACACATTGTCAATTGCTTTTGCAGACACTCTGCGGTTGCCACACACTAAATTACAAGAACATTTGTGCAGCACTGGTACGTGTTTGACAAGGTTGTAATTTCACTTTTAAATGGATGTAAATTAAAACGTAACCACCTTGAAAGTAAAAAAAAAAGCTATGTTGTAAAGTGCCTCTCCTCAATGTTATGAGAGTTTGAACACTGAGGGTGTAAGACAGTGCTTTGCATTATTAATAATCGTCTTTTACAAATACAGTATGTGCTTTGTTGTTTTCTGTCTGAGAAAAGAACAGGGGAGATTAGCAACAGAAGCCTCTGGCGCAAGTTTATCGAAGTGGGTAACATGGTCAATAGCAATCAGTGTGAGAGATGCTAGGCTCTGTATACACCTACAGTCAATGTTTGAGCGACATTTTGTTCCCTGAATCAGTGTGCAGATGAGCTTTTTGTTCCTCTGCTGAGCAGCCCATTCAGCTCTATGGAGAGAGGAGGGAGAGAACAAGCAGGAGGGCTCCCCCTGCAGGAACTACAGCATGGTGGCGTAGTGGCAAGCACTCTCACCTTGCAGCACCCTGATTCGAATTCCAGCCAGGCACTATCTGCATGGAGTTTGTATGTTCTCTTTGTGTCTGTGTGGGTTTCCTCCAGGCATTCCAGCTTCCTCCCACATGCCAAAATCATACAGATAAGTTAATTTGCTCCCTCCTAAATTGGCCCTAGACTATGCACTACACTACACTACACGATACATAAATAGACATGGTTGGAACTACTGTAATGCCTTCCAAATAAAGACCTATATTGCCTGCTACTAGTCTGGAATGCTACAATACTGTTAACAAGCCAACCCTGCCATTGCCACAGAACACCAATCCTTTGCTCCCTACACTGGCTACCCATCAAATGGAGAATCCTTTTCAAAATTGGCATGCTAACATTCAAATCCCTACATGACCTAGGCCCTGGATACCTGAAGGATTTGTTGCAGCTGCGTCCCACCACCCACAACCTCAGATCCAGATGATCCAACAACTTGACCACCCCAGAGTCCAACTAAAAACCTTTGGAGCCAGAGCTTACTGTCCTACTGCCCCTACCTTGTGGAATGCCTTGCCAAATGTAATCAAGACAGCTCCAACCCTGGACAAGTTAAAATCAAAGCTGAAAAGCCACCCGTTTTAGTCTGGCATTTATGATCACATAATTCCCCCTCCCCAGTACACATCACTGTGTACTGATCTGAGACAAACGTATGCACTTTGGGTGTTACGGGAGAAAATCGCTTTTTCAAATGTTTTCTTGTTGTTGTGATCCCCTCTGAAGCACGGTTATGGTAAGTGACAAGACAATATTCTCTGTACAGCGCTGCGGAAGATGTTGGCGATATATAAATACTAAATAATAGTCAGACAAGGTTTTTCCAACATGTTTAATCACCAATGGCTAGATTGGTGAAAATAATCACCGAGGGCCAGTTTCCGCTATAGCGAATCTGCATGCAGATTGGCATAGCCAATTAGCCAATGATAGTAAATGGGCCTGTTTCCACTTGTCAGGAAATCTGTGCGTTTTGCTGTGCAGGAAAAATCTGCACAGCAGAGCCATCAGAATTCGCACACCGCAAGGTGGTGTGCGATTCACATGCAATGTAATGGGAAATTCGCATGGAAAAGCACAGACCTGGACATGGTTAAATTCGCATACTTACAAAAATATGTGAAAACGTATACGAATTTGCATTAAAATTTGCATATAAACTCGTATGAACGCACAAGTGGAAACGGGCCCTAATAATTGTTTTGGGTGAAGACATCGTGTGTGTGTGTGTGTGTGTGTATGTGTGATTGTCGCTGTGTGTGGCAATCAGAAATGTGCGATTAGCTAGGAGGATGTGCAAAAATCATCTCACGGCTTTGGATACCTCATGGACTTCTGAAACCACTCAAGGCCTAAATGAATACAGATAGGCTTAAACAGCAGTGCTTCACAGCCACACAGGGCCCCTTCTTCAAAGCTTAATATTTAATTTTAATTAGTATGGTGGGATGAAAGCACACTGTGTCGTCCTGAAATGCTGCTGATTTGCCTACTCCCCCATGTTTCTCGAGGCCAGTATGAAAGCATCCCGCAAACTGCTGCTGGTGACCTCTGTACACCTCATTCTGGGAGATAAGCAGGACTCCTATTTGATGAGTGTACTGACCATACAGAGTACCAGTTTCTCCCTAACATGTCAGTGAGAAACTGATTTATATTACATGCAGCTTTACAATTTAGGATTATTTAGCTTCTTCACGCAGTAATTCTGAGCGAAATCCATGAAAGGCAATTTAAAGGTTTCCTATGCATTATTGCTCTGTTTATCCTATTGAATAAGCTTGTGGTTTGTCTTTTCCACATTTGCATCTGTGTATTGTTCTGTGTAACTCTATGAAAGAAGAGCCTAAAAGCAGGGCCGGCGTTACCATTGAGGCAAAGGGGGCAATTGCCCCAGGACCCCTGAGCTCTGCCAGGCCCTCCCTTCTCCTCTCCCCAGGGCCCCTGCACTGTTTTTTGCAGTGATCCCTGGACAAAGGCTTGAGCAGATCTAGGATTGGGTTCCACCCACTGAACAGGTGTGTTTAACAGGTAGTTGCCAATCCTACCGCCCTGGCTTTCAGTTCTGCCTCTGACTCTGCTGGCGGGGGCATTCTGGGAGTTGTAGGTTTCACTCGGTTTCCTTTCGGGTAGAATGCTCTTCGCTGTGGATGCCACTTCTTCTTCCTGGTCGGTGGCAACCAGTGCTGTGGAGTCTGTACAAAAATCATCCAACTCCGACTTCTCAGTTTATGAAACCACTGACTCCAACTCTGCCTTCAGGTACTCTAAATGGGGCCGACTCTGACTCGACTCTGATTCCTTAGTTTAATACTTACCAGGGCTGTGGAGTTGGTACAAAAATTATCCAACTGTGACTCCCGACTTCTGACTCAGTGACTCCTTCATTGAAGTATGCTAGCGTGCAAATGTATGAATTATTGACACTTTTTTTTTCTCTTTCCTGCTCTCAGGAACCATTTACTGACAGGAAAGTGTTTTATGGCTGTAATTATTTATCAGTTATAGTTATGCTATAGTCTGACCCAGTCCAACCAATTCCCAACCCGAACAGAATCTGTCTCTTGCATACCTGATGTTTAACTCTTTCAGGCAGAGAAAGGAAAAAAAAGGAACACAGCATAGTTATTTATGTGCTAGGCACTGTACATACTCATGTCTATCTCATCATTTCACATGTCACATCAGTTGTCCTTTAAAGAAAGGAATAAAGTTTTGGGGGCATGGAGGTGTGACACAAAAATAAAAACAAAGCTTTTGGACCATATTCTATTTTGAAGTGAAAAGTAGCTAGCAGCATCTTTCGCAACAGTTGTGTACAAGCATTCTTCCACACGTGAAACAGCTGTTCAGATCTAGCCACTTGCCTGGAACTCTCCATCCCTCACCTGACTATTGTAACCATTGGATTGGATTAAATAAAGCAGACATCAAACAGGTTGGTGTAGATCCTTTTCCTCCTCCACCGATTACATATTTCAGTAAACAATCTTATTTTCAGATTGTACTTAATGAAAACTGGAAAACTGGTGGACCCAATCGATCCCGAAGAATCACTTTAGCAATTGTTTCTCTGATTGCAGACCACAGCCTCTGGCCCCCTTTAACCACCCTGGCGTTCTATTAAGATCGCCAGGGCGGCTGCGGGAGGGTTTTTTTTTAATTAAAAAAAAAACTATTTCATGCAGCCAACTGAAAGCTGGCTGCATGAAAGCCCACTAGAGGGCGCTCCGGATGCGTTCTTCTGATCGCCTCCGGCGGCCAGAAGTAACACGGAAGGCCGCAATGAGCGGCCTTCCGTGTTTCGCTTAACTCGTCGCCATGGCGACGAGCGGAGTGACGTCATGGACGTCAGCCGACGTCCTGACGTCAGCCGCCTCCGATCCAGCCCTTAGCGCTGGCCGGAACTATTTGTTCGGCTGCGCAGGGCTCGGGCGGCTGGGGGGACCCTCTTTCGCCGCTGCTCGCGGCGGCGATCAGGCAGCACACGCGGCTGGCAAAGTGCCGGCTGCGTGTGCTGCTTTTTATTTGATCAAAATCGGCCCAGCAGGGCCTGAGCGGCACCCTCTGGCGGTAATGGACGAGCTGAGCTCGTCCATACCGCTAAGGTGGTTAAAGACCCAGAGGTTTTTTTGTTGTTTTTTCACTTACTGATCACTGTGATTGCCCTAAGGTGGCCACACACAATACCATAAAATGATTCAATTTAACGCCAATACAATAATAAAGATCGGATTTGCCAAAAAATCAAAAGCGTGTTTTTTTTTTTTTTTTTTTTTTTTTTTTTTTTTTTATTTGAGTGAGAAATCCTACTTGATATCCCCATTTTTATTTGATAAAGTCGATCGGGAATGGTGGATTTTTCTGATCAATTTTTACTAAAATTTTAATGTGTAGTAGATTGTCAATTTATTAACCTCCTGAGCGGTATGGACGAGCTCAGCTCGTCCATCACCGCCGGAGGCTGCCGCTCAGGCCCTGCTGGGCCGATTTTCTTCAAATAAAGTGCAGCACACGCAGCCGGCACTTTGCCAGCCGCGTGTGCTGCCTGATCGCCGCCGCTCTGCGGCGATCCGCCGCGAGCAGCGGCGAAAGAGGGTCCCCCCAGCCGCCTGAGCCCAGCGTAGCCGGAACAAAAAGTTCCGGCCAGCGCTAAGGGCTGGATCGGAGGCGGCTGACGTCAGGACGTCGGCTGACGTCCATGACGTCACTCCGCTCGTCGCCATGGCGACGATCTAAGCAAAACAAGGAAGGCCGCTCGTTGCGGCCTTCCTTGTTTATTCTGGGCGCCGGAGGCGATCGGAAGAACGCCTCCGGAGCGCCCTCTAGTGGGCTTTCATGCAGCCAACTTTCAGTTGGCTGCATGAAATAGTTTTTTTTATTAAAAAAAACCCCTCCCGCAGCCTCCCTGGCGATCTCAATAGAACGCCGGGGAGGTTAATATAAACACCCCAGCAATTTTTCTCCGTTTTCATTTTTTTTTTTTTTCATTGGGGAAACCTTGAACACGTGTGGTGGTATATCGGTCAGGTTGTTCAAATGTTACAATCAATCAGGAAAATTGATTGTGATCCTTGAATTGGAAAGAAATGTAAAAGTGTGTGTGTGTGTGTGTGTGTGTACACATTTACAGTGATCAGGAGTACAAGAGCCAATGACAACTGCTCTTGAATGAGGGATAGAACTTAATATAGACATCTGAGCTCTGTCCTGGCAGGGTCACGCTATTGCATCCTGTGCACAGGATCGGGCGACGTTAAAACTCCACCGCATCAGGCTTAAGGTGGCCACACACGATACAACAAAAGATCCGATTTTACGGCAATTCGATAAAAACAATTGGATCTCCCGAAAAAATCGAAAGCTTTTTTTCGTTCGACTGAAAAATCTGATCGGATTTCCCGTTCTCTTCTATTTATATCCATCTGGAATGCCAGATATTTTTCTTCAATCTTTTTAAAGATTGTATGGTGTGTGTTAGATTGTCAGTTTATTAATATACACACCCTAGCAATTTTCTCAGTTTCCAACCATTTTTATCATAATTGGGGACAAATTGAACATAGGTGTGTGGTACATTGGTCAGATTTTTGAAATGTTACATCAGTCAGAAAAATTGATTGCAATTCTTAAATTGAACAAATATTTAAAAAATTGTATGGTGTTTGGCCACCTTTAGGCAGCCACAAGAGCAGAGTAGTTTTTAAATATGGCCGGTCCTGAACCGGTTAAAGGAATGGTTGATTGGCAGTTTTTTTTTTTTTTCATAGATTCAAAAATCTACTTGGTTTTGATATAAAAACATGTTGGACTCTTTAATGTGTGGATTGATTAGGGCCCGTTTCCACTAGTGCGGTGCGAATCGCTGGGATTCCACCGCTGACAAAATCGCATGCGGATGCGATTCCACATGCGATTTTGGCCGCGATTTCGCATGCGATTTAGCATAGGCAGGCTATGAGCGATTTTAACCATGTCACTGCCTGGTTTAATTTGCATTAGTTTTCGTGCGAATTCGCACGCGAAATCGCGGCAAAAAACGCATGTGCGTTTTCCCTATTAAATACATAGCCTGTGAATCGCCTGCATTCCTCACGCAGGCGAATTCTGCAGGCCCTACCGTGCAGAAAAATCCTGCACAGAAAAACGCACCAAAAAACTGACAAGTGGAAACAGTCTCATCCACTTGTATTGGTTATGCGAATCCGCATGCAGACAACGCATGCGGATTCGCTCTAGTGGAAACGGGCCCTTAAGGATGATTTTTTTTTTTTTTTTACACTGTTAATGGGCACCTTAAGGTTTGTAAAACCTATGCAAATTGACAGTGTGATAATATTTTCCACCTGTTACAACATACACACATTGGCCCATAGGCAATTCACTTTTTTTTTCTCCTGCGTTTTCTCTTAGGCTCGGTCCACACTTGTCAGGTTGCAGGTCGGATCCCATTTCAAACTGATCTGTTTTTCTAAAAAAATATTTTTTTTTCCCCTGAGATGTGGAAGTGACGCAACTGCAAGCAGAAGTGATGCCATGGTTATCACACATGGTTATCTTCCTACCTCTCTGAAAGGTCCTTCACAGTCTCCTACTCAGATCAGATCTCTTCTCCTCATGCTTTGTCTGTCGGGGTTCCTCAAGGCTCTGTCCTTGGTCCCCTCCTCTTTTCCATCTACATGCATGGTCTTGGTGACTTAATCAACTCATTTGGGAATACCACCTGTTTGCAGACGATACACAGCTGTACCTCTCGGCCCCAGACCTTAACTCCCTCCTCAAACGTGTTCCTGACTGCTTATCTGCTATATCCTCCTTCATGTCCTCTCGTTTCCTAAAACTTAATATGAGTAAAACAGAACTAATAATTTTTCCACCGTGTCTGCCCACTTCTCTGCCTAAAGTAACAATAAATGTTAATAACACTCCCATAACTTCAGTTCCCAAAGCAGGGTGCTTGGGGGTAATATTCGACTCCTCTCTCTTTAATTCCTCATGTTAACTCCATAACCAGCTTCTGCCATTTTCCAACTCAAAGACATATCTCACATCCGTCCTTTTCTCACTCAAGACACAACGAAAATGTTAATACATGCCCTTATAATTTCTCGTCTGGACTACTGCAACATACTACTTTGTGGACTACCTTCTAACAGACTGGCCCCGCTCCAGTCGGTACTGAACACAGCTGCTCGTCTCATTCATCTTTCTTCTCGATCTTCCTCTGCTGCCCCCGCTGTCAAGCTCTTCACTGGCTGCCAATTAACCAGAGGATCCAGTTCAAACTCCTAACCCTAACCTACAAAGCTCTCCACAATCTCTCTCCCCGGTACATATCCTCACTAATTTCCAGATACAAATCCAATCACAATCTCAGATCTGCACATGATCTTCTGTTGTCCTCTAGAATAACCTCCTCACATTCACATTTACAAGATTTTTCACGCGCTTCACCCCTCCTCTGGAATGCCCTCCCACAACACATCCATCTCTCGGCAACCTTTGTTACCGTTAAACGCTCTCTAAAAACGAATATGTTCCGACAAGCATATGCGCTACCTTAGGCCACTTCCCTTTGTTCTAAGACCAGATTGCACTCCTACTAGGTATCCTAAAACACACTGCCTCTATATACTTGTTGTACACTACCCCTCCTCTTGTTTCTCCCCCCCCCTCCCCATTTCCTTTAGATTGTAAGCTCGCAAGGGCAGGGCTCTCTCCCCCTTTTGTGTCTTGGTAACGATTATACATTCATAATGTTACTTTTATCACTGTCATTACCAAGTCTATATTTTGTATTCTGTATGCTGTATCATTTTTTTTTATTTAGTCACTAATTATGTATCTTGTATATTAGTGTACACCATTGCCTGTATTATGTACCCCATGTTTTTCTTACTTTTTACAGCGCCACGGAATATGTTCACGCTTTATAAATAATAATAAGGCTAGGTAGCTGCACTCACATCACTTTGCAAGTGGAAACGGGCCCTTAGGAGATAATTTCTCATCTTCAATGCACTACTGTTCACTTTTCTCCAATGTTGCTTACAGCAGGCAGTAAAAATCTGACAGAACAAACTGATTTTGGACTAGTCCATCTCAGGGGGGATTTTCAGTATCTCCTTTATTCTTTACAAAAGCAATCCGGGAAAGAATGTTCACAAAGATGTTGGCAAGCCTGCTTACTCGTTTGCACACTATTTTGGCATTTGGACTGAGCAACTGCGTCTTAGTAATTGCTTTTGGAAAATAAAGAAAAGTAAGGATTCCGCATGAGGATATGGAGTGGTCCAAAAATTTCTGATCTGTCAGACTTTTACAGCTTACTGCGACTGACCGGTACATGGGAGAAAAGTAATTTATAGTGCATTTCAATCTGAGAGAAATGTATTTCTTGTTACAGTTTTTTTCATGATGTTGGTCCTTTAAGTATTAGTAAATTGTGGCTGCAGAGGTATTTAAGTTTGCAAGTTAAGTTTGCAATGTATATAGTTTTTATTATTTGCATCAATAAAGCAATATTTTTTAAATGTAACCCCCTAATTGGTAGAGAGAATTTTCACTCCTATCCCTTCCTTTTCACAATACCCCAGCCTCCACTCTTCAGATGTGTGTGCCAAAGAGGAGTTAGAGATGTCCAAACATTATAAAATATTTGGATTAGCTGTAATATAACTTATTGGAGCAAGTGCTAATTCCTGGAATGCAGCCTAACCACCGCTTGTTGTATTTAGCTGATCTGGCATTGTGCATTTAGCTGATCTGGCATAAGTGGTCTCTTACACTATGGCCCTGAGCCATTAAAGGCTGCTAAAATTGAAGTGAGCGGGATATGGAGGCTGCCATATTAGTTTTCTTTTACCAGTACCTTTTACCTGGCAGTCCTGCATTGTTTAACCTCCTGAGCGATAATCCCGAGCTGAGCTCGGGGTATATCGCGCTGGAGGATTTCTCAGGCCCTGGTGGGCCGATTTGCATAATTTTTTTTTGTTACACGCAGCTAGCACTTTGCTAGCTGCGTGTAACTTCCGCTCGCCGCCGATCCGCCGCTACCCGCCGTGCCGCGCAGCCCCCCCTCCCCGACCCCTTGCGCAGCCTGGCCAATCAGTGCCAGGCAGCGCTGAGGGGTGGATCGGAACTCCCTCTGACGTCACGACGTCCATGACGTCGGTGACGTCATCCCGCCCCGTCGCCATGGCGACCGGGGAAGCCCAGCAGGAAATCCCGTTCTGAACGGGATTTAATCCCATTCTGAACGGGATTTCCTGCTTACTCTGATCGCCAAAGGCGATCGGAGTGGGTGGGGGGATGCCGCTGCGCTGCGGCTATCATGTAGCGAGCCCTGGGCTCGCTACATGATTTAAAAAATAAAAAATTTAAAAAAATAGTGCTGCGCCACCTCCTGGGCGATGTAATTGTATCGCCCAGAGGGTTAAAAGTAAATGAATATTTCAGCCTCCATATTCTTCTAATTTCAAGTGTACTTTAAGTCAGCTGGATAACTTACTGGTTAAGGCGCTTGCTTTTGATGTAGGAATTGAGCCTTTGGCCAAGGTTCGATACCCAGCTCAAACCAGTATGTAAATAGTAAGGAGTGTCTGGGCAAGGCTCCCTAATGATTCTGGTCGCTGGTGGAGCGCACCCTAAGTGGCTGCCGCTCTGAAGTGCTTTGAGTCCGCCATGAGAAAAGGGCAATTTATTTACTTATTTTTATTTATTATATTTATAAAGCACCAACATATTACGCAGCACTGTAATATAAATGTTATGTGTCTTGTCTTTAACGGGGTTTATGCAAGCAGCCTAACGCGAATAGCGCAATTCACATTATGTACACAGCCAGGACTAGAGTCTGAAAAAGGCCTACTGGCCAGACGCTTAGCCCCTTTTATTAGTTTGGCAATAAATGGTCCTGATTCAAAACTTCTTACTTTAACTGATAGCTAACATGGTTCAATACCAGCATTGTGAAGTTGGAGTCTGAGTCAGAGCAAATTTTTGGGTACCTGGAGTCGGAGGTTTCATAAACTGAGGAGTCGAAGCTTGATGATTTCTTTGTACCACCTCGACAGCCCACAGAAGTATTACACTAAAGAGTCAGTCGAGGAGTCTGAGCAATTTTGGGTACCTGGAGTCGGTGGTTTCTTAAACTGAGAGCCGGATGATTTTTGTACCAACTCCACAGCCCTGTTCAATACTCTGTCATACAAATAAGCACATTGTATGTATAGGTTGACTTGTGCTATTTGTTGTATACATGGGTTTTCAATAGGAAAAAATGAATTGGCATTCAGACTTGCATGTTGATGATTTTTTTCACGCTGCATGTTTAAATGCAAACCATGCTGCCTTGTTACATGTTCTTTGCAAGCAAAAACACAAACATGCACACAGACTAGTAGAGAGAGCACATGGATCAATGCAAACGCACATTGTAGTGTGAAAGAGCCCTACATGCTAGATGTTTAACTCTGACTGTAGAAATCGCTGACACTTTCAAATGGTTGTTTCCAGAGGAGGGAGTTGTCTAATATTTTACGAACGCTAAAAAGCATAGATGGAAAATGCCTTTTTATCTGTTTTTCGAATGTATTGTTCTTATCTTGCAAATGCCTATGACTAACTCAAATGGGATGAGCCTACACTTGCAGCAATCTGAAGCCAGTATGATCTGTGCCAGAACGTGCTTCATGGATGACCTTTGTTTTTCCTGGAAGTACAGTATAATCTTGTTACAGTAAAAGCTGCTATAGTAAACTAAATGTCCTGGTCAAGCATCATAAGTATTAAGGCCTGGTATAGGAAACCTGGATAATAGAACTTGGGTTATAGTGAACCTGTTTTTGGCCCCTGTATCCGCTGCAAAGAAGACAGGCACATGGCATGCTTCATTTGTCAATCGGAGACCCATAAGCCGTGGTCGGTCTGTATCAGAATCTTTTTTTTTATTTTGCCAAGTACAAAGGGGGGTTTGTACCCGGAATTGGTTGCACATAAAGGTTCTGAATGGAGGGGGGGGGGGGGGGGGATAATGTTTGAAAGCCAAGAGCCGAGGCTGCCATACTATGTTGCCACCAGTCTGTCATCCCTAAGGGGGAGGGGACAGATGGCTCAACAGTGATGATCCAGTTCTGAGGATCCCTATTTCTGACATCTGGCAATGCTGGCCAAGGTGTTCCAGTTCAAAAGGTTCAGTAGTGTTCATTTCTGTGGTGGGTCCAGACTCCTGGGCAGCATTCGGCAGGGCCCTTCAAAATAATCTGGCTGTTACAGAAATGTCCAGTTGTGGCGGCCCTTACTGCTGGCTGGTATCATGAAGGTGCTGACCCAAAGTTGTCCTTGCTGTGGTGGAGCAGCCGATGGATGGAGACGGCGTCCAGCAAGGCCAAAGGTGTCCCGATCTGTGCTATGCCTTCCAACCTCAGTGGAGCCTTGCCCTCCTGGGTAGCAGCGGTGGACTCCACTTGACCTGTACCTACACAGACAATGGAGCAAGGCAGCAGCAAGGACGAAAAAACTCCAAGTCCCGAATTCCTCACGACCCGCACCAGCAACCAGGCTACACTGGACCACACTGCACATTCACAGGGGGAAAAAACAAGGTAAATTGGTTGGGAAAAGGGAAGAAAAACAAGAAAGGGCCAGAATCCTGTGGCCATGACTGCCAGTTAAGACACCATCTTCCTGAACAGCAGTTACATTTAGTTTGGCAGCCACTTGTAGTCTGCTTACTATCTGCAAGCTGCTCTGGGCCCATGTGGATTACCTCAGAAGCATCGACTGGTGCATGGGCTACAGACAGCAAGCTGTATCTGCTGGTGAGACCCATGCTTCCTGTGTAAGCTGCTGCCTGATTACAGAGGGCATTGCCTATCTGTGACTTGCTTGTGCATGGCTGCAACGCTACTATATCATTCATGCTGCAGACATGTGGGCAGAGGAGCACACTATCAGTACTTACCTGCACTAACTGGGGAGACCTATGCTTCATTTGCAAGCTATTGCATGCTTAGTGCATGCAAATCCCTGCATATTGAGCGCTGTGAATTTTGATCTAACTTACACTTTGTGCTCACTTGCTGAATCATTGAAAAGCAAAAAATGACTTACAATTTTGACTGAATTAACCTGCCTGGCGGTAAGCCTGTGCTGAGCACGGGCTATGCCGCCGGGAGGCACCGCTCAGGCCCCGCTGGGCCGATCTGCATATTTTTTATTTTTGCTACACGCAGCTAGCACTTTGCTAGCTGCGTGTAGCATCCGATCGCCGCCGCTATTCCTTGTGCCGCGGCCGCCCCCCCCCCAGACCCCGAGCGCTGCCTGGCCAATCAGTGCCAGGCAGCGCTGTGGGGTGGATGGGAGTCCCCTTTGACGTCACGACGTCGATGACGTCATCCCGGCCTTCGCCATGGCGACGGGGGAAGCCCTCCAGGAGATCCCCAGGGGCCGGGGGGATGCCACTGAGCAGCGGCTATCATGTAGCGAGACTTTGCCTCGCTACATGGTAAAAAAAAAATTAAATTAAAAAACACTACTTTGCTGCCCCCTGGCGGATTTTTTTAAACCGCCAGGAGGGTTAAGATGCAGAACGTGGATATACTTTAAGCTGGAGTTAGACAATTTCTGATATAGTAAACTGCTTGGCCCAGTCCCTTGGAGTTTACTATAATGTGGTTCTACTGTATTATAATTTAGGCACGTACTACTGTGTACTAGAATGTATACACTGATCAGCTAAACATTTTAACCATCAATTTATGCAGAAATTATGAGACCTGATTCGTGGAAACTTTTTCCAAATTTAAATAAAACCAAACTTTAAAAGCACTGGCTTAACATTGTGTTGGACCTCCCTTGTGCAGCTTTGACTTATCAAGGAGCCACAAATCTTCTGAAGGAGTCGTGTTATATCTGGCATCAGGGCTAGCAGAAGATCATTTCAGTCCTGTAAGTTGTAAGGTGAGGCCTTGATAGATGAGATTTATGTTTCCCATAGATGCATGATAGGACTGAGCTACAGAATTTTTAACATAGGATTTATCATGGGTAATCT
Source organism: Hyperolius riggenbachi (assembly GCF_040937935.1). Lineage (NCBI taxonomy): Eukaryota > Metazoa > Chordata > Amphibia > Anura > Hyperoliidae > Hyperolius > Hyperolius riggenbachi. The sequence continues at coordinate 72,321,508 of NC_090655.1, forward strand.
GGTCTGCAGCTACACGGTGATGTAACAGTGATACATTGTTCTGAAACCTTTCACATGCCTCTACTGAGTTTTCCATTAAATTCTGCTGCATTGGCTCCTCAGTGTGTATAGAGTAGTTTGCCTTTACTCTGTGTGTGCATCAACAAGACTTGGGACATACGTTTGTAAGAGGCGCCTGTTAAAGGGGTTCTGTGGGGGCTGCTGCAGATAAACAGACACTTACCTTGGGCTTTTATCAGCCCCCTGTAGCTGTCGTGTTCCACGCCGTCCTCCAATCTGCCGTTCCCCGCCACCGCCACACAGACGAATAATGCGCGCTCCCGTTCGCATCATCGGGAGCTTACTGCGCAGACGCAGTGCAAAGTTTTCTTGTACTGCGCCTGCGCAGTAAGCTTCCGATGACGCGGGAGCGAGCAGGCCTGCGGCTCCAGCCACGCAGCCGCAGTTGGATGCTTGACGCGCTACACCGGGGCCGGCGGCAGAGAACGACAGATCGGAGGAGGACGGCGTGGGACATTACTGCTATAGGTAAGTGTCTGTTTTTCAGGGCTGTGGAGTCGGTCCAAAAATCCACCGACTCCGACTCCTCAGTTTAGGATTCCACCGACTCCGACTCCTCGACTCTGACTCCTCTAATTTGCATATTACAATTTTGTTGATTAAAAGTATGTAACATGAAATTCGTCTCTTAACTGCCAACGCTTAGGAATTTTACAAGACAACTGAAGTGAGAAGGATATGTAGACTACTATATTTATTCCCTTTAGACTAAAACTAGTCCTTGGTAAGAGTACTTGTAAAAGGTACAAACCGGAACAAAGAACATCTATCAGGCCCTAGGCAATGTAAGTGTGGGTACATGTAAGAATGATGTGCAGGTACTCTGCAGGGGAATGAGGAGATTCTTCCTCTATTACACATTCTTCATGCACAATCTGAACAAGGTTTATGGGTGACAGACAACACCTCTGTTCAATGTGCACAGCATTCTCAGTGGATTCCCTGCAGCTCTGTGGGGAGTGCATATGTAGAGTATAGTACTACTGTGTAACAAAGTAAACCTGAGACAGATGAAATTAAAGTTTTATACATACCTCGGGCTTCCTCCAGCCGCCTTCAGGATAATCAGTCCCTCGTTGTCCTCCTCCACCACCTGGATCTTCTGCTATAAGTCCAGGTACTTGAGCCAGTCGGGCGTAGTGCCCATGCACATACTCCGCCGCCAGGAGCATACTACACCTGTGCAGCACTATTGCGCAGGTGCAGAGTGTTCCTGGCTGTGGGAGCGGCATGCGGCCGGACAGCGCTCACTGGCTGAATTACCAGGACTCATAGCAGAAGATCCGGGTGGTGGAGGACAGCGAGGGACTGATTAGCCTGAAGGGGGCTGGAAGAAGCCCCAGGTATGTATAAAACTTTACTTTTCATCCGTCTCAGGTACCCTTTAATTTGTAGTCACCAAACCAAATTTTAACAACATATCAAATTATTTGATGTCATCAGCAAAGGGAGTGCATACATTTGCATAAATCAGCATCAGTGCAGAATTATTTCCATCTCATTGACCATCTCTATTAGTGACACAGCTACACATCAGGCTTTATTCTTACAGCATAGATGTTATTTAGTATATATAAGAGATTCCTGTGTACACATCATATATACAGTCACAATCATATATGTAGATCTGACCTTAAAAATACGGGGACTGCTTTATTGAAGCAGCACAAGTAACTAATTTTGATTGGTTTCATTTTTGTGGACTAAGCACAGCTATTACTGTATATATACTGTATATATACATTATTTTTAATGACTATTATCTGAGAAATAGAACATTTTATCATATTTTCTATTTTAATTACAGTTACAAATTCATTAGGAGTCGGAGTCGGTGCATTTTTTCCCGACTCCGACTCCAGGCACCCAAAATTGCCCGACTCCACGACTCCGACTCCACAGCCCTGCTGTTTTTATCTGTAGCAGCCCCCACAGAACCCCTTTAATGTGAATGTTTGATAATGCCAGCTGGAGGAATATCTGGAATGTGCTGGTACCAATACTCTACTGGCGGCTTTTGCATGCCTAAATTCTTAACCCCTTACAGTGAGTAAAAGGACCACTGCCTAGTTCTATGCAGGAATAGCTCTGTACTTACACAAGTTTATCTCATCATGTCAGTTCAGACATCATTTAAAGAGGACCTGTAGTGAAAATAGCATAATGTATTAAATTTTTTTTTTTTTTTTTTTTTTTTTTACAATAGTCCTATAGAAATTTAGTCAGTGTTTGCCAATTGTAAAATCTTTCCTCTCCCCAATCTGAAATGTATCACTGGTGGTGACTTCTTTAGTCCAGCCAGTTTATCTTGGTGGAGTGTTTGTTACTGAGAGTTTTATGCACAACGGTAGATGCTGCTTGCTTAACAGTTGGAAAAAAAACATTATTTCCCACAATGCAACGAGGTTCACAAACAACAAACTGTGAGGATTATGATCATGACATCAGTTTTCAGATTTTAGCTCTGCATTTAATACCATAATTCCATCACTGCTGCACAGCAAGCTCCTCCCAGCTACACATACCTGAATCCATCTGCAAGTGGATAACCGATTTCTTAACCCACAGGAGACAGCATGTTAGACTTGGGAAACACACATCAAGCTCTCTGACAGTCAGTACTGGTGCACCCCAGGGTTGTGTGCTTTCCCCACTGCTCTACTCACTGTACACCAATGACTGCATCTCCACAGATCCATCTGTTAAGGTTCTGAAGTTTGCAGATGAAACAACAGTAGTTGGTCTCCTACAAAACGGGGACGAGTCTGCATACAGTATACAGGCATGTAGTGGGACAGCTTTCCTCCTGGTGCTGCAGCAACAACTTGGAACTAAATGCTCTCAAAACCATGGAGCTAATAGACTTCAGGAGATTTCCCCGCCCAGCACCTCCTATTAACCATAAATGGATCCACAATAACCCAGGTAGTCATTCAAGTTTCTTGGGTCCATGATTTCAAACAACCTAAAATGGGACAACAATACTGCCACTATTGTCAAGAAAGCACAACAGAGGATGTACCATCTACGGCAGCTGAAATAGTTTGGCCTACCTCAAAATCTAATGGTGCAGTTGTATACTGCAATCCTCGAATGCACCATGACATCTATGACTGTATGGTTCAGCTCCTGCTCAGCATTAGAAAAGGGGAGGCTGCAGCGCATCATCCGAACAGCGGAAAGGATAATTAGCTGTAGCTTACCTTCCCTGCAGGATCTTTACGCTAGCAGGTGCAGAAAGAGAGCAACCAAGATTGCCTCTGAACCCTCTCACCCAGCTCACTCCATCTTCCAGCGCATGCCTTTCAGGAGTAAGATTCCGGTCAATCGCTACCAAAACCTCCAGACACAGGAACAGCTTTTTTCCTCAAGCGGTGGCCATACTTAAAGTGTAACCGTCGGGCATAAAATCAAAAATCAATTCTTTATTGTTAACTGGTAAACAAGTAATATGGATGCTAACCGGGAAATCCAAAAGTTAAAATCTCTATTACTTTTCTTGTTTAAAAATGATCATTCCCCAGTTTGCCTGACTCTTATTTGGTACATTGCCGCACAAAGGAAGTTGCAGGGCATGCTGGGTTGTCTTTTTTTTGCTTCTATACATTATTTAAGTCTGAGGGGAAATAAAGAAAAAAAAAAAAAAAAAAGACAACCCAGCATGCCCTGCAACTTCCTTTGCGCAACAACGTACCAAATAAGAGTCAGGTAAACTGGGGAATGATCATTTACCAGATAAAAATAAAGAATTGATTTTTGATTTTATGCCCGACAGTTACACTTTAAAGAGAACCTGTACTGAGTAAAATTATTTAAAATAAACACATGAGGTAACTTCAAATGAACATTACATAGTTACCTTGCCATCAGTTCCTCTCAGAAGCGCACCATTTTCTTCTAAGGCCACATACACACATCAGACCATAGTCTTTTGAAAATGAAAGATCACAGACCAATGTTACCCCCTTCATGTAGTATGAGAGCCATACCTTCACAGTCTGATCTATGGAGCTGAACTCCCCATCAGAAAAAAATCTTTGCAAGATGCTGCACACATAGATGCTGTACGGACACAAAAGATCAGTATCTGCAAAAGATCTGTTCCTGCCAAAGATCCGTTCCTGCAAATTGCATTCATAGTCTGAGATCTGCAGATCATCATACACACCTTGTTTAACTGACATTCATCTGCAGATCAGACAATCATCTGCAGATCTGAAAATCCATCCTGGTGGATCTGATCTGCAGATGAATGTCTGTTAAACAAGGTGTGTATGATGATCTGAAGATATCATAGACTATGAATGCATTTTGCAGGAACGGATCTTTTGCAGATACCGATCTGTTGCATGTGTGCAGCATCTTTGTGTGCAGCATCTTGCAACGACTTCTGTCTGATGGGAAGTTCAGCTCCATAGAATAGACTGTGTAGGTATAGCTCTCATACTACATGGAATGGGGTAAAATTGGTCTGTGATCTTTCATTTTCCAAAGACTATGGTCTGATGTGTGTATGAGCCTTAACAGTGATCCTTTCCAGTTCTAACAACATTTTGTCAGAACTGAAATATATCAGTTGCTGTCAGTTACAGCTGAGAGGAGAACTGATGTGTCCATGTTTCCCTATGGCTCAAGTGGGCGATGGTACAGTTTTTTTTTTCATCAACCAAAAGTGTTTGAGAAAAGAATATTACAATATAAAATACAAATGTACATGAAAGGAGAAAATATTGGACATTGTATGAAGGCAACCAGAGGGTATTTTACAGACTAAGTCATCAACACATTGAACAGGTATGTACTAGGTGGACTTGTACAACAGGGATATGAATTCTTGCGCCAAAACAAGGTTATAAGTAATAGAAACAAAAGCAGGTAAAAGACAATAGATTGGGTGGGTTTAGTGATTTAACCATTTATCCCATACTTGATTAAATTTATTTGGGCATTTTCTATGGGCATAAATCAGTTTCTTATAAGGCAAATGTTTACGCACTCTAGTTTTCCAAGCTTCAAGGGTAGGAAGGATAGGAGATAGCCACCTGAAGGTAATACATTGCTTGGCAGCGAATAGGGATTCCATGATCAGAATTTGTCAAATTTAGGGATGTCTTCATGTAGAAGATTAAGGATGCATGTCCTGATATCTAGGTCCACTGGAGATCCCATCAAGTCATGTAAGAAGTCAGTGACTTGTTTCCAAAAATCAGCAATGAGTGGGCATTGCTAAATCAGGTGGAGAAAAGAAGGGTTGTGGGCTGAACATTTGGGGCATGTGGCGGATGCCGAGGGGGAGAATTTAATCAGTTGGGACGGGATCAGGTAGCTTTGATGTAGGGTATAGATTTGTGTGAGTCGCTCGCTAACGCATGGAGAGACCATTTTGGGGTGGAGAGGCAATCCTCCCATTCCTCCTCATCCAGTTGGACTCCCAATTGGGTCCATTTGGACAGGGAGTTCTGAGTTGTAGGGGTAGACTGGTGTTCCAGAAGCATCGAGTATACTATCCCTATATGGTGCTTCATTGGGCCCTCTGTAAGGGTCTCCATAATAATGGAAACATTAGTGTGGGGCAGGCCCAGGGGGAACTGAGCTTTGAGGGCATGTTGAAGTTGTAAATACATAAATTTGAATATTGGTGGAAGGTCAAACTGTTTTTGGAGAGTATGGAATGGTATCAGGTTAGCATTATGGATAACTTGGCCAAGATATATAATACCATTAGTTGACCAGAGATTGATATTGTCAATGTGGATCAGTTCAGGTAACTGGGGATTGTGCCAGAGGGGGGTGTAGAATTCTTTATTTGAGGAGGGGATTATTTTATTTGCCGCCCGCCATACCCTAGAAGCTTGAAGAAGGATAGAGTTGTTGGGAGAGTTACCAGTTAGGTTACCTAAGAGGTCAGGGGATTGAAGAGAGTTGGACACAAACCAGTGTGCCAGTTGTTCCAATTGAGAGGCAATGTAGTAAAGGTAGGGATCTGGAAGGGCTAAGCCCCCAGAGGAAGTAGGACAATGCAGTATATTGAACTTGAGCCTCGCCCTGGACCTACCCCAAACCAGTGAGAGGAACATGGATCTAAGTTTTTTGAAAAAGGATTGGAGGATATAAATTGGGGAGTTATGTATAATGTAGAGTATTTTGGGGAAGAGAACCATCTTGTTCAGATTAACACGTCCCGACACTGAGAGAGGGAGTTTGGTCCAGGCCGAGGCTTTGGCCTGAGTAAGGGATAGGAGAGGGGCAACATTATTTTGATAGTACATTTGAGGATCCAGGGTTACAATCACCCCAAGGTAAGTAAAGGGGGTAACAATTCGTAAAGGACATGGTAGGGGGGATGTGGAAACCACCGGATCATCTAGTCCTAAGATAACAGATTTGCTCCAGTTCACGGAAAGCCCGGAGTAGCATCCCATCTCGCTTATTAGGTCAAATGCAACTTGGAGGGATTCATTAGGATCTGCAAGGAACAGAATGGTGTCATCTGCATATTGGCTTATTTTTTCTTCTATATTACCTATGCGTAGGCCTTTGATTCTTCTATCCGCCCTAATTTTACAAGCTAGTGGTTCTGCAGAAAGGGCATATAGTAGCGGGGATAGGGGGCAGCCCTGCCTAGTTCCTCTATTAATTAAAAAGGGGTTAGAAAAGGTTGAGTTTGAGCAAACTTGGGCCATTGGTTGATTATAAAGAACGCTGACCCATTTAATGAAGTTTTCCCCAAACCCAAATCGGGCCAGTGTGGCTAGAAGAAAAGGCCATTCAACAGCATCAAATGCTTTGGCGGCATCAAGAGATACCACCACTCTTTGACCTTTATTTGTATGGGAGGCTTGAAGATTGGCGAACAAGCGCCTAATATTCAAGGAGGTCTTTTTTCCTGGCATAAAACCTGTTTGATCATTATGGATGAGAGTAAGTATTACTTGGTTCAGCCGGTTAGCCAGGATTTTTGCTAATATTTTAACATCTTGTGGTAATAGGGAAATGGGTCTAAAAGAATCACAAAGTGTAGAATCCTTGCCGGGTTTAGGTAGGAGAATAATTAATGCAGTACGCATAGAAGTGGGGAGCAAGCCTTCTTTAAAGGCGTGGTCAAAGGTTTGGAGTAACGAGGGTGCTAAGATGTCCGCAAATCGTTTATATATTTCGCCTGGAAGGCCATCAAGGCCAGAGGCCTTGCCATTGGGGAGAGAATGAATTGCGATCTCTATGTCTTCTAGTGTAATGGGGCCCTCTAGCATTTCTCTGTGTTCTGGAGCAAGTTTAGGGAGGTTAATTTCAGACAGGAAAATTTCAGCATCAGATTGATTAAAGGGAGATTTAGAAGCATACAGGTCCTTAAAATCTTCAGCAAATCTATCATTTATAGCAGAGGAACCGGTGAGGAGAATGCCAGAGGAATCCCTGATGGCCGGAATAGAGCTCAAGGAGCTTCTATCCCGAGCCATCCTGGCAAGAATTGTACCAGTTTTCTCACCTTGTTCGTAGAAAGATTGTTTATAAAAGAAATTCTTAGCGTGGACTTTTTCAGTGAGTATATCAGCTAACTGGGTTTGTGCCCGTTTCCAAGCATCAAAGTTCACCCCAGAGGGATCTGCCAGGTAGTTTTGCTCCAAGATAGGTATCTGACGTTGGAGGGAGGAAATAGATGAGTTAGTTTCTTTTTTGAGATGTGATACCGCACTAATAAGACCCCTCAGGTGGGCTTTAAAACAGTCCCAGGTGAGAGAACGGTTCACAGTATCCCGGTGTATATGGAAGAAGGTTTGTAGTTTATCAACCAGCCATTCCTCGGAGGTGAACGAGAGCCAGAAGGGGTTAAACTTCCATAGGAAGTGTTTGGGGGTGTCATACCATTGGATGAATACATAGATTGGGGAATGATCAGAGGTAATGCTGGGTAGGGAACCTATGGAGCCCACTAGGGGGAGCACATTAGCTGATACTAAAAAGTAGTCTAGTCTTGACAGAACATTATAGGAGGTGGAAAAACATGTAAATTGGTTTGAGGAGGGATTAAAGTATCTCCAGGCATCGTATAGAGGAATTTCAGATAGGAGGTTGGGGAATGGAGTGTTCTTTGAAGGGGCTGGTGGGAATTTGTCTAAAGCAGGATCACATAATGAGTTAAAGTCTCCCATCCAGATGTTGGGGCAGGAGGGTACTGTCGAGACAAAGTGGATGCCTTCTCTGAGTAAAACAGAGGAGTATGGAGGAGGGATGTAAAAAGCCAATATATTTATAAGCTTATTATCCAGAAGGCCATGAGTAAATACATATCTTCCATACTGGTCTGTCTTAACCTTAATTGGGTGGAATGAAAGAGAGCGGTTAAACAGTAGAGAGACTCCACGGGAGTATTGTGAGAAAGATGAGTGGTAGGCTTTTCCCACCCAGCCTCTCTCCAAAGCCTTAACCTTGTTTCCTGTTATATGGGTTTCTAGGAGGGCCAATATATCAGGTTTTTGTTTTCGCATAAAGCTCATAACCAGGGAGCGCTTAATTTGGTCATTTAGACCACGAACATTCCAGCATACTATTTTAATACTTCTATCACTAGTTGCCATTCAAATACCAGAGGGAGATTTTGAAAGGTAGGATACAAAAGACCAAGCATATACAATACAATAGGCAGTAGGTACACATGAGGTTAATGAAAGTAACATAGTATAACACGGCTGTCAACATGGCAGCCATTCCCAAAAGAACACCCTGTTCCACAGCAACCAGCATGTGGAACTTTATACCCAACAATATAACAGAGAAGGAAGGAAGATAAACGAGCTGGAGCCAAAAGCCAGTCAGACTCGTTTATTTACACTGAGGTCTTGATTATAAGTACCAGAGTATATAAATTCTTATTTTGGTGGGGTAGTGGCGGAACACTGCGGGAGAGACCCGTCCAGGTAGGGTACAGCAGCTGTTTAGCTTCAACTAGGGTGACATGTGTAGGGAGGGGAAAGTACGAGGGATTTCCCTGCAGTAACTCTCGTTGAGGTGAAGTACAGAATATAGTCCGGTTATAAATGAGGGGGTACACAAGGATATGGACGCCATGTTGGAGACTTGCTTCTGAAGAAAATAAAAGGTAGGCAATAGGCATGTTCCTGGAGTTAGGTAACGGCAAAGGTCACCGGTCCAAAAAACTTATAGGCTCAGGATGCAGCTGGAGCCTAGTAAAGGTAGCAAATTGACACTAGTGCGAACTCTCTATATATAAGGTATTGAAGTTTTAGTCCATTTATAATAAAAGTCCAGAAGAGAGCTGGTGACTGTAGACCGCAGCCTTGCGCGGGCAGAGTAACATCAAACACGGCAGTCTACCGCAGCAGATAGAGCAACACGAGCCGATAGCCCATATGTCACGAGAAATGAACCTTCACCTTGGTGAGACCGTGAACACAGTGCAATGTAGGATAATGAGGATACTTTAGGATAACTCAGCAGACCTTAACATTGGCACGATGGTGTTGTTTCCCCCCCCTCCCCCCCCCCCCCCCCGAAGAAGAGATGAGTAGAATAGTCTCACAGAAACAGGGTCTGCTGGCTGCTAGGTAGGGAAGAGTGTATTTGGCGCCCAAACCGGCATGGAGGACTGTAGAAAGACATGTGGCAGTAGGGGTTGCAAAGCAGAGAGAGGTTTAACACATCACATGTGGGTCAAGGGCAATAAGGATCCGCAAGAGTGGGGATGGTGTTACAGTACCTTAGTGCGGCGGTGAAGCCGGGTCACGATACCTCGGGCGGTTTTCAAGCCAACAGATTATTTCTTCTGGTTCAGAGAAAAAGTGAACTTTACCGTTATCGGTGATCTGAAGCTTTGCAGGGTATAACATGGCGTAGGGGAGCTGAGCATCTCTCAGCTTCCTCTTTGCTGTGGCGAATTTTGCGCGCTGCTTCTGGACTTCTACCGAAAAATCAGGGTAGAAGGAGATCTTAGTATTTTCATAGGTAATCGACTCTTTGACTCTTGCAGCTCTCAGTACCGCGTCCCTGTCGCGGTAGTTCAGTAATTTAAAGATGAAAGTGCGCGGTGGAGCACCTGGAGGGGGAATCTTGGGGGATATTCTGTGGGCCCGTTCAATAATAAAGGCCTTTGAGAAAGTATCTTCTCCAAAGAGGGATGTTAGGAGTGCTTCAGTAAACTTCTCGGGGTCGTTTCCCTCTGCCTTTTCAGGGAGGCCCACGATGCGTAGGTTTGAGCGGCGCTGCCTGTTTTCTTGGTCCTCCTGTCGATCCATAACTGATTTCAGGCCTTTCTGGGAGCAGCCCATCTCCACCTGCAGCGGTCTGACGGGGTCTTCCAGGGCACTGATTCTACCTTCGGCATCGGAAACTTTGCTTTTCAGATTGCGGAGGTCCTGCCGCAGAAAAGAGACATCCGTTTTCACCTCGTCCAGGGTGGAGGTGATTTGGGAGAGGCTTGACTGACAGGCTGTGATTGCTTTTAGCACTTGGGTCAGTGTCGGGCGCTTCTGCTTAACTGAGGAAACCATCGTCATCGTCTGAGGCAGGTTGTAACGCCGAGTCGGCGCCATCTTGGTCCTCATGGCGAAATTTTTGTAGCTTCTGGAGAGCTTCCGATGGCCGGGAGGTAGCCATGCTGCGGTCCTGTAGGGTCAGGGGAGCTTACTGAGTGCAGAGCAACCAAGGAAGAAAGAATCCGCCGCTGTTAAATTGGGTTTCAGGATATTGGTGGACAGGAGCTCTATCGCAGCACGTCCTCACGCCATTAGGTTCAGGCCACGCCCCCCGATGGTACAGTTTAACACTGTGCTGACCAGGAAGCTGTTAGGGGTAATAGCCATTTTCAAAATAGAGGACGGAGAATTCCATTGATCACAGTGGACAAACAGGACGCAGGAGAGGAAAAATAGATTGAGGAGTAGACTACACAGGAGGTAAGTATGACTTGTGTATGTTTATTTTGTCTTTTAATTTTCAGTTCAGGTTTTCTTTAATGCTGAACCACGTTAGAGCTGCTAGGACTTGAACGTAATCAGCACAGAACTGAAAATGAACAATTCACACATTGCTTACTGCCACTGTACTCACATACTGTCCTTGACTTGTAATATACACACTGTCTGTCCTTGTATTGTTTTTTGTTTGTGTTTGTTAAGCAACTGCCAAGACAAATTCCTTGTAAGTGCAAACTTACTAGGCGAAAATAAATTGATTATGATATCGCACTGTGGGAGGGGTTTCACCACAATGGGCATGATTCACAAAGCCTTTTCACTTGTTTTCATCTGTTTTCACTTTATCTATGTTACATTTTAAAGCTTCCAAAGAGCATAAATATAATCTAATTAAGGTAAGAAAAGTAATATTGAAATGAGGTTAATCACAAACAAGTTACTTTGAGTGATTATAAATAAGTCATTTATGAGAAGTTTTGTGAATAGAGCCCATTATCAGGAAATGTAATTAGGGAAACTGGTATCAGCTACTGATTAGAATGAAGTTCAATCCTTTGATAAAGTTCCTCTTTAAAGTCCAGATTCACAGCATTTTAAATGAATTTACCAAAATATGTTTGTGCATAATACAAGTTTTGTAAATAGCATTGCAGACTTACCAAGAATGAGATCTTCTGTATTTTGCACAAACTATAGCTTTTTATTTTCTTGCATTTAATTATTTTTTGCAAAACTGTTTATTCATACAGCTGAATCGATACAGGACAAAACTTTGCTTTGATAATTATTGCACACACATTCAAATTTTAGGCTTCTCGCAAAGTCCCCAGTGTGTATTTAAAACCTGTGCGAGCTTCTCATCGCCCTGCTCTGCATCCACTTTTGCCTGCAATAAGATTTTTTTCTACCTCCTTTATTTAACCCTTTCATAAAAGCATTGAGAGTTTGGAAATGCTTACAGGACACCTGAACTTAGTGATATGGAGGCTGACATATTTTTTTCCTGCATGTTAATTCCTGCTGATCCTCTGTCTCTAAAGGCTCATACACACATCAGACCATAGTCTTTGGAAAATGAAAGATCACAGACCAATTCTACCACCTTCCATGTAGTATGAGAGCCATGCCTACACAGTCTATTCTATGGAGCTGAACTCCCCATCAGACAGAAATCTTTGCAAGATGCTGCACACAAAGATGCTGTAGACATTCAAAAGATCAGTATCTGCAAAAGATCTGTTCCTGCCAAAGATCCGTTCCTGAAAAATGCATTTATAGTCTATGATATCTGCAGATCATCATACACCCCTTGTTTAACAGACATTCATCTGCAGATCAGATTCACTAGGATGGATTTTCAGATCTGCAGATGATTGTCTGATCTGCAGATGAATGTCAGTTAAAGGTGTGTATGATGATCTGCAGATCTTTTGTGTCTGTACAGCATCTGTGTGTGCAGCATCTTGCAAAGATTTTTTTCTGATGGGGAGTTCAGCTCCATAGAATAGACTGTGTAGGTATGGCTCTCATACTACATGGAAGGGGGTAAACTTGGTCTGTGATCTTTCATTTTCAAAAGACTATGGTCTGATGTGTGTATGTGGCCTAATACTCTTAGCCATAGACCCTGAACAAGCATGCTGATCAGATGTTTCTGACTGAAGTCAGACTGGATTTGCTGCATGCTTGTTTCAGATGTGTAATTCAGACACTACTGCAGCCAAAGAGATCAGCAGGACAGCCAGGCAACTGGTCATTTTTAAAAGGGAATAAATAGGGCAGCCACCATATCCCTCTCAATTCAGTTGTACTTGGTAAGGGTCAGGTGACCTGGGGTCACTAGGATAGACTGGCTTGTGCCCTCCTTCCCAGTAGTCGTGATCACTAAAAATCCAAATAATTTCCACTTGCTTTCAAATTTCATTTAAATGTTATGCAGCTTGAACTTGGACCTGTTCAAAAAATTGTAGAAATTGTCAGGAAGTTATATTTATTCTAAATGCAAGGAGAATTATTTGCATCTGATTTGATCTGGGCAGCACGGTGGCATAGTGGTTAGCACTCTAGTCTTGTAGCGCTGGGTCCCCGGGGTCGAATCCCAGCCAGGTCAACATCTGCAAGGAGTTTGTATGTCCTCCCGGTGTTTGTGTGGGTTTACTCTGGGCATTTATGTTTCCTCCCACATCCCAAAAACATACAAAAAAGTTAATTGGCTTCCCCCTAAATTAGCCCTAGCCTACGATACATACACTACACGATACATACATAGACATGACTAAGGTAGGGATTCGTTTGTGAGCTTCTCTGATGGACAGTTAAGTGACAAGACAATATATACTTTGTACAGCGCTGCTTAAAATGTCGGCGCTACATAAGTAGTACATAAAAATAATAATGATTCTACTCCTTCCAGACTACCTCATGTTAGTAATGATGGGATAGTGCAGCGATCTGCACACTTGGCTCTCCAGCTGTTAAGAAACTACAAGTCCCACAATGCATTTGCCTTTATGAATCTGTGGCTGTCAGACTCCTGCAATGCATTGTGGGACTTGTAGTTCCTTAAGAGCTGGAAAGCCAAGTTTGCAGATCACTGCGATAGTGAGAGAAGAGTGGACAGCAACTGGGGTGCTCAGCATTGCAGTAGAATTTTGCTGGCATCGTAATGGGAGGTGGTACTGTAGAATCCATCCAGCTGAAGTACTTCCAGTATATTTATTGTAAAAATTACACTCATTCAATGTTCAACACGGTTATGCTGGGAATACACTACACAATTTTGTGTTAGATGGTTCGATAGTTTCTGACATGTCCGATCTTATTTTCGATCGTTTTTCTGATCGAATGGAAATAGATAGGAAAAGATAACATAATAGAATCGGAAATCGATCGGAAAATTAAATCAGAAATTGATTGGACAGAAAATCGACAGAAAAAAATGCATCGTGTGTACCCAGCATTATGCATTGATTAGCGTAAATGTTCTATTTCTATTCATTATAGATAGAATGGCTAAACTAGGGCAAAATAATGGTTATAAAATAATTGAATTTCATAATATAGAATTGATCAAGCAATCCTTGCAGTTTTATGCATGCTGTAATTAATACATTTCAGTAACTATTCTTGGGTGCATAAAATAACATTTGAAAGCATTCCCTGTTTATTTTTCTGCAGAGTAAGTAGTACAAGCTTACTTCTCTCTGGAAAATCGGCAAATGTAATCCATGTAGGCCAGGAGACACTCCCCTGCCTGTGTCTTCACTCTGCCCCTCCTCCTTTTCTGCTGAAGTTACTCAGCTGTTGCCAGGGCGATGTATCTATTCAGGTCAGGCAGGAGGGAGCATAATGAAAACACAGGCTGAAAAATCACTGGACATTGCAGCGATTTTCCCATGATCGCGTTTAGCGCTTCTATAGCACTGAAACGCGATCGCCGGGAAATCGGCTGAAAATGGTGCAGGATACGCGTTTGGCGATTTGTGTTAATCGCCGGCGATTAACGCAAATCGCCCAAGTAAGAACGGAGCCACACGGTATCGTAGCACTAGCACTTTCAAAAGCGCTACTAGCGCTTGAGCATTTTTCTGGCGATTTCGATTTTTTGTGTGAATGGGCCCTGAGTGTCTCCTGGCCGGAACTGATTACATTTGCCGATTAGCCAGAGATGAGCAAGCTTCTACTGCTCTCTGGAGGGAAAATAAACATTTTTACACACGGAATGGTTGGGAATGCTTTCAAATGTTCTTTTACGTATCTAAGAGGGGTTTTTAGTTTTTTGGAAGTATAATTCCACTTTAAAGTTTTTTTTAGTGTAACACTAATTGATTTATAGAGTAGATATACGGTAAATAAAGTTCACAAAAATGTTTGTAAAAGTTTTGAGTGTTTCAGAATGAAATGTGAAGGGTTGGATAAATAGATAATAATTCAGGCATATGTGGCATTTGGTCACCTGCTGTGATGGTCTGATGATTTCCAGTTACTAGCTGTGTGGTGCTGCTGTGTGAAATGGTCTCCTGGCTGGTCATCTCAGCTGTGTCCATGAATAATGAATTGGATAAGATTTTCCAGTCCGTTAGACTCCTTGCTTCTGACACCGGTTTCACGGTCTCTTCCAGCTTGTAGCTTTTAGGAGAAGCATGGCTGTAAATGCAATAATGAGCTAGTAGTACATTATTTTAATTAGGATTAGTATCGCAAAGACAGTGGTCTAAGATACCAGTCAATTTCAAAGATGTCAGGGAAAATTCTAACTCATCGCATTCATGTTTGGAAAGTTTTCTACAACTACTCAGGTCATTGGCCGTAAAAGAAAGTGTTAAATGGTACTATGTTATGAAGAAGACCTGGAGGCGTCCTTAAAGTGACACTGAAGCGGAAAAAAACCCCTCATGATATAATGAATTGATTGTGTAATACAGATAATTAATAGAACATTAGTAGCAAAGAAAATAGTGTCATATTTTTATTTTCATGTATATAGCTTTTTTATAAGATTGCATCATCCAATATAATAATATGCAAGTGTCCCTGCGGATGCCCGCACATGTTCAAAAAACAGACCTAGAGCCCATTTTTAAATGGGCTTGGGTCTGCTAGTTCTCTAATAATTGCAGTTTCCACACTACACTCTGCATTTTAAATGATTTCACAGAGCAGGCTATTGACTCTTTGAAGTTTTCTCTGCAGAAAAGCCATAAACAAATAAACTATGAGGCCTGGGGCACACCAGAGGAGTTTTTCTGAGTGTTTTGAGTTTTTAAATCTGCTGCTAATGTTATCCTATGTGTCTGTGCACACTGGAGCAATGAGGTTTTGTAAAAAAAACCCATAGCATTACATTGGGAAGAGCTTTTAGAGGTTTCAAAAGCTCTTCCCAATGTAATGCTATGGGTTTTTTTTTTTTTACAAAACCTCATTGCTCCAGTGTGCACAGACACATAGGATAACATTAGCAGCAGATTTAAAAACTCAAAACGCTCAGAAAAACTCCTCTGGTGTGCACCAGGCCTGAGAGACAATTGAGATAAGAGCTTAAAAAGACAGTGCTGACCACGACTTTGCAGAGCT
Source organism: Hyperolius riggenbachi (assembly GCF_040937935.1). NCBI lineage: Eukaryota > Metazoa > Chordata > Amphibia > Anura > Hyperoliidae > Hyperolius > Hyperolius riggenbachi. The sequence goes on from NC_090655.1 coordinate 72,337,572, forward strand.
CGCATAAACTCTTCGTAGGCGAACACAGGGAGGGATTACAGCTGCCCAGAATCCCCCATCAGAGAGGTGCAGTGTCTGGGGACAGGCACAAGTTGAGACACCATAATATCTGCAAGCATCCTGCAGCTCACAGCACTGCCGCCTTTCTTTCCCTGCTATAGTTGACTTTGGACGTAACAGCAGCGGGTGTACAGAGCATGGAGCAGCTCTGGGGAGTTTAACAGAGTCAGGTATGAGCACAACCCTGTGCCCTGCTGTGTGAATGCTTTACTTTCCTCCTTCATTAGCAATGTTGACTTTCCTCATTATTATCTATATCCAAACTGCTCCTGATCGATCCCGTTGTCATTCGGTCAGACAGGAAATTTCTTTGTGTACCCAGCATGATGTCCTATCCTACCATATTATTATACTGTATTGTGCATGGCTGAGGGAATCCCCCCTCCCCCCCTTGAAAATCCTGGGTTTTCTTCGGCTCTTATAGATAACTTGTTTCTTAAAGGGGTCCATACACTTGTCAATTTCAGCCATCGATTCATAGAATCGATCAATCAGAAATCGGTTCTTTCAAATTGTCCGATTTGTGGACGATTTTGATGGATTTGATCTATCTGACAGGATGGAAGATTTAGGTCGATCTGCTGGCAGCAGATCAATGGCCTATAGAGTTGCATTGGATGTAATGGTGCAGTAATGCATTTAGATAGATGTCCAATAGATTTCATTCTGAAATCTATTGGAAATCTGTTCCTAGTGTGTGGCGCACATCAAATACAGAGATGTGAAAAGCTATTTGCCCCTTTCCTGATTTCTTATTCTTTTGCATGTTTGTCACACTTAAATGTTTCAGCTCATCAAAAACCGTTAACTATTAGTCAAAGATAACATAATTGAACACAAAATGCTTTTCCCGCCGATATACGGCCGATTCGATCACAGTGATCAAATCGGCTGTGAAATCGCAGCGCACACCGCTGACAGAACGATTGATTTCGATTCGTTCCCGTCGAGCCGTTTGTGCGGAAGATTTTTCTTGATCGCTGGCGGGTCGGGAGTGCGTCGATAGCGGCGTTCGAATGCCCGGCGACCGACGCAATACAGCGGGTATACATTACCTGTTCCGGCCGGCACAAGTCCCCTGGTCTTCTTTCTGCGCTGGGTTCCGGACCGGCTGCAGCTACACAGAACTTCCTGTCCCGGCAGGAAGTTTAAACAGTAGAGCGCCCTCTACTGTTTAAACTTCCCCTGGACAGGAAGTGTAGTAGCTGCAGGAACGGTCTGGAGCCCGGAGCGGAGAAGAAGACAGCGGGGACCAGGGGACTTGCGCCGGCCGGAACAGGTAATGTATGCAGGGGGGCGGGGGCGGCGGCAGCTCCACAGATTGTGATCGGTTTCAGGCTGAAATCGATTCACAATCTGTTTGCAGTAAAGGTGGCCATACGATCCCTCTCTGATCAGATTCGATCAGAGAGGGATCTGTATCCAAATAGGATTGGTCGAATCTGAAGGCAAATCGACCAGTGTATGGCCACCTTAATACTAGGCATACATGGTACGTTTTTTACCGTGTAATCGAGCCGCTGTGGCTCGATTGACAATTTCTGACGTGTCTGATACCCCGCCGGATCGATTCCGCACTCCATACCGGCGGGCAGGACAAAAGAAGAAATGAGCGGAAGATAAGGAAGCGCCCGCGGGGGCACACTGGAATCGAGCCAGCGGCTCGATTACATGGTAGAAAATGTACCGTGTATGCCCAGCATAACAGAAAATTGTATGGTGTATTCCCAGCATTACAGAGCAGGCTAGTGAACTTTTGAACCCATTTACAATGCTAAAGAGTTTCTAAACTGCAAATATTAGAGAATGATGCAATGTTATAAAAAAAAAAGAAAACTATATAACTGAAAATAAAAATATTAGAATATTTTCTTTGCTACTAAAATCCTAGTAATTATCCGTATTACACAACCAATTCATTATATCATCTTTTTTTTTCTGCTTCAGTGTCTCTTTAAAGTGGACCCAAATTAAAAATACAAGATTTCAGAAATGAAATCTATTTTCTAAATTATAATAATAAATAGCAGCCTTTTTTTCAGCTGCATGATGACAAATATAAAATATTTTACATTTATTGGAGGAACCCCTCCCTTCCTTTCAAATTGCCGGGACAAAATCCGGCAAACTGGTGAAGTAGGTGGTGTCTGGCGAAGGAGGAATTGCTAATGGCTGCCACCTGTATAACCCTAGTTATGAAAAGAGAAGGGTGAAAAAGCATGCACTGAAATGCTCATAAGCTTGAAGGAGTGTTTATCTTTATAGGTGTCAGAGTGGTGCAACTAAATATTTTTAATTAAAAAAAATGTTTGGTTTGGGTCCACTTTAAGTATAATAATTGAAATCTATAAAAAGGAGTGTAAGGTATCGCTGTAATAGGATATATGTAACACTGCTTAGAAGACACTTAAAGACACTCAGAACTGAGTCTTCCTGCTGTTTTTTACTTACCTGAGGCTTCCTCCAGCCCTATAAGCATGGATGTGTCATTCGCCGTCCTACCGAGTGCCTCTGTTCAGCCACAGTCAACTCCAGGTACGCGGCTCAGTCGGACTCAGTCTAACTGAGTGACGTCAGCCGGGGCACAGAAGGTCCGCTGCTGACGTCACCGAGACGCTTACCGGGAAAGATTGCGGCTGAACTGGACATAGGAGGTCGGCGAGGGACACTGGAGGAAGCCACGGGGAAGTAAAAAAAAAAACAGCAGAAAGACTCAGTTCTGAGTCTCTTTAAAGCAGACCTAAACCCAGTACTTCCTTTCTGCACTAAAATATATGCAACAGCATAATAACCTTTTATAGAAAAACATTTCCTTGTTACAGCTTACAGAGCCCCTTAGAGAGGCCGAAGTGTAATTATTTCCTGGTTTCATGGAAGCACATACATGGTTAAACTCCTGTTTACATATAGCCTGTCTGAACGGCACATCATGGCGCAGTTCAGACAGAGATGACAGGTCAAATCATTACTTCCAGTCATAATTGAAAGTGTGTGCCAGGCTTCAGGCTGGGGTCACACTTGAGGTTTTCCCACATGCAGAATCACACAAAGATCTGGCATCCCATGTTAATTAATGGGACGATCCATGTCTAGTGCAGTTCCCACATGGGGGACAAAAACTTGCTGCATGCACTACTTTTCTGTACACTGCATACTGCACACATAACCCTTTCACAATCCTTATCTTCCGCATGCATTTTAATGCAGATGAATGTACAAGGTGTGCTGGAAAATGACGTGTGTTTTTCTCGCATGTAGTAAGTGTGAACCCTTCTTTAATTAATTTATTTTGTGAACTACTCTTGCCTCGTCAGGTAATTTCGGAGTAGAGTAACTTTTTGGAGGGGTGTGTGTGTGTGTGGGGGGGGTGACTTCTCACTTTCCTTCTGTTACGGTGCCCCCCCCCCCCCCCCCCCCCCATCACTGCTTGGTAGCTTCTGCCCTCACGTTTTTGTAAACTGAAGATATGACACTTTGAGGCTAATTTCACACCAGGACGTTGCGTTAGAGGGGGCGTTAAGGTCGCATAACGTCCCCCTAACTCAACGCCTGGTGGTGCTGGATCTGGACGTCAGAGTGAACCACGTTGTGCAGCTCACTCTGGCGTCAGTGATGCCGTGATGCGCACTCTTGTGCGCATGCGGCATCACGTGGTCCCGCCGGCCAATCGCCGCACAGAGCGGCTGCTCCAGGAAGTAAACACTGCACGTCATAACGTGCAGTGCATATTAATTAGCCATGTGCCTGGCCGCTCTCCGCTCCTCCCCAACATTACTGAGCATGTACAAGCAGTCTTAACGCGGCTCAGCCGCGTCTAAAGTACTGCATGCAGTACATTGTCTTGTGACGCAGCGTTACAATGTAACGCAACGTCCGCACTGTGAACAGCCCCATTGATTTTTCATTACTGTGCAGTGGGCTGCGTTACAGGCTGCTCTAACGTGCGCCTGTAACGTCCCACTCTGAAAGCAGCCTGATAGAATGTAAAGTAGTCAATGTACAGCTTGTGAATCAGTGTAATTTTGCAATCCTATCAAAATTACTCAGCACACAGCCATTCATGTCTAAACCACTGGCAATAAAAGTGAAATCACCCCTAAGTGAAGAATGTCTGAAGTCTGCCCAAAGTGTCAATACTTTGTGCGCCCACCATTATTTTCCAAACACATCTAGTTTGCAATATAAAGACATGTTCGCTTCTGCTTGATTTGTTTTCAGTGATGCCAAATCCATCTCTCCATCCAAAATGTACATTTCACTTTCTAGCACTATTCGGGTGATGTAATTGCCCAATAATCTTATATCCCACGCAGGACCCCACTGGCCGTGAGGAGAATGTTTCACTGCCTGTTTTCATTGCAACAAGTCCAGTTTCAGGAAAACATAAAATTAATACGGTTTTATAAATCCAGCTGATTATTCAAAGTGAAATCGGGGAAAGTGAAAAGCCCTTATGGAAGTAGGCCCATATATATGGTGTTGAGCCACGCCCCCAGTCATCTGTCTCCACATCCCCCTCTAGGGCTGCTCAAAGATGCTCCACGCTTTTCAGCTGCATTCCCCAGTCATATTTGTCCCACATTGTAAAACAAAATTTTGTCTTCTTAAAGTGGACCTGAACTCATGCACAGGACAGAAGGAAAACCTAGAGAAACGCACTTTGTGTGTATTTAGAGAGTTTAGCCTGTCTAATTCCCCCTCATCTTTGACTAAACACAAGTTGTAATTTGATGCCTCAGCTGTGTTAGCTGACTGCCAGGGCAGAGAGGTAATTAGTAAACACAGAATGTTAACAAGGTCTGCTTTCATGAAAGCAGGAAAAGACACATCGCAGGATTGTATCAGCTGTTAACCACTAAATGCTTTTCTTTAAACGTTATTATGCTGTTGCATATCTTTTAGAGCAAAGAGGAAGTTCTGAATTCAGTTCTGCTTTAAAACCACGCATAAATTCTGTTTTAAACACTGAAGCGAAAAAAGAGTTATGCTATAATGAATTGCTTGTGTAGTACAGATAATGAATACAACATTAGTAGCAAAGAAAAGTCTCATTTTTATTTTCAGTTATATAGCCTTTTTATTTTTTTATTTATTTATTTTTTTAGAACATTGCATCACTCTCTCATATTTGCAGTTTACAAACTACACGCTGCATTTTAAACTATGAAACAGAGCAGAGCTGTTTTCCGCCGATCCACCGTCGCAGCCCCTTCCATCTGTGATCAGGATGTGAAAATCTTTTGATTCTCAATCCCGATCACTGTTCCGGTGTCTTCGGAGAGCTTGTTAACGTCGCATAAGCTCCCAGACCCGACACTTACGGGTTCGTCTGTGTTCTATTAAAAGAAACACGGTCTCAATAGCACCATCTTGTGGTCAAAAAGTAAAATACACCTATTTATGCCACTATACTGTTTTCCATAGTACGTTTATTATTTTTTTATTTTATTTTATTACTTTTAACCCCTTCCATCCCTGCCCCACAGTTACAGAAATAAAACACTTGTTAAAAAAAAATTAAAAAAAATACATCATTTAATTTTTTTTTACATAAGTAGTTACCTTAGGGACTTTTGTAATACGGATGTCATGAGTATATTTTTTTCAAAAAAAGTTCTTGTAATAAGTGAAAAATCCCTAAATGGAAAAATGCTCCTTCATTTCTAGATAAAATGTTATCACCATACGTTGTACTAGGGACACAATTTAAACGTTGTAATAAACCGGACAAATGGGCAAATAAGATGTGTGGGTTTTATGTACCAAAGCACATTTTATTTTAAAACTATAATGGCTGAAAACTGAGAAATAATCATTTTATTTCTTTTTTTCCTTATTATTCCCTTTACAATGCATATAAAATAAAATAATTCAGAGCAAAAACTACCACCCAAAGAAAGTATAATTTGTGGCGAAAAAAAACAATATATAGATCATTTCAGTGTGATAAGTAACAATAAAGTTATCACTGAATGAATGGGAGGAGCGCTGAAATGTGAAAGTTGTTTTGGTTTTTAAAGAGACTCTGTAACATTAAAAAGATCCCCTGGGGGGGTACTCACCTCGGGTGGGGGAAGCCTCCGGATCCTAATGAGGCTTCCCACGCCGTCCTCTGTCCCACGGGGGTCTCGCCGCAGCCCTCCGAACAGCCGGCGACTGTGCCGACTGTCAGTTCAATAATTACCTTTGCTGGCTCCAGCAGAGGCGCTGTGGCGGCTTTCCGTTCCGAACTACACGGAAATACCCGATCTCATTCGGGTCCGCTCTACTGCGCAGGCGCAGGAAACTTGCGCCTGCGCAGTAGAGCAGATCCGACGGCTATCGGGTATTTCCGTGTAGTTCGGAGCCGACAGCCGTCAGAGCGCCTGCGCAGGAGCCAGGAAGGTAAATATTGACGTCACCGCTGCACGGACTCCACGGAGGGCTGCAGCGAGACCCCTGACGGATGGAGGACGGCGTGGGAAGCCTCATTAGGATCCGGAGGCTTCCCCCACCCGAGGTGAGTACCCCCCAGGGGATCTTTTCATGTTACAGATCCTCTTTAAGGGGAAAAACCTGTGATCCTGGTTAAAATACTGACTATTGTGCTATTTGAACTACTACTCATTTTGTATCACAGACAGTCCTGATTGAGCTCACTCTGGTCAGCAGAGATACCACTGTTCATTACATTAGTATGTTGGACGACAATCGAGCATGTGTAGGCGTGCAAACGACTTGATGAGGAACTGATAACAGGCGTTTTGCCTGATCCAACAGTTGGATGTACTCGCATGACTATTGGGCTGATATCGTTCAGTTGTTGCAGGTGTACAAGTAGCAGTATGTAAATGAGTTGGTCGTTAGCTGTCTGGACATACAGGTTGTGCGGTACGTCAGGTCGTGTGCATGTTGTGCACTAGTTGGACATGTGTATGTAGCTTTAGCTCTTCCTGTACTGGAAACTATATGACACTCACTCATGTATTTGCTATTAGTGTTCTATTTCTTAGCTGTACTACACATGCAATTCATCATCTCGTAAGTTTGTTTTCACTTCAATTAATGAATGTTCCTTTTAAGAAGGCAGCATTCGTTTTACATAGCATTTTTAGTAAGGGGGCTTTCATCCTTTTAAGCCCCTTACACACTCCTAGGAGATCTGGTTCACCCTGAGCTTGCTGGGTAATATGTAACTTTGACCCGCATTGTGAGGAACCTTTAGGGGCTGCGGGATACCATCACTTGGCCATGATGCTTCAATGAAGCCCAGAATCCTGGATTTGCATATCTCCCAAGTAGATTCCTCAAGTGGCATAATGAGTCTATGTGTGACTCAACTCGCCAGCAATGAATGAGAAGTGAGATTTCCTGTGGGGATTTCACCTGCCATCTCCTCACTGTGATGTATTGTACGTTCTTTGTGTTCCTGAGGCAAATTGATTAACAAAAAAAGATTGTATAAAGCCAGAGTCTAAAATAAATAAAAAATAACCTTCTAACTCTTTCCCCTGACCTTCTCACATTTAAATTAGAAAGTTAAAAAAAATTGGTTGGAAAAAAGATCTGTTGAGCTTAATCTGAAGGTGGCGATACACGATTTAATTTTTTTTTTCTTCATTTTTTTTTTTTTTTTTAGATTTTAATCTATTAGATTATTTTTATCAGGGAGGCACAGACTAACCAGCAAGCTCATGGTGACCCAGAACTCATTGGAGTGTGTAAGGGACTACAATGGTCCTAAAAGCCCCCTGACTAAGATGTTAAGAAAAACAAAAGTTTGCTTTCCTAAAACAGAAAGAATTTGCGATAATTCAGGTTGGAGTGAGCTTGAGATGTCTCCCAGGGCATCACTGCTGAATATATGCAAATTAACCATTGTACCCTTAGAAGCTAAACACACCTCCAGAACCGCTGGAATGCCATTCCAGCGGTTCTGGAGGTGTGTTTAGCTTCTAAGGGTACAATGGGTAATTTGCATATATTCAGCAGTGTTGCTCTGGAAGACATCTCAAGCTCACTCCAACCTGAATTATCGCAAATTCTTTCTGTTTTAGGAAAGCAAACTTTTGTATTTTTATCAAACCTACCATACACCATTAAATTTTAAAAGCAATCAACTTGATTTTTTCCAACACATCTGATCAGATTTTTATTGGAAATCCGGAATAATCAATTTTTTTAATTGATTTAAAAAAAAGATACTTTTCAATACCTTATTTGATCGTTTTGGTCGAATAAACGGGAAAATCAAACTATTTGATTGTGCCATGTATGGGAACCTTTACACAGATTATTTATTTTAAAGGGTGTAGAAAAGCTAAAGAAATCCCATTGTGGGCAATGCACACTGCATCACAGACCCTCCAAATAACCCCTTCCTGACGCACCATGGTGATTGCCTGACTTCCCTGCAGCAAGGCCAGAGCTGTGGAGTCGGTACAAAAATCATCGCATATCCACATAAACTGAGCAGTTGGAGTCAGATGATTTCTGTACTGACTCCACAGCCCTGCATTCCAGTATGTTAGCCCTCCACAATACTACAAAGAACACTGCCTGGCAGGTGGCGGAAGAGACCTCTGAATGCGGTCTTTATACATGCTACATATGATGTTATCCTCATGCATTATCCTAGAAACATGCTGGGACCCTGGTTGTGGAAAAGGGGGAACTTGAGTTTGAGGAGCTACAGCATGGAAGTTAATTGTAAGGCTGCCCAAATGCATAATTACCATGCAGTTCATTTTCCCCATCATGCTAGGTTTGCTTTAAAGGGACCGCCGCAATTTCGATCGCGAAAAAAATCGAAAACTAAAAGGCGTAGGGCGGCGGTTTATGTGTCGTTGGAAAGAGGAGAAAGAGAGCTTCAAAATGGTATGCATCTTTCCATAGTTACTGCACTGCTCAGAGTCCCTTTAAACCACATCATGGGCAGCACGGTGGTGTACTAGATGGCACTGTTGCCTTGCAGCACTAGTGTCAAATTCTGGTTCAGATTTAGGTCAGAACACTGTTTGCATGGAGTTTGTGTATTTACTGTTTTGTGTGGGTTTCTACCGGACAATTGGGCTTCCTCCCACATCCCAAACAAAAAGTTACAAATAAGTTAATTGAGTTACCGTAATTGATCCCCCCACCACCAAATACAGTAGGTCTTGGTCTTTATTGGAGACATATGACTATGGATGGGAATAGTTTGTGAGCTCTGAGGGACAGATAAGGACATGACATGACTATGTACTTTATAAAGTGCTGCGGAAAATATCAGCACTCTTTAGATACACAATAGGCATAACCATAACATCACAAGGAGAGTGGTTGATGGAGAGAATGTGTTTTCCTGATTTAAAATGGAGGGTTAATGTTAAAAAAAAAATAGATTTGATGTAATAGAAAACCCACTTGACATTACTCACAAACCAATATAAAGAACAACCAATGGGATCCAGTAAGCATTGCCTTGGCAGACCGGAGACCAGTATCAGTGATCGAGTGCCTCTTGTGGGTGCTCTGCTCATATTCAGAACTTTTCATGTTGCTACATTTTATGGAATAATCTTGATTATGTTGGTAGTACAGTGTACGTGTTTTCATCCTTCTAATCCTAGAAGAATAACAAACACGAGGTCTGGGAAAATAAAGTCTATCAGAGGGGGCAGCGGTGCATTATTAAGCTCTTGCTCTGTCTCTGTAGATGAATTGTGGCAGTGACTTGGATCTCATCACACCAATATATGTATAAGTCAGTGTGATATTAGAAGGCGTGCAAGCAGCGGCAGTCTGTGGGTTTGTATGCTGAGATCTGGAACATCTGTTGCGGCGCTGGAAAGGATGCTGTTCCCAGTTCTGTTATTGTTTCGGCTTATTTGTTCACATTTTCATGTGGCATATTATGTTTATTTATAATAAACACATCCATCTGCTTCATCACTTTTTTATATGATGTGGCAGTCATGATAGCGTTGCTTTGCCCAGATGCGCTGGATATAGTTGTATATGAGTTTTAACACTTAATTATTTTTTTTTGCGTGTGGCACAGAAAAGTAAATTTTACCCCATTTTATTTTTGTCCTGTAATTTCTAGACGCTGATCTGAAAAGGAACCCGAGGTGTGAGACCTATGGAAGCTTCCATATTTCTTTCCTTTTAAACCATACCAGTTGCCTGGCAATCCTGCTGATCTTTCTGACCAGCAGGGTCTGAAACAAGCATGCAGACAATCTTGTCAAATTTGTCAGACATCTGATCTGCATGCTAATTTAGAGTTTATGGCTTAAAGTATTAGAGGCAGGGGATCAGCAGGACAGCCAAGCAATGTGCATTATTTAAATGGTAATAAACATGTCAGCCTCCATATCCATCTGACTTTGGGTTCCCTTTAAAGGACAACTGAAGTGAGAGAGATATGGAGGCTGCCATATTTATTTCCTTTTAAGCAATACTAGTTGCCTGGCTGTCCTGCTGATCCTCTGCCTATAATGCCAGAGACCCTGAACAATAACGCAGCAGATAAGATGATTGTGACATTCTTTTCAGATCGGACTGGATTAGCTGCATGCTTGTTTCTGGTGTGATTCAGACACCACTGCAGCCCAATAGACCAGCAGGGCTGCCAGGCAACTGGTATTGTTTAAATTAAATAAATATGGCAGCCACCATATCCCTCTCACTTCAGTTGTCCTTTAAAGAGGAACGTTATCCCAATATAGAACTTTATCCCAGTGAGTAGCTGATGGCCCCTTTCCTACGAGAAACCTTTACCTTTACTCAAATAACCATCAGGTACATCTGTATGGCTGATATTTCAGTGAAACCCCTCCCACAGCGTGATGTCAGGGCCATGGCCCTAACAGTTCCCCGTCCATGAACCTCGTTGCATTGTGGGAAATAACATCGGTTTCCAACTGCCTAGCAAGCAGTATGTCCTTCTGAAACGAACATTCCTGCAGAGGTCATCTGGCAGGACTAAATGTTGCCACCTGTGATAAATTCCAGAATGTAAATCGGGGGGGGGGGGGGGGAGGAAAGATTTTACAATAAGTACAGAGTAAATAATTTATAAATTAATATTGTAAAAAAACAAGCAGGTTTATTTATGTGAACCTAAACTCTTGCATAACGTCTATTTTATTTCGGCGCTGGTGAATTGGGCGTAGTGTGAGCTGAATACTCACCGTGCTGCCTCTAAACTCCTCTGCAGTGTTAAATACAATTCCCCCTCTGAGTTGTAGCAACTCAGAGGTAGAAATAATTTGTGGTTCAACGATCGCTGGATCCCCAAATCATCCGTGCACAGGCCACAGACTGGCCACAAGGCCACAGGCATTGCTGCTATAGCTGCGCCAATCTCGGGCGCAACACAGCCGACACTGTGCGCCGAGAACACGTGCCCTTGTGCGCAGCAGACAAGGAAAACACATGTAGTTGCTGAGAAATTTACTCTATAGCCTCTTTCCCATGGGCAACTGACAGGCTGTGAAATCGCCACCTGTCAGCTGCTTTCCTGAACCGGCCGGGCGCTTGTTATCGCTCTTACCAACATTAGACAGGCGGCCCCCACTGGAGTCACATCTGAGCGCAGCCGACATATCGAGGTCCTCTGCTGCCCTGTAACACCACCGCCTCTTGGTGAGCATGCAGTTCAGCCCCCAGTCTGAAAGAGGCTTACTGTATGTGTATTTAGAGAGATCAGCTAGTGTAATCAGCTTATATCTGCAAGTAATCAGCAAGTGCAAAGGGCCGTTTCCACTAGCGCGAATTCGCATGCATTTTCTGCATGCAGATTTGCATAACCTATACAAGTAAATGGGCCTGTTTCCACTTGTCAGGAAAACTTAGCGTTTTGCTGTGCAGGAAAAATCTGCACAGCAGAGCAATCAGAATTCGCACACCGCACACACTGCTTGTGATTGGCATGTAATGTATTTAATAGGAATTCGCATTGCATTTTCGCTATGCGAATTTTCCATGCAAATTTGGCCGCATGGTCCGCCTACCGCTACGCGCCGAGGAGAGATGCCGTAGTGCATATTCCATATGTTAATGAGCCGGGGGGGGGGGGGGGGGTCGAGTCCAGTCCAGAGCGGCACAGAGCTTCTCCAATCGCTGGAAAGCAATGGAATGACGTAGGCGGAGGTGTACGCTCTTTACAGCTCCGCCTACCGCTGCCGTCATACCATCGCTATCCAGTGATTGGAGAAGCTGTGTGTGCCGCTCCGGACTGGACTCGTCCCCCACCCGCCCCATCCCTCGCCGCCCGGCTCATTAGCAATCATGAATATGCACTGCTTCTGTCAGTGGATCCGCCCCCCGCTGCCCGGCTCATAAGAGTCCCGTACGCCGCACATTAGTACTACCGCACGCACATTGTTAAGCCGAGGGGTCATCATAGAGGGCTTCAGACTTTATAAATGTCTATTGCCTGAAATGCAATGCGAATGCACAGCAAAATTTTCTGACGCAGAGCCCGCCATAGCTAGGCTTCTGACCCCGCCCCCCGCTAAAGCTTATTATGAAAAAAAATCGTGAATAAATCGAAATCTCAATTTCTGAGAGAAAAATCTCGATTTTTACCCAAAATCGTGCAGCCCTACTGTTTACAGCGGTTTGCAACTACCAAAAAAGCATGCAGCAGCTACATCACCTGCCAACAGTAAAAAGGTCACCATGTAATGTCAGAATGTAAATCAGGGATTTAAAATATTTTACAATGGGCAAACACTGACTAAATCATTTATACATAATTATTGTAAAAATGAAGCACTTTTTTATTACATTATTTTCACTGGAGTTCCTCTTTAAATCGTTTTAGCTACAATTGCTCTTTAAGCTTTGTGTCGGAGAAACTAACTAGATCCAGCAGCAACTGATGCAGCTTGGAAAGAAACGGTTATGTGATAAAACTTGTTATGATAACCATTAGTCACAGTTTTACTGATGGAAATTAACTTTTCCCCATGCAGAGCGGAAATAACTGACTGAGTGATGGAGCTGCGGAATGAGACAGATCCACTTTTCCTCCATGTGTTGTTTTTGGCAGGCAGACCAGCGATCAGAGAAGCCTCTTCCTCTTTCCTTTAGGCAGTGTCTGGGTTTAAATGTGCTGCAGCTGCAAAGGTGTTTCCCTCTACATCATTCTTGTATATGTATTTTATCAGGATGGCCAGCCTACTATTTTTCTATGTACAGTTACCTTCATCGGTTCCATCAGCGGTTTGAATCAGCTGTTAGTAGGTCAGAAATGATCAGGAAGGGGGTTAACGATAGCATTTAGTGATAGAAAACATTATGCTTTGTTTGAAAGAGAGTTACAGATCCCTCTAGCTATCGAATGGTGGTTTGGGGGCCCCGGCCAGTGAGAGAGCCCAGGGCCCCCGTTTGTCGTGTGAACCAGGGTTTGATTTTAAGTTTTTTTTTTCGCAGCTTCCAGGATGCAGTTGACAGGTGAGTGGTTAGGGAGGGGACCGTGTGCGAGACCTGCCTACACGGGGCGCCCCTGTAAAAGATGTAATCTATGATAACGTCCAACTGAAGCCTCCCACCTGAATGCTACCTAATTTAGGTGTGTTTTTTTTTGTTTTTTTTACTTATGCAATTACTGCTAGATTTGGTACGGCAGGCAAAGGATGTATAACAGTACACCTGATTGGCTGACTGGCGCCTGCTCACCAAATAAAGGTAGGAAATTGCTTTAGCTGGGAGTGAGCAATTGTGTGTGTTGCAGTTAGCATTCAGTTCAGAGGCAGTGGGGGTGAATTCCCTGGGGGTGAGAGGCCCAGTGCCCACCCACACTTCCCTCTAGGTATTGCATTGTGGTTTAGGGGCCCCAGCCAGTGAGAGAGCCCGGGACCCCCGGCTGTCGTGTAAACCAGTGTTTGGAAATTACAGATTGTCCAGCAAGGTCATGGAGAACCAGAACTCCTAGGAGTGTGTAAGGGGCTACAAAGGACCAAAAAGCCCCCTTACTAAGATGAGTTGAAAACAGAAGTTTGCCTGTTTAAAACAGAAGGTATTTGCAATTATTCAGGTTGCAGTGAGCTCTGAGGTGTCCTGCATGGCATAATGTTGCAGACATGAATATTTTATTTTTCTTATTCAAGGAAAAAATTCTGTAATTTTGAGTTCCTGCTGGAAGTGGAGGACCCCAGTGGGTTGTGGGGGTTTGCTTTCTTTGCATAGCTCATCCTGAGCAGACACTGGAGCAGCCACAGTTACCTGGCAATGCATAGTGAAGGATGATTATTATTATTGCCCTTGTCTCTTCTGCTGTTTAGTAAATTAGAATGAGTATTTAGGGTTAGAACCTCCAGAAACAATCTAGAAACCACTAAAGGCTAAGCTAAACCCACTAAGCGATTTTTCTGAACGATTTTTCACGGTGAACTATTTTTTTTTTTTTTGTGATATCGCGAAACATCGTTTAACAGAAATTAGGTAAACAATGTTTCACGACGAACACCTGCGGCAATCGTTTGTTTTTGAATGACTGCCATGTTGGATTAAATCGGGGAGGATCTTTCCGTTCCTCATTGAATTTCACGGGTTTTGGCGCTATGGTGGACAGGTCTGTGGAGTCTGGAATAAAAATCATCTGACTCTGACTCCTTTGGCTAATTTTTACAAAGGCTATGAATTTGGTTCAAAAATCACCAGACTCCGACGCCTCAGTTTATTGAAACCACCGCCTCCGACTCCAGGTACCCAAATATTGCTATCTACTCAGACTCCACAGTCCTGATGGTGTACATGATGGTTCATCTCTGATGCAGCCAACCACGCTTGAAGATTCGGCCAAATGTATCGGGGAACAATCGCTCGTCATCAGAGATCCATCTGGCCGTGGGTACTGAGCATAATGCCTTTTCATCATATGTTTGTGGTGTTAGGTGAATAAGACTGGGCTATTCATGGCTTTGTCATCCCCTGGTATCAGTGCTTGTCTGTAAATGTATCCTTTTTCCTCTGACCCTTACATTGCCACATGCAGGGTGGGGTTTGCAACTTAGAGGCCTGTAGGCACAGGTAATCTGACGGCCTCAACTCCACCCCTGAACACAGACCACACCCCCAAGTAAAATATTCTGAACTCTAATACCTGCCTTATGTCACTAACGGTCCTTAGAAACTAACACTCTAATCACTTACTCATATCATCCTTAGTGACAAGGATTAGGGTGTAAGTACCTGAAGTCTGTGATATGAGGCAGGTATTATACTGCAAGTTCCTGAGGTCAGTGATATGAGGGAAGGGGGGGCCACCTCTGCTACATAAGGCGCCTGCAGGCATGTGCCTACAGTGCTTTATGGAAAATCTGGCATGTTAAAATGCTTTGTTTGGCATGTATGCTTGTAGAAGAGGTAATATAATCTTACTAGGTATTCCATATGAATGTTTTTCATTCTCTTGGTTTCAGAGTGTGTAAGGTTCCTCTCTTAGTGCGAGTGTAGAAATTTCCATGTTTCCCTGTGATTGTACATTCTGCTGTTTAGCGTGCTGGATCACTCTGTGGGTTGACCCGAGTTGAAAGAAGCATGACTAATACATGAGTCAGTAGTCTTTGTTGCTTTCACAAACCACTTAGGCCTCTGAATGGCCTATGAGTGGTCCTGCCGGCCTTCTGGTGGAGAACTGAGCACTCGCTCAATGTGTCGCTCTTTTTTGTCACAGCCAAAGGTGAACAGAATAATTAACAGCTATAATGGCATATTTTTTAATAATATCTATAACGGAAGAATAGTCCATTTTCTCATGCGGCTGCGTGTTAAGAGGGATTTTTATACTTTGATGTGTGCTTTCTCGATTTAAACTGTGTTCCAATCAAAAGCTCTAAAAGGATCTGCAAGAGTGATAACTTTTAAATGAATGCCTCTTACTGTCAGAACGGTCAAAAGAGCTTTGCACTAAAAGTATAAAAAGGTAGCCCCCGGTTAACTAATGAGGTGGGCACTGTAGTTTCGTTCTTGAAACACTGTGCCATCTCTGTCCCCTGTACCTCCTCTATGCCCCCCTGTGTATCCAGTGTCCCCTTATGAAGGCAAAAAGGGACAGAGGCAGCACAGAGTACTGCAGTGAAATGTCATTTTACCAGTTTAAAAAAAAGTTTTCTTTGAATTTTTTTAAGTCCCATTTTTTCAAAAACTACCAGGGCTGTGGAGTTGGTACAAAAATCATCCGACTCCAACTCAGACTCCTCAGTTTATGAAACCACCGACTTCAACTGCAGGTGTCCAAAATGGCTCCAACTCCTCGACCCTGACTCCTTAGTCTAATACTTACCAGGGCTGTGGATGTGGTACAAAAATAATCCCACTCTGGCCCATATGCAATTGTTTTCTTCTCCTGAGTTATCTCCTTGGAGATAATTTTTTTACTCTGTTTATAATCACTTTTAAGCATTTTATAATTGAAATAGTACTCAAAGTTTGGTTAAAAAGTACAAAAATTATTTCGAGTATTTTCTTGTTTGCTGGTGGTTTAACCCCCTTGCTGTTCCAATTGTTGCAGCAAGGGGGCCGTGCAGCACTTTTTTTATTTATTTATTTTTTTTAAATCATGTAGCTAGCCTAGCGCTAGCTACATGATAGCCGCTGACCAGCGGCATCCCCCTATCTTCTTCGATCGCCGCCGGCGATCTGCGCAAGCATAAAATCCCGTTGAGAACGGGATTTCCTGCAGGGCTTCCCCGTCGCCATGGCGACGGGGCGGGATGACGTCATGGACGTCAGAGGGAATCCCGATCCACCCCTCAGCGCTGCCTAGCACTGATTGGCCAGGCTGCGCAGGTGTCTGGGGGGGGGGGCTCGGCGCGGCGAATCGGCGGGTAGCGGCGGCGATCGCGTACCACACGCAGCTAGCAAAATGCTAGCTGCGTGTAGGAAAAAAAAATTATGAAAATCGGCCCAGCAGGGCCAGAGCAATCCTCATGCGCGAGTTACCCCGAGCTCAGCTCGGGATAACCGGCAAGGAGGTTAAAATGCATTTTATACCAAAGTGTGAAAATATCACCTAGGTGAAAACTGAGGAGAAAAAGTGAATTGCATATGGACCTCTGACTCCTGACTCCTCAGTTTATGAAACCTTCGACTCCAGGTACCCAAAATCGCTCCGATTCCTCGACTCCAACTCTACAGTCCTGAAAACTACAAGGTCATTTTGAACAAAAATGTTTTTGATTTGTTCCACAGAATCAAATTTCACATTTTTGGCCCGTTCATATCAGGTACAGGCAAGTTGGGGACTACCTTTACCAATTTTTTGATTTAATGTTGATGGATAGGGCCATTTTTTTTCTTAAAGGGTACCTGAAGTGACAGTGTTGTTATATAACATCTTGACAGACTCTTTTTTAAATGAGTACTGCAGAAAGGGTGGAAAAAGCTGCAAAATACATCCTTTATGGGCACTGGGTCAGGTCTGAATCAGGTTTGCATTAAAGCCAATGTCCATAAATTATTTCTAACTAATCCCTTTCTACAGCTTTACCTCATGTATTGTACTGCCATCTCAATACTGTACACAAATGCCCCTCTTCCAGCCCCCACCTCCCACGATCAAATCTTGGGGACACGTCTTTTTGCCACCAGCGTGCTGAAAGGGTATTTTAGGCAAACATTAACCATTATCTCCTATAAGAAAACTTAGAAGATTAAAGTGAGTTGTTAGCTGGAGCAGGCCCTATATATGACTCAAATGTTAGGTTTGTAACGAATAGAGATGGCTTGAAAAGTTAGTTTGTGTGAGAGGTGGGATAGTGGTACCAACAGAATTTGTCCAGCCTAATTAAAAGGTTAGTAGCAACCCCCACACCCCAATAAAAGACCCCTCTGCTGTCTCACCCGGCTAATTTTGGTGAGCACCTGACAGTCATTTGCCTACTTCCTTATGCTCCTCCTATACTGTAAGCAGCATGCCCTGCATTACCGCACATTTTGCCAGGCATTACCCCGTCGTGCCCCACCCCGCTACTTTTTCATGCCACCCGGCTGGAAACGTTTCCGGGCATACACTGAGGCATGTTGTAAGCACATTTACACAATAATACACATTAAAGCAGTACTAGTTAGAAGCCAGGAAATGTAACAAATAAAAAAAGTGCTTTAGAGCACTTGCGAACCTCTAAAGAAATTGGCTTCTAAAGTTATAAAGATAAATCTATAAAGGCGAGAACTTGGTGCTTTTATCTACTATCTTGCAGAATATGAATAAAAACCAAATCCTTTTTTTTTAATATCCCTTTTTTAAAAGTAATTATCCAATTAAAACCAGCGTTACCTGTCTATCATTGTATCTATGGATTAATGGAATTAAAAGATCTTGGATATCCATTATCCACTGTGAGGTGCATTTCTGCCACAGCACAGCTTGTGGCCTGGGACTTATTATTTGATGAATCTTTTCTATTTTGAATAATGTCATTTAAAAGAAATCTTGATAAATGATAGAATGTTCATCATTTGGATGGAGCCAATTAACTATGAATTTAGAAATTTACAAAGGGAGTAAAATCAGTTAATGTCTGTATTTTTTCTTTAAAGACTACAATATATAAAACGTGAATACGAATGGGTTTGCGTACTTCTATTTCATTGTGTCAGAATGTCTTAGAAATGGTCTTGTGCTCATCAATTGTTAAGGTGCGTACACACAACCAACTTTACGCCTGATTGTCATTTGAACGACTTGAAGTGCAAACAACAAGTCGTTCAAACGTCTTGTACACACTGACCAACAAAGCTGCTGATATCTTAATGTACATGTCGTTTAACCAACCTGATAATGGACAATGGACTAGATTAAACGACTGATCAAACAACTGTATGCTTGAACGTCTATTAGTTGGGCAAAAGACTAGAAGTCGTTTGTACAAACGTACGGACCTGACAGTCGTGTGAATGACAGTCAGTCCAACAGATCCACCAAGCGGACCGGGCAGACTGGCTGTTATCAGTCGCTCAACTGCACGTACGCACGTTTAACTTGTCGTTCAAACGTCAAGTCAGGCGGAAAATCAGGATGTGTGTACGTACCTTTAGGGGTACTGAAGGGGTAGGATTACTGTTAGGATTGGCGAGTAGATTAATATTCAGGAACCTGGTTCAAAAGACCCCAAAACATAAAATCTTAAATACTGCAGGAAATTACACACCAGCCGGTAGCCATATGTCAAGTATTTGGATATGTGTATATGCTGCATGTCCTTATGCGATCTGTCTTAAAGGACAACTGAAGTGAGAGGGATATTGAGGCTGCCATATGTATTTCCTTTTAAGCAATGCCAGTTACCGGGCTCTCCTGCTGATCCTCTGACATTACTACTTTTAGCCACAGACCCTGAACAAGCATGCAGCAGATCAGGTGTTTCTGACATTGTCAGATCTGACAAGATTAGCTTTAGGCTTGTTTCTGGTGGGATTCAGACACTACTGCAGCCAAATAAATCAGCAGGACAGCCAGGCAACTGGTATTGTTTAAAGGGAAATAAATATGGCAGCCGCCATACTCCTCTCGCTTCGGTTGTCCTTTAAGGTGGCCCCACACAACACAATAAAAATGATTCGGCAATTAGAATTTACTGCAAATATCCATTTTTTTTTAAATTTATTTTATAATACTCTATTGTATTTGGCGGAAATCTATATATCATTTTTTCAGGAACAGTAGATGTAGAACTGCACCGGCCCCTAAATGGTGAGTTGGATGTGCCACGGCTAGCCCAGCACCACCTGGGCGAAAATCTTCAGAAAGGATGAAGCCGGCACCATCGAGTTGCTCTTAGGTAATTTATTAAAAGACTGCCATCAAGTCAAGATGAATACAGTGTGTGACGTTTCGGAGCGTAAAGACATGCCCCTTTATCAAGCCATGACAGTCTCAATCTATCATAGGAATAATAAGTTTAAATAGTACATCATATTAAGACCTACCAATCACAGGCTATCTAATTCACTAGCCAATCCCCATCCACTATGTATGAAGTGGACCTGATGGGGAACTTGTTACATGAAATCTTAACCAATGGATTTGAAATTCACTCACCTGTCCGTGTAAGCCATCACCCCTAGAGCGCACCGTCGCCGTCCCTAACCGCCACCGCAGGTAGATGGATACACCCACCGGTCAGCCGGACCTGATGGGGAACCTGCGGGGAGGCGGCGCCGTAACGTCATAGACATTTACTAGGGAGACGCATGGGACACAGACGGAAATCCGCGTGCGTCCTAGAGGGCAGGACGGAACGTCACTACCCAGCGCCGGCCGATCACGTGGAGTGAACCACCAATCAGCCGGCCCTGCGTCTCCCTATATGGCAAAGGCGGACAAACGATCAGTTTTATTTGCAGGTTCGGGGGACAGCGATGGGGTCCAATGTGGCCCCGTCCTACGCAAACATATACATGAATGAATATGAGGAATCCTTTGTTTATAACAACAATTGTTTTAAAAAATATGCCATTTGTTGGCTAAGATACATTGATGATGTGTTTTGCGTGTGGGCGGGGCCACGTTGGACCCTAGACTAATTTGTGGGTGAACTACATGGTCAGTGTGAATCTATCAAACTCACATCTCATTGTGATGTTCAGCAAGTTAGTTTTTTGGATACCATGGTGATTTTATCAAATGGTAGATTTGACACTGACCTGTACGTCAAGCCGACTGACAGGAATGCTATCCTGTCATATAAAAGCTTCCACCCCACTAACACAATTAGGTCTATACCTAAGGCACAGTTTAAGAGGGTTAGTCGTATAGTAGGTGATAGCAGCAGATGGGAGGCTAGATTTAAAGAGAATCTGTATTGTTAAAATCGCACAAAAGTAATCATACCAGTGCGTTAGGGGACATCTCCTATTACCCTCTGTCACAATTTCGCCGCTCCTCGCTGCATTAAAAGTGGTTAAAAACAGTTTTAAAAAGTTTGTTTATAAACAAACAAAATGGCCACCAAAACAGGAAGTAGATTGATGTACAGTATGTCCACACATAGAAAATACATCCATACACAAGCAGGCTGTATACACCCTTCCTTTTGAATCTCAAGAGATCATTTGTGTGTTTCTTTCGCCCTGCAGCTATCTTCCACTGAAGTGTCAGGCTGTTTCTTCCTGCAGAGTGCAGACAGCTCTGCCTGTATGTAATTCCTCAGTATGTGAAAGCCCAGCCAGCTCAGTGGAGGATTTATCCAGCTTGTAAAAGATAAGAGAGAAGAGAGAAGCTGCTCTAATCTAAATAATACACAGGCAGTGTGCAGAGAGGGGCCTGGATGGGGGAGATGCATCACAGAACCACAACACTGAAGAACTTGGCAGCCTTCCAGACAAGCCTGACAAGTCTGACAAGAGAGAGATAAGTTGATTTATTACAGAGATGGTGATAGTAGAACGTGCTGCAGTAAGCCAGAACACATTAGAATAGCTTTTGGAACTTGTAGGATGATAAAAAACAGGATGCAATTTTTGTTACGGAGTCTCTTTAATGAAATGACACAAAAATTCATTGATAGACATTACCCTGATGATGATCTGGTTGCGGAGGCATGCAGGACGGCAGTGGATACTATTCAGAGACCTAGGGCCAATTTGGGCAACCGGATTCCTTTTGTGACTAACTATAATGTCCTTAGTAAGGACGTGGCAAAAATTATCAAAAAACATTGGTCACCTCTTGCCCAAGCGCTCCCTCTGGTCCCTGAATTTCGTAATCCTCCATTATTCTCTTATACAAGGGCCCCTACATTGAGGGACAAACTCACACATGCTGAGATGAGAACTCTAGTAAGACCCCCTGAAGGGTCAAGGAGAGGTATATACCCATGCCTTAACTGCGTCCACTGCAATTCGGTCATCAGGAGTAGTGCATTTACACATCCTAGAACGGGCAAAATATTTAATATCAGAGGGGTCTACAATTGTGACTCTAAGTATGTAGTCTACATTCTAAAATGTCCCTGTGGGTTACTATATGTGGGGGAGACGACCCAAAAATTTAAAGTCAGATTATCAGCTCACAAGCATGCGATCCATGAGCGTCTCGTGGAGCAACCTGTCGCCAACCATTTTGTACGCTGCAAACATAACGTTAGTCAATTGCGCTGCCAAATTATTGACAGCATACCAATTTTAAAGAGGGGTGGCGACAGACATAGACAATTGTTGCTACGCGAGGCGTACTGGATCCGTATGCTTGATACTATTGAACCTCGTGGCTTGAACCGCGAATATGATCTCACACCTTTCTTATGATATCTGAATTTGTGTTTATATTTATTTTTATTCTATTTGTTTTATGCATTTGTTCCCCTTTAAGGTAGTTGCTGCTTGTGTTGCTCCCGCCTGTTATATATAAACTAGTGGTTTCTGCTTTACATTGATGTGACATTTGCTATTCTCCGCTGTGGCCATGTCTGTGCCTCCATCCCCTGGGCGCGCCATCTCCCACCCCTTGGGTTCTCGATCGCCAGGCATGGCGGCTGTTTGGCCGCGTTGCGGCCGCTTGATTGCGGCGGTTCAGCCGCTTTGGCGGCTGTTTGGCCGCGATGCGGCGTTTCAGCCGATTGATTGCGGCGGTTCAGCCGCGTTTGTTGCGGCTGTTTGGTCGCCTTTGCCATATAGGGAGACGCAGGGCTGGCTGATTGGTGGTTCACTCCACGTGATCGGCCGGCGCTGGGTAGTGACGTTCCGTCCTGCCCTCTAGGACGCACGCGGATTTCCGTCTGCGTCCCATGCGTCTCCCTAGTAAACGTCTATGACGTTACGGCGCCGCCTCCCCGCAGGTTCCCCATCAGGTCCGGCTGACCGGTGGGTGTATCCATCTACCTGCGGTGGCGGTTAGGGACGGCGACGGTGCGCTCTAGGGGTGATGGCTTACACGGACAGGTGAGTGAATTTCAAATCCATTGGTTAAGATTTCATGTAACAAGTTCCCCATCAGGTCCACTTCATACATAGTGGATGGGGATTGGCTAGTGAATTAGATAGCCTGTGATTGGTAGGTCTTAATATGATGTACTATTTAAACTTATTATTCCTATGATAGATTGAGACTGTCATGGCTTGATAAAGGGGCATGTCTTTACGCTCCGAAACGTCGCACACTGTATTCATCTTGACTTGATGGCAGTCTTTTAATAAATTACCTAAGAGCAACTCGATGGTGCCGGCTTCATCCTTTCTGTATCATTTTTTCAGAAGATTCAGGGCTTGTTTCCACTGTTGCGACGCGATTCGCCGGCATTCCGACGCTTGTAAAAATGCATGCGGACGCGTTTCTGCATGCGTTTTTACCCGCGATTTCGCGTGCGATTTCGCATGGCAGGGTGCCATGCGAAATTAACCATGACACTGCCAGGGCAAAATAACATTGGAAAAGGTGCGAAATCGCCCGCGAATCGCGGGTAAAAACGCATGTAAAAAACGCATGCGTTTTTACTATTAAATACATTAGCGGCGATTCGCGCGGATTCCCGACGCAGGCGAAATCGTTGCCTCTTTTGTGCGTTTTTTCTCCGCAACAAAAAACGCACAACGCCACCGCAGGAGTGGAAACAGCCCCATCCACTCACATTACATGTGCGAATCCGCATGCGTTGGACGCATGCGGATTCGCGATAGTGGGAACGAGCCCTCAAAATTGTAAGCTTGCCAATGTCTTGATTTTTAGGTTCAAGCAATTTTTCCATAGTTTTTCACATACAATACAATTTTTTTACATTTCTTTTCAATTTCATACTAAATCTGACCAAAGTGTCGCACACAATTTTGTTACATTTTTCTATATTTATGAAAGAAATGATTGTAAACTCTTGGGTTTATAAATCAAGAAACAGACAATCTTTCCTGTAAGATTCAATCTCCTGAAAAATTGTACAAAAATTTCCACCACTTCCAATTGCGTTTCATCGGGAAAGAAAAAACACCCACAGGAATTTTTTTTTGTATTTACAGTTTTTATTAGAACACCCACAGGAAATTTGATGAGATTTCTCACTTGAATTTAATAATAATAAAAACAAACTTTTCAATCTTTTTGCACAACCAGTCATTTTTATTGAATTGCTATATAATCTGATTCTATTAATATATTGTGTGGGGCCACCTTAAAATGTTTTAACTATTTTTGTATAACCTGTTAGCTAAACTTTTATTGAGCAAATGATTGTAAACTTGGTGTAATATCTATATGTACCTTTAGGTAGGTATCACACTTATTTGAATTGCATGTGTTTTGCCTCTGCGGCTGAAAACGCAAATACCGTATATTCCGGTGTATAAGACGACTGGGCGTATAAGACGACCCCCCCAACTTTTTCAGTTAAAATATAGAGTTTGAGATGTACTCGCCGCATAAGACTACCCCTCTTCCAACGCACATCAAATTAAAACAAAAATCCTGTACTGGTGCTGTGTATGAACAGATATTGGTGCTGTACTGTATGTGTTACCCAGTATATTACCAGATATAGTCAATTGACTTGTTGCATTGGACAGGTCTCCTTGTCTACCTCTTTACTAGAGCGGTATGGAAGAATAGATGGTACTTCCTCAGCAGGGAGATCTGAGAGGCATTAACAGGATATGGCGTATCACCCGGCGTATAAGACGACCCTCAACTTTTCAGAAGATTTTCAAGGGTTAAAAAGTAGTCTTATACGCAGGAATATACAGTAATGTTATTCTATGGGCCGTACAAAAAAAACCATGTTGGCACACTTTTTGTTAAGCGTTTTAGGTGCAGAAAAAAAAAATGTTGAACAAGTTCATTCTTTTTGCATTCTGTATGCAAAATGTAAGCAATGGTTTCCTAAAACACAGGCGTTCCTCATGCATTTAAAAAAAAAAAAAAGAAAAGAAAAACAATTTTTTTCACTTGTCAAATATGAGTATTTATGAAAAATGCAGTTGAAATTGCACCACAAATGCATAAAACGTGCTAATGAGAAAATAAAAATGCAGGAAAAATGCAGAAATGCGCGTGGCAGAAAACGAGGGATGCTCACCGAGGTTAATTATGAGTAATCACGACTGATTACTCCTGATTCAAATAAGGGTTAATTGCTGCAGGTGGGGGCTGGATGCGGCGGGGTTAATTACCCATAATGGCGCCGACCTCCCGGCGCATCAACGAGATTGCAAGCGTCCTATTAGTCGCGATGCAAGCCTCGCTATGGCGCACTTCCTCCTTCAAACTGGATGGAGGAAGTGCGTCATAGCGAGGCTTGCAACGCGACTAATAGGACGCTTGCAATCTCGTTGATGCGCCGGGAGGTCGGCGCCATTATGGGTAATTAACCCCGCCGCATCCAGCCCCCCACCTGCAGCAATTAACCCTTATTTGAATCACGAGTAATCAGTCGTGATTACTCATGATTAACCTCGGTGTGCATCCCTGCAGGAAACGGATGCTTTTCTGCATAGACAAGTGTTACCCCAGCCTTAGGACTCCTTTCCATCGCAACGCAGAGCCGCACGTCTCTGTGTTGCGCAGCACTCCCGGGGGGCGGACCTTGTGATTCCATTCATTATACTAAATGGGATCGCCAGTGCAATCTCCCTAAAATGCAGGCAACCATGCACTGTGATTCAGAAGTGAATCGTAGCGCATGTGTGGGAACATCGGAGAATGTAGTCTTTACACTATCTGCTGTCCCTGCGATTGCGTTTCCATAAGCACAAAAGTGAGCATATGGAAACGAACCCTTAGACATACCTGGTCCCTGTTATGTGTATCCCTGTTATGTGTATCCCTGTACCCCTTTCAGCCAAGAAGTGCTGTTTTGAAATCCTTCCTTTGGCAGCCTTGTGCTTCATCTCTCTGCGGTATACAAGTTAATGGACTATTGTGCAGATGTGTGGCGGCAGCTTGTGCGGCCTTCTGATGGCGACCTGCTTATGTTTCAGGCATTTCAGTGTACTTTGAAAGCGCCTTTGAAAGAGTCTTTTTGTGTGTTTGTGAAAAAAGATCAAATGGTTGTACTGTTAGCAAATGAGTCATAGCTTTACATCCTGTCAGCCTTAATCTTAAAGGGGTTTTCCAATTGGAAAAAAAAAAAAAACCTCTGGAAAGTTTTTATCACGGCTAATTACTGACAGTTAATGTGGCCCTCCCTTCTTGCTAAGTCATTTTAGTTTGATCATTCATCCTTACACTACAACCTTATGGATCGCTAGGGACATCTTGAACTGTTAAGCTTTGGCGAAATGTTTAGTCCTACAGCAGCTGCTATTTGATATGCCATTCATATTGGATTTTTATACAAAAGAAAGAGTAAATGCATACATTTGCTTTTAACTTTGAGGCGTGCATATTAATATAATACAATTCAGTACACGTATCCACTTAAGGACCAGCCTATGCTGGTCCGATCTGTGCTGCGTGGGCTTTCCAGCTCACAGCACAGATCACTTTGAAGCCAGGGCGACCAGACTTCCCCCCCCCCCCCCTTTTTTCCCCACTAGGGGGGTGTCCTGCCAGGGGGTCTGATTGCCGCCGGCCATCTGCGTTTTGCGGGGCTCCTCAAAGCCTCCCTCCTCAGCCATTTCCGCCCTCACGCTCCTTACCTCCCTCTCCCTTTTCCTACGTAATGCACAGGACGGAATTCCGTCCTGCGCATTGAAGGATAGGCTTCCGCCTATCAGATGCCGGCAATCCCTGGCCAATCAGAGGCCGAGGATCGCCGATCTGCCTTACAGCGCTGCTGCGCAGCAGCGCCGTATGATGTAAACAGCGGGGATTTCTTCCCCACATGTTTACATTTTGCTGGCGAGCCGCGATCGGCGGCTCTCCGGCTGTTCACGGAGACACCCTCCGTGAACTGACATGGAAAGGCCGCTCCATCGACCGGCCGTTTCCATGGTAAACCACTTAAGATCTGCCGACGCCTATGGGCGTTAGCTGGTCGTTAAGTGGTTAATTACACGTTCATTCACATTGTACAACAGATTAAGCTGCAACCGAGTATTTGCTCATGCCTGAAACATACAATTAACATGGAGAACACGTATTGAAACAATGGGCATTGCTGGATTATTTTTGTATTTTTCTTTTAAGTATATTAATGATCAAAATGGTCAACGATAGCTAATATCATCTACTGTACATAGATCTCTGCACTAGTACTGTAGGTAGTTATATCGATAACCTTAGTTGGGCATTTAATAATAACCAAAGTTCTTTGATCTAAAAGTTGTAACAGGGTCTCCTACTTGTGTTTGTGCCAATACTTCTTGTTCAATGCATCGTATGGATCATACTGAACATGCTGGTTGAGTTGAACATAATGCAATAAGTAAACTAAGTAACTTGGGTAATTTACTTGTCCTGGGATACTTTTATAACTTTTACTAGTCAGCATAGCCCAAACTTTAAGGGCGTCTGATGAAAAACAAGATAATTATCCTACCTCTTAAGAGACAAGTGTCCCTGCATACACTGTCTCTGTGTAGCTGGGTCCGTGCTTTTTGCTGTTGCGCATGTGTGCAGCACGGACCCAGACAGCCGTTGGGACTTGAGGACGGGGCCAGTGAGCCGGACGGGTGCTTATGCGCTTTCAAAAAACAGACCTAGAGCCCGCTTTTAAACGGGCTTGGGTCTACTAGTGAATTATATAATATAGTATATTGTACAATTCAGAGCCAAAGATCTGGCACCCTAGTATTTAGGGCTATTTGTACTTCTGGTTTAGTGGCATGTATCCTCCCATAACTTACATTTTTATTTTCAGTGATTGGTACCATCTCCTAGTGTATTGGCATGGAACAGCTATCCTATTTCTGTATTCCGAAGGCAGTTGCTAGATCAGAACCTTATTTTCAAAGACATAACTCTTAGTACATGGAAAATATCTTCTGCCAAAATGTCTGAATAATGTCTGTGGTTATAAGACTGGGGTGAAGTACTACCTAAGGAGTATTTTCTATGAAAGTTCCCAATGTGCTACACACCTTGTAGTGTTCATGGACCAGTGCAGAGCTACGAGTACGTAGCTACTCATAATTCAAATTTAAATTGGATAGTGCTGCCTTTGGCTGAGGTGGCGCTGACATACCTATGCTGTGTATGCTGATGCACTCCACTCGCAGTCCACGTAATGCCACTACTTCCTCCTTCCGGGTTTGAAGGAGGAGGTAGTGGAGATACTCGGACCACAAGCGGAGCTGATCGGCTATAGGCGACAGCATGGATAAGTTGATGCCCCACCCTCCTGTTGCAGACAGTGCTATCGACTTTAAACTTCAATTACGAGTAACTATGTACTCTCGGCAAATACATTTTTTATTGGCTTAGGAAACAACGCTGATAGGAGTTTAGTGCTAACACTTTCAAAAGGTTTGTTTTGCAATTGAGTAACTCTGATTTTTACATAGCACCATCATGGCTTTTTAAACTTTTTTCAACCTAAAGTAAAACTTATCTTTTACTAATGTGTTATTTTCCATTGATAATTCATGTATAATTCATTTTCTTATAAGCTTATTCGCATTACAAGTTTACTGTTATCTCAGATTTCTTTCTATTACGCACAGTAGCAAAATTAGACAACCTTTTTTCTTTTCTTTTTTTTGTACTATATATTTTTTTTTTCTTTTTTTTTTTTTCTTTTTTTGAGTCATGGTTTACTGAGAAAATTCTTGTTTCTTTGTCTTTACAGAAATGTTATTTTGCAGACCTCTCTGCACTGTTCAACTCTCCTGGACTGAAACTGGACTTCACGTGACCGTTATCAATACGAGCATCAAGCTGTGCTTATACATCTCTGGAGGAAACAGCTGGATGGATCTACCCTTAAAAATGCATGATATGTAACAAAAAAAAAATTTGTTTCGTGTTCAAGACCGAGGAAAAACATTTTAACATCTGCTGCAAAACAAAACAGACATTTTATGTTATTGAGGCTTTTTTTTGGATGAAAACCATGACGTTGCAGTAAGGTCTGGTACAGTATTCTTGGTCCTTAAAGCAGAAAGCTGAAGACCAGAGCGTCAAAATGACTTCAGAGGATATTGCAGTCTCTGTTGTTCTACCCTCAGTGGAGGGGAAAGTGATACCCCAGCAGTCAGCTGCAGATGACAATTCTAAGAATAGTTTGGATACTAGCGTTATAAAAAGACATAACACAGAATCTGTGCCTTGCTTAACTAGGCTAAAGGGGCACAGAGCTCCGATCTGTGCCTCCAAGTGTTTTGTACTCGAAAGCAAAAATGGAAGGAATAACCAAGATGCCATCCAAGGGGACACCTGTACGTCAAGTACCGGTGAATATTTCAACAGCAAAGTGTTGGAGCGAGCCTACAAGGCCAGCCTGGGTTTTAATCAGTTTTGCAAGTCCTACAATCCTTTAAAACAGAACACTGTTTGCACGGATTCACCAATTCCTGCTGTGCTGACAGAAGTTAATTTTAAACTGGATAAATCGTCGGTGGAAGGGCAGGTGCTAAAGGGTCATTTAGCAGTGAACGATCAGGCAAATGCAGCTAGCCACAAAACGTATTCCGCCCAGAAGAGCGGTTTATGTTCCAGTTCCAAAAATAACCAATGTATTTTGGGCAGCCATTCGCAGACAATGATGAAAAATTGCAGTAATAGTTGCGTATCAGGTTCTTGTAGTTCTGATGGCTGTGGCTGTAGCAATGGACACACAGTTGTCAAGTGTGATGCAGGCCATCCTACGAGTTGTCATTCCAAGTTCTGCTTGGACGTGATGCCAGGGCTGCCCAGCGACTGCACTGATGGGCAGAGGGTGTCCTGTGCTTTGTCCTCGAGGGCTTTTCAAAATCAAGACTCGCCTGAGCAGTGCATGGAGGAGATGGATAATGATCTCCTCAGAAATCGTAAAGACCGCTCAACCCTGCTGATCAGGAGGTTTTGTAAAAATTACAAAGAAGTGAAAAAGTCTGTTTACACAGGAGCTGGTGCCATTGTTAGATCTCTGCCTTCTGGCCAGATTGGAACTCGAGCTTGTCAATTTGTCGAGAGAAGTCAAGAAAGCACGGATGAATGGAAGTATTTCTGGCTGTCGGCGAAACGCTTGACTTTCACACAGAGCTCTATGAGAAGAGATGAGTTTCTGTGCTTTTTGTTGACTGCATGTCAGGTAGGTTGCAAAAATAGTCCTTGTTTTATAATAATTGTACGCAACATCTTGTTCAGTTTATTTTATTCATTTTCAACTATTAAGGTGGTCACTAACTATACAATTTGCTGTACGTTTGTTTTAATATGAACGATCAGAAATTATTGTTTGGGACCATTAATGGGAAAAAAAATCTCCAAACAAATCCGATCACATTAAACTCTTAAGATTTCAGGACGTGAAGTCATGTTCTTATTGGCCCTTCTGTGCATTCCAGGCTGAGAAATTCACTTCCTGCGGTTAAAATGCCACAGAGTGCATGTGCCTGCGTGCATTCATTTAACAGTGAATGACTGCTGCTAATAGCAGCACTCATTCATATAAAGAAAAGAAAAAAAGTTAACACGGTAAAAAAAAAAGTATTAAAGTGACAGTGTCCCCCTAAAATAATAAAGTGTTTCTCTCTTACACCTAAATAAAATATTAACTCCTACCTAACTAATTAACTCCTTGTGTCACCTATATTTAGCCCTAAGATTAGTGGGCACCTGTAATGGCTGCCACCCGTAGTGGTCAGACGCGATCGCTATGTTGACCGCTCCGGAACCTAACGCTGTACAGATCGCAGATCGTGTTTGCTTAGCAATGTATCTGTACAGCACTGAGGTCCCCAAACTGTGCGCTATACGGATTGGATCCAATCGCCACAGATGCACAAGCTGGCGATAATGGGAGGCCACATTCCCAACTAGTGATGAAATATGGCATGTAGGGTATCATTTTAACCGAGAAAAGACAAGTAACATATTTGTGTTAACAAATGAGTACAACTGAGGCACTTGACATGTGGCATTTTTGACGTGACCTATAAAAACATTTGTATTTTCTGCACTTATGCCTATTTTTTCCCTATAAAATGCTGAATAATTCTTGAAAACAAATACCCAGAGAAAGCCAAGATTATCCTGAAAAATTTACATGTAACCCTTTTGTATTGCTGTATCAATAGTGACAACTGAAATGCCAAAATTGTCATGAATCTTAAAGGGGAAAAACCACTAAATGCAAAGTAGTTAATGAAATCGATCAAATTTTCAGATCCATACCATCAATCGTATTGCTTAGGAGATTTTCGTCTTTTAGTGGTCCCAAATGATAATTTCCGATTGTTCATAAGATTAATCTTTCGTACCCTACCGTTTAGCAAATTGTATTGTGAGTGGCCACCTTAAGAACAGTCTTTTATGATCTGATATTAGGTGATGAGAGATCTGGTACTATGGAGCTTTACATTTCAATTCAGCGATCACAAAAGTGCATATGCAAACACATTTATCACATTTATTGCAGTAAAGTGCTTAATGTGCAATAACCTTTTCTTAGCAGTCTCTACAGGGATCGCTGAAGCTGGTAGGTGGCAGTGGGCTCTGCGAGTGCATGGCCTGACAGCCGTTTCACAGTAACTTGCTTCTTCCGAGGCTGGAGTGTGACGACACACTACCAGTGTCGTAGCACATGGACCCTAGCGTGCCTCTATATGTGTTATTTTCTGAGCAATGTTTGCTCCATAAAATTACCATATTTGCTGCCATATAAGACGCACTTTTCCTCCAGAAAAAAATGGGTAGAAAAAGTCACTGCATCTTATACGGCGAATGAACCCCCGATAGATGAACAGCTGCCGATACGGGGACTCACTGCACTGTCTGTGTTTTTATCTCCCAATGTGTGTCCGCTCCCCCCTCTTGTCTTCTTCTCCCTCCTCTTGTCTTCTTCTCCCTCCTATAATTAGCATTGTAGCGGTAGTGTGTCTCACCTAATCCATGGTTCCCGTGGGGATTGCAGACCTCTACTTTCCTGCACTGCTCCTCTAGTGATGGCTTCTGCTGATATCCTCATCAGCAGAAGCCATCACTAGGGGGAGCCATACAGGAGAGGTCTGCGATTCCCACGGGAGCCATGGATTAGGTTAGACACCGCCAAACTGCTAATTATACAGGGGGGAGCAGAGACACTGGGAGAGCTGGGGACAGAAGGGAAACAGGAGGACACCAGTTGGGGAGAACATCTGCTCCTGGAACATGGAGGCACCAGGTTTAGTACTATATTATTATTTTTTCCCTGGTTTTTTCCCTCTAAACTTGAATGCGTCTTATATTTTGGAGCATTTTATACAGCGGCAAATACATCGATTCAGAGCATCGCGCGTATATTTGTTTTTATTAGAAAACGTGTTGTCATCCAAGCTAATGTCTGATCTGTTTCTAAAAACAAACGCACCAAGCGTATGGCTAGCCTGACACACGCGTTGAGAAGCTGCAGCATCTTGCGGCTTGCATGTTTTGCTTTCCCTGGATGCTGCTGCTACTGTGGTGTTTCTGTCGGAGCCTCACGTCCTGACTGTTCAGTGTCTGGCTCCAGCACAGCACTGTGATAAACCTGTTGAACGTTACTCCTCTCACAGATTCCAACACTGAGGTCAGCCGGCTATGTAGAATGAAATGGAATTGTACTTACGGCTTACCATAGAATGATGCCAAAGTCTTGCATCAGCCTGCTGTTTCTGCGAGGCTTTTTCTCATTAATGTAAAATCATTCTTATTATTTTCATACTGTTTTCAGCTCCATTTTCCTGCCATTTAGAAATGTTACCAATCATGTAATTTAACGTTGTAACTCATTATTTCTGATGTATTCGGTTCGCCTTTCCCCGTGTGGATTCCTTTTCCAAGCATGACGCTCTGAGAGGAAAATAGCTTTGATATTCTCACATGGCATTTGTGTTTAGAGACACTAAATTATTAAAGCACCTTGGCTTTCACTTGTATAAAGTTAGATTACATTCTGATTAGCAGCGGAGATTATCAATAATTCAGAGAAATACCTGGGCTAAGTTTATGCATGAGTGTAAATGCTTTCGCATTCGGGAGGCACCTCGGTGTATATTAATGTTTTTGTAAACACAATTATAATTACAAAGTTTGCAGCAAGGCTTGCTTTAAAGCGGACGTACGCTCATCCGTAGGACATCTGCCTGAAGTGATCCAAAAGTTTTTAAGTTGCTCATACACCCCTCAATATTGTGCCCAATTGACCTTCTGATTTGACAATTTTATCGAATCGGTGCTGCAACATGGCCACCCGATTGATCTTTTGGTCGATTTCCAGTCAAAAGGATCAATTCGACATGCTGGGAAATCTGTCACAAGTGGTCTATTGGTTGTTTGGCGGTAACGGTGTTTGGTATTGCGACGACCAACATAGAAGACAGACCTCCAGACCAGCTGGTGTTCTTCCTAATGTAGAATTGCCCCCCCTCCCTCCACTTCGTACCTGTATGCAATCTAAACGTCTCACCTATCTGCCGGCCGCCTTCGGTGTCTGCCATCATCGAGAGCACCTGTGCCACCTGACATCACTATATTAGCACGGTGCAACGTGGTGTGGGTGCTCATGATGACGCCATGCCCCCTGCCACACCACCTTTAGCCAGCCGCACACAGAGTGCGACCTCTTGCTTCACCTCTTTGGCCAACTGCACACTTGGCAATGCAGGCCAGCTACCCTCCTGGACCCCACCACCATCTATCACAGCTCCATCATGCTGGCTCCCTGGATCTGCCCCCTGGTCCTCTGATGACCTGCAGGACTGCACCATGCAGTGCATGACTCTACTGCACCACCAATGAACTCTGATGTCCCCTCCATCCTCTCTCTGATCCTCTCTCTGCCCCTTCATACTCCATGGACAGACTGTGTAGTAGGCCTGAACGATTTTAGGAAAAGATTGAATCGCACGATTTCTGTCAGCAATTGCGATTTCGATTTGATTCACGATTTTCTTCAAACAGCTTGTAATTTCACAACTAGGATCAGTTTGTGTGTGTGAGCAGAGTCCTTCCTTTGCTTTATGAGAGTCTCTGCAGGCCTGTCAATCAAGCTTTGCTTTGGCCAGTTTATCAAGCCTAGCCTTTCCTGCAAACACAATTATGCCTTTGCACAAATTTACTGTGCCCCACTGCAGCAAACAGCTATGCAGAATAGATTGCCTTAATTTCAAATTCACAGTACCCCACTGCAAACAGCTGTGCAGAATACTAGGTTACCACAGTCAGTCACAGCACAGTCATCAGCATTATCACGCTGACACGCTGTGCAAAGGAAGTGGAGGCAGTGCAAAAAAGTTGATTGACAGGCTGCCCGGCCAGCTAGTGATGTGGACTCGGGAGGCTGAGCTACGCGTGATTAAGAGCCTGTGGGCGGAGTCTTCCGTCCACCCAGCCAATGACATGGAGGCGCTGGGAGGAGTGAGACGCCGCAAGAGCGACAGACTGTGGGCGGAGTCTGCTGCCGGCTCATCTCATAGGCTGCAGGCACGGAAATTGGGGAGAGAGTGAGCCGCCTCATGGAGCGGCAAGCTGTGCACAGCACGAGAGGGGGCTGCCTGCAGAGGGGGACGAAATCGCCGCACTGACTATCACGGAATCGGCGTTCCCGTGATCGTGATTTCGATCCCCAAACGATTTATCGTTCAGGCCTACTGTGTAGCACCTAATAGCCAGGTAGCGTTTGAGTGCCACAGATGGCACCGCCCAATCAGGGCTTCAGACTACCTCTCCGGTCCTACTTCACCCCCTCTTTATCTTTGTTGTTACTGAATTACTGTTTGTGTATTGTCCATTCTATGCCTACTCTACCAGGCTAGGGACCCACTACAGGCGGTTTGCGGGATATCTAATTGCAGAAGAGCCGCAATTTCATTGTGATTCCCGGATCATTCATGATTGGCTCTGCAGCTACTGATGCAGTCACTCCGCAATCGCTCCTAAAATGCTGCATGCTGTGATTTGTGATAGCAACGCCTTGATTGGGACCACCCCACATAGGGTTCTACTGGTGTAGCGCTTTGACGATTGCTGGCAAAGGGCGAGTGCTGCAAAATTGATCCCAATAGTTCCCAGGCCTTAATGTTTCTCAGACTTCTCTTTGATTTCTAATGCCTACACACACACCATGCAATTTCCCGTCACATAGGTGGGTCGAAACAATTATTTCCAACAGGTCCAATCTGATCTCCAATTGTTTTTCTGATTACTTCTATACAAAATCCGATCAGAAAAATGATTGGAAAGCAGATTGGACCTGCTGAAAATAATTGATTTGAAAAGTCTGTCTGACTAGAAATTTCATGGCGTCTACCAGGCCTTATAGATCACTTTTGTGGAAACAAATGTTGGCCCCTTAACAGGTGGCTAGCAGTAATGAGGTTGCCTAGAATGATCTAGCAGCACAGATAAGCATGGGAAGAGCTGTATGCTACATCCAGATTTAAAGTCTTGTTACTGGTACAGCAGTGAGGCGTATGAAGCATGTAAGGAATGATTTATGTTGGAAAAATCACTCTTGTAACTTTTGACGTTAGGAGGGGTCTTTGAAAAGTAGCTGTATGAGTCATATTTAAATATTTCTCCCTTACAGGCTCCATAAGTTGTAAAGGAAATCCCTAATTCTTTTTTTTTCTTCCACTGTATAAATGAGGATTTATCCCTATGAAGGAGGTACAGTATGGGCAGTGAGTTAGAGCATCTGCCATGCAGTACTGCATTTCTAATCCTGCCTTTGTGTTATAGCATAGGGGTTTTCTTCTTTGTGGTTCTTCTCAGTCCAGAAACAGTCAGTTTGACCCTCTGTGATTGAAATCATTACAATTCCGGAACTATTCGCATTTCAAGCACTGTCAGGTTGGAATGCGAGTCAGAAAGGGGCGGGGAATGATCACATATGACTGATGGACAGCAGCTTTCTAGTGTCACTTATGGGGCATCACAGATTTTACTGCCTTGCATGTTTTCTAGCAAGCCCCCATTTTATGCAAAAATAAAAGTTCAAGCTGAACATGAACCTAATTTTGCTCATCTTTCAAAATTTGTGCATCAAAATTCTATGACTTGCGCATTCTGACTTTTAACCCTTTAGCAGACCATTTATTTCAAGGATTGCAAGTGCTCCAGGCCAATTCATTTTATCACTTTATTTTTTTATTTCTTATTAGCTACATTTCTCTCCTTCTAATTAGTACTTCTGTAATGTGTATTTACGGCCACTTGTCACTAGGAGGCAGTGTGAGACCATAACAGAGGACTTCTGCTTTCAGTTTCTAGATTTTCTGCTAGTAGAGAGAGATCAAAACATTCCAAGAATTTACAGCCCAACAAGTTCTGCCGACTGAGATCAAAAGCAGTGCACTCATCTCAAACGAGATAACTCTATTGAAGTTGCTAATAGGTTAAAGCACACCTGAACCGGAAGTTAAGATTTGTATTTTAAATTACTTTGGACTTCTTCCAACCCCCCCATAGTCCAGCAGTTCCCTTGGAGTCCTCTTGGTTCCTTCCGTTGTTCTTCTGTCAGCTCAGAAATGTTCTCAAGTGGAGCTTTAGTCATACTAACTGTGCACAGTCCTATCCGAGTGCATTCCACAATTGAGCTCCCGTAAACTATGGATGCACAGAATGCTCTCGGCGTCAGGAGTGTGTTTGTGGAGTGCATGTGGATGCAGGGGCGTAGCAATAGAGGGTGCAGAGGTTGTGACCGCATCGGGGCCCTTGGGCTAGAGGGGCCCCGAGGGGCCCTCCCTTAGCTGCAGTATTAGCTCTTTATTGGTCCTGTGTTCATAATAATCACTTCTACAGATACTTTGAACAGTGGTAATCACTAACAAACTGCTCCCCATCCCCTTCTTGCACCTCTGACACTATAGTTGCCATTGGCAGGTTTTGGTGCACCGTATCAATTATGTACACAGTGTTTGGGGGGCCCCAATGTAAAACTTGCATCGGGGCCCACAGCTCCTTAGCTACGCCACTGTGTGGATGGTACCGTGCATACGCAGTGGAGCTCCATACCACAAGAATTTCAGAGCTGACAGCTGGAGAATGGTGGGGACCCATTCGTTAAAATCCACACATTTGCACACCGTTCAATTTCCTTGCAGGGTGCATTTATTTGTAACATGTTGCTTCCTCTATTGGCTCGGTTCAGTTAGGGGTTGATTCACTAAACTGCGTTATTTTTTTTCTTTACGGCTGTAACTTTTCTGCGTGCGTATTGCGTTGTGCAATACTGGAGCATTTTACTAGTGATTTCAGCAGCTTTTTCATTGCTGGCAATCGCTAGCATTTTGAAAAACAGTACTGCAATGTAATGTGTATGGCAGTGTTTACACTTTCAGTGCTATAGAATCGCAAAACGTAATCGCTCCAAAATCACTTTCCTGTACAGTGAAATCGCTGGAAAATCACTTTACATAACGCTAGTAATTTTGCTAGCGTTTTGCGATTCCCAGTGGGAACGAGGCCTGAGCCTGATAACCAGTACTTCAAGGCATCAGTGCTGTCCACTACACCAGTGCTGTTGAACTTCAGGGACATGGCTAGCACTGGATTTTTCAGCTGGAGGGGGCAGAGTATCAATGTCTCGGCTGCGAGGGGCAGAGCCAAGTGTGAACAAGAGGTGGGCGTGACACAGAAAATAGTCTGGGCAAGCGAGTGCGGCCCACATCTGGCACACGGGCCGCCAGTTGTACAGCACTGCGCTACACTATGGTAAACCTTGTTAGCTTGCTCTCTGCATCTGTCCATGCGTGCACCCTCTGCTTTGCTGGAAAGGACAGAGCAGATGTGGCAGTACGTAAACCGGCCCCTTGCTTGTCTTCTGCAATGATACACGGCCACTGATGAGAAACAGTGAGAACAGCATATACAAGACAGTAAACCTAACCATGGACGTCCGCAGAAAATTTTCCGGGGGTGGGGGCAAAAAGGCGGGGCCGCGCCGATGATTTCAGGAGAAGTGTGAGGGTGAAGTTGCTAAGCGTGCCGCACCGAAAAATGGGTGTGGCCATGAACCAGAATGTGGGTGTGGTCACGGGTGGAGACACATTTACATGAGCTTAGCAATGATGGGACATTCGATAAGGACAGTGGTGGCGAACCTTTTGGAGGCCGAGTGCCCAAACTGAAACCCAAAAGTCACTTATCTATCACAAAGTGGCAACAGCAATTTAAACTAAATACTACTTTTAACTCATACATGAACATTATGGAAAATCCAAGTTGAAAATAAACCGTGAAGATAAACCATTTCATCCATCCTACTCCTGAAAAATGTATTCATTTTTTTAGAACCTCCCAGTTTTATTTTCTGTTTTAAAAAGCTAAAAAAGTAGGTTTAATGCTATTTTCTCATATGATAATGATTCAGCTTTTCCCATAGTTACGCTATTAGCAATCATGTGACCCCCCAACAAGACAAATTCATCATTCATGAGGCCCCCAACAAGACAAATTCAGCAATCATGAGGCCTCCAACAAGACAAATTTAGTAGTCATAAGGCACATAAATAGACAGCATTTCACATAAATAGGCAGAATGCCCCCTTAATATGGTAGACACCTCTCACCTGGCTTTTGAATTCTCCTCTACTGGCTGCTGTGCCTGGCTGGCCTGGCAATACTGTTTTTGGCTGGATTGGAGATAATGTGTGGGCTGAAAGGCCTTGCAGTAATGCTGTGGCCGGGCTGGCGGTGATTCTGTGGCCGGGCTGGCGGAGATGCTGTGGCTGGGCTGGCTGGCGGTGATGCTGTGACCGGGCTTGGCTGGTTGAAGTAAGTGCTGGCCTGACTGGTGATGATGCTGTGGCCTTTTTGACAGTGATTCTGGGCTGGTTGGCTGGTGGAGATGCTGGGCTGGCTGGCCTGGATAGTTTGCGTAGCGCCAGGAGCCTCCCAGTTTACGTAGCGCCAGGAGCCCCCCAGCTTAGGTAGTGACAGGTGCCCCCTGGTTCAGGTAGTGACAGGTGCCCCCTGGTTCAGGTAGTGACAGGTGCCCCCCTGGTTCAGGTTGTGACAGGTGCCCCACCGGTTCAGGTAGTGACAGGTGCCCCCCCCCCGGTTCAGGTAGTGACAGGAGTCCCCCAGTTCAGGTAGTGACAGGAGTCTCCCAGTTCAGGTAGTGACAGGAGTCTCCCAGTTCAGGTAGTGACAGGAGTCCCCCAGTTCAGGTAGTGACAGGAGTCCCCCAGTTCAGGTAGTGACAGGAGTCCCCCAGTTCAGGTAGTGACAGGAGTCCCCCAGTTCAGGTAGTGACAGGAGTCCCCCAGTTCAGGTAGTGACAGGAGTCCCCCAGTTCAGGTAGTGACAGGAGTCCCCCAGTTCAGGTAGTGACAGGAGTCCCCCAGTTCAGGTAGTGACAGGAGTCCCCCAGTTCAGGTAGTGACAGGAGTCCCCCAGTTCAGGTAGTGACAGGGATCCCCAGATTAGGAAGTGACAGGCGCCCCCTTACCGTACAGTCGTCAGACCTCAGATTCAGGCGGCGACCCGACCAGTTAGAGCGGGCGCACGGATGCACCACGGTCTATATGCGGAAGTGATGTCACTTCCGCATATCAGTGCAGTTTGCTAGGTCCTATTGCCCGACATGCGGACGCCCGTGAACCTAACCATAAGCAGCTTTGTAAAATGGCTGATGATTCTGCTTTAAGAGGTTCTTCACCAGAGAACTTTCAGTTATCTCATACTTCAGAAGAGGTGATTACAACTTGCATCTATAGATCATCTGATTGTTTTGCTTGGAGGTGAAAATGGACTTCCCTGTGAGATTATAGATACAATCGAGCAAGCACTGGAAATTATGTAATTCAGTTTTTCTAGAGTTTTCCACCTCCTGCAACTGTGCACTGTGAAACCATATGGAACAGGTGTTCTTATTTTTACAGCAGTGGCTGAATAGTGTACGAGTTAGAGACACTGAAGTGAAAAAGTACTAGTAGATTAGTACGGATAATTACTAGAAGATTAAAAGCAAAGAAAATATTCTCATATTTTTTTCAGTTATATAGTGTTTTTTATAACATTGCATCGTTCTCTAACATTTGCAGTTTATACACTACTCCGCATTCTAAATGTTTTTGCAGAGCAGTCTTATGAACTATTGACCTGTCCTCTGGAGAGAAAAAGAAAATAGTGTCAGACAGTTGAGATAACAAGCTTCAGAAGACAGTTCTCTGTGACTTTGAAAGTCGTGGAGCTCAATGGCTTTTTTTACATGTATAACTGGAGTTTCTTAAATCTTCCTGTACTGGAAACA
The DNA here is from genome assembly GCF_040937935.1 of Hyperolius riggenbachi. NCBI lineage: Eukaryota > Metazoa > Chordata > Amphibia > Anura > Hyperoliidae > Hyperolius > Hyperolius riggenbachi. Next base: position 72,377,828 of record NC_090655.1, read on the forward strand.
ATATTTGACTTATGTCTCTGCTCCTAATGGTTTATTTCTTAGCTGTACTACACATACAAATCATATCATTTTTTTTCCGCATCAGTGTCTCTTTGAGGGCTCTGCATTGGTGTTGCTGAGTAGCTTGGGGCCCCAATGCAAGTTTTACATGGGTCCTCATGTACTTTATTGATATGAAGCCTTAAAGGACAACTGTAGTGAGAGGTATATGGAGGCGGCCATGTTTGTTTACCTTTAAGCAGCACCAGTTACCTGGCTATCCTTCTGATCATTTGTCTCTAATACAGATAAAGGGTTTCTGACATTTTTGTCAAATCTGACAAGATTAGCTGCATGCTTGTTTCTGGTGTGATTTGGACACTACTGATGCCAGAAAGATCAGCAGGGCTGCCAGGCAACTTGTATTGCTTAAAAGGAAATAAATATGGCAGCCTCCATATACGTCTCACTACAGTTGTCCTTTAAAACCTACCAAGTACATTTCAGGCCTCTTTCACAGTAGGACGTTGCGTTTCAGTGTGACGTTAAGGTCGCACAATGCGGCCCTAACGCAACGCATATAGACTTTAACCTGGATGTTTTCCTTGTGTCTCTTGATGTGCCGTTTTCGTCGCACAGTGATGGAACGAAAACGGCGCATGCGTCACATTTAAAAAAAAAATTTACTGAGCATGTGCAACACAAATAACGCAGCAGATTCATTGCTAAACGCACAGCATGCAGCACTTTCTAATAACGCTACACGTTACACACAAACGCAACTTGTTCACTGTGAATGTCGCACAGACTTTGCATTGTTGTGCGTTAGTCTGCGTTGGAACATTTTCTAACATGTGTCACACCGTGAAAGAGGCCTCAGTGTCAGAGAGGTGTAATCAGAGTAAGGAAACTGTTAGTTATTATTGGATTATTAGTATTCATTGCACATATAGAGGTGTTCATTACCAGTATAGCACCAATAAAAAGCTAAGAAGATGGATGAAGGAGGATCCCTAGTGGGCCCTTCTAGTCTAGGGGCCCTGGTGCACTTTCAATTTCTGCATCCCCTATTGCTATGCGACTGGGGCTCTGACACGAGACTTTGGTTCAAATCTCGGCTCCTCTTATTCAGTAAGCCGGAACCTATTCAGTAAGGAGTCCTTGGGCAATACTTCCTAACACTGGTACTGCCTCCTGAGTGTGCCCTAATGGCTGTAGTTCAAGAGCTTTCAGTGTTATTTATCTTGTTTTCTTTTACCAGTGTTCCTGCACTGTTACAGCAGTGTTTGCCGCTGCCGTCAGCAGTGTGTCTGTTTATGGTGTTTTACTTTTGGTTCTTTATCTGCAAAATCGGCGAATATTGGGCGCCGCCGTGCACCCGAATTTCCTCTGACGCTGGCCGAAAAGCAAGTAAAAACCCGGCAAAATTGGTAAATACTGCTCGCCTAGAATTTCCACTTTGCCAACAGCTTAGCGATGTTTTGTATGGAAGTCAATGACGGCGCCCAATTTGTCCAGAAGTCGCATGCACCCGATTTGACTGATATTGGAAAAATTGTGTGGCATGCCTGGCTGCATACGCACCGCTTCCTTGTCACATGTTCTAGTCTCCACCCACAGGCCTCTGCTGTGCCAATCATTGCACAGGCCAAATTCCAGGCGGAGGCCTTTATCTGCGCACATATACTTGCCATTCTGTTATGGCAGATTGCTACCTTTTTTTTTTTTTTTACAGTTCTATTAAACAGTGCTGTGAAGTAATGCTGTGAATGAATAGTAATCATAATAAATTGTGATAGGCAGCACATAGCGTGCTCTGGACGTTTTAGATTAACGGCTGAATGTCTTGTGTTTGGCTTGGATTTTAGTTACACATGTAAGTACACGCTGATGATTTAATTTTGTTGAATTACACAGAGTAGAGAACATCAGGGGTTGGGATTATTTTATCACAGGCACAAAATTGATGTTGTTAATCACACCCAGTAATGGTTATAGCAGCAGCCTGAGCCTGCAGGGTTATGGGCTACTGGTTATTGTTAAGTAATATAAATCCTTGCTTACTTCTGTGACCTAGCCTGAATTAATGCTGTTATTAAAAAAATTAGGTTTTTGGTTTTCTCGTTCTTAGCTAGTGAATTATTTCCTCGAGAAAAACTCCTGTAGGGACCGCGTGAGACCAATGTTGTTCTATAAACTGTTTCCAAACGCTGTAGCAATAGTGGCTTTGTTACCCCAGCTTAAGCTTGGATTTTATGCACATATGATCTGGTAATTTTTTTTACAATCATTTTTTATAGAATTTTCAAATATTTAAACAAGGCATAAATGATATGCAATACTTCCCCGCAGTAAAATCTTATCTGTAGTTGTATTTCACTGTTTCTTTGATTTTATAAGTGCTTCAGAACAGGGCTTTGGATTCAGTACAAAAATCATCTGACTCCTCAGTTTATGAAACCACTGACTCCGGGTACCCAAAATGGCTCCAACTCCTCGACTCCAACTCCTTAGTGTAATACCTACCAGGGCTGAGGATTAGGTACAGAAATCATCCGACTCCTCCGTTTATGAAACCTCCAACTCTGACACCAGGTACCCAAAATTGCTTCGACTCCACAGCCCTGCTCCAGAAAATAGCACTGCTCCCTGACTAAATTAGCTGGAGAGCTCAGAGAGGCTCTTTTGCATAGACATCAAGTACAGTTTCTCAACTCTTCCTGTACTGGAAACAATATGTAGTGTACAACACATACTGTTCATTATATCAGAAGTTTATTTTCACTTCAGATTCCTTTTAAATGCACAGTACAAAAATACTGGTACAGTAAAAGGGTAGAAATAACTACTATTAGTTAACAGGAATAAAAGGTAGCATAAAGTGCATATGCTGAGGCTGGTGTGCCACCTCCACATGCTCACCTAAGAATACAAGAGTTAAAAATAAATAAACACCAGTAACAAACAGAACACGATGAAACCTGCAGTTCGACCACCTGCAGTTCACATCAATGAGGACCGTGTTGAACAGGGGTCCCATATATCAGAAAAGCTTCAAGGATTATGAGTTAAAGGGAATGTGAGCTTCTTCATCATATATATTTAATATTTTTTTCTTAAAAGAAAGTCTTGAGGAGGGGATGGAGATTTCCAGTGACGGGCCAAGAGACCGTAGTGGCATTACACACCTGGGATACACAGATATTCTGCGGTTTGCTATGGGCAGGGGAACAGTTATGAATGAGAGCAACCCACAGATCCTTAGCCACTGTAAACTGCCATACCTCAGATCTTACATCAGTGCACAAATTCCAGGAATAAGAAACTGCTGAGCAGAGCCAGAATGAGTGAAATTGATCTGCAGGGGGCCCAAAAACCTACATCATTAGCAAGCAATCCCCATCTAAGTAATACAATTGCTGTAGACCCTTCCCATCCCGTCAAGTGTATCTTGCCAATACTCTGGGTCTTCAGATTCTGGCAGCCTGTCCTGCCACTTTAAAGTGGATCCGAGATAAACGTTTACTCATTGCATATTTGTGTTCCTTTCATATAGTTTATAGGGCATTCCTCAAGCCAAATACTTTTTTTGTTTTGTTTTAATACTCTAATTCCCTATAAACTGAACACGCCTTGCCCACAGCTCCTCTAGAGTGCTTTGGCACGCTCAGCCTTAGTAGAAAGGGCTTATGGGAGCTCAGTCTAGGCAAGAGGAGGAGGAGGTTACTAGCCGGAGATTTTAAAGGGAGAGGGTAGGAGGGAGGAGGAGAGGGGAGTGAAGTTTTCACAGGCTGAGGGCTGGAGATGCAGATCAGCTTGCCTGTGTGTAATGTGACAAACAGAACATGGCTGCTCTCATTGTATCACAGGAATAAATAATCATAAACTGTTGAAGCTGTATGCAGCCAGATTCGCTGTGTAAACTTTAGATAAGATATACAGGGAGTGCAGAATTATTAGGCAAGTTGTATTTTTGAGGAATAATTTTATTATTGAACAACAACCATGTTCTCAATGAACCCAAAAAACTCATTAATATCAAAGCTGAATATTTTTGAAAGTAGTTTTTAGTTTGTTTTTAGTTTTTAGTTTGGTTTTAGCTATTTTAGGGGATATCTGTGTGTGCAGGTGACTATTACTGTGCATAATTATAAGGCAACTTAACAAAAAACAAGTATATACCCATTTCAATTATTTATTTTTACCAGTGAAACCAATATAACATCTCAACATTCACAAATATACATTTCTGACATTCAAAAACAAAACAAAAACAAATCAGTGACCAATATAGCCACCTTTCTTTGCAAGGACACTCAAAAGCCTGCCATCCATGGATTCTGTCAGTGTTTTGATCTGTTCACCATCAACATTGCGTGCAGCAGCAACCACAGCCTCCCAGACACTGTTCAGAGAGGTGTACTGTTTTCCCTCCTTGTAAATCTCACATTTTATGATGGACCACAGGTTCTCAATGGGGTTCAGATCAGGTGAACAAGGAGACCATGTCATTAGTTTTTCTTCTTTTATATCCTTTCTTGCCAGCCACACTGTGGAGAAAATCATGTTTTTCTTGAAGGATGCAGGCTTCTTCCTGTACCACTGCTTGAAGAAGGTGTCTTCCAGAAACTGGCAGTAGGACTGGGAGTTGAGCTTGACTCCATCCTCAACCCAAAAAGGCCCCACAAGCTCATCTTTGATGATACCAGCCCAAACCAGTACTCCACCTCCACCTTGCTGGCGTCTGAGTCGGACTGGAGCTCTCTGCCCTTTACCAATCCAGCCACGGGACCATCCATCTGGCCCATCAAGACTCACTCTCATTTCATCAGTCCATAAAACCTTAGAAAAATCAGTCTTGAGATATTTCTTGGCCCAGTCTTGACGTTTCAGCTTGTGTGTCTTGTTCAGTGGTGGTCGTCTTTCAGCCTTTCTTACCTTGGCCATGTCTCTGAGTATTGCACACCTTGTGCTTTTGGGCACTCCAGTGATGTTGCAGCTCTGAAATATGGCCAAACTGGTGGCAAGTGGCATCTTGGCAGCTGCACGCTTGACTTTTTTCAGTTCATGGGCAGTTATTTTGCGCCTTGGATTTTCCCCACGCTTCTTGCGACCCTGTTGACTATTTTGAGTGAAACTCTTGATTGTTTGATGATCACGCTTCAGAAGCTTTGCAATTGTAAGAGTGCTGCATCCCTCTGCAAGATATCTCACTATTTGTGACTTTTCTGAGCCTGTCAAGTCCTTCTTTTGACCCATTTTGCCAAAGGAAAGGAAGTTGCCTAATAATTATGCACACCTGATATAGGGTGTTGATGTCATTAGACCACACCCCTTCTTCTCATTAGAGATGCACATCACCTAATATGCTTAATTGGTAGTAGGCTTTCGAGCTTATACAGCTTGGAGTAAGACAACATGCATAAAGAGGATGATGTGGTCAAAATACTCATTTGCATACTAATAATTCTGCACTCCCTGTATAGACAAGTTATATGTTATAATTAGTTTTTTATCTGGGATCCGCTTTCAAGGTCCACACCCACAGCTAGATTTTTTTTTTTTAAATGTTGTCCAACAAACTATTGTTTAATGGGACATAGCGTAATATCATATAACTGAAATTCTCTAAACGAGGTTTAAAGACGGCCAAGGAACCGCAATGATCGTTTGGAACGACTCATGACGGAACACATTGTGAACGGTCGTTCAATTTTCGCTGAAGTCAAACCATTTTAACGATCGTTCGCATTCTGTCTTTTGCGTATCATCATTCACGATTGTGAAAGATGGATTGGGAAATGATCAGTGGAGTTCCACAATACGATCTTTATGTGGGTACTCATCTTAACATAGGGGGAATAACCATCCCCCATGAGGAGATAGACTAATCCAAAACCTGTCATTAAAAGGTCAGATTATAAGTACTGTAAATCACAGCTACACTATGCGTAAAAAGATTATAGTGTATTTACTCTGGGACAAGTGTATATACAGTATGTATCCATATGCATTTTGAATTTTATTTTTTCCGCTGCAGTGCCCCTTTAATATAATATATAAGCTTGGCCTTTTTTATTTTTATTTTTTTATAAAAACATGGGTCACTTAAAATCATGGTAAAAATAAAAAAAAAGTGCATATGCAAAATTGTAAATGGGTGTTTTGTGTTAACATTCTGACAAATGCTGCTATTTAACATTAATCTAAAATGATGACCCTAAAATTACTAAAACAATTGTATTCATGTATGAAAATACACGAGTTGGCTGGAGAACTGGCCAGATAAAAACCTGTAATCCTCGGCGCTGTTTCCTAACCTCCCTGGCGGTACGCAGTTTTTGAGGCTGCATCCACGGGAGGATTTTCATAAAATAAAAGTTTCGCTATATGCCTAAGCTAGCACTTTGCTAGCTAATTATGTCCCCCAAGCCCCCCGGCAACCAACTAAACCCCCCGATCGCCGCCTGTAATATTTACCCCTACGCAATCCAGCGAGAGCCGCAGCTTCACGATCCAGCTTCACTGACGCTATGGCGGCGATCGGACATGACGTCATGCGCAGTCCCGATCCTCCTCAAGTGAAGCCTGGAGCTGAGCGGGAGGCTGCGCCATCACGGGATCCCTGGGGGGTACGTATTACGGCGATGATCGGGGGCGAACGGTGGGGACCGGAGGCACTTGAGGGACATAAGCTAGCGAAATGCTAGCTGAAGACTATAGCGCAGGTTTTATTTTAAAAAAATCCTCCCGGGGCCATGTGACACTGTGTCGGGCTTACCACCAGGGAGGTTAAATTCCCCAAACTCTTGTGCAGCCTGCAGTCACCAGTCACTACTAAATTATAAACTCTGCGAACAAGGTAAAAATATGTAACTTACATTGAGGGTCCATGCACACTAGACCCTGGTTGCATAGCTACGCCTATAAGGTATTGCACAATCTACCATGTAAAGTGCACCTTATGCAAAACAAACAAACAAAACAAAAAAACCCACTGCTGATACTTCAACAGAGCACGTTCTCCTCTCCCAACCGAAACCTGGTCGGGAGAGGAGAACTGGCATTTTTTTTGTTTTGTTTTTTTTGCATAAAGTGCACTTTACATGGTAGATTGTACAATACCTTATAGGCGTATCTATGCAACCAGGGTCCAGTGTGCATGGACCCTCAATGTAAGTTATATATTTTTACCTTGTTTGCAGAGTTTAGCGGTGGTGGCTACTGGTGACTGCAGGCTACACAAGAGTTTGGGGAATTTAGGAAACCGCGCCGAAGATTACGAGTTCTTCTCAGGAATATCTGATCTGCATGCTTGTTCATGGTCTGTGGCTATTGGTATTTGAAGCACATGATCATCAAGAAAGCCAGGCATTTTGCATTGTTTAAAAGGAAATAAATAAAGCAGTCTCATCTGTCCTTTAATTCTAGAACTAGTGGTCATGTGATCCCTCAATACCATCATAGTTCTGCTTATAGCTCCTTCCATGAGTCTTTCTATGCTTTACAGGTCTGTGCTTCATTTCCCATTAGAGTTCAATGGAGTCCTTTCTCTCTCCAATGACATTCCATACCACAAAAAGATTGATATGGCCATGTGACTACTTCTTGTGAGTGATGAATAGGGTGTGTTGTTATGCTTCTGGTGTTGGACTTTAAAACTTCATCCAAACTATGAATCTTAGTGTAACCTCTAAGCTTAACCCCAACCATCAATCTCAGCCCTAATGATACTATTTCTGCAATTGGCAATACTGTCAAGCTGAAAATGTCATGTGTCGGAACAGATTTATACTGTAATGGAAAATCTGGTGTGACATAAAATGTGTAAGATTATCAGCAATGAACAGCCTGTGCCAAATGTAGCCGATTAGCAACATGTTCTTCTAGAAGAGTATTTGCAGTTGATTTGATGAGTTTTTGGTATGGCGGGCGTTTCATTGTGGCTGTTTTTCCCATTCTGTGCCGTTCTATATTCCAACCTCAGCACCTGCAGCAATCAGCGATGGCACAGTATGCAACAAGTAGCGCTTTCATTAGAATCGTTATTATGCAGAATGCTGGATTTGCAGCAGTCACTACAGTACTATGCCTATTAATGAAGCATATCCGCTGCCTTAATTTACTGTTCTTCATTATGAAGAATTTTTTTTTTCTCTCACTCATTTTATTTTTTTTTACGAGTTTGCTTTCCATTGAGCCTGTGATATTAATTTTTCATCCGCAGTGGAAATAGTCAATAAGATGCTCATAATTCCAGTTTACTTAAAGGGGAACTGAAATAAGAGGTATACGGAGGCTGCCATATTTATTTCTATTTAAACAATACCAGTTGCCTGGCAACTCTGCTGGTCTATTTCTCTGCAGTAGTATCTGAATAACACCAGAAACAAGCATGCAGCTAGTCTTGTCAGATCTGACTTTAAAGTCTGAAACACCTGATCTGCTGCATGCTTGTTCAGGGGCTATGGCTAATAGTATTAGAGGCAGAGGATCATCAGGGCTGCCAGGCAACTGGTATTGCTTAAAAGGAAATAAACAAGGCAGCCTCCATATACCTCTCTCTTCAGTTCCCCTTTAAATGAACTTAAATGCAGCTTAGAAATGGGCCAATCCTGATGAAGACATATTTGGAACATGGACACCTGTTGCACATCATCTACTCCATAGATTGCAATATTAAATGCTGCTATGGGGTGTCGGCCACCTGAGTTTTGGTGCATGAGTAATGTTCTCGGATACTGAATAGCTGAACGCTGGATCGTGTGGCTGGACAGCAAAGTGGTGAACCTGCCCAGCTAACACATAGTTGAGCGCTCAGAGCAGAAAGGGAAACGGAGGGATGGCGCTACAATTGGTACCCATATAGCGTCAATGGCCCCAATTCACTAAGCAGTTTAGACTAGTCTACTGATGGTTTTTAGTCTACTGACGGTTTGGTCAGTTGCATCAAAGGGAAATTCACTATTACCAAATGTTTTAGACCTGGTCTAAACCATTTGGTGATTAGGTCCAGTGTTCTCCCCAGGCGCTTTTAGCCGGGTGCTCCACCCGGCTAGTTTTGGTGAGCACCCGCCTGTTATCAGCTCACCACCTCCTATGAGGTAAGCAGAGTTGTGCAGAGAAGCACGGACCCTGCATTCTCTCATCTTGCCCCACCCGGCTACTTTTTCATGCCACCCGGATGGAAATAATTTCTGGGGAGAACACTGAGGTCAGTAAAGCAGGGGAAATGATCAGAAGATGCAATTCACAGACAAGTAACTATGACTGACATCCTTCTCTTCTCCTCTGATGAGCTCTCCTCTGCATACAATTAAAATCCTGCATAATTAATTCAAAAGGTTCTATCCTCACATCTAAAATACCTCACAGAACTACATCAGCTGGTCTAATCTCTGTCAGAAAAAGTGGGCGTGGTTACTCCTTGTTTGCCTGTGAATTGTGTAATTACTGAATGTTAGACCAGGTCTAAAACATTACACCAAACCATCAGTAGACTAAAAACCATCTGTAGACTAGTCTAAACTGCTTAGTGAATTGAGGCCAATGATGAGTGGGGAGGTTAGTGTTAGGAGAAGGGTGGAGCTAAGTGCTGCAAGTGGAGATGGGAGGTTGTTAGTGCTACGAGTGGGAACGTCAGAGCGACAGGGGAAACTGAGGGGATGGCGCTACAGTTGGTACCCACATAGCGGCAATGACGAGTGAGGCGGTTAGTGCTGCGAGTGGAGACAGGTAATTAGTGGTACGAGTGGAGACGGGAGGCTTGTGGCACGAGTGGAGATGGGAAGCTGGACCCATGAGTGGACCCATGAGTTAGGCAAAAAAGTGGGCGGGGAGGTGTTTAAGGTAATCCAATAACCCTTCTTATAAAAGAACTCAAAGATTCCTCTTCCCAAACTGCAATGTTATCTTTTACACGCATGGACTTCTGGCATCAGATCACATGAGAGGGTCTGTATCCAAACTCACCGACACCAGAAGTGAAACCTATTGGCTGTTCTCCCTTTATTATAGTCATTTGAAACGCTTCCTCCTCTCAGACGGCATCTTCCAATCATTATTGATTCCTGCTACTTTCATTTTCTGTCTGGGCGGACCTGCTGTATAAGTTTCTATTTCCCAGCCAAATTATTATCGTAGTTCCAATTTTACAAGAAATCAGTTCTCCTGAGTTTCAGAATCTTCACAGGAAATACTGATATAGACCAGTTCTGTGTCTCCTCCAGAAGACCCTGAAATAACAAAAAACATCTCGCCACAATGATTTGCTCTCATTATCATAATATACTGAAAAGCTATTAGTATATAGGAATACAAAGTATAAAGGATATAAACACAATTCAATTGTAAGGCTGGTTTCACAGTGGGACGTTACAGGCGCACGTTAGAGCAGCCTGTAACGCAGCCCACCGCACAGTAATGAAAAATCAATGGGGCTGTTCACAGTGCGGACGTTGCGTTACATTGTAACGCTGCGTCACAAGGCAACGTACTGCATGCAGTACTTTGGACGCGGCTGAGCCGCGTTAGACTGCTTGCACATGCTCAGTAATGTTGGGGAGGAGCGGAGAGCGGCCAGGCACATGGCTAATTAATATGCACTGCACGTTATGACGTGCAGTGTTTACTTCCTGGAGCAGCCGCTCTGTGCGGCGATTGGCCGGCGGGACCACGTGATGCCGCATGCGCACAAGAGTGCGCATCACGGCATCACTGACGCCAGAGTGAGCTGCACAACGCGGCTCACTCTGACGTCCAGATCCAGCACCACCAGGCGTTCCGTTAGGGGGACGTTATGCGACCTTAACACCCCCTCTAACGCAACGTCCTGGTGTGAAATTAGCCTAAAGGCTATATTATTTATTTTCACAGAGATCAGTGCAAGAAAAAGAAACGGATCAGGAATAAGAGAAAAGAATTCCCCGAAAACAAGATTCAGCAATATCGTTTGGTGACCACGAATGTGCGCCAATCCAGATTAGCTGGAAGTGCATTTTATTGGTCCAAGTTGCTAGCTACATACAGTTAGCAGTAAATTGGAGTGCAAGCTGGTATTTTTGACATCTCATTGACCATGTCTACTCAGTAGAGATTAACACTTCTTCGGCTAAGAGTAGAATCAAAGATATAGCTGGCACCACCTAAATGTAAAGTGCTGCCCATAATTATTCATACCCCTGGCAAATTTTGACTTAGTTACTTTTAGTCAACCAGCAGGTAATTTTTTGAAGGGAAATTACATAGATGGCTCCCAAAGCATAAGACGATTTGCAAGAGGTATTATTGTGGGAAAAAAAAACATTTCTTAGCTTTTATTCATATTTGAGCAAAAAGTGTCCAGTCCAAAATTATTCATACCCTTCTCAATAATGAATAAAAAAGCCTTTATTGGCTATTACAGCAATCAAACGCTTCCTATAATTGGAGACCAGCTTTTTGCATTTCTCCACGGGCATTTTTGCTCATTCATCTTTAGCAATGAGCTCCAAATCTTTCAGAATGTAAATCAGGGAAATAGATTTTACAATGGGCTGCCTGACTAAATAATCTATAAATGAATACAGGTAGTCCCTGGTTAACGAACGAGATAGGGACTGTACATTCCTTCTTAACCTGTATCTGTTCTTACGTCGGAACACTGTGCCATCTCTGTCCCCTGTACCTCCTCTGTGCCCCCCTGTGTCTCCCCCTGCTTCACTTCTGCCCTCTGCACCTGCTTATACAAGTTTAAAAGACATTTTTCTTTGAACTTTTTAAAATTAATTTTCTCAAAAACTACAAGTCCAATTTGAAAATGTTTTTTTTTACTTGTTCCCATGGAAACACTGAATCCATTCCGTTCCTATCGGCGGGTCGTTCGTAAGACGGGTGTTCGTAAGTCGGGGACTGCCTGTTTTATAAACAATAAGCAATTTGTTTATTTTTACTACAGTTCCTCTTTAAGGCAGTCAAATCTACATTGATTTTTGCGACTGTGTATTTTAACAAAGTGTGTTTTTATTCTTTCTTTTAGTCCTTTTAATGCTATTGTACATGATCAATATTTGTGCTGATAAAAGTAATCACATTTGAATTTTAATCTGGTGGAAATATGGTTCCTCTTGCTTTTCATGTTAATATTTTGGCGTGTTAGTGACATCTAGTGGTACCGGCAAGAATTTATTTTCTTTTGTGGGAAGTCTTGAGTGTGCTTCCAAAGGGCATATTTCGCAGATTGAACGATCTGTAACTCGCTCTGGCTGTGACACCACTGACCAGCGCCACATACATCAAGAATTTGTGGAATTATTGTTTAGAAATGCTAAATTTGTCTTGGTGATGTACTTGTCCAAACAGCCGGATAGGGAAAGGGACAGTTTGTTCGCAAAGGAACAATGATGGAGACTTCCAGTTTCAGTGAAGTAATAGTTCTGGCTTGCAAAGGCTGTGTTAGGAAAAGTAACATAGCTGCTTTAGAACCTGTAGAGCTTAGAGAGAGAGAAAGAGAAAGAAAGAGAGAGACACTGTAACCCAGGGTTGACCTTCATGCCAATCAGTAGTGGATACCCCCTTTCCCTGGAAAAAACTTTACCTTTTTCATAGATAGATAATTGTGGACCTCAGTTAATGAACAGATCACTTGGCAGAACTGAAGATTTCACCACTAGTGATAAATTTCGCAATGTAAATCGAGGTGAGGAAAAAATTAACATTGGGCAAAGACTTAGTAAATAATTTGTAATTTGAAAATTGTAAAAAAAAAACCAAAAAAAAAAAAAACCATTTTTATTCATTTTCAATTTTATTTTCACTACAGTTCATCTTTAGCTTAATCCAGCGGCCCCTTTTCTTTCCTTTGGAATAAGCTGCTGTTGTACCTGCATCGACTGCCAAGCACGAATGTTTTTTTCCTTTGGAGGCGACAAAGAAGGGCTGCCTGCAGTGAGGCCCTGCAAATCGCCAAACCCATTCCAACCCAGCGTCTGGATGCAGCTTGAAGCAACACTGTTGTGAGAGCGACCTGGAAGCTGCCATATTTTACGTTTAAGCAATACCTGTTGCCTGGCAGCCCTGCTGATTCTCTGCCTCTAATACCTTTACTTTTTAAGATTTTTATTTTCATTCATACAAAAAAATAAAATAAGTCATGTAAGCAGTGTTAAGCCGCTAAGGTCTCGGCAGGCTGCCGCCGGCAACCCTGCTGCTGCCTTTGTTGCCGGCCCTGCCGCTGACTCACAGGCGTGCAGGGCGGCAGACGGAGGACGCGTCTCAGTGCGTGCTCCATCTATGCAACAGTAGTCACGTGTCTCCCTGCGTGTCAGCTGATCTGCTGACACGCTGAGTTCTGATTGGGCAGTCCATGTATTTGTATATGGTGATCGCCTTCAGTCTGGGCCCGTGATAACCCTTGCTGGGCTTGTAGCTGAGATTGCGCTCACACCAAGTGCCTTGTCTTGCTGCAGAATTCTGTCTGTCTCTTGACCAAAGCTTCCTGCAGGTTTGATACCTTGTTGCCATCCGGATTGTAACTGACGTTTCTTCTGATCACCTGTTATTGACCCGGCTTGTTCCTGACCTTGCATCTTACTGGATCTCCTGTTGCTAACCTCGGATTGTTAAAGGACCTTGCATGAACGCTGCCTGCCCTGATCCCGGCCTGCTTTGACCACGCATCTGTATTGTGATTACACTTTCGTCTGGAGTGCCTCAGTCCAAAGGCCTCAGGTGACTATTCAGGTATACTGTGCCTGCATTACCTTGCTGTGTTTGGGGAATGCTATGTGCCAGGTTGTATGCTACATCTACCTGCAGGGTTGTGTAGTTTGTTGTTAGGTAGGAGTGTACGCAGGTCACGGGCTGGGTTATAGGTCAGTCATATGAGCATACAGTCTGACCTATAGCAAGTAGCCAGGCAAGCCTGACAAAGCCAATAGCCAGAATACAGTCAAATCCATAGATTTAACGTATCATTAACACGTAACAAAGTTATCCATAAATATCCCAGATGCACTAATGCTAGCGTAACAACCTGAGACTGATCACGGCTCTTTTCGAAATGTTGTAAAAAGAAGAAAGAAATCAAGAAGAGAAAGAAGAAAAGAACGAAAGAAGTATAAATGAAGACACAGTAGGTAAGAAAGATAAAATAGATAAGAAAGAAGGGTAGAGGAGAGTGCCAGTCACCTTATTCCTCATAGCGTATAGTAAGAAATCCAGTCACAATCTTTACTGCCCGTTCTCACTAGGGCGATTAGCGGATTATTCCCGCTAATCGCAGAAACGCTATCGCTTTTAAAGCCCTAGCACAATAGAAACCTGATGGCAGTAATCTCACTGCTGCGATTGCCTCCGATCGTGGCCGTTTCGCGATTAACAGCATAGTGCTGCAAGTCTCGAGCGATAGCGGTGAAGTGCTTAAACAAGTGCTGATCGCGATCGTCGGGAATCGTGGAAGTGTACAGTGATTTTACCGTGCTAATTGAGATAAAATCACCAGTGCAAAACGGTAGTGCTAAGCGCTACCGTTTTTCTAGTGTGAATGAGCCTTCACATCAGGATATTGAATCCAGGGACGTAACAATAGACCTTGCAAGGGATGCAGCTGTAGGGGGACCCAGAAGCCACAGGGGGGGGGGGGGGGGCTGTCCTAAGAGACAGACAACTAAGGGCATGGAGAAAAAAAACTTTCTGCTCTCTACACAATTGTTCTAATTACTGCATCTGCTCAGTCACTGATAAGGAATCATACAAAGTTTTGCGGACAAATATTTTTAGATAATCCCTAATCGGTGTGCAGCAGGCTCTTCTGTGCAGAACCCTGCCCCCAGCCTCTCCACCCCCTCCCCACGTGCTCTGTACTGTAGTACCTAGGTTCTCAACATGTAATACGCGTACCCCAGTGGTTAGACACTTCTACTCAATTAGTCACCCTCATTAAGGACACCTGTCTTAACTAGTCACCTGTATAAAAGACACCTGTCCACAGAATCAATCAAGCAGACTCCAAACTCTCCAACATGGGAAAGACCAAAGAGCTGTCCAAGGATGTCAGAGACAAAATTGTAGACCTGCACAAGGCTGGAATGGGCTACAAAACCATTAGCAAGAAGCTGGGAGAGAAGGTGACAACTGTTGGTGCGATTGTTCGAAAATGGAAGGAGCACAAAATGACCATCAATCGACCTCGCTCTGGGGCTCCACGCAAGATCTCACCTCATGGGGTGTCAATGGTTCTGAGAAAGGTGAAAAAGCATCCTAGAACTACACGGGAGGAGTTAGTGAATGACCTCAAATTAGCAGGGACCACAGTCACCAAGAAAACCATTGGAAACACATTACACCACAATGGATTAAAATCCTGCAGGGCTCGCAAGGTCCCCCTGCTCAAGAAGGCACATGTGCAGGCCCGTCTGAAGTTTGCCAATGAACACCTGAATGATTCTGTGAGTGACTGGGAGAAGGTGCTGTGGTCTGATGAGACCAAAATATAGCTCTTTGGCATTAACTCAACTCGCTGTGTTTGGAGGAAGAAAAATGCTGCCTATGACCCCCAAAACACCGTCCCCACCGTCAAGCATGGGGGTGGAAACATTTTGCTTTAGGGGTGTTTTTCTGCTAAGGGCACAGGACAACTTAATTGCATTAACGGGAAAATGGACGGAGCCATGTATCGTGAAATCCTGAACGACAACCTCCTTCCCTCTGCCAGGAAAATGAAAATGGGTCGTGGATGGGTGTTACAGCACGACAATGACCCAAAACATACAGCAAAGGCAACAAAGGAGTGGCTCAAGAAGAAGCACATTAAGGTCATGGAGTGGCCTAGTCAGTCTCCGGAGCTTAATCCAATAGAAAACCTATGGAGGGAGCTCAAGCACAGAGTTGCACAGAGACAGCCTCGAAACCTTAGGGATTTAGAGATGATCTGCAAAGAGGAGTGGACCAACATTCCTCCTAAAATGTGTGCAAACTTGGTCATCAATTACAAGAAACGTTTGACCTCTGTGCTAGCAAACAAGGGTTTTTCCATTAAGTATTAAGTCTTTTATTGTTAGAGGGTTCAAAAACTTATTTCACTCAATGAAATGCAAATCAGTTGCTATCTTTTATTTAAGGTTATTTTTTCGATTTTCCTTTTGATGTGCTATCTGCCACTGTTAAAATAAACCTACCATTGAAATGATACTGTTCTGATACTTTTCATTTCTTTGTCATTGGACAAACTTACAAAATCAGTGAGGGGTCAAATAATTCTTTCCTCCACTGTATATTTGTCAAGGGGTACGTGTGATAATGTTTACTCTGTTAGGGGGTACTTGGTGAGTACTGGATTTTAAAAGGGGTACATACCAATAAAATGCTGAGAAACACTGCTGTAGTACAAAGTGGTCTTCCTGCTGTCTTGGGTGTTTATAGAGCTGTTTACCTGGAGTTCAGTAACCATTCTTTAATGGTAACCAAATTGATTTTCTACAGAAGTATCCCTGTTGTTCACCTTAGAAAACCACATTTGAAGCCTTACCATGCCTGATTAATCAAAATAATGACTTGCTGAAAAACCTCACTTGTAGAAGATGGCATAAATCCAGTTTCTTTATTAAGAACTAACTACTCCATTCCAAAGTGTTACATGATCAATCAATAATGGAACAGTCTTTTGCTTCATTTGATTTATTGTCGTCAGTGGTTAATCTTCTGAGTTAATAGGAGCTCTTATATTATGTCTTCATTTCCTTGGAGGGTTGTTAGGTTCCCTTCAATCTTTTCCTTTTTAGATGATTTCAGCACCAGGACTTGAGTATCAGACCACTGGCCTTTATGGCCCGTACTCACGGGCTGCAGAAGTGGCCTGTCGCCAGCACACGTGAGCGTGCTAGCGACAGGCCGGCGACAGCTTCTCTCCAGGTCCCTCCGCGTACACACGCGGAAGAGGGACCAGCGGCGAGACGGAAGCTGTCGCCGACGTTCCTCCTCCCCCCGCCGGAAGCTTCATTCACCTCTATGGAGGTTGCTGTCGCTAGTCCGCGTACTCACGCGGACTAGCGACAGTTGCGGCGGAGGTGCGGCGGCGACTGTTGCCATGCGATTGAAACTTTCAATCGCATGGCGACAAGAGCGGCGGGCGACAGTTCGGGGTGCGCGCGCGTGCGACGGCCCATACTCACGGGCGACCTGTCGCCGCAACACGCGCGCGCCGCGTGTTGAGGCGACAAAAGTCCCTCGTGAGTATGGGCCATAATAGTGCTTCCTTTCAGTAAAGACAAGGTGAAGTCATTCTAGTTCTCTGGGGTTTATTCACAAAGCTTTCTTTTTTTGTAAGGACATCTAATGCAAGAGATAAATAAGGAGAGATAATTTATGAGTTAACTCCCGATTTGTCTCTCCTTAACTGACTTAAGTTAGATAAGGAAAGCTACATCATGGGTTAAAGGACATCGGAGGTGAAAATAAACTGATGAGAAAAACAATTGTATCTATTCTCATTCTCCTAAAAAATTACTTTTTTAGATATCTTGCAACACGTGAGTCAGAAACTGACCCAATCAGCCCTATCTGTGCCGTTGCATGTTTGATTCCCTGTGCATATATTCAGCATCTATTTTTTAGATATCACACAGCTTTATTTTATATTTAAATCTAGTTTTTAGTTTTTTTGCTGTTCCATTGCCTCTGCTTAAAGTGAACCAGAGATGAAGCACCCTCATGTATTTTACCATATATATCAGTGGGAACATTAGAGAAAACACCTACCCTGCTCTCCGTTTCATCCTCACCGCTAAAAGTGTGTGTTATCAGCTGCGATAAGAATCCCAGACTGAGCATTCAGTCTAGCTTTGCCGGGAATGATTATTGCTGAGTCATTATAGCAGAGCCACAAGGGGGCAGGCTTAGGCTTGAAAAGACTCAGCTATAATCATTCCGTAGCAAAGCTAGACTGAATGCTCAGTCGGGGTTTCTTATCAGAAGTGATAACAGTCAGATTAAACAGAGAACAATGAAATAAAGAGCATATTAGGTGATTACTGTCATGTTCCCACTGATTTATAAGGTAAAATACATGCGGGTGCTTCGTCTCTGGTTCTCTTTAAAGGGGCACTATGGCGAAAAATTGTAAAATTTAAAATATGTGCAAACATAAACCAATAAGTACATTATTTCCATGTAAAATGAGCCATAAATTACTTTCCTCTTATGTTGCTATCACTTACAGTAGGTAGTAGAAATCTAACAGAAGCGACAGGTTTTGGACTAGACCATCTCTTCATGGGCGATTTTTAGGGATTGATTTATTTTCAATAGCACTTAGTGAATGGCAGTTGCTCTGTCCAGCTGCCAAAAAACTGTGTAGCGAGCAGGGAAGCTGGCCAGCATCATTGTTTAAATCCTTTTTAGGGAATATCTTTATAAAGAATAAAAGCCTTGCTGAGAATCCCCTATAAAGAGATGGAATAGTCCAAAACCTGTTGGTTCTGTAAATTGTCTACTACCTACTGTAAGTGATAGCGACATAGAAGAAAAGTAATTTATGGCTCATTTAACTCTGAAAAAAAACCTACTTCTTATTTGTCTATGTTTGCACATATTTAAAATTTTACAACTTTTCGCCGTAGTACCCCTTTAATAGCACCTTCATTGACGTGTGCTAGACCTCAAAGCTATGAATCATTGAACCTTTTTATCTCTTTCCTTCTCTCAGAAGCCATTTACTAACAGTAAAGTGTTTTATGGCTGTAATTACTTACCAGTGAGGGTTATGTTATAGTTCGACCCAGTCTGAGCCGGACGGAAACTGTCACTTGCATATCTGATGCTTAACTCTTTCAGGTAGAGAAAGAAAAAAGGAACACAGCCTAGTCATTTTTGTACTTTGCACTGTACATGCGTACACATGTTTATCTCATCATGTCACCTCAGTTGTCCTTTAAGTTATTTAAAGGACAACTGTAGTGATAGGTAGATTTAGGGTGCCACTTTTATTTCCTTTTAACCACTCCCCCCCCCCCCCCCTTAAGACCAGGCTATTTTTCACAATACAGGGCTGTGCAGCTTGGTCAGGGTGCGGCACAGCCCTGTAATTTGGCACAGGATTTTTACCTCCTTTTGTTGTCCGTAATAGGACACTCTGCTGGAGGAGGTATCTGATCGCTGCTGCAATCGTTTTTTTTAATTTTTTTTTTTTTTTAAATAAGAAAGGGAAGGATTTTCCCTCCTTCCTTCATTCCTCCCTCCCCCTGTGCCGTCCTAATCACCATAGGGAGGAGATCGGCACTTATCCCCGCCTCTCATCAGCCTATGAGAGGACTTCATTCCCTACCCAATCCGAGTGTCTGCTGTACAGCGCTGCAGGAGATCGCAGTGTTGTACAAAGGTAAACAAAGGGGAATTACTTCCCCTTTCGGCAGAAAACAGCCTGATAGCCGCAATCGCTCAGTGAACCCGGCTGGGAACAATCGCGCATGCGTTCCCTGCCAAACTGCAGCTCCAGGACTTGATGCCAATCGGCGTTAGGCGGTCCTGGGGCTGCCACCGCAGTCACGCCTATTGGGGTGGCTCGGTAATTAAAGAATACCAGTTGTCTGGCAGCCCCGTTGATCTGTTTGGCTGCAGTAGTGTCTGAATCACACCAGAAACGAGCACGCAGATAATCTTGTCAGATCTGACAATAATGTCAGAAACACCTGATCTGCTACATGCTTTTTCAGGGGCTATGGCTAAAAGTATTAGAGGCAGAGCAGGATAGCCAGACAACTGGTATTGCTTAAAAGGAAATAAATATGGCAGCCTTCATATCCCTCTAGCTTCAGGTGTCCTTTAAGGAGAGATAAGTAGTGCATCAATAAGTAAAGCCTTGTATACACGCCTGACTTAAATCTGCTGAGGCGGCCGTTAAGGATCGCCTCAGCCCATAATCAGGCGTGTGTATGGCATCTGGCGAGCCCCAGCCCGCGACACCAATCCCATTGTCTGTGCTGCTTCATCTGCCACCACGTGACATCGCGCATGCACCGCTTGTCATCCTTCCGTTGTCCATTCACTCCCCCCCCCCCCCACATAGCAACCCAGCGAGTCATCTGCTACACAGCTGACACACGTGTGTGCAGCCCGGCCCAGTGCTGTCACCCAAGGGAATCAAGTCCTGATCCTCGACGAGCAACATCAAAGATATGTACGCACCTTAAGTTAGGATAATTTACTAGGAAAGCTCTGGGAATCAGCCCCTTTATCTGGTATGATCACTGTGATGCCCAACAGAATTTTAAGCTAAATTTCTGCAAAATTCTGTTCAGGAGGGAGGGGGGGGGGGCAACGACATTGTCCCTTGTGTGCTTATGTCTCCCGTGTGTGTTCCCTTCTCCCCCTGTTTGTCCATTCCTCCCCTTTGTGTCCGCTCCCTAACAGCTCCGCCCCCTAGTCTCCTGCTCCCCCACTGTATAATTAACAATGTAGCAGGAGCTTCTCTCCACTAATCCATGTCTCCCATGGGGATAGCAGACCTCTCCTGTCCTGCATGGCTCCCCCTAGTGACAGCTTCTGCTGCTGATGGGATCAGCAGAAGCTGTCATGGCTTAGATGAGATACTCCTGCTACACTGCTAATTATACACAGGGAGCAGGAGACACAGGTGCAGCGGACACACACTGGGAAAGAGGGGAGGGTGGTAAGCAGCCCGAAATGGACACACTGGAGAACAGAAGGAGAAACATGGGGACTCAGGACATCAATTGGGGAAGAACATCTACAAAGATGCTCCTGGAACATGGTTCAGTATAATATTACTATTATTATTATTATTTTTTCCCCCTGTTTTTTACCCTCTAAACCTAGGTCTGTCTTAAATTCTGGAACGTTTTATTTGGTGGCAAATACAGTGCACAGTGCTGACAGTGACAGGAAATTTGAGTGCTGGAGGCACTGTGCAAGTTTGTGCGCCTCCTAGGTGCTCATGTTAATATTGGCAAATAAAGGGAAATTTGAGCACCCGGTAAAATGAGCACCCAAATTTCCAAATTTTCTTTATTACCGATATTAATATGGGCACCCAAACTTCCATTGACTGTGATATTTAAAGTATACAGCGGCTATTGGTGGGTTTGCGACAAGGAGGTGGGGTGCAGTTGGGGTTAGACATCCGTGTGGGGGATGGTAGGTTCGAGTTAGGCATCGGTGGGTGGCAGGGCCAGATTTTCCATAAGGCACTGTAGGCACGTGCCTACAGGTGCCTGATGGTGGAAACGTGTCTCCCTCCCCTCCCTGAGTGTCTCCCTCCCTCCTTACCTTTTCAGAGTCCTGATGAGAATATAAATAAGCGGTTATTCACCCTGCTCTCAGCATTCCACTGACTACATTCCACTGACCTCAGTCAGGGGCATCTCTAGCTACTTAATACCCAGGTTGCTCTAGCTACCTAATACTTGGAGCACCTTTAGCTACTTATTATTGAGGGTACCTCTGGCTACCTAATGCTAAGGGATATCCGTAGCTACTTATAACATGCAGGGGAAGTAAGAAAGAAATGACAAATGGGCAGGTCAGCACACTTGTGGTGCAGTGTGGTGGGGATTTGTAGGTTCATGGAGGGCGGATCTAAGGTGCCATGACATCTGTGCCTATAGGCTCCTTTTAGGTAAACCTTGGCCTGGTGGATGGGTTGGTTTGGGTAGGGGGGGGGGTGGTTAAGCATCAGTGAGGGAGATCAATGTGTGAGAATAGTGATAAGTTTAGCATTATTTAAATAACGGTAAAATGTAAAATCAGAATTACTACTGCTCAATAGTAGTATTTCAGTAAAATGCAGGAGCAGATGCCGGCATTTAGTGGCTTGGGCGCCATAGGACCATCACTCGACACCACACTCCACTTTACCACTTTAGGGGCCTGCTTTTATTACATTTACAGACAGGTCACCTGACCTTATACTGGCAGATCAATTCTGGTACTTTTACCCAATGGAACATTTTCTACAAAGGATACCCTGTGCATCTCTGGCCGGATACGATATCATTTTGACACTTTTTTTTTTTTTTACCTCCCTGGCAGTATAATTATATCCGGATTTTAGGGTCGCTTCAGCCCGTTTCAGCCCCTAAATTCAGGAAAAAAATCATTCCTCCAGAATGCCTGCAGCAGCCCCAGCACTTGCCTTCCTGGGATCCAGATCTGCAAATTTCCCTCCGTCCTTCGGGTGGTGCTTTAACTCTGTAGTGAGATCACTGATGGTGATCTCACCAGAGTGATTCAGAGCCTCGGAGGACAGGAAGGAGAAAGGCTACAGATGTCTGGAATCCCTGGGAGGTGAGTAAAAATGCCTGCTGCACGCTATACTCTGCATTGAGCTCCCGGCGGCTTACCGCCAGGGAGGTTAATGCTTATCGTCAGGTATGTTGCACTGCAATCTCTGTGCTGAAGAAGTAACCATTATTGGGTTGTGAAACATGCGTTAGGCTGCCATTGTATTATTATTTATTATTATTATTTATTGTATTTATAAAGCGTAAACATATTACGCAGCGCTGGACATTAATTTAGGTTACAGACATTATTTAGGGGTGACAAACAGCAATATGACAATACAGGAATACAAGAAAACCAGATCACACAGCACAGTATGAGTACAAGGTAATGCTTAGTCAGTCACTGGAGGGGAGCATGGAGATTAGGCAAGTTAGGGTCACTCAAATGCATAGCATGGGTTCAAAGTAATGGAGGTGCATGATCAGGTAGGAAACAAAAGGAGGAGGACCCTGCCCAAAGGCTTACAATCTAGAGGGAGAGGTAGGGACAGGAGAGGTAGGGGACCAGAGTTCAGCTGTGGGTTTAGAGCAATTGTGAGGGGTAGTAGGCCAGAGTGAAAAGGTGAGTTTTGAGGGCCTTCTTGAAGGTGTTGAAGGAGGGGGCTGCCCTAATGGTTGGAGGTAGGGAGTTCCACAGTGTTGGAGCGGCTCTTGAGAAGTCTTGTATACAGTAGAGTCTCGTATAGTAAACCTCTGGCTTTAGTGAACCTACACTGATGTAACATATATGTTTTATATTATTATGTATGTATCTGTCTATGAATAAGTTGCATTTTATATGGTTTTCCAAAGACACTGAGGCCTCTAAACCCTCATTATACAGTTTTTTATATGGTATTGATTTCAGGTTTAGCCATACTTCAAGAACTTGGCTATTGTGTATGTTTACATTAATGTGGTATGAAACTCAGCATTTCTTCTTTGCTCTAAAAGATTATTTACAGCCTTAGGGCTGGTTCACATGGGCGCTTTCGCAGCATTTACTGCAACATTTTAGACACAACGTTTTTCGGGATCTACTGCTGTCCCATTCAAGTGAATGGATGCATTTGGGACAAGTTTACATTTTGCTTTCAGAGCCGGTAAACACCGGGAAACCAGTGTAGGGACCCAAATCGCTAGCCTTGAAGACTTCCCAAGAGCCTTCAAAAGCCAGCGTTTGAACGTGGCGCCAAGTAAAAGCTCGGCAGACGTCCGTCTGAACCAGCCCTTAAACCTACTATCACAAAAAAATGTTACAGCAGAACAGCATTTAAACAGTTAAACACAGCAATTTGTTCTTCAGTGGAAAGCTCCTTGCTTTAGTGGAAAGCTTCTGGCCGCATCCGAAGAGGTGATAACATTATCTTTTGTTTACTAAATGTAACTGACAAAGGAATGTAAACATTAGCCAAGTGCTGAAACTGAGCTCTCTATGCTTCTCAAATGTGTGCAGTTAAGAAGTGATCTCTGGATAGATTTTAATATATAAATACAGCAGATATGCAATAAATGCAATGGCAGCTTTCAGAGCAGATAAACCGTACTCTGGGACCTTGTAATTTGTAAACAGACAATATTACTGTGCAAAATAAAAAGCTAATTTGGTAACTGGATGGGTACTAAAAAGTAGGAAAACACATTTTTATTGAATGTCATGTTAGTTTTATGCCAGTTTTAGTGGGATAAATATCTGCTGTGGATGTGGAATTGTAGGCAACTTTGCTTCCAGTTTTTTAGTGATTTAATGATTTGCTTAAATGTTTCCATAAACACGACTTTGCTATAGGATCACTAATGTCTTCCATTCTAGCAATCTTGTATATGGAGGGGTGGAAGGGAGATATCCAATCACATTCAAAGGAACAACACCTAGTTATTGGCTCAGTTATGTGGAAAATCCAAAACATTTGAAGTTCAGCCGTCTACGGTACATATAAACTCTGCGGTAAAAAAAAAAAAATCCCATTTGCACGGAGAGACACTGAAAATAAAAAGCGGGCCTTCTTGGGCTTTATTCTACACATTGAAGAGGGAGGCTTTTTGGACATAGGAATCCTACAAGCCATACTCGTGCCTTTGTTGGGAGGACTCTACACCTCCAGGCCAAGATGGTAACCAAAAGCACAGAGGCAACCACTCAAAAATGAAAATACCTCAGAAAAGCTTTTAACGTTTCACGCTACTCAAATTAGACCATTGTAAAAAATACAAACAACTTCATGAATAAAAGAGAAGAGACCGAACACATGAAGTAACTTAGTGATCCCGTACATAGCTGAAATCCTGGAGGAACTTGGGAGGATTTTTAACAAGCATCTTATAACGCTGCTAAACTCTCAGACAGAAATTTGTACATCTTGAGGATCCAACATCCAATCACATGCAAGATAACTTCGTGTAGGTAGTCCAGTCTACTGAAGAATGCACAGATTGGTAAAGTGGGGAAGCAAGACAACCATCTGGTGCCAAATGAAAAACACTATCTAGAAAAGCCTAAACCTATAAATTCCGGGGTATATTCCCTCACTCCACTTGAACCGAAGAAGCCACTTTGCAAGTAATTAATGTTTTTTAGGGTATAAAAATAAAATGTTCTCCTATTCCAGTTCTTTCCATTTCCAGCCCTCAGATATCCTGTGTCTGCGCCACGACAAAACAATCTTCCGGTCTCCCGCCGCGGCTCACTTCCGGTATTTGCGACTTTAATGTCGCAAGCCACTGCAGCTGCACGCCCTGGCAGCGCGCGTCCTTACTCCAGCTGTCAATGGCAGCTACCTGTGCAGGCGCAGTTACATGTACTGGCTTGCGTCATTAAAGTCGCAAATACCAGAAGTGAACCACGGCGGGAAACCGGACGATTGTTTTGTCTCAGCACAGGCACAGGATGTCTGCGGAGGGCCGGAAGAAGCCCCAGGTAAGTTATATATATATATATTTTTATTTTTTTAATTTTTAGGGTTAAAGTACTCCTTTAATAAATGCATTGCAAAAGTTTAGGAAAAAACGTTCTGATTTCAAAGCTCCATGTGGTCCTATTTTTGTTTTTTTAATGTATTTGCTTTGTCTGTTTACAAAAGATTTTTATTTAAAGTGTACCAGAGATGGCATAACCTAAAGATTTGAAACTTTCCCGGGGCTTCCTCCAGCCCCATAAGTACGCCTGAGTCCCTCATCGTCCTCCCATGGTCTGCCATTCAGCCGCAATCAGCCCTGGTAACTGTTGCGTCGGTCGGGGTCTTCTGTGCGGGGGCTGGAGGAAGCCCCAGGGAAGTTTCAAATCCTTAGGTTATGCCATCTCTGGTTTCCTTTAAGGAGATTCAGTAATACGAAAAAAAAATCATATATAGCAGTTCAGCAGAATAAATGTAAAAGATGATACACAGTATTGTAACACCAAGTATTAGTGCCATGCAGTACAAAGACATTAACAACAGAATTTATAAACTTAAAGGGATACTGTAGGGGGGTCGGGGGAAAATGAGCTGAACTTACCCGGGGCTTCTAATGGTCCCCCGCAGACATACTGTGTTGGCGCAGCCACTCACCGATGCTCCAGCCCCGCCTCCAGTTCACTTCTGGAATTTCTGACTTTAAAGTCAGAAAACCACTGCGCCTGCACGCCTGTGTCCTCGCTCCCGCTGATGTCACCAGGAGTGTACTGCGCAGACACAGACCATACTGGGCCTGCGCTGTGCGCTCTTGATGACATCAGCGGGATCGAGGACACGGCAACGCAGGCGCAGTGGTTTTCAGACTTTAAAGTCTGAAATTCCAGAAGTGAACAGGAGGCGGTGCCAGAGCATCGGTGAGTGGCTGCGCCAACACAGGATGTCTGCGGGGGACCGTTAGAAGCCCCGGGTAAGTTCAACTCATTTTCCCCTGACCCCCCTACAGTATCCCTTTAAGGCCTGAATTTCTAAAACTGAAATGTAAACAGCAGCCGTGTCAGTGTAATATTTAATCTACATCATATTAGCTGTTTGAACTTTATAGCCCTGTCTTTTAATCAGCAGCATTTCCTCAGCCAAATAGAAGTATTTTTGTCTTCTGTTTACATTTCAGGACTGAATTTGATGATTTGACTGCATAGATAAAAGCACTTTTTGTTTTTTGTTTTTTTATCCGTGCAATGAAAAAAATAAAAAGGGACATGAGACAAGTTATGAGAAAGACTAGTACATTCTGTACCTGTGTTTCTCATTATGTCACATATCCATTTAGGTTTGCTTAAAGCATGCAAAAACATAAAAAATGCCTACGTTTTGCTATGAAAGCTTTGTAAGAAGTTCAGGAGTTCTCAGTATAATCCAGAGGATTTTCTTATCTTTAATGAATTCTCCTAGAAATTGGCTAGAAAATAGGGAGATCTTTCAAGTATTCTAGCATGAATCCAGCTCTAAACTTGTGTTTGTGAGTGAGCTCTAGTTTGATAATCACTGCAAAGGTCACAAGTGGATGTAAAATCCCGGCTTTGTAGCACAACGGCAAACATATCTATCAAATCTCTGTTGACTGTGGGATTCTTTTTGAGAAGCATGCTGAAAATACAGCTGAAAGCCTGAATTAAAAGATAGCTGTGCTTCCGACACACAGAATGTGTCAGGCGTGTATTTTTAGAAGTAAAAGCAGAGAAGACAATGCAAACTTGCTCTTTGTTCTTCTACTCCAGTTGGGATATATCTCTAAACTTCGATATATTTTAACCACTCGGCGACTGCCTGTCGCAGATTGGTGGTGTCAGAGTGGCTCTATTGTTCCTCTGTGCCACCATATGACGTCCTCTGGCGAGGAGCGAGATTTGATGTGAGCTCCCGTCACTGTAAAGAGCGGAGCTCAGCGATCAGCCTGCCAGTGGCTGATCAGCGCTGGCAGACTGGTTTTCATATTTATATAGTTAAATATATTTATATAGCGCTGACATCTTACGCAGAGCTGTACAGAGTATAGCTGTAACGATTGTGGAATTATCTCCTTGGTCAGCACACAAGATGTGCGCTGACACTGCGGAAGTCCTCCACAAGCGTATAAAACGGCAGAACCCAGCTTTGGTGTAATGCACTTGTAGAGGGAAATTCCCACTGGCAGATGGAGCTGTGGAGTGCAGAGGAACAACCCCTCTGCATTGCCACAGATGTCAGATGGGAATTGTACGAATTGCAACAATGCAGGGCAAGATAGCCCTCAGAGAGAGAGAGAGTGAGCACAGCGACAGAATGTATGTGTGTCCACCAATCTAGTCGCCACCCAGCGACGGTGAACACACAACAGCGGAAACCAAGTGGGAACGCAATCGCAAGAGTGGCGATTGCCAACAGTTACACAAGACCGAATAAAGACAGAGCACAAGTGTAGCAAGAAGGGCACAACAAATGACAACGATCAGAACGCCAAGGAAAATAACAAACGCACTCGCTAAGCGCGGTCGCCGCACGAAAAGGGCAACAGCGACAAAGCACGCTAATGGCGCGGTCTCCGCACGAAAAGCGCAACAGAGCCAAAACACGACAACCCTAACTAACCAATGTAACACGAAAATGAATAGAGAACGCGAACGCTTGCTGAACGGTTACCTCACCGAGCCTACAGCAAGCGTTCGTTCCAGACAAGACAGACAGGAGTAACCAGTAGCAACCACAGCTCTGGCCTACACTCCCAGACAGTACAGAAGGAACCACCGCCACTACCGCTAGGGCGAATGCGATCCAGACAGACAGATGGGGCTACCAGTAGCAACCGCAGCTCTGGCTTGCACCCCTAAGACAGAGTACAGAAGGAACCACCGCTACTACCGCTAGGGCGAATGCGATCCCAATAGACAGAACGATTTCCTGTCGACCGCCGCTGGCGACAAGGCAATCGCAACAGACAGACAGTACAAGGCAATACAGATAATACAACAACCTGACTATGCTAGAAGGAATGCCTAGTGCACTCCCAAGGAATTACTCTAAGATAATCTTAGCAAACAATTAGCAAAGGCTGAGACTCCAGGTAAGTTTGCAGGAACAAACCATCATGACCAGCAAGGGATTCTGGGAGGAAATGGTTTTTAACCAGCCGGGCGGTATATACGAGCTCAGCTCGTCCATCACCGCCGGAGGCTGGCGCTCAGGCCCTGCTGGGCCGATTTTCATCAAATAAAGAGCAGCACACGCAGCCGGCACTTTGCCAGCCGTGTGTGCTGCCTGATCGCCGCCGCTCTGCGGCGATCCGCCGCGAGCAGTGGCGAAAGAGGGTCCCCCCAGCCGCCTGAGCCCAGCGTAGCCGGAACAAAAAGTTCCGGCCAGCGCTAAGGGCTGGATCGGAGGCGGCTGACGTCAGGACGTCGGCTGACGTCCATGACGTCACTCCGCTCGTCGCTATGGCGACGATGTAAGCAAAACAAGGCAGGCCGCTCATTGCGGCCTTCCTTGTTTATTCTGGGCGCCGGAGGCGATCGGAAGAACGCCTCCGGAGCGCCCTCTAGTGGGCTTTCATGCAGCTAACTTTCAGTTGGCTGCATGAAATAGTTTTTTTTTAATTAAAAAAAAAACCCTCCCGCAGCCGCCCTGGCGATCTTAATAGAACGCCAGGGTGGTTAAACTGCAAGCCATCAGAGGAAGCAGCTAGGCAATTTGCATGACAAGTAGATGCAAATTCCTCCCCAGAACAGCAACTCTGCAGCTTGGAGTGGAGACAGGTCTCTTTTCCAAGGACCTGCAGCACTCAGACCTAACAAATGGTCAAACAGCTGTCTGCCTGTGCAGACAGCAGCGCAGATCATTACAATAGCCTTGTCACTTAACTGTCCCTAAGAGGGGCTCACAATCGAATCCCTATCATAGGCATATGTCTAGGTAAGTTGTGTAGTTGTAAAGGCTTGGTGGTATAATTTTCAGAGTCAGTTTGTATGCCTAAGGCTAGAGGTCTCGCTCTTTACCTAGCTGTCCCCGCTTGGTTCACCATTAGCTGGCCCTAATTAGGACTTGGGCGAGCAAGGCAAACAAGCTGATGTAGAAGGCAGATATACCACCACGAGCCACTAAGACTATGCAGCTGGGTGATATTTAGCAGAGCGGAATGCGCTTGTGGAGGAAGTTACACAGACCACCACAGGAGTTAACAAAAGAGCAAAAGAGATTGCTCAGAACAACCGCAGCTCTGAGCTTCCGATAACTGCCACAAATAAACAAGACACAATGGTTGCTCAGGGCGATCGCAGCCCTGAGCCTCTAATGACCAACACACAGAGTAACAAAGACGGACAACAGAGAGACAGACTGAATTCTTACCAATCTAATCGCTGTCCCAGCGATAGCAAACATTCACATTGACAAGGACAAGACAAACAGGTAGGAGCGTAACTAATAGCAACCGCTGCTACAGCCACGTCCACAGGAACAGAGCAAGCAGGAATACTACCAGTCACCAACGTGGTGAAGACAATTTCCAACTAACAGGAAGATAAAGACTTCACTGTACACTGCCAGGTTCAGTGAACGTCCAGGCAGACAAGGAAAGATAATGCAATACAGTAATAGAACTTTCACACCATGAACCCAGCAAACAACTAAGACTAAGCTGTATGCTATGTCGGGTGAGGTCTGAGAGGAGAGGCAGGCTGTTCTATGGACATCAGCCAATCAGAGAAGAATCAGAAAACTTTATTTCGCCAAGCACGACTGGGTCGTGCCCGGAATTGGGCTTGGCACGTACAGGGTACTGATACACGGTATACAGTAGTTACAGATACAGGACATGCAGTAGTAACAGAACATTATACAGAAAAACAGAACATTATATAACATTTATGCAGAGGGAGACAATGTCATAAGTTACAATACAATAAAAAACTAAAAAAGTACGCTTGAGCTGGAGCGCCGTCTATGTGCAGAGTGCCTCAGTGCGTCATGGTATTGTGGGGTGGGGATGGGCATTTCCATGGCGAGAGTTCAGGAGGTTGACAGCCGAGGGAACGTGAGAGCAGACCTGCAAATACCCACACAGCTTAATAGTAATCATGCAATCCTGTGTTCGCCTGATTGAAGGCTACAAGCTGCTTGTGAATGGAAAGGACTTTCATTACAAATGCATGCCAGATTATGCAACTACATGCATGTAAGAAATCCACAGCTGTCTGACCGGAGTTTAACTGCAGCAAGCCATAGATTGATTCATGACAACATCCTGAGCTCCTCTGAACTGCAGAGTGATTGCAGATAGCAATGAGACTCATTGCAAATGCAATCAAAACCAAGCAACCAAATGCAGGCAGAGAAATCAAAACTGCTCGGTTGCAGCTCTGCTGCAACTGACAGGAGGGATCCTTATAGTAGTGTTTGTTATGTAGTCTAGGGCCAATTGCAAGGTTGGGGGGGGGGAGATAATTTTTTTTTTTTTGATAAAAAAAAAATAGCAGCAGTGATCAAATAGCACAAAAAAAGGTTTATTTGTGGGAAGAAAAGGAGGTAGAATTCATTTGGGTGCGAAGTTGTATGATCGAACAATAAACTGTTAAAATTGTGAAGTGCAGAATTGTAAAGAAATGGCCTGGTCTCTAGGGGGAGGGGGGGTATAAACCTCTGGTCTTAAAGAGGTTAAAGTAAGGCGGTCTTAATATCTTGATATAAATTTGTCGGCTACCGTTATTTTTGGCTAGTTCACATGCATGTTTACAGTGCATTTACTATGCGATCACACTGCAACAACCATGACAAATCACATTGAGTGGTATCGCTCTGGTGCAGCCAAGTTGGTGAGGCATACCTGGCTAGAGCGTTGCGGTGCGATGCTCCGCCCCTTGCATCACAACGCAAAAAAATAGATGTATATGACCCTGCGGCAGAGTGGGCCAACAGGGTCATATGCATAGCTCCGCCCCCCCCCCCCCCCCCCCACACGTCGCTCACATGCCTGGCGCTGCTGCTCACCCAATGATGTACTCCACGCTGGACAGGAAGTACATCGCTGGGATTCCAGGCTTCCCTGTTGTATTTGCGTGGTTCCCTGCAAACATGCTGCACCGCCTTCGTATTTCACATTTCTGTGTTGCCCACAGACTTCCATGCATTCCGTCACCGCAGAAGTCTGGTTATAATGCGCTGTTGACTTTGCGGCGGGTCGGCAACAATTCGGAAACCTCTGATGCGGCGTGGTTACTGTATTAGGTCCTGTACACGTTTTTGCTGTTGCATTACCCTGAGTGCAGAAAGGGTAACACAATGCAAAAAAGTATCCTAGTGTGAAAGGGGCCTGGAAGCATGCCTCACTTCCGAGGTTACTGCGTACAACGCACTGCTCCTCTTGCAATGCCATGACCGGAAACCCCCACACTGCGCACAGTGTGATAGCCTTCTAGGGCTGTCACTACGTATGTGATGGGATGCGGCATTTTTGGACAATGTGACCTTCCGCACTAAGTGTAAAAGGGGCCTAAAATTTCATATAGCCGTCGATGAATTACCCTCTTAAAGCGGACCCAAACCAAACTTTTTTTTCATTCAAAATATTTAGTTGAACAACTCTGACACATACAAAGATAAATAAACACTCCTTCAAGCCTATGAGCATTTCAGTGCATGCTTTTCACCCTTCTCTTTTCATAACTAGGGTTATACAGGTGGCAGCCATTAGCAATTCCTCCTTTGCCGGACACCAGTTTGCCGGATTCTGTCCCGGCAATATGAAAGGAAGGGAGGGGTTCCTCCAATAAATGTAAAATATTTTATATTTGTCATCATGCAGCTGAAAAATATATTTTAATTCTGAAATCTTGTATTTTTAATTTGGGTCCACTTTAAAGTGGACCTGAACTCTTACACAGGACAAAAGGAAAACATAGAAAAATTCACCCTCTATGTATTTACAAGCAAGAAGTTTTGAATCAGGATGATACTATTTATTCAAAACTTCTTGCTTTTACTGATGATTAACACTGTATAATACCCTATTACTATATGTATTTAGAGAGTTTTAGCCTGTTAATTCCCCCTCATTTGTGTAATCACAAGTTGTAATTTGATCTCTCCCCTGTGTCACATGACTGCCACAGCAGAGAAGGCAGATACGTTCATTTGAAAGCACAGGATGTTGACAATATTTCTGCTTCCATGAAAGCAGGAAGTAGAAACTGTGCAGATTTATTTTAAGATTTTTATCAGCTGTAACGAAGAAATGTTTTTTGGTAAAATGTTATTCTGCTGCATATCTTTTTAGAGCAGAGAGGAGTTCGGAGTTCAGGTCCGCTTTAAAGGGTCCTTGAACTGTTGAAAAAGTCCTGAATATGTGATACTGTCCCATGTAGTTGTGGAATCCACTTCAACGCAGTCGGATGAAGAAAATGAACAGGAGTGACGAGGAAGGAAACTGGGAGTGCTGGTTGATGAGTGACAACTAGATTCAGCACTAGATAATTACATATAGGATAGATAGAAGTTTGATGTAATCATGTCTTAGGGCAACATTGCAGGGAATGAGCACTGTACTGACACTCTTTTCATCTATAGTTGAGCAGCAGGTACTGCTCAATAGATAGGATAGGAGGGGACGATAGGGAGCCTCCAGCAGACTGAGTAATTAAGAGCACAATGCGAAGTCCAATTCTTGGTTATGGTTTCACTTTAACAATGCAGGTTTACATGGTAGGATCATGGCTGCGATGCCACTGAGCGATCACCCCAGTTGACAGTTAGTTACTGTCTATACAAGGCTTAAAATACCATTACCAAGTGTTATAAAACTATATTGTACAAATAATGTCTGTATTAATAGTTGTGTATTGGAGCGATCCATTAGCAGCCTGAGTTGTATGTGAAATGTGACATCAGCCAGTGCTGGTCTCTGCACTTCTCAGAAAGGTACATTGAAAGCGGTTTAGCATGCCTTGGTGTTCAGCTACACACACAATTGGCAGAAAATGTTTACTCATTTAGCAGATGAGATGCATAACTTTTCTTCTGCTTAGTGCAGCACAACAAAGTGGGCCATACATCAAGTGATTTTGGCAACCGATCGACCAAGAGACCGATCTTTCTCTGATAGGTTCTGATGAGACCGATCTTTCTCTGATAGGTTCCGATTAGAGAGCGGTCTGTTGGCCGCTATAAACCACAGGCCGATTCCTGATCGATTTCAGCATGTAATCTTTCAGGAGTCGGCCTAGTGACACCACCTCGCCGAAACATGGGAAGTGTGTGTGACATCACACCTATTGGCTGCAATAAAATTGCAGCCAAAACGTGCTCATGGCTGGCAGTCAGGATGCTGACCTGTCCAAATAGTTGGGAATTCAGTGCCACCTCCCCCAACCATCTGAAAAGGGGCATCATTGAACCTGTAGACCGCTTACAGGAGGAAGGAAGATCCGGCAGGGACATTATCCCAGGTTGCAGTGTAGCAGAAATCTGTGAAATCATTGGAGCAAATGAATAAAATAACATCTTTCGGTTTATTAACCAACTCACAAAACTATTTCAATGTGTGTGTCTGTGTGACTTGCACACTTTGGATGAGCAGAAGAGAAAGAAATTCAGTTTCATCAGCGGTGAAGCTTAAACTGAGTGTTGGTGGATTAACACGTTGGCGGCAGAACGTGTTACTCACCTTTCTCCATATCTCGCCAATGCACTGTACACTGTTTTTTATCACCCTGACACATTTGACTTCACAGTGGCGAGGTGGCGACAGCCAACAGAGTCCAAACTGTCTGCCGCGACTTGCGCCCGCCAAATGAATGGCTGATGGTAAGGGGTTAAGTTTACAGCATTGTGTGATTGTCTTCTTATCTTACTGTTCAGAAAGGCATTATCGGTATATCTTCATCAAGGTTTCCCCCCTCCCAGCATGGAAAGCATTGAGCAGCCAGAGCTTTGTTACATGCAGAAGTGTAATGCTAGGTACACACGATATGTTTTTGCATTCGATAATTTCCGTCATGTCTGATATTACGTTCGATCGTTTTACCACTCTATTTTTCATAGAAGTGAATGGAAATTGATAAGAAAAGATAAAAGAATCAAGCGGAGCAACGAATCAAAAATCGATTGCACGGAAATCGACTGAAAAAAACGCATCGTATGTACCTAGCATAACATCACAAGCAGTCAGTCAGGAGTGGTGTGTACATATCTCCCTGACTGCTAGTTATATTACAGCAATATTCCAGCACCTCTAGCTACATGTTGCCTCCTCTGATCAGCTTTCCTTCTTACTCTCCTGCATGCTGTGAGGAGAACACTGTAAAGTATTTGTGAGCTGTGTTAGGAGTGAAGGATTATTTTAAAGCAGACAGAGAACTGTGGGAAGAAATAAAGTGCCTCTAGCACTGGTGGTAATGTGAACCCTAATACAGAGTATTTTGTAAAAAAAACTTTATCGATACTTGTCCTTTTGCTGAATTTTGTGATGACAATCCTTGTCACCTTCACTCTGGCCCAGGTCAGCAGGTTTTACTTGCACTGCTTGTAGCTTTATTGCAAGTGTAATCATGTTATGTAGCAAGTATAAACATATTATATATATCAAGTATAAACACAATTTAGTAAGTATATAAACATACTTTAGTAAGTACTTTAAATACAATATATATTTTTTCAACCTTAAAGGGAACACGAGGGGAGACTGATGAGGAGGCCATATTGATTCCTTCCTTTTTAAAAATTGTTACCTAGCTATCCTCTTGATCCTTTGTCTCTAAAGGTGGCCATACACTGGCCCGATTCGCGGCCGTTTTGACAGCAGATTCGATCCAGGGATCGAATCTGCTGCCAATCGTTCGCGCTAAACGCACCCGCCGATCCGATTTCCTCCCGAAATCGGATCGGTCCGTCGATCGCGTCGTGCGGGAAATTACCCTCGATCGCCCGCGGGTAGGGTGCGCGGCCGATCCGATCAGGTATACATTACCTGACGCTGGCTCCCGGGCGTCTTCTCCGCTATGCACCGCTCTGTTCCGGCTCCATCCCGGCGCTTCCTGTGTCACTGCAGTGACCAGGAAGTTCAAATAGAGGTGCGGTGCAGCGCGGAGAAGACGCCCGGGAGCCAGCGTCAGGTAATGTATAAGGGGGGGGGGGGGGGGCACAGGCGGCAGGAGCAGCTCAACAGATTGTGATCGGTTTCAGGCTGAAATCGATTCACAATCTGTTTGCAGTAAAGGCAGCCATACGATCCCTCTCTGATCAGATTCGATCAGATAGGGATCTGTCAGCTGGTCGATCTAATGGCAAATCGACCAGTGTATGGCTACCTTAACACTTTTGCATGCAGATCAGGTGCTCTGACTCAACTCTAACCAGCATTGCGGCCTTCTTTTTTCAGGTGTGTGATTCACACAAGTTGTGCATAAAGGGTCAGCAGGACTCCCAGGCAATTGGTATTCTTTAAAAGGAAATCAGTATGGCAACCTCCATACCCATCTTGCTTCAGGTTCCCTTTAAGAAAAAAATATTTGCATCACCTGAACTGTCTTGACCAGAATATGTTTCCCGTTCCTTAGAGAAGTCCTTCCTTCAGCTGCCTGAGTGTTTAAAATGTCTTCTTGTGATCTGCCCGCCAATGCCATTAGATGGAAGCATCCTGTCAGATTAACAAGCACTTTCTTGCTGTGGCCTTGCATGCGTGTAGCACATAACCAGACAAGTGATTGGCAGTGCTCTGTAGTCCTGCTCAGCTACATCTACTAAGGCAGCATACAGCGGTCACTGCCAGCCTCTGCTTGTCTATTTGGTTTCAGTCAATAAGAAATGAGGCTGCTGATCCTTATTGCAAGGCATATAGTTTGGTGTATGCAGATGACTGGAATCATTCCAGGTATGTTGTCAAATCAGCTTAGATGTAATATTTAAAGGGGATATATTTAATACTACTAATATTAGTAAATTTGGATGTTTGTTACTCGTTCACACAAAAATGGCTAAACGGATTTGGATGAAATTTGGCACACACATAGCACATTACCTGGAATAACATATAGGATACTTTTTATCCCCATACCCAAAAAGTGGACGGAGACTATATACATTTCACTGGGAAAATGTAAACTGCAGCCATTCTTACACTGTTAAGGGGAAGGGTAGGGGCACAGGCGGTGGAGCTGTGTAATACAGGAGGCGGGTGAGTGGCGGTGATTGACAGACTGGGGCAAGTAGCAAACTAGCCACAATCTGCGGGTTTTTTTTCTTATGGAGGACAGAGGGGGGGGGGGGGGGTGTGGGGGGGCTGAAAGCACAATGGAAGGCCACAGGCAGGTCATTGTATACAGAACATTCCTCTGCGTCCTAATATTTGACAAACCCACCTTAGGTTCTCTTTGAAGGGAACCTTAACTGAGAGGGGTATGGATGTTTCCTTTTAGACCATACCAATTGCTTGGCAGTCCTGCTGATCTATTTGGCTGCAGTGGTGGCTAACTCACACACCTGAAACAAGCATGCACCTAATCCAGTCTGACTTCAGTCAGAGCACCTGATCTGCATGCTTGTTCAGGGGCTGTGGCTAAAAGCATTAGAGACACAGGATCGGCAGGAGAGTCAGGCAACTGGTATTATTTTTAAAGGAAACGTTCATATGCTCAGTTTAGGTTCCCTTTAACCAGTATACTATTCAGCCAGGTAGCATACCTGGATTTTTGGTCCATGGCTTATTCATTTCACTTTTTCTCTTTTTTTTTTTTCTCCTACGTGATATTCTTACAACTTATCAATAAAAAAGCCTTTTAAGCCACTTGCAAGCAAGAAAATACTCAGAATAGTTTTTCTATGGGAAGAATTGTTCTTACCTGATAAGAAGACTCAAAGACCAAAATAATGATTAACAATTTATTTTGCACTTGGACAACGCATTTTGCGACCCTACAGTCGCTTCATCAGGTCAAATATCGTGCTATAAAGATTTGTTGTCAAAGCGTGGGCGCCATGTCGTTTCATTCTATATGATTTAAACTCTATGGGCGCCTCCAATAGTGTTATCTGCTAGAATCCTTTCACCCTACCTGGTAGGATATGCGCCGCTATAAGCTATAGGGCGAACTTTTTTCTGGAGCAGCGAACAACATGGCCGAGTGGAGACGGTTCTTCTCCACATGCACTGATTAGTGGTTGCCTTCAAAAGCAACCCACAATTGTGAGTATATAACTATTCACTCTAGACCAGCTGTTATGATGGTAATACACAATAGTGGGCTCCCGGCGTCCCTGTGTTTTTTGTTTCTACTAGTCAGAATAGTTTTTGTGCTTTCACCTACTTTTGGTACGCTTTCAATTGCAGAGTGCTGAAAAGTAATTTTTTAGCAGAAGATGAAAACCATCTTCTAGGAGAAAACTTTAGAAAAAAAAGGAAATGAATAAGGGCCCTATGTCCATTTCTCTGTCCAAGCTATAAAGGTGTTTAAAAAAAAAAACACGTCACCACACAGCTGTTTTCCTCCTAGTCCTGCAAGTTCTTGTCGTGTTGTGCGTGTGAAAAGGTTTTCTTCCTGTCACCAATAAACATAGCCGTGAGTTCTGCTCGATTTTTTTTTTTGCGATTTAACGTCAAGTGTTTACGTGATCTCCAGTCGTGAACATTTTATGATTTTCTTTTCTTCCCATCACCATTTTCTTTCCGCGAAGTTGACGATTTGCAGAAGGTTTTAATACTGCATTAGCTGGTTCTTAACCCAGTTCCACAAATTTCAGAATTCTCCTCAGTGGTTTTCTTTTGATGCAGGCCAGTAATTTGCCCTTTCTGAAATGCAGCAACCTCTTTTTCTCAACCATGGATTTGCTTCAGACATGGCTGTAGTTTTGTAGTTGGAAGAAGGATAAAGGTCTAAGATCCAATAGACTGGCCACAGTTCTGGAATTCTTGCAAGATGGAATAGAAAAGAAGCTGGCGCAAAGTACCTTGAAAGTGCAGGTTGCAGCCCTTTCGGTTTTTCTTAATAGGCGGTTAGCCTTAGAACCTTTAGTTGTAAGATTTTTCAAATCAGTAGAACGTTCCAGGTCGGTATGGAAACGTTCGTATCCCAGATGGGACTTAACTTTAGTTTTGAATATGTTAATGAGTGATGAGTTTGAACCATTAACCTCCCTGGCGTTCTATTAAAATCGCCAGGGAGGCTGCAGGAGGGTTTTTTTTAAATTAAAAAAAAAACTATTTCATGCAGCCAACTGAAAGTTGGCTGCATGAAAGCCCACTAGAGGGCGCTCCGGATCCGCACTTTCGATCGCCTCCGGCGATCAAAAGTAACAAGGAAGGCCGCAATGAGCGGCCTTCCTTGTTTCGCTTTCCTCGTCGCCATGGCGACGAGCGGAGTGACGTCATGGACGTCAGCCGACGTCCTGACGTCTGCCGCCTCCGATCCAGCCCTTAGCGCTGGCCGGAACTGTTTGTTCCGGCTGCGCTGGGCTCGGGCGGCTGGGGGGACCCTCTTTCGCCGCTGCTCGCGGCGGATCGCCGCAGAGCGGCGGCGATCAGGCAGCACACGCGGCTGGCAAAGTGCCGGCTGCGTGTGCTGCTTTTTATTTGATAGAAATCGGCCCAGCGGGGCCTGAGGAATCCTCCTGCGCAGGTTACCCCGAGCTGAGCTCGGGATAACCGGCAAGGGGGTTAAGAAATCAGAAGCTACACACTGCATCAACTAACTGCCAGCTGAAGCATATTAATCTCTGGAATAATGATCGGCTTTACATATTTGACAAACTGTGACCTTTTTTCTGTTTTGCTATTCTGAAGTCCTGCAAAATCAAGTTCTTTTTAAACAAGGTTATATTAGTGATCTCATTCAAAGAGGAAAAAAGGGTTAATGAGCCCTTATCTGAAAAAAGAGCGCCACCATAGTCACCTATTTTAAAAGCCTCGATTTGCAGCAAAGAACGGAAATTTAGGAGCACAGCAGCGCCTACTATTGGGCACCTCCGGGCATCAAAATGTACCTTCGCTGCCACATCTCACGGCTTTTACAATGGCCGTGATATGCGGCAAGGAAGGTAAATTGAGGCGCTCCAATGGAATGATGTGCGCTGAAGCATACAAATATGCAAATTGCAGCATTGCATTCGGCAGGGGTAGGTTATGGTTGCGGGAAAGGGGATTCAGTGTTAGGCGTCAGTAGAGGGAGGTCTTAGGGTTAGGCTTAGGTAGAGGGAGGTCTTGGGGTTAGACATTGATCAAGGTGGTCTTAGGCATTGGTAGATGGAGGTCTTAGGTATCAGAAAAAAGGGAGGTCTTAGGGTTAGGCATGGGTAGAGGGAGGTCTTGGGGTTAGGCATGGGTAGAGGGATGTCTTAGGGTTAGGCATGGGTAAAGGGAGGTCTTAGGGTTAGGCATGGGTAGAGGGAGGTCTTAGGGTTAGGCATGGGTAGAGGGATGTCTTAGGGTTAGGCATGGGTAGAAGGAGGTCGTAGGGCTAGGCATCAGCAAGGGGAGGGTTCTTTGTAAGAGTAGGGTTAGTTTAAGACATGGTAAAATATCAGTAAAGATTACTGATATTTTACTATTGGCCACAGAAAATCAGGAGCACCAATGTGGATAATCCAAAACGGTGTGCCAAGGTCCCACCCCAGTACTCAAGGGGTCACAGCAATTTCCAATCCAAGGACCGGCACCACACAATGCAAAGTAAGCTCAATTACTTTATTTCCATGAAGACAGCAACAACAGACGCTGTTTCGGCCGCAAGGCGTTTCTCAAGTTGCTTAAGGGTCATGACCCTTAAGCAACTTGAGAAAGGCCTTGCGGCCGAAACAGCGTCTGTTGTTGCTGTCTTCATGGAAATAAAGTAATTGAGCTTACTTTGCATTGTGTGGTGCCGGTCCTTGGATTGGAAATTGATATTTTACTATTGGAATTAAAGAGACACTGAAGCGAAAAAAAAATATGATATAGTGAATTGGTTGTGTACTATGAATAATTACTAGAAGATTAGCAGCAAAGAAAATATTCTCATACTTTTATTTTCAGGTATATAGTGTTTTTTCTAACATTGCATCATTCTATAATATGTGCAGATTACACAACACTCAGCATTCAAAATGAGTCATTCAGAGCAGTCTGTGAAGTAATGACCTCTCCTCTAGCAGAGGAAAAGTAAATAGTCCAGGAAAAAGGAAAATTGATATAGGGAGCACTGAGGCTAGTTACAAAATTACAAAATGTATTGGTTAAATTAAAGAAAGCTGCAAACAACAAACTTCATTCACACATTCCCCCTTAAAAACAGATCCTGGCCATAGATCTAATGAGGTGGCCCGCAGTTCCACCAGGAGTGCACTCCTATAAAAAAAAAGCAAAACTGACATGTCAAATACAAATTCTTCGGGCCCCAAAAAGCAGCTGGCCAGGTAGGTAGGCAAATCCCAGAAGCAGATAGCTAAGAAGCAAAAAAAAAATATTTCTGTTGTTCATGTTCAAGTCAGAGATAAACTGGTCCAGGTCCTGTCTAGAGCCCTTCCACAAGACAAATACGTCATCCACGTATCTCAGCCTTAGGGCTACGTGTTCCCGGTATCCAGGCCTGCCCCTCACCACCTCCTGCTCCCAGAAACCTAGGTGGAGGCAGGCATAGGCAGGGGAACACGCAGCCCCCATGGTCACGCCCCTTTTCTGTCTGTAGATAGATCCACCAAACTCAAAATAGTTATTTTCAAGAATTAGTTTCATTGCGTCCAAAACAAAATCTGCATGGCTTTCAAAACCTTGATAGTATTTGAACAGGTAATGTTCCAGAGCTTCCAGCCCAATTGGGTTGGGAATCGAGGTAAAAAGAGACTCGACATCAAGGCCGCCCAACAGCCAATCCTCACCAACGTAAACATCCTCAATGCCTGCCAGCACATCACCGGTATCCATGACAAAGGAAGGTAAACTTTTGACTATTTCCTTCAATTTTAAATCAACATATTGTGACAATTTCTCTAAGGGTCCATTATTGCCCGATATAATCGGGCGTCCTGGTGGATTGTGTAGATCTTTGTGTGTTTTGGGTAAGAAATAAAACGTTGGAATAGTGTATTCCGATACAATTAAGTATTTCATTTCTCTTTCCAATAAGACCCCCTCCAAAAACCCCCATTGGACCTTCAAGTTGATTTTTTTCCACCAGATATTTGAAAGGGTTAGAACTCACCCTTTCATATGTATCTCTATCACAGAGTAATCTTCTAGCCTCCTTTTCATAGAATACTTTGGTCATTAATACAACGTTCCCCCCCTTATCACTGTTTTTAATCACCAAGTTTGGGTTTGATTGTAGATTCCTAAGGCCTTCAGAAAAAAGCCCCATGCACATGAAGGACTGGAGGTTAGACATTAGTCTATTATGTCTGTAATGAGGGCGTATATGCTAACTACATAGAGGCGTGCTGCTTCAATGTTACAGCACA
Organism: Hyperolius riggenbachi; assembly: GCF_040937935.1. Lineage (NCBI taxonomy): Eukaryota > Metazoa > Chordata > Amphibia > Anura > Hyperoliidae > Hyperolius > Hyperolius riggenbachi. The sequence goes on from NC_090655.1 coordinate 72,419,400, forward strand.
CGGGTTGAGCATCAATAGAGGCTGGTGCAGAAGAATCTGCTTCTTAGCTATCTGCTTCTGGGATTTGCCTACCTACCTGGCCAGCTGCTTTTTGGGGCCCGAAGAATTTGTATTTGACATGTCAGTTTTGCTTTTTTTGATAGGAGTGCACTCCTGGTGGAACTGCGGGTCACCTCATTAGATCCATGGCCAGGATCTGTTTTTAAGGGGGAATGTGTGAATGAAGTTTGTTGTTTGCAGCTTTCTTTAATTTAACCAATAAATTTTGTAACTAGCCTCAGTGCTCCCTATATCAATTTTCCTTTTTTCTGTATCTATATCCCTTAGAGGTGAGACAGGCTGCACAAAAAGGGTTGATATCCCGTACCTTTCTCTTTGTTTAAATAGTCCAGGAACAGTTGAGATAATAAGTCAGATAACAGCCCTCTCCACGACTAACTTAGTCGGAGAGCTTAATGGCTTGTTGTTTGCATAGAGATAACAACTGGAGTTTCTCAACTCTTCCTGTTCTGGAAACCATTACACTGATGTATCTGATCTTAATGTTTTATTTCTTAGCTGTGCTACACATACAAATCATAATGTCATCATTTTTTTTTTTGCTTCAGTGTCTCTTTAAGTAGTAGAATAATGGTTATTTTACCGATATTTTATTAGCGGCAATCCCCCACGGTCTTTTTTTACATGTATGCATACAATTTACTCTCAATGTAAAAGGATTTAATGCACTAGAAGTACACTTATTTATTTTTAAAGAGAAACTCCAACCAAGAATTGAACTTTTTCCCAATCAGTAGCTGATACCCCATTTTACATGAGAAAGACAATGATTTTCACAAACAGACCATCAGGGGGCGCTGTGTGACTGATTTTGTGCTGAAACCCCTCCCACAAGAGGCTCTGAATACCGCGGTACTGCTGGCAAACTGCCACAATGTAACAATGTTCAGAGACAGGAAATAGCTGTTATTAGCTGTCTAACAGACAGAGCAGCTAGAAACAGCTAAATAACCTGCCCACAGTAACAATGTCACCATGTAATAAATGTCAGAATGTGAATCTGGGAGAGGAAAGATTTTACAATTAGCAAACACTGACTAAATCATTTATACATAATTATGGTAAAAAATGAAGCACTTTTTTTACTACATTATTTTCACTGGAGTTCCTCTTTAAACGTACTGAACCACAATGACATATTGTAGAACATAATAAATTATTCAGAATACGATTTTTTTACCTTATTTATTGTGGTTTCATTGGCAAACTTTTCTTATGTGTATATGCTGCTGTATATTAGTATGTAACTCAGCCCTCCCAGTGATGTTTAGCCTAGGCTAGGATGTCTCGCATCCTTCTTCCCAAGAGCACTCTGCGAGGTCAGGTGATCATCCTGCTCACTTCACTGGGAGGCGGCATGAAACACCCTGCAGTGATAAGGGCGAGGTAAGATTTTACAATGGGAAAACAATGATTAAATAATAAGTGAATACTAAGAAAAATAAAATGTAAAGTAACTCTTTAACCACTTCACCTCCAAGGGTTTTTCCCCTTAAGGCTGGGTCCACACTAGACCCGGTTGCAGGACGGACCCTGCAGTCCGGATCAGGGGAAGTACCCACCGTACTGCAAACTGATGAAAGTGCATCAGTTTTGTATCAGTTTCCGTTCAGGTTTTTCCCTGACAGAAAACGTCTCTATCATTAGGAAGGAGTGGGAGGATTTTTTGGGCCAATCATAAAGCTCAGGCTATCCGTTTTCACATCCGTTTTTTGCCTGTGGAGCTGGAGATGCGTTTTCTCATTGCTTTCACTACCCCTGCGTGTATCCGTGGTCCTGATCCGTTGCGTGAAAATGCAGCAGATCCGGACCTTCCGTTCAGGTTTTCAAAACGGGTCCCCGCAAACGCAGACGGATCCGTTTTTTACTTGGGTGAGGCTGGCTGCTATTTTAAACATTAGTATCCGGGACTCCGTTTTTCATCAGGTTTGAAAAACGCAGCCACGGATACGTTTCCGGACCTAGTGTGGACCAGGCCTTAAACCAGAGCAATTTCACCTTTCACCTATAACATTACTACTACTTATCACAACGAAACAATCTATAGCTTGTTTTTCACCACCAATGTGGCTTTCTTTGAGTGGTACTTTTTGCTAAGAATGATTTTATTCTAACTGCATTTTAATGGGAAAATTAAGAAAAAAATGGAAAAAAAATCATGATTTCTCGGTTTTCGGCCATTATAGTTTTAAAATAAAATGTTCTACTGTGAGTAAAACCCACACATTTTATTTGCTCATTTGTCCCGATTATTGCAATGTTTAAAATATTTCCCTAGTACAATGTATGGCACCAATATTTTATTTGGAAATAAAGGTGCATTTTTTTTTTCAATTTTGTGTCCATCACTAATTACAAGCCCATACATAAAAAAATAACAGTAATATACGCTCTTGACGTACATATTAAAAAAGTTCAGTTCCTAAGGTAACTATTTATGTATCTTTTTTTTTTCGTTGTCATTTTTTTTATTTACTGCAAAACAACCTATTTGGGCACTATGGGAGAGTGTGGGAGGGAAGGAGTCAATTTTAAATGTAAGTGTAGGTCTTTTTATTAAAATAAATGTATGCAGGTGTAATTTTACTATCTGACCACAAGATGTCCTGGCGCATTATTTCCTATTCGCTTACTACCTGTATAAGTAAAAGTGAGTTGTGAGTAGAAAGTAATGTGTGGCTGTGTTACTTTAGAAGTTACAATGAACGTAGGCATAGCCTTGATGTCGGCTATCATTGCATTCCCATTCATTCGTCTCCTGTCTAAAGATTGGTGGCGAGAAAGAGCGCAGGAGTGCGTGGCGGCAAGGGATGAGTATCTATGTCCCTGCGATGTAAAGTGGTGTTTTGCAGGGACGTAGGTACTCGTCCTGCTGAAGGGATATGCTTAAAGTGAACCTCCAGACTAAAAATCTACTCAGCAGAACTGAAAAGGCCTGGTGTTTCTTTAACAGTTTCACAGCATCAGAACTTTGTTTTTCTTACCCAAGTCTTTTTAGCTGCATAGAAGAAAACTGCCTGGGCATTTTTCCCCTGATCCTGTGCAAAGCATGATGGGATTTCTAAAGTTGTTGTTCTCGTACTGCTGTTTTGGTGCACTTTTTTGTTTCTAGTTTGGAATTTGTGATTTGAAGCCTAGCGCACGCAGCTGGGAGGGGTGATCAGGATACAGGACAGCTGGAACTGTCTCATGCTCCCTGTCACCTCCTTTCAACCAAAAAGATGGCTGCCCCCATGACAAAGATGGCTGCCCCCATGAAATCAAAAAACTTTTGCCTGTTTTTTTAAAACAGGGTGGGTAAGAGATTATTTTACCTATCTATTTTAACTAACATAACTAATGTAACTTAATGACAGTATGTTTGTTTAGGCAGAAGTTCCCCTTTAAAGGACACCTAAGACGGATATGGTGTCTGCTATATTTATTTCCTCTTAAACAATACCAGTTGCCTGGACTTCTGCTGTCTTTGGCTGAAGTAATGTCTGAATCTCACACATGATGAAACAAGCATGCAGCTAATCCAGTCAGACTTTAGTCAGGAGCCTCTGATCTGTATCCTTGTTCAGGATCTATGGCTATACGTGTTGGAGGTAGAGAATCAGTAGGATAGCTAGGCATTGTATAAAAGGACATAAATATGGCAGCCTTCATATCCCTCTTACTACAGATATGCTTTATAACTCAGATACTTACCATAATATTGGTTAAAGAGGAACTGTAGTGAAAATAACATAACTAAAAATGCTTTTGTTTTCAATATTCATTATAGAATATTTAGTCGGTGTTTGCCTATTGTAAATTTTGAAATGTATCACTGGTGGTCACTGGTTCTGCCAGGAATTCTGTATAGAATGTTCATTACTGAAAGTTCTATGCACATAGCGAGATATTGCTTGCTTGGCAGTTGGAAAAAGCTGTTATTTCCCTCAATGCAACAATGTTCACAGAAAGCAAACTGTCAGGACCATGCTCCTGGCATCACACTGTGGGAGGGGTTTCACCACATTATCAGCCGTACAGACCCCCTAATAATATATTTAAGAAAATGTAAATACTGTATTTTTTGTGGGAAAGGGGATATTCGCTACTGACTGGAATGACGTTCAATCCTTGGCTAAAGTTCCTCTATGGGACATTGTTAAACAGTGGCATAGTGGATAGCACTTTTGCTTTACAACACTGGGTCCCGGGTTGAATCCTAGCCCGGGCACTATATTTTTGGAGTTTGTATGTTCTCTCTGTGTCTACATGGGTTTCCTCCAGGTTATCTCACATTTTAACATAAAAATGCATGAATTGGCTTCCTCTTAAATTGTCCCTACAATGGACATGTGACTATGGTAGGGGATTAGCTTGAGAGCTCCTCTGAGGGCCAGTTCATGACAAGACTATTTACTCTGTAAAGACTATAGCTGCGGAAGATGTCAGTGCTATATAAATACTAAAAATGAAAGAGTATTAGTTGTAATAATTATATGCAAAATATCTTGTGTTAGGTTTCTAAAATAGCAATCAGCTAGTCTGTTGTTTTTATATACTGTATTTATGGTTTCTGCCTTTGGGGTGTACAGCAGGTGTCTGTAAAGAAGTGCAGTTTGAGATTCCTCTGATTCTTCTGACAATTGGTATTCCATTACATGACCTCCCGCCTGATCTCACAGATATACATACTTTTATAAGAGTGCTATGGCAGTAGAACAGTAGGGGGAGTTAGAGCACAAGGATGTTCATTCTGAAATTAATTTTCATGTTCTATTTTTTTTTCGCCATATCTGGAAGTGTCCATGAGAGCTAATCAAGTAATGAGTGGTAACTGAATAAACATGACTTTGTGTAAAATGTGAAAAGTTTAGTTAGCTATGTTCTATTTTCTCTGACTTCTGGAGGGTCCACAGTTCTATGCGTAGTACAAGGCTGGATAGCTTTGGACAGGGATCTTATATATAACATAAAATGTATGATAATGTGGGAAAATGGGAAGTTGTGTGTAGTCACCCACAACAACCAATCTAAACTCTTTTACAAATGATTAAACCCCAATTTATGTATTTTTTTTCTGTATTGGTGCCACCACAATCCCCAAGTAAGCGGCAGGCCAATTGTGCCCCCCCCCCCCCGACAGACCCCCTCACTCTGCACACCTGCCCCCCTCTCATTTTCCGGCTCTACTCCCACCATAGCAGCATGCATGCCAGGCCACCATTTCTGGTCAGTGTGGTAGATTACTTGCTGAAACAGCCACACCCTCACACCTGCTAGTAAATGGAGAGACTAATGCATGTGAATGCCATGCCCCCTCCCAGAAGCCACTGTGAGAAGCCATAAGTCTGCAGGATGCCAACCAAAAACCCCAGAGTGATGCCTTTGCTGGTGACTTGAGGTTATTTTGAAGTTCATGGTGGATGAGGGGTTTTTATAGTGTTGGGTAGAAATTGCAGAGATGGACTTAAATATTAGTAGACATAAATCTGGCTCCTGGAAGTTATTGTGTTGTGCACAGGACTGATGTTTGTTCTTTAGAGTTTTAATAAATAAACTTAATAATTACCAACATTTTATTGCATAGTATCTATTGATTGATAATTGGTAGTATTAAAGTCCACCTACAGTTTATTTCATTTTCCCCTCGTCATCTGCCCACCCACCTAAATTAAACAAGGATCTTCCCAATCCCAACTTCCCCCACCCTTCTGTCAGTTGAATACCTTAAAGAGGAACTCCAGTGAAAATAATTTAATAAAAAAAGTGCTTCATTTTTACAATAATTATGTATAAATGATTTAGTCAGTGTTTGCTCATTGTAAAATCTTTCCTCTCCCAGATTCACATTCTGACATGTATTACATGGTGACATTTTTACTGTGGGCAGGTTATGTAGCTGCTCCTAGCTGTTTTGGCTGTTACAGACAGCTTTAAACAGCCATTTCCTGTCTGTGAACATTGTTACATTGTGGCAGTTTGCCCAGAGTACCGCGGTATTCAGAGCCTCTTGTGGGAGGGGTTTCAGCACAAAATTAGTCACACAGCGCCCCCTGATGGTCTGTTTGTGAAAATCATTCTATTTCTCATATAAAAGGGGGTATCAGCTACTGATTGGGATAAAGTTCAATTCTTGGTTGGAGTCTCTCTTTAAAGAGAAACTCCGACCAAGAATTGAACTTTATCCCAATCAGTAGCTGATACCCCCTTTTACATGAGAAATCTATTCCTTGTCACAAACAGACCACCAGGGAGCGCTGTATGGCTGATATTGTTGTGAAACCCCTCCCACAAAGAAATTCTGAGTAAGTATTCTTGGCAGTTTCCTGTCTGTGAACCTTGCTGCATTGTGGGAAATAGCTGTTTACAGCTGTTTCCAACTGCCAAAAAAACATGCAGAAGCTGCATCACCTGCCAACATTAAAAATTTCACCATGTAATAAATGTCAGATTGTAAATAAGGGATTTAAAAGATAAATCATTTATATATAATTATTGTAAAAATTAAGCACTTTTTAATTTCATTATTTTCACTGGAGTTCCTCTTTAAGTTCCAACGATGGCACACTTGGGATTCCATATGGTTCCTGGGAATAGGCATAACACACACTCCGCTCATTTCCTTTCTTTCGCTGCCTGTTGGAGGTAAGCCATGGATGTGACATCCCCAGACCCCCCCCTTCCCCCCCATCCCACCTACTGAAGTATATAGGGTGAGTGTTAGGTGCAGTGATGTCAGATTAGTTCAGAGGTTTACAGGATGTGATGTAGGGGCAACAGTGACTCCTTGGACCAAATTGTGGAGTCACACGACCCCTGTAGTTGTGTGAGGGGTGGTGGGGAGGTTCTAGGACAACATTAGGTCAGTTGGAATGCACAAGATTGTGAGAGCCAAAGTAAATCCTGAAATAAGGTTTAATGCTGGGCATACACGGGTCGATAATTCTTATCAATCGAGCCGCTGATGGCTCGATTGATAATTTCCGACAGGTCCAATCAGCGCGCGGATCGATTCCCCGCTCGATACTCGCGGGTGGACAATAGCGGAAATCGAGCAGAAGATAAGGAAGCGCCCGCGGGGATGAGCGGGAATCAATCCGGGTGGCCGCGGGGACATAGAGGGAGTCTATCCGGTGGCTAATCGAGCAGCCGGTTCTAACCTTGTATTTCCAGCATAATAGTCCAGAGACACATGGGTACTGCGCAGACATTTTGTCTGCCTTGCACCTTGATGCTTTACAGGTTGATAGAACTCTAAATGCCCAACTAACATTGAAGTGTAAATGCTGAACGTAGTGTATTTGTTGTGATATACTTTTGTATGAATACAACAAACTACTAATAGTCATTATTAGATTGGAACTGGAACAACCTATTTTGTCCAGCCAGTCCTTTGATTCAGACAGGCCATCAACTTAGAAAAGCTGTCATAAGCTTCTCTCCAGGCTGACAAATGACACAGATAGCATGCTGTATATCTTATATGACCTGCTTGTAGACTGATATGCTCTTCTGTCCATATCCGACAAATCAGCAATGTAGAACAGCCATCATTGCTTCACTTCTGTCTATATAACTTCAGCATTTGAGTAATACAACATTGGCAAAGCAACTTCACCAGCCTGCTGAATGGGTAATGCAGTTAAACTGCTAATCAACCTATGATTACTCTTCCGTAGTGCTGTAAAGCTCAAACTTGTAGATGGCAATACTATCCTCTTTGTTCAGGCCTTGAGTGCAGTCTCCATCAGATGTATGAAATAAGTTGTGCAGGACTCATTTCAGTGGACACAATTCAGAAGTCCGAACTTCCGAAGATGAGCACATTCATATTTAATATCTCATCAGGTTTCCTTTAAGAAGAATGGGTAAAAAAATGCAAGATCCAGATGGGAAATGCTGGGATTTTTTTTTCTTCTAAAAGGCTTCTTACCATTATTGTTTTAACTAGTTGTTAGTATAAAGTTTCTGTTTCTTTCTGCAACATTTTACTGCAGTGGTCCAGCACATGTACCCCTTTGTGGGTCAACCCTGAGCCAACGTACTCCCTATGTGTTTTTTTTAGAACGGGAGCTTATTTTGTGTTGTAAATGTTCTAAAATGGAAGGCGATTTAAAATGTGTAGTGCTTCACACTACAAAATATGCATAATAGACAGCAGTTAACCCACAAATACACATAAGTAGCAGCCTTTCACCCCCAAAGTACTCATAACTAGGAGCTGGTTTCTCCCAAAATACGAGTAATTTGGCAGCATTTTACCCCAAATATACACATAATGTGGCAGCATATCCCCACACAGTACAGCGTTTCCCCACTAAATACACATAATCCGGCTGCTGAGACCCCTGCAGCTGTGCCAGACACCTCGCCAATAAACCTGGGTGTGAGATCCGCTATTTTGGCTGCAGCCCCAGGTTGAGAAACACTGCTTTGCAGAGTACCCTAAGGTTATGTCACAAACTGTTCACAAGCTAGTATTTCCACCGTTGTATAAGGCCAATTTGTGGTCAAACCAGTTTGGCAGTATGATTTAGGGAATCTGAGTACCTAGAGAAGATCCGCACCAACATGGGAAGAGCATACAAACTCCATGAATGTAGCGCCACAGCCGAGACTGCAACCCAGACATCCTAGCATTACAAAGCAAGAGTACTAAGCACTTATTAGGTGCTTACCGCAGAGAGTTGCTGATGTGAAAATATGTATGTTTATATTCTTTACCTCCAGTTTTCTGTTCATACTTTCACTTTTATGGGACTTTACCCTCCTCTATAGCACCACCCTGCTGCAGTCCTCTGTATGAGTCTATGCTAATGTTCCCCAAGTTAATGATCCGTCGTGACATCACTTTAATTTCTGGTAATGTAGACTTCACTCGCAGCACTAATTTGTGCTGGCAGAAAATGACAAACGCCAGATAGTTTTGTTTCTTTTCCTTTTTTTTCCCCCTCCTTGTTCATCAAGCGGTTTCTCCTCTTCCCTCTGGCTTGCTGAAGGGAAGAAGTTTCACAGAAACTTAAGAGGTGAGGCAGCGTGATGTGAAATTCAGCAGAGGGATTCTGACTTGGCTTGCGACTTCTCTTCTTTTGTGTTCTTATTGCCTTTGTGGGAGAGCAAAGTCTGATGTATTCTGAGAAACGTTGGGATGTGTGCAGAATCCTGCTGCTGTTCAGCTGTGATTGGGCTGTGAGGAAGCCGTGAGGAAACAACAAAGGTACATTGATCACCAGAATTGCATTGTTTCGTGCAGGGGGATGGGGTGAATGAAGCTAGCATAGGGGTCATGTAAGCTGTGTTATTACTATGCTCATTTATAAAAGAACCTTCACTTCTCTGTTTCATTACTCCTTTAATGTACTACATTTCTTTTTAAGTTTATAACTTTTTTTTCCAGTCTGAATTGTACTTCACTTTTATGCTCCTTTTTCACGTTGGTCATTTTTATAGTATCTATATGCCTACTGACGCTTTGCATGACAATGTGACAATATACACTGTGCAAACTCAGGCAATGAAATGCTCATTTCTTCTCTGGATGTGAAGTAGCCTTCATGTGAAACATGGAACTTTTAGTCTGTGAAGTCTGCTGTCCCACAGAGGTATATTAATGAATGGAAAGTGATACAATCTAGGAGTGATTTATGAAAACTTCCAAGGCAAGCCGCTTTGTAGGCTTTCCCTAACCCAAACCTTCAGAGTGAAGCAAGCTTGCTAGTTATTGCTATAGGCAACCAGGGATGTAACTAGAAAGGAGCAGTCCCTGCGGCTTTAGGGAGGACCAGAGCAGTAAGGAGGGCCTAACTAGTACTTCACTCATTCCGATAAAGGGGTCCTTCCTTCAGATCAGGTGTTTTTGTGGCTACGCTTGTTATGGGTGTGAAGATTACGATGTCCACACTTGTTTTATGACCCTTCAAAGATGGGCCCCTAAGCTGCGAGGGTCACCAAGAGTAGGCAAGGGAAGGGGTGTGGTGAACATTAGGGGTCCCGCCCCATCAACTGTTTTCTGGGAGGGGGCTTGATTTGTAGTTAAATTGAACCTCCAGACTAAAAATTGACTCAGCAGCACTGGAAAGGCCTGGTGTTTCTTTAACCGTTTCACAGCATCAGAACTTTGTTTCTCTTATACAAGCCTCATTCTTAGCTGCACAGAAGAAAACTGCCCGGGCATTTTTCTCCTGATGCTGTGCAAAGCATGATGGGACCATGTGCTGCAAAGTGAGAGTGCTAACCACTATGCCACCATGTTGCCCAAATGAAAAATGCAATGAAAGACTATGGGATTCCAGTAAAATCCTGTTTAGGGGTAGGGCTATTTATGCAGTTATCTCATCCATTTATTTTCACTTCAGGTTTGTTGTAACAGTGGTGTAATACCATAGGTATACAGATGCTACTTGTAGCATTGATCAGTATGTACATGTCCATGTCCTAGTGATGTGACATCAGCTAGCATTTCCTGGGGTTGATTTTATCCAGTAATTGTTAGTGTTGCAATAATGTTTCTAGAATAAATTGACCTATCTCCACATTTTTTTCATTTTCCATGTAACATCATTAATAAGCTCAAATAGCTTCTGGCCCACCTGCTTGAAATATGTATTACTGTAAGTTGGCTGCGTCAGTGTTTCCCAGCTCAATTATGTACGCCTGTTAAAGCTTAACTGTCGGCCATAAAATCAAAAATCAATTCTTTATTTTTATCTTGTAAACAAGTTATGAGGATGCTAACCAGGCAATCCAAAAGTTAAACATCACTGTTACTTTTCTTGTTAATAAATGATCATTACCCAGTTTACCTGACTCTTATTTGGTACACACAAAGGAAGTTGCAGTGCATGCTGGGTTGTCTTTTTTTAACTTCTTTACTTTCCTCTCAGACTTAACTAATGCAGCCTGAGTGGCTGAAGACTCCCCCTGCCCCCCCCCCATTTTCCCCTCCCACACCTCTGTTCCTCTCTGATTGACCAATATTGAAAACACACACACACACACACACACACGCTTGCAAAATAAATTCCACGTGAAAGACCTATACAAAGTGGTGTACACGTGCGAAGGGGAACGGAAATCTGCGAAGTGGGGTGTGCGTAATTATTCAGCCCCCTTTTGTCTGAGTGCAGTCAGTTGCCCATAGACATTGCCTGATTAGTGCTAATGACTAAATAGAGTGCACCTGTGTGTAATATAATGTCAGTACAAATACAGCTGCTCTGTGACGGCCTCAGAGGTTGTCTAAGGCCTGGTGCACACCAAAAAACGCTAGCAGATCCGCAAAATGCTAGCAGATTTTGAAACGCTTTTTCTTCTTTTTCTGTAGCGTTTCAGCTAGCATTTTGCGGTTTTGTGAAGCGTTTTTGGTGTAGTAGAAGAAGATGTATAGGGAAGATGTATAGAGCCAAATACAGGGCAATCTTGGAAGAAAACCTGTTGGAGTCTGCAAAAGACTTGACTGTGGTGGAGGTTCACCTTCCAGCAGGACATCGACCCTAAAGATAAAGCAAGTGCAACAATGGAATGGTTTAAAACAACAAATATCCATGTGTTAGAATGGCCCAGTCAAAGTCCAGATCTAAATCCAATCGAGAATCTGTGGCAAGATCTGAAAACTGTTGTTCACAAACGTTGTCTATCTAATCTGACGGAGCTGCAGCTGTTTTGCAAAGAAGAATGGGCAAGGATTTCAGTCTCTAGTTGTGCAAAGCTGGTAGAGACATACCCTAAAAGACTGGCAGCTGTAATTGCAGCAAAAAAGGTGGGTCTACAAAGCATTGACTCAGGGGTCTGAATAATTACGCACACTCCACTTTGCAGTTATTTATTTGTAAAAAATATTTGGAATCGTGTATCATTTTCCTTCCACTTTTCACGTGTACACCACTTTGTATTGGTCTTTCACGTGGAATTCCAATAAAATTGATTCATGGTTGTGGCAGTAATGTGACAAAATGTGGAAAACTTCAAGGGGGCCGAATACTTTTGCAAGCCACTGTATATGTATATATCTATATATGTATGTGTGTATGTATATGTGTGTGTGTTTTATTTTTTTTGTATGGCGCTGACAGCTCCTCTTTAAAGCTTAAACGTTCCTGCTTATGCTATGTGGAGTGGAGGAAGGATGGCTGTGTTATGTATAAAAGTCCTGCAGCACACATTCCGGACAGCAGATCGCATTGCCATTTATTTGTTGAATGTTACACCTTTGCTGTGGAGTAGCAGCAGACGCTTTAATGGTCCTTTAAAGAGGAACTCCAGTGAAAATAATGTAATAAAAAAGTGCTTCATTTTTACAATAATTATGTATAAATGATGTAGTCAGTGTTTTCTCATTGTAACATCTTTCCTCTCCCTGATTTACATTCTGACATCTATCACATGGTGATATTTTTACTGCTGGCAGGTGATGTCAGTGGAAGGAGATGCTGCTTGCTTCTTTTGGCAGTTGGACTCAGCTGTGAACAGCTGTTATGTCCCACAATGCAATGAGGTTTACAGACAGGAAACTGTCAGTACTGTAGTCTACATCATACTGTGGGAGGGTTTTCACCACAATATCAGCCATACAGAGCCCCCTTATGATCTGTTTGAGAAAAGGAAAAGATTTCTCATGGGAAAAGGGGTATCCGCTACTGATTGGGATGAAGTTCAATTCTTGGACACTGTTTCTCTTGAACTGGCGCTGCAGCAGAACACGAGTGTGGTGTTTAAAATGCAGCGCTTGTCTAGTGTGAACTGACCCTACATGAGATTTCACCGCTGAATAATAATGTATGCACATCTGCCGATTGACTCTGGTCAGCCTCAGTATACAAGCATTAAGGTTATTGTCAAGTGTCCCTATACATTCTTAGGATATTATGATGACCTTATGTAAAGCTGGTTACTGCTCCCAGTGTGAACAGAAGCTCACAACCTGCCCCAGCTTCTAGAGATCCGAATAAGAATCAATATCTTTAAGGCCCGGTTTACACTTATTGCATTGTGTTGAGTTGCGTGGCATCCCATTTTGGCAAATGGGATGTGACACAACTTAACTCAACTTTTAAAGTGTAAATGGGACCTAAAGGACACCCGAAGTGAAAGAGATGATGGAAGCTGACATCATTCTTTGGCTTTGACATCACTCTGACATTCTTTAAACAATGCAAAATGCCTGGCTATCCTGCTGATCCAAATACTTTTAACCACGGCCCCTGAACAAGCATGTAGACCAGAGGCTTTGACTGAAGTCTGACTAAATTTGCCACATACTATATTTTATGGACTATAAGACCCAAAAGTGGGGGAAAAATGTATAGTCTAAATGCAGGGAGTTTCTGTCAACGCCGGCCAATACGAACCTCCAACCCCCCGCAATGTCGGGGACTCCCTGTACTGTGCCCACGCAGACAGGACACGGGGACAAATGAAGGACGCGGGCGAACACAAAGGGGCATAGAGGACAGAGGTGGACACGTGGAGGACATAAGGGGGACAGAGGAGGACACGGAGACACAAGAGGACATGAGGCACAAAGTGGTCAAAATCCACACGATGCCCCTTCACCATGGATGCACCAGGTTTAGTATATATTTTATCCCCCTGGTTTTTGTCCTCTAAACCTAGGTGTGTCTTATAGTCAGAAAAATACGGTACTAGTTTCAGGTGTTATTCACATACTACTTATGCATGAAAGAACAGCAGGACTGCCAGGCAACTGGTAGACATTCAAAGAGAATAAATATGGCAGCCTCCATTTGCTTCTCACATCAGGTTATTTTTAAATGAACCCCGAACAGAACTAAAAAATGGGATACTAAACTTACCAGGGGTTTGCTCCAGCCCCCTATAGCCCGTGCGGTCCCTCAGCGTCCTCTGGGTCCCCTCTGTTCTCCCGCAGACGGCACATTGTCGCGACCCGGCCTGGAGTCGAGCGCAACTGTGCATGTAAGGCTCAATGGCACCCATCTGGAACACACGCCTGTCGCCGTTCTGCACACATGCAGTTCATTCTTTAGAGAGTCGCGCATGTGCAACAGGCGTGCAGGCAGGCTGCGCATGTGCAGTTGAACATGACTCCCGGCCGGGTCGCGCAGCTAACAGACTGGACAGCGGGAGAATGAAGGGGACCTAGAGGATGCCGAGGGACCTCACAGGCTACGGGGGACTGTAGGAAACCCCTGGTAGGTTCACTATTCCATTTTTTTTAGGTCTGTTCAGGGTTTCTTTTTTTGGGCAAATATTTTATCTATTTTGGGATGTGGGAGTACATACTCCATGCAGGTAGAATGTCTTAAAGGGAACTTTTAACTGAGAGGGATTTGAATGTTTCCTTTTAAACAATACGAGTTGCTTGTCAGTCCTGCTGATCTCTTTGGCTGCAGTAGTGGCTGAATCACACACCTGAAATAAGAATGCAGCTAATCCGGACTGATTTCAGTCAGAGCACCTGATCTGCATGCTTGTTGAGGGGCTGTGGCTGAACATATTAGACACACAGGATCAGCAGGAGAGTCAGGCAACTGGTATTATTTTAAAAGGAAAAAAACATATCCTTCTCAGTTTAGGTTCCCTTTAAGGTATGAATCTCAGCCAGGACACCAACATTGCAAGGCGAGACTGCTGTCTATTATAACACTGTGGTAAACCTCTGCTCTCAGCAGGTACTGAATCACCATGCATGACCCAAAACGAGTAAGCAGATTAGGTGTTCTGATGTACTCTAACTTGGCTATACTGGTTCCAAGTGTGTGACTGAGACAAGATGTAAAACAACACATTTATGGCTGGCGGACAAATGTCATGTTCCAATTGTGGTGGAAGCTGTATTCCTTTCACTTCAGATTTCCTTTAAAGCACCACTATCGTAAAAAAATGGTTAATTTTTAAATACATACATATAAAATATACGTCTCTCCCAAAGTAAAATGCTCCAATGCATAACTTTTTTTTCCCCTGTGTTGCTGTCACTTGTAGTGCAAAAACTGACAGATCTGACAGATTTTTTGACTAGTCCATCTCCTCATGTAAGATCCTCAGTATTTTCTTTACGAACGCACTCTATGGAAACAATCTGTACAACGATGACCTTCTGGCTCCTTGCACATTATTTTGGCAGCTGGACTTGGCAAAAGCCCTTTTAGTAATTACCGTATATACTCGCAAGCAAGCCGAATTTTTGACCCCCCAAAAGTGGGCCAAAGTTGGGGGGTCGGCTTGCTTGCGAGTCACGTTGGTCGGTGGTCGTAGTGCTCCACGGCGGCTGCTGTGTGATGACAGGATTGGAAGCTGTAGGCAGAGCGGTTTCCATAGCAACGGTGATACACATCGCCGTTACAGGAAGCCGCTCTCCCTACAGCTTCCTGTCATCACACAGCAGCCGCCGTGGAGCGAGCTGCTGTGATCTATTTACATGCCCGGGAGACGGAGAGGGGACTATTGGAAGCCGGCAGCCGCAGGGTAAGCTAATAGCAGCGGCGGGGGGACGGGGGTTGCTTGAGGCGGGGGGCACTATACTAGCTATGGGGGGCACTATACTAGCTATACTGGGCACGCGGCGGCCGCGGGGGGATGGGGGTTGCTTGAGGCGGGGGGCACTATACTAGCTATGGGGGGCACTATACTAGCTATGGGGGGCACTATACTAGCTATTCTGGGCACTATACTAGCTATGGGGGGCGCTAAACTAGCTATAATTGGGCACTATACTAGCTATGGGGGGCACTATACTAGCTATACTGGGCACTATACTAGCTATGGGAGGCACTATACTAGCTATGGGGGGCACTAAACTAGCTATAATGGGGCACTAAACTAGCTATAATGGGGCACTATACTAGCTATGGGGGGGCACTATACTAGCTATACTGGGCACTATACTAGCTATGGGGGGCTCTATACTAGCTATACTGGGCAATATACTAGCTATACTGGGGCACTATACTAGCTATACTGGGCAATATACTAGCTATACTGGGGCACTATAATAGCTATACTGAGCACTATACTAGCTATACTGGGCAATATATAGCTATACTGGGGCGCTATACTAGCTATACTGGGGCACTATACTAGCTATACTGGGGCACTATACTAGCTATACTGGGGCACTATACTAGCTATACTGGGGCACTATAATAGCTATACTGGGCACTTCACTAGCTATACTGGGCACTACCTACCCATACTGGGCACTATACTAACTATACTGGGACACACTGGGGGGGGTCACACGGCCAGCATTTCCTACCCCCGGCTTATATGAGGGTCAATCGTTTTTTCCTGGTTTTTCAGGAAAACGTTGGGGGGTCGGCTTATATGCGGGTCGGCTTGCTTGCGAGTATATACGGTACTCATGTAAATAAAGGAAAACATTAAAATCCCCCATTAGTAAATGGACTAGGCCAGAACCTGACAGATGCGTCAGATTTTAATCCTCTATTGTAATAAAACGACACTGGAAAAAAAAAAGTAATTTCCAGTGAATTTTACTCTGTGAGAAATGTATATTTTACATGGTGTACTTGTATGTATTTTAAATGTTAAAATTTTCGCAAAATGCAATTGTCCTTTAACCAGAGAAACACATCAGTCAAAGAATCTGATTGGCTGTCATGTCAGCAGCACTCCTCCCCTTTTCACACCAGATCCTTATCCACCTGATACAGGTGAACTGCTTCATAATAAGGTCTATTGTACATAATGGCCTTGCGTAGAATAGAATTGGGATGCATAGTCACCATTATATAAACTTCATTAAAGATATGTGAAATCATTTTATGGAGATCTGTTTGGAAGTGTTCTGTGCTGTGCTGCATACAGTATGCGATCATCATTTCTATATTGTTACGGCAACACAAGAAAACTCCCAGCAAGAAGAAGAAATCTCATGGAAGAAAGACTTTTTATTTATCCCTTGGGGAACGCAGCAAGTTCAGTTCAAGTTTTTTTGTTTTTCTGGTCACACGCCAGATGGTCTAAATTAGAAAGAAACAAATAAAACACATTCTACTGGAATGGGAAAAGATAAGAACTGCATACATTAAGGTTCTATTCACATGTTTAGAAAAAATAAAAGTTTCTATTCACACGAGTTTATGAAGATGTAACGCTGCCCACAAGTTGGCTAGACGTCGGATTGTTATAGGCTTGCTGCTAGCAAAGCTTTAGAATGTAGAAAATTCTCATTCTCAACTCATTTTAAATCCAGATTTGGCAAAACATGAGCTTGCTCTATTGAAAAGCATCTTGCGTGTGTTGCTATAGTGAGAATTTTTCATCTTCCCCTAATGCATAACATGTATTCAGCTGGAACGGGAGATGTTTTTGTTGTCAGAATATAATTGAATCCAACAGATGTTTTGTAACAAAAAAAGTTATGTATGAAAATGTCAGTTTGGGCATTTTTTAAAACCATAGAGAAGCCAAAATATCAGCAAGGCAGGAACCCCTTTACTGAACCATTGTGCTGGGAGCTAAAGAAAAGGATTATATTATATATAATATATATATATATATATATATATATATATATATATATATATTTCTCCATAATGAAATGGTTAATCCTATGACTCTGAGGACTGGTTTACTCTGCTAGAGCTTTTTCTAAGCACTTTCAGATTTTAAAGCTCTTGCTAATGTAATGCTATGTGTGTGTTCTCACTAGAACAATGTGATTTTGTAAAAATCCCCCATAGCATTGCATTAGCAAGAGCTTTTCAAATCACTAGTACTTCAAAAGCTCTTGCAGTGTGGACCAGCCTTGACTCCGTTTATGAAACCACAAACTCCAGGTACTGTATATACTGATGTATAGGCCGACCCCCCCCCCCCCCCTTCCCAACTTTTGCCCCTGAAACACCCTAAAAATGTGTGACCTGTGGATAAGCAGACACTCCCCTAGTCTACCCCCTGTATGTGGTGCTGTATGTATAGCAGAGTGCATGTATATGATTATGCAGTGCATGTATAGCAGAGTGTATGTGGTGCACAGTGTTGTGCAGTGTACATATAGCTACCTCTCCTCGTTGGTCATTTTTCCATCTTCCTTGCTAGAGATCCTGGCTTTAGTGTCTTCTGGTCTGTGGGCAGCCATCTCCTCCTCTCCCTTGCAGCTTTGTACTTGCCACTGACATCTAGTGGCATCTAGAGTAAGGAACTACAAGGGAAAAAGGAAGTTGTTTTCCAGGAGGAGAAGGAAGTGAAACCTGGACACCTAGCAAACAGCTTCTCAGGAGATGCTGCCAGGAACGAGAAGAGATACCTATACCCACACACTCCCACACATGACTCGCATATAAGCCAACCCTATCTTCCCATCAACCTTTTGAGACACTTCAATTTGGCCCAAAAAATTGGCTTATATGGTACCCAAAATTGCTCCGACTCCACAGCCATGATCAGGATAAGTTTAATGTACTCCAATGAACTTTTCTATGATGTGCACAGTTGTATGCAATATTTTATCTTTTTAGTTCTATCTTTTTCCTTCTTTGGTAGTATCCTTTCCTCACTGTAAGGCTCAAAATTCCAGCAGAGAAGTGTGGAGTTATTTTGTTGTCTTTGTGTCATGGACAAGAACCCACAATTGTCACAATTTTAATACTAAATAATACAACCCTCAACATTAATCCTAATTAATAATTATTGATCATAATAATCATTTTGAAACCTTGTAAAAACATGTATTCAATGTAAAGGATATTACTTTAACAAAGACTTTACCTTAGACTTTAACTTTAAGACTTCAAATAGTCCATTCCATGTTAAATGATTGCTTGTTTTACAAACATATTCTGAATATCTCTTTTCACACTTTCTTTGCTTTACTCAGTAGCAAAGCCACAAAAGTTTAGCACAGCTCCCTGTTGAAAGATCTTATTTATTAGTGATCAAGCTCTGAAGCATGCAGTGTACACAAGACGTACTAAGCTGTGAAGTGGCTTCGGAAGGCATGATGCACTTTGTCAGTGAGCTGTAATAGACCCAGTACATTTGTCCATGGCTGAAAGTATGCCTGAGGCCAGTTCCACCAGCGCTGTCGGGTGCCTGAGTTTAGTTCTTTCACACAGTGAAATGTGCAGCATTGTTTTGTATCATGCTCGCTATGCAAAAAGGCAGCAAGATTAGGTTTGAGGTTTCCAGTGTGCTCTGTCTGGTAAGTTTGACCTGTAAAGTAGGTATCCAGGTGCAACAGCCTGCACACCTCTTAAGAAATAACACATCAATGCACAAGCCGATAGATATTTTAAACAAACAGACAAATAAGTGACCGCTCTCAATAATACATCCGAACTGCAAGCCTATAGAGGCAATGCAAAGCCCCTCCGGAACTAACTACATGCCTTGAATGCAAAACAGATGCAAATTATGTTCTAATTCTAATCTAAAAAATTTGAAAGTGAATTTGAAGCAGTGAATGCAGCTGGTCACTAGTACCACTTACAATGAACTTGCATAGCGGGAAACATGGCAGCTCTTTCAAACAAAACTTATACCTGAATGATTTATGTGCATTGATGTGCGGACCCCAACAACTGGACTAAGGGCCCTTTTCCACTAGAAATCGCTAGCGTTCGCGCTGAACGCTAGCGATTGCGATTCAGCAAAATTGCTAAATTTCGCGGCTGTTACCCAACGTTTGCGATCGCGATTTTGCTATGCACTGCAAAGCAAAATCGCGGCAATAATCATTCCGCGGCGCGATTGAGTAAAAATCGAATCGCGGTAGTGGAAATGGCCTACCGCGATTCCTATGTTAAAAAGCAAACCGTAGCGATTTGAAAATCACTAGTGGTTTGCGTTTTTGTGATTCAGCCATCGCAAACGCCGTTGTGGAAAAGGGCCCTAAATCACACACCCAGCACTCACTACAGGTAAAACGGGGGGTGAACTTATACCTGAATGATTTATCTGCATTGATGTGCAGAGCCCCACTGGACTGCATTACACACCCAGCACTCACTACAGACATTACACTAGTCAGTCAGTCAGACCCAAATCAGTAGTTGGGATCAGTGATGATCGAAAAATTCTCCTGACATGAAAATCTCCACTGACCCTTGGAGGGAATTGAGCTTAATTAACCAGCTCCTACATTTGATAGGCTCTAAATTTGCATGTTAGAAGAAATGTTTGGACATTGTTCAAATTCTTTCTACATGAATTTTGAGACCAGATTTCCTTCTACATGCTTCAGGCTTCTTTAAGTTCTTTATTGGCTTAGGAAAATGCACATTTGTCTGTAAAAACACATTTTTTCGCAGACGATTTTTAGAACATTGTGCGTTTGAATTTAAACGCTTGCGTTATTCCACAGTGAAGTATAATTGTAGATGAGCAAGCACTCATCATGGTATGCAATATTATACTGCGTGATGTAAATAGGGCTTATTTATACAACGCTGACCTCTTCTGCAGCACTTCACAGTGTACATTGTTTTGTCAATTAACTTTCCCTCAGAGGGGCTCACAATCTAATCCCTACCATAGTCCTATGTCTATCGTAGTCTAGGGCCAATTTAGCCAGTTAACTTATCTTTATAGTTTTGGGATGTGGAAGGAAACCGGGGTGCCTGGAGGAAACCCATGCAGACATGGGGAGAACATACCAACTCTGTGCAGATAGTGCCCTTGCTGGAATAGAACCCACCTTCGCCACTGTGCTGCCCAGTTTCAGTTGTAATGCGATTTTCTGGGAAATGCATGCAGTTTTGAAGTGTTTCCTGCCTTAGAAAAGGCCGGAGCATAGATTTGTTAGAAAAAAGATTTCTGTGCACACAAGCAGGTCCTATTTCTGTCCTCCGGTTCTAGATAGTGAGAGTTCAAACTTGCCTTTTTTCTCTGAAGTCACCCTGTAGGCTCCAATACAGAGACCATAATCTGTTCCAATCGTGAGGCCCAGGACTTGAACCTTTGAAACCTTTGACAGCACTTTTATATGGGAGCTCTGCAGAGCCTCGGCAGAACATTAGTTTCTGGCATAGACACGAGAGAGTAAGGCTGATTGGCCCATAAGCCTTGCAGTTAGCTTGAATTTTTCTGTAGAGTTCTAATTTACGCATCTGGACATCCTTGGACAAAAGAATGGCTAAGTCATTTTTTCTCTTTAGATCACACACTTAGTGCTATAGAGAAGGGAGACCTAAAGTAAATCTTAGACATTATGTTTTCATGTGAAGTTGCTTTTTCACTAGTTGTGTTTCGTAGTCTTTGGAATGATGTTCTGTAGTCAGATTTGATGTATGGGGCTGAGTATGTGAGGAGCCAATGTGCTCTTCTCCCAAAAGCTAACAGCTGGTGTCTCTCATTTTTATTTTTAGTGACTGTCTATGGAAGCAAGCCTTCTGTGGTTGGTATAAGAATGATGATTGGCTTCTAGATTGCTTCCTACGTTGTTCAGAAACTAAATCCTGTTGGAACTGGTGTTTAGTGAGTTCCTTAAAATTTCCACCAGTGGTATTTCAGTGTGTGGGTATCCTCCAGGGATCATTTCTTTATGTAAGTTGGGAATACATATACCGTCAATGTAATGTTCATCCCCATCTTTCTCCCATCCTGTCAGTGGGATAATGAAATGATGACTCAGTCTTTTTTAATTTAGTAGAGGAAAAAACTTGTGTGAATTGGTTGGAAGATTGTTTGTGAATAAAGAGGTGTGCACCTTCTGTCCAGTATGTGAAGCTTTTATTCCATTTCAAACAGCATACATTCCTTGTACAAATCAGTGCAGCCGTGGGAGTGGAGGTGGGCACAAAAGCGGAACATGCGATGGCCGTTTCGCGTCCTGAAGACCAGAGTTCTCCAACCCGGAGCAGTGCTTTTCAGCGCTGCTAACTTTGGGCGCAGCCAGCACCGCCATAGACTGTAATGGGAATCAGTCTATAGCGGCGCTCAGTGAGGAAGGTCGGCTCCGTCAGAAGACGGAGCCGAAGTTGCTTAAAAAACACAATAATTCGGCCTCCAGCAATCGCTGGAAGCCGAATTATTTCATTCCCCCACTATCCATGGCGGCCTGGAGGGGGAATAGTAATTAAAACGCCCCGGACTTGTGCAGAAGCAGGACCAGCTATATAACAGTTGGATCCTGCGCCCAAGTGTACCAGCGCCAAATTCACATGTACGCAAACCACAAACATACATACAGGTGGGGTAATTAGTGTCTCAGTAGAGCTGATTAACTACCTCTGTTGTTGTCCACAAAACACGCACTGTTGGTTGGCCTTGAGGACACGGTTGGGGAACACTGCTGTAGACGCTTGGTCACGCTGCGTTCCAAAGTGGTAATATATTGTTAAATGTATGCGTCGGACTTTTTATTAAAAAGTATGTAGGTGTAATTTTACTATTTGGCCACAAGATGTCTTCGCACATTACGTTCCTGTGCGTACTGTTAGTACGCTAACAGGAGGTAAAGCATGGATGTGTAAGTTGGTTACAATGACCGCAGGCATCTCATTGATGCCGGCGATCATTGACACGGGGACATTCATCTCCCCTCTAATGATCGGTGGTGAGAATGTGAGCGAGAAGGCGTGCACGGTGGCAAGAGACGTCCTTGCGAGGTGTTGTGGTGTTTTGCAGGGATGTTGATTGTCGTCTCAGGGGAGGGCAAGTGGTTAAACACAGCATAAAATTAACAGCTAAACCATCTGACTAATTTTCAAGGTACTGTAAGGGTTAAAACTCAAGCTTTTTACCTCATTTAGCTGCTAATTGATCAATTTTCCCTTGCTGGCCAGCATTATCAGATTTTTTGGGGGAAGTGTAATAACATGTAACTAGGTAGAAACGTTTCTGCGGTATCCAGGGGGAAACCAATAACTTTCTCTCCTTTATTTGTTCACTGATCACTTCATTAGGAGTCAATCTGATCATTTCTCCTGCAGGGACAATGGTATCAGTTAGCTTCAGTGAGATGTAAATATGCTTTCAAAGGACATCGGGGCATATATTGTTTCACATTCATTTTTTGTTGTAATGCACAAAAGCAAAAATTTTAATTTTGGGAGTAATCTCACTTTAAAGTGAAATGTCTATTTTAACCCCATAAAATACTGAAACTTGCTTCAGGTACTCGCTAAAATTTTACGCGCTGAACCACTAACGAGTAAAAATGTATGTGTTAATGTTCCTGCACCAGCGGGAATGCGTAAAAATGTACGCAATGCGGCCTGAAGACCCAGAGGTCGGCAAAAACTAAACGAGCTGATGGAGGGGGACCAGAGCAGCAGTGAGTGACTACGAGGGCACAGGATGGCTGCATGGGGCTGGTAGAAGCCCCAGGTAAGTGAAACTCATTTATTTATTTTTTTTGCCTGATAACTCCTTTTAAGTGAGTATACAGTATACTTTTTATAAATAGTAAATAATAAAATGCTGGCGCATTACATGACAGGCATATACAAGCTGAAATTTATCAGAAAAAACATTGGTGTGTATGGCCATCTTTGCTACCTGTTGCTTGACACATGAATCCCATCCGTTTCTGGCTGCTTGATTTGCTTTGTTTCACAGTTTGGCCGAACTGATCTGCCCAGTCCCGCCACAGCTATATGCCTGCTAATTGTTAGCTTATAGTACATCAGTGTGTCAGTTCTGTGTGGGATTCTTAATTATACATGCACATTCCATCTATGGTTCCTTTGGCTCCTATTAGATGGGCTAATTGTCATGCTTTATTCGCAGCTTACGCTGTGTGATATGGTTCAGACGCATTGTTTTATGTCATTTTATTATTACAGGAACTTATTAACCATGATGTTGTAAAGATAAGGGTATTAGACGTGAGCCATGTTGTCCTACTTTGCTTCATCTTGTATTACAGCAGGAGAACAGTAGCTTGCATTCTGTTAGGGTGGCCTGTGGGGGACCTCAGCATGGGTGGGAAATTGCTTGCCAGGCTTAAGCACACCAGTGCCAGCATTAAGCATTGTGAATAAAGACTGTTGAGTTTACAGAACATACTCTGTTTAGACCACATAATGGTTTCAGACGAATAGGTTGAAGTCAGACCATTGGGATAACATTAAACACTGAAGCGAACAAAAATTATGATATACGGTAATGATTTGTATGTGTAGTACAGCTTAAGAAATAAAACATTAGGTGCAGATATATTAAGTCTAATATTGTTTCCAGTACAGGAAGAGTTAAGAAACTCCAGTTATCTATGCAAAAGAGCCATTGCGCTCCATAGTGAGCTCTGTCTTCTGAAGCTTATCTCAACTGTCAGTAATTGTGCTTCTTTTTCTCTGCACAGAAAGGTTCAATAGTTCACTGGCCTGCTCTGTAAAATCATTTAGAATGCTGAATAGTGTGTAAACTGCAAATATTAGAGAACGATGCAATGTTATTAAAAAAACACTATATAACTGAAAATAAAAATATGAGAATATTTTCTTTGCTACTAATGTTCTAGTAATTATTCTTACTACACAACCAATTCATTATATTATAATTTTTTTTTCCGCTTCAGTGTCTCTTTAAGGCTTTGTCATAATGAAGTGCGTTTGGGCTTCACACTTGGGTTTCGGCTGCTTTTTATTGCATTTGTGGTCTTGCACATATGAATGGCAAGTGCCGTATTGTATGTGTTTTTGATAGGCGTTTATGCAAATTTTTGTGAATGGGGCCAGTATAAAAACACATTTTCAAATGTCCAGTCTGGCTCATCACTATGAAATCAACAGGAAGTGGAATACATAATCAAACTTGGTTTTCATCCAAGAATGCATTAAAGAAACACAATAAAACGCTAAACCTCTGGGTCATTATGTGCGTTTTCTAGATAATGTTGGGAGGCATGGCTGCAGAGTGGATTGCACTCTTGCCATATGGCACTAGAGCCCCAGGTTTAACCACTTCAGGACCTCCGGCATACACCCCCCCTAGTGACTAGGCTATGTTTTACAGTTCAGGCCACTGCAGCTTTAAGGGCTCGCTGCAGGGCCGTACAACTTAGCACACAAGTCATTCCCCCCACTTTTCTGCCCACAAAAAGAGCTCTCTGTTGGTGGGCTTTGATCTCTGCTGAGATTTTTATTTTTTCAATAAATTTGCCTTTCTTTTTTAACCGCCAGCCAATGACAGTGATCGGCTGTCATAGGCATCAGCCTATGAGAGCCTATCGCTCTTGTGCCTCCCCAGGGGACAGCCAAGTGACACGGCTGTCCCCTGTACAGCGCTGCCATAGGTCTCAGCGCTGTACAAGTGGAGCTCCGTCATTCAAGCAGGGATGCGCATGCGATCCCCTGGAATTGCCGTCCCCAGGACTTAACGCCTATTGGCGTTACACGGTCCTGGGGAGCTGCCGCGTTCATGCCTATTGGCATGACACGGTCATTAAGAAGTTAAAGTGAACCCGAGGTGAGAGTGATATGCAGGCTGCCATATTTATTTCCTTTTAAATCTGGGCTGTGGAGTCTGTTCAAAAATCCACCCACTCCGACTCCGACTCCTCAGTTTAGGATTCCACTGACTCCAACTCCTCAACTCCGACGCCTCTAATTTGCGTATTACAATCTTGTTGATTGAAAGTATGTATCATGAAATTTGTCTCTTAACTGCCAGAAGCCATTTTCTGCTAGGAAAGTGTTTTATAGTTAGAATTTCTTATCAGTGAGGATCACACTGTAGTCACTTCCTGTCTGAGTCAGCCACTTACATACCTGATATTTAACTCTTTCAGGCAGAGAAAGAACAAAAGGAACACAGCTTAGTTATTTGTGTGCTAGGCACTGTACATACCCATGTCTATCTCATGTCACATGTCACGGGTATCCTTTAACCATTTTTGCCGCCCGGGAGGTGAAGCTCATGTCCGGGCAGCTGCTCTGCTGCGCTTCGGCGTGCCCCCGTGCTGTCCCCCGGTAGCCCTGGGATCAGTGAACAGGAACATGGTTCCCGATCACCGATCCGTGTCCCCAGCAGAAAAACCCAAGCGCTCTTACAAGAGGCTTCAGTCTTTCTGCACGTAAACTTTTCTGCGTCATCCTTGTGCCTCCACTTAGCGAGAAGCACAAGGAGAAAAAGAAAACTCAAGGTGGCCATCTTGTGGCCAAATAGTAAAACTACATCTACATATTTTTTACATTACAATTTACACATATAACATTAAAAATTAACTGTTTATTTCCCACACAAAAATATTACCCAAATAAAATTTTTCAATTATAAGCTTGTAAATAGTGATGGACGCAAAACAGAAAAAATGCACCTTTATTTCCAAATTAAATATTGGCGCCATACATTGGGGACAAAATTTTAAATGGTGTCATAACCGAGACAAACAGGCAAATAAAATACATAGGTTTTAATTATGATAGCATGGATTATTTTAAAGCTATAATGGCCAAAAACAGAGAAATTAATTTTTTTCCATTTTTTTTTTCTTATTAATCCTGTTAAAATGCATTTATAAAAAAATAATTCTTAGCAAAATGTACCACCCAAAGAAAGCCTAATTAGTGGCGGAAAAAAACAAGATATAGATCAATAAATTGTGATAAGTAGTGATAAAGTTATTAGCGAATGAATGGGAGGTAAAAATTGCTCTGATGCATAAGGTAAAAAAAATCCCCGCGGGCTGAAATGGTTAAAAGACAGCTGAAGTGAGAAGGATATGTAGACTGCCATATTTATTCCCTTTAGTCATCGACTAAACTAGTCCTTGGTAAGAGTACTTGTAAAAGGTACAGACTGGAACAAAGAACATCTATCAGGCCCTAGGCAATGTAACTGTGGGTACATGTAAGAATGATGTGCAGGTACTCTGCAGGGGAATGAGGCAATTCTTCCTCTATTAGGGCTCGTTTCCACTAGTTCGGCGTGCGTCTCGTAGGCGCATGCCGGCACTGAGCGGGTGGGCGGGATCGCAGGCGAATCCCATGAGCCGTGCCATGCACGGCTATGGGATTCGCAGCCTCCGCAGCGAATTCTGCAAGGGCTTCCGGCCGAATCGCTCCCGCAAGCGATTCCGCCGCGGACCCGTCATCCCCTATGGCAGAGTTTCCCCATGCGAATCATGTGTGGGGAAACCCTTACACATTCTTCATGCACAATTTGAACCAGGTTTATAGGTGATAGACAACACCTCTGTGTTCAATGTACACAACGTTCTCAGTGGAAGAGGACAGTGAGGGACTGATTGGCCTGAAAGGGGCTGGAGGAAGCCCCAGGTGTGTATGAGGGCCAGTTTCCACTTGTGCGAATCTGCATGCATTTTCTGCATGTAGATTCGCATAACCAATACAAGTGGATGGGCCTGTTTCCACTTGTCAGAAATCATGTGCGGTTTTGTGTGCAGGAAAAATCTGCATGGCAGAGCCATCAGAATTTGCACACCGCAATGCGGTGTGCGAATCGCATACAATTTATTTAATAGGAAATTCGCATGCGTTTTCGTATGTGAATTTTACTACTATTTTTACCGCAAATTCGCGGGTGTTTTCGCATAAAAACAATGTAAAAGCACACAGGCACTGACATGGTTAAATTTGCATACTTACAAACATATGCGAAAACGCATACGACTTCGTGGTAAAATTTGCATCCGCGTGCGAATTCGTTTTTGCGTTTTCCACGGCTAATTTGCACCGCACAAGTGGAAACGGGCCCTCAAACTTACCTTTGCATCTGTCTCAGGTACCATTTAATTCGTAGTCACCAAACCAAATTTTACATTTTAACATATCAAATTATTTGATTTAATGAGCAAAGAGTGCGTACATTCGCATAAATCAGCATCAACGCATAATTATTTCCATCTCATTGACCATCTCTATTAGTGACACAGCTACACATCAGGCTTTATTCTTACAGCATAGATGTTATTTAGTATATAAGAGATTCCTGTGTACACATCATATATGCAGTCACAATCAGATGTGTATATCTGACTTTAAAAATACGGGGACTGCTTTATTGAATCGGCACAAGTAACTGATTTTGATTGGCTTATTTAATTTTTGTGGACTAAGCACAGCTATTACTGTATATATAAATTATTTATGATGACTATTATCTGAGAAATAGAATATTTTATCATATTTTTTATTTTAATTACAGTTTAAATTCATTAGGAGCCGGAGTCAGAGCATTTTTTCCTGACTCCAGGCACCCAAAATTGCTCCGACTCCACGACTCCGACTCCACAGCCCTGTTTTAAACAATACCAGTTACCTGGCAGCCCTGCTGATCTATTTGGCTGCAGTAGTGTGTGATTTACACCAGAATCATTTGTTTATGGCTGAAAGTCTTAGGCCACATACACACATCAGACCATAGTCTTTTGAAAACGAAAGATCACAGACCAATTTTACCCCCTTCCATGTAGTATGAGAGCCATACCTTCACAGTCTTTTCTATGGAGCTGAACTCCCCATCAAAAAAAAATCTCTGCAAGATGCTGCACACACAGATGCTGTACAGACACGAAAGATCAGTATCTGCAAAAGATCCGTTCCTGCCAAAGATCCGTTCCTGCAAATTGCATTCATAGTCTATGAGATCTGCAGATCATCATACACACCTTGTTTAAGTGACATTCATCTGCATATCAGACAATCATCTGCAGATCTGAAAATCCATCCTGGTGGATCTGATCTGCAGATGAATGTCTGTTAAACAAGGTGTGTATGATGATCCGCAGATCTCATAGACTATGGATGCATTTTGCAGGAACTGATCTTTTGCAGATACTGATCTGTTGAAGGCCTCTTGCACACTGCAAGTGATTCCGATTCAGATTCCGCTTTTTAATCAGTTTTTACATCCGATTCAGATTCCGATTTGCAGTGTGCAGGGAGCAAACTGCAAATCGGAATCGGATGTAAAAACTGATTAAAAAGCGGAATCTGAATCACTTGCAGTGTGCAAGAGGCATGTGTACTGCATGTTTGTGTGCAGCATCTTGCAAAGATTTTATCTGATGGGGAGTTCAGCTCAATAGACTAGACTGTGTAGGTATGGATCTCATACTACATGGAAGGGGGTAAAATTGGTCTGTGATCTTTCATTTTCCAAAGACTATGGTCTGATGTGTGTATGAGCCTTTAGATCAGCAGGATTGCCAGGTAACTGGTGTTGTTTCAAAAGAAATAAATATGGCAGCCTCCGTATAACTCTGGTTCACTTTAAATCTTGAGCAGAACAGTCTGGCTCCTTGTTTATTTGTTCTTGCAGTTGTTGCCCTGGCTGGGACTTAAACCGGAGACCTAGCGCTGCAAGGCAAGAGTGCTATCCACTATGCCACATGCATGCAAAATGGTGCTGGGACATTTGGGCACAGGGTGAAGCCGAAAACTGCTTGCCCTGCACCTGGAAAAGTCCCAGCGGCGTTAATACTATTCCCCCTCCAGGCTGCCATGGACTCAAGGAAAAGATGCAATTCGGCTTCTTGCTATTGCTGATGGCCAAATTGCTCAATTTTTCTCGTAATTTGGACTCCATATTTTGCCGGCACCCAAATTACCCTCTGAGCAGCCCTATAGCCGTAATTCACATTACAGACTATGGTGGTGACCAAATGTCCAGCGCCCTTTCTGCCTGCCTCGCACTACACCACTGTTCTAGTGTAACTGTGCCACTGAGCTAGACCGGTAGCTCTGGTAAATCTTTTAATACCGTAGCTGTTGTGATGTGCACCTGAGGAGAACAAGGATAGATTACACATTCTAGACTGGCTCACACAGGAGAGACACATCCCTCCCCTTCACTCAGTCTTAGCACAGTAATGTGAGGTCTCCACTGACTACAATCACAGGCATTTGACACGAGTTAAAGCACATTCTTCAACTCTGTAAAATGCTTATTGAATGCACAGCCACAGCGTTCTATAAAAAGCAATGCGGCAGGTCCCAGACTTGACTTGGCTTTCCATGTTGTGCTGCCCTTTGTCAGAGCATCGGTCACATAGAGAACGCTTCGTGAAATCCGTGCCGGCGTGTTTTATCCATTGTTCAAGCTTTGAACAAGCTTTTTCAATAGATCTGCTTCAGGCTGGCATTTTTTATTTTTTTTGTGGTGAAAAAGCGGAAATGTTTGTGTCTGGAGAATGATTGACACTAGAAACACAAGTCTTGTTTTGGATGCTGCAGACAATGTAAAGCCCATGGAGACAAAGCAGCTACATCTGTCTTGTGTACTTGCCTCTTCACCTGTTGTTTTCCTGTGAAGTATTGGGCTGTTAGAAGGCCTCGCAAGCTGAATGTCTTTGATGGACCCTTTTAAAGGACCACTATTGCAAAACTTTGTAAAACGTAAAATGCACTTGTATGCTTATGTGTAAAGTGTAAATTTGTTCCAGAGTAAAATGTACTATAAATTTGTCTCCTATGTTCCTGTTGCTTACAGTAGGCAGTGAAAATCTGACCAATCTGACAGGTTTTGCACTAGTCCATCTACTCACGGGGAATTCTCAGGGTTTTCATTATTTTGAAAAGCATTTCCTGAATGGCAGTTTTGAAATGTGTTGTAAAAACACCCCTTATTTTGAGCAATCTATATATAATCAATAATCTTGCTCGAAGGCAATGCAAGAACCACTACTGCAAAAAAAAAAAAAGTAGTAGCTTCTAGGAGCAGCAATTAAGAAATATAATTGCAATCTTGCTACAATGAAGTTGCAAAAAATATTAAATTTTATTTATCATCATCAAAAAACATGAACACCAATTAAAATCAGGTAAAATATTCCCCACGTACTGATTATAATCAGAAATCCTCCATAACTAACCCAATAGTTCACAATATCCTATCCAATATGGATGTTATCACTAAAAATGGTACAGCCAAGAGTTGTGCACAGAGCTATAATCCAAAGAGTGTGGTGGATTAAACCACCTAGAACATTGCTGAATGCCCAAATACAAAAACAAGCACAAAAATCAAAAATCTAAATTGTGTCAAGGGATGAAAAAGAGAATATATATACATATATATATCTTCAAAAGTGCAAAAATATATTTATAGAATACAAAGTGTGTGTGTGTGTGTGTGTGTACTTATATATATATATATGTATATACGTGTATGTATATATATATATATATATATAGATATAGATATAGATATATATATATATATATATATATATATATATATATATATATATATATATATATATATATATGATATTGTAAACTATTGGGTTAGTTATGGAGGATTTCTGATTATAATCAGTACGTGGGGAATATTTTTAAGTGGTGTTCATGGTTTTTGATGATGATAAATAAAAATTGATATTTTTTGCAACTTCATTATAGCAAGATTGCAATTTTATTTCTTAATTGCTGCTCCTAGAAGGTACTACTTTTTTTGTAATAGTGTTGAAATGTGTTGTCCCTTAATCTACATATATAAAGTACAAGTGTCTCTGCGTCTGTCCGTGTGTCAGTGCTTTTGCGGTACTGCGCATGTCAAGCACGGACAGGACGCAGGGCGGGCGGTTGCGGCGGCCAGCCGAGCAGGTGGGTGCGCGCACGACGATACGGTGCACGGCAAGTGGGTGCGCAGGCGCGTTACAGTGTGGCGCTGGCCAAGGTAAGATTGTGGTTTTTTTGCACTCCTTAGCAGCTTTTTACAATTGTTTGTTTGGGGCATCTACTCCCACCTCCTTTTTTTTTTTATTATTCCACTAGTATGGGGTTTCAGAGCCTTTTTGAACATTGGTTAAAGCAGTATTGTCAGCCACAAAATAAAATTTTTACCCACTGTTCTGTTTATTATGCAGCCTGCAACCTAACCCTGCATTGAAAGCATTCCAATTATAATCATAAATGTTTCTGCTGTAATAAATCACATCTCAGTCAGCCTGGCTCTATTTGGTACATTGCTGAGCTTTTTTTTCTACCCTCCCACATACCTGTTTCTCACTGATGGGCTGAGGGCAGTTCAGTGGGACATTATGCTGAGAAGGGAAATACACCTCAGCCCTCTGCAGAAGCTGCTGAAATAAGATCTATGCTGTGCTCACATAGCAAGCTGGATATGGCAGTGCAGTTTCTATGAGGGAAAAAAAAAAAGAAATTACATCAGGACTGGCTTCAGTCAGAGGCAGTAAAAAAAGAAAAATGCCTGGAACTGGTTTCTCTTTACTTACTATATAAAATTCATCTAAATCAAAACGTGGACAGTACAATACATGTTATGTAAGTAGATCAAGTAGTTATTTCCTTGTTTTTTTTCCCCTGGGATAGCATGGCTGTTCCTGCTGCTTTAAAGTATACCTCAAGTAAAAATGTTTTTAATTTTGATTGGAAGGTCAGGGGTTAAAATCTGTTCAGAATTTCATTACTGTCTTGTGTCCCTTATCTGTGGGAATTCCCGTCACTTCCTGTCCAGACAGTGAGGAAATCTTTCCAAGTGAAACAGAGACTAATGTAAATAAAACCTATTTTTGTAGAGTGGGGAAGAGTTACTATATACTTAGCTAGTTTTTATTGCTGTCCCTTCTTTCTTGTCACCAGGACCGTACATTTTTTCCTGTAAAAACCCACAAAACTGTGGAGGTCTCAGGGACAGGAAGTATGGTAAAGTCTCTCCAGTGGAGAGGAGCACACAAACATGGGCGTAACAGCCTCCGTGACCCCTGGCATTGCGGTAGGTGGGCTGCTTCTCTCAGCCTTGCCAGTATGCAGAGTAGTGCAAGGAGCAGTATACATCACCAGCCTCCACTGCTGACATCTGCTATACTCTCCTCACATAACTCCATGTGGCTTCCTTCCCAGCTGTTCCTGCATGTCATGTGACAGAACACCCAGGAGCCATACGGTGCTATATGCTTCCACAACGGGCTATGAAGAGAGAAGAGCACCAGTGAACCAGCACTGGAAGCGGATAAACCATAGTGTTGGTGTTTGAATTCGGGAGATTGAATTTCGAAACCTGAACTCTCCACAGAACACCTCAGAACCCAAAGAAGTGGACCAGGGTCACAGTGAGTTCACTCCAAGCCGAAAGGTGGAAGCATCTGTGAACTGCACTTGTTATCCTGTCTACTTCTTTGGGTGCTGAATAGTGGTGTAGGATAGGGCTGTGGAGTTGGAGTCAGAGTTGAGTCGTCGGAGCAATTTTGGGTACCTGGAGTTGGAGTCGGTGGTTTCATAAACTGGGGGGTCGGAGTGAGATGATTTTTGTACCAAATCCACAGCCCTGGTAAGTATTAGACTAAGGAGTCGGAGTCGAGGATTCGGAGACCTTTTGAGTATCTGGAGTTGGAGTCGGTGGTTTCATAAACTGAAGAGTTGGAGTCGGATGATTTTTGTACTGACTCCAAAGCCCTAGTGTAGGAACCCAAATTCGAACAGAAACACTAGTTTCATATACTACTGCCTGCACTACTCAGATTATATAGTTTTCTAGTTACACCCCTGAAGACAAATACAGCCGAGTACCCAGTATCCGGAACCGGCGATGATCGCCTGATGCCGGATCCATGTGCTTGCTGGTTGCTTGAGTAACTGGACAAAAAAGTACAAATCTCCCCGCCACCTAAATACTCAGCGAACCTTTAGCGACGTCTTGTAGCCTTCCTGCAGCTCCTGGTTACTTTCCGGCAGCCTCAGTGCTCGGAAACTGTGTGTCACCTGAAGTTGCTGGAGGCTTCATCTGTATTTTAATGCCTCCAATCCCCCCCCCCAACACCCCAATTAAACAATCCCCATTATCCCATTATCCTTCAGGCATGCTGGTTAGTTGAGATATCCAGTTGCCCGAGTTCTGGGTAACGGGGACTTTGCTGTAATATATTTATTACCCTCTCCACATTACATATGCCTAATTTAAATAGGACATTTCTGGATTTGAGCTGTAACAATTTTTTGTAAATACTTTAGACTGATGTAGATCACTTTTCCCTTCAAATAAAAGGAAGCCATGAATAAGCTGAAATGAGCTCCTACTTGGTAAACAGCCGGACTAATTACTCCTCTGACTGAGGTATGTGAGAGCGCTCTACTAACACCTTCATGATGTAATTGTGTCCACAGGTTATGCAATCATCGCTGATGTCTTGGGAATGGAGTTTGATACTACTCTGTAAATATGACATGTATGTGAGACCCATACTAATATGCTGCTTAGCTTGAGCCCTGAAAGCCACTGTTCTGATGAAGTTAATTGCCTTTTGTGATGAATGTGTAAGAACACTTAGGAGTGGAACAAATCTTCAGCTCTGCTCAGATGATGGTCGGACTCAAGCTGCGTCTTATTTGCCACCCTGTCCTGATAACAAGGTGCACAGAACAAATATTGGATTTGTGTTTATAAGTGAGAAAGTGCAAATTGGTATCTAGAAACGCTCTGAAGGTCGATGTATTGACATTATTCAGTGTTTCAAGCCCTGGAAATGCAAGATAATTGAAATTTTATCATTTCTTTTACAGCGAGCGATTCACAGGTTCGGAAAGAGCCTGGCTTTCTTTTTTCCGCAAAAAGATTTTTTGATCATATATTAACATTTACGCCTGCGTTTTTTCCTACTAAATGAGAATATGGGTGGGGAATTACTGAGGAGCTGCTGCCATTAGTGAGGTACACAGTGTCCTGTACTTAAAGCGGACCTGAACTCTTGCACAGGGGAGAAAGAAAAAAACTCAGTGAAATCCACACTTTGTCCACTTTGTGTGAATTTATAGAGAACAGCCTGTCTAATTCTCCCTTATCTGCAATTAATGAGCCAGTATAATTTAAGCTGTCAGGACTCTTCCGAATTGTGAGCTAATATGTAAACACAGAAGGTTAACCTTTTCTGTGCTCCCAGGATACCAGGAAGTACCCACACTGCAGCATCTCTGTGGCAGTTCTGTAAGTTGTAATGAAGAAATGTTTTTCTTTAATGGTTATTATGCTGCTTCTTATCTTTTGGAGCAGAGAGGAAGTTGAGTTCAGGTCCACTTTAAGGTACTTTGTGTATTTACCATTCTCCCACACAATCAGTTGAGAAGTTTTAAAGACCATTTCTAGCTAAAGATTGACATTTTAAAGTGTTCCAGCCCCATGTGCATGGATTGCTGCCACGCCACCGTCCTCCGCTGCTTGCAGCTCTGGTACCGGGTCCCGTGACTTCCTCGAGTCGCGGCCAGTCTGCGCAAGAGGAAATGCGCTTTCTACGTATCTCTCCTGCGGCCGTGATGAGGTAGACCTAAAGACCTGTATTAGGACAAGTATAACCAGTAGGAAAGAAGTTATGTATCCGGGCACCAGCCAGCAGTAATGCTTAGATCACACCTTTATTGCATCCACCTGGAATTCCAAACAACGATATGTACAGTCGGCCTAACAGCCGTTTCGCAGGAGCACCTGCTTCTTCAGAGGCAACAATGCTAGGACATTGTATGTAGGACAAGTATGTACTGCATTACTTACATTAAAATGTAATTATATTACCTCTTTCTGAAGACCGCCACTGCATCGGGTTTCTCAAACTCCTGCATGGACCTTGTCACACATGATTGCGCTGAACATTGTGCATCAAAAGCCAAACTTTCCCCATAAAAGCCCTCCAATTGACAGCACTCTGCTGATTGTTCTGTCAGCTCAGCATGTTTGCCCTTGCTCCGGTCCGTTACTCTTGCTTGTGTTCCTGCTGTGACCCTGGCCTGCTAACTTCTCTTGATCTGCTTCTCTGTTTTTCTACCTAGCTTGCTTGAGCACGATTTCTACTGTTATCTGGGCCTGGTATCTCAAAGAAACCGTCACCTGCTGTAACCCTTTTACTTATAACCTCAACTAAGCCTGCTATGCACCAGCTCTGACTTTGGCCCTGAGAACTTGACTAAGCCTTCTATCCACTAGCCTTGACCTTCTCTAAGCCGGCTTTACACCAGTCCAGACCCTGCTTGTGACACCAACCACTCTGAACATCAGTGTGTTCTCTGCTCTCTCGGTCACTGCTGAGGTGAACAAAGGGGCTGCCCTCTAGTGTTGACAGGAAAAAAAAGAATTGCTTATTAGGGTCACTTGAGTTAAGTCTGGTGGCAGTTAAGGTGGGTACACAAATCAGATAAGTCTTTGGAAAATGAAAGATCACAGACCAATCTTACCCCATTCCATGTAGTATGAGAGCCATACCTACACAGTCTATTCTATGGAGCTGAACTCCCCATAAGATAAAAATCTTTGCAAGATCCTGTACACAAAGATGCTGTACACATGCAACAGATCAGTATCTGCAAAAGATCTGTTCCTGCAAAA
Source organism: Hyperolius riggenbachi (assembly GCF_040937935.1). Classification (NCBI taxonomy): domain Eukaryota; kingdom Metazoa; phylum Chordata; class Amphibia; order Anura; family Hyperoliidae; genus Hyperolius; species Hyperolius riggenbachi. The sequence continues at coordinate 72,455,619 of NC_090655.1, forward strand.
TGCATTTATAGTCTATGATATCTGCAGATCTCATACACACCTTGTTTAATGGACAATCATCTGCAGATCAGATCCACCAGGATGGATCTTCAGATCTGCAGATGATTTTCTGATGTGCAGATGAATGTCTATTAAACAAGGTGTGTATGAGATCTGCAGATATCATAGACTATGAATGCATTTTGCAGGAACGGATCTTTTGCAGGAAATTATCTTTTGCAGATACTGATCTGTTGCATGTGTGCAGCATCTTTGTGTACGGCATCTTGCAAAGATTTTCATCTGATTGGGAGTTCAGCTCCATAGAATAGACTGTGAAGGTATGGCTCTCCTACTACATGGAAGGGGGTAAAATTGGTCTGTGATCTTTGATTTTTCCAAAGACTTTATCTGATGTGTGTACCCACCTTAAGACTGTGATATTTAGAAATGCGGAACAATTAATGAGTGGTAGTACATAGAATGATGTGCTTTTGCTCCACCTGTTAAATACATTTTGCATTTTCTATAGTCTATTTTTCTATTTAATTTTTTTTGTTTAGTTTTGTTTATACTCAATATTGTATACAAATCAAATTGACAGTTAGACACCACCTTGCGAGAGACCACATCGGGTCCGGTCCATTACAAGGGATAATATTTTGATATTAACCACTTCACAACTGAGAGGTTTTAACCCTTGACCACCAGAGCAATTTTCACCTTTCAGCGCTCCTTCCATTCATTAGTCTATAACTTTAGCATTACTTATCACAATGAAATAAACGATATCTTGTGTTTTTTTGCCACCAATTAGGCTTTCTTTAGGTGGGACATTATGCCAAGAATTTTTATTCTAAATGTGTTTTAATGGGAAAATAGGAAAAAATGTGGGAACATTTTTTATTATTTTTCAGTTTTTGGCCTTTATAGTTTTTAAATAATGCATGCTACTGTAATTAAAACCCATGAAATGTATTTGCCCTTTTGTCCCGCTTATAAAACCGTTTAAATGATGTTCCTATCACAATGTTTGGCGCCAATATTTTAATTGGAAATAAAGGTGCATTTTTTTCAGTTTTGCATCCATCCCTAATTACAAGCCCATAGTTTATAAAGTAACAGTGTTATACCCTCTTGGCATAAATATTTAAAAAGTTTAGTCCCTAAGGTAACTATGAATGTTTTTTTTTTCAATTGTAATTTTTTTTTTATTACAAAAAAATAATAATTGGGGAGTGTGGGAGGTAAGGCGTTTAATTTTTTGTGTAAAACTCATTTACTTGTATGTGAAAAATGCTTTAGGGTGTAGTTTTACTATTTGGCCACAAGATGGCAACAGTAACTCTTTGTTTAATGCGACCTGCAAGCGGAAGGACGCTTGCAGGAAGTACTAGGAGGCTGGGAACGTTTTTTTTTTCTTCACAATGATCGCGCTGCTTATTGGAGAAGCAGCGGATCATTGCGGAGCTTAGATCAAAGAAACGGGAATAGATTTTCCCGTTCATTGATAACCGGGCGAGCGGCTGGCGGTGTGTTTACGAGCGGGAGTGCACGTTAGAGCAAGCGGGAGCGCGGGCAGCGGCGGGAGCGCAGAAAGTACGCATTTCTCCGTCCCTGGTGGTGAAAGGATGGAAAAAGGGACGGAGAAATGCGTACGCGTTGGGGTAAAGTGGTTAATGCTGTAGGTCTTAAAGTGAACCTGAACCAAGAAAAATTATTTAAAATAAACACATGATGTACCTGCAAATAAATATTATATACTTCCTTCGCCGTCCGTTCCTCTCAGAAGCTCGCCATTGTATTCTTATAACAATTCCTTCCAGTTTTGACAAGATTTTTTCAGAACTGAATTATATCAGTTGCTGTCATTTATAACTGAAAGAACAACTGATGAGCAAGGTGTAATGTCCATGCTTGCCCATGGCTCAAGTACACGATATTATAGCTAAACAGTGTGCTGACCTGAAAGCTGTTATTGGGTAAAAGCCATTTTCAAAATGGAGGACGGAGAATTTTATTGATCACAGTAGACAAACAGGGCTGTGGAGTCGGTACAAACGGACTTCAGGTACCCAAATTTATTTTTATTGCATGGCTATGCAGCGGGTACAAAAATCATTCGACTCAGACTCCTCAGTTTATGAAACCTCAGACTCCTACTCCAGGTACCTAAAAATTGCTCTGAATCCTCGACTCCAACTCTGACTACAGCTGTGCAAACAGGACGCATGAGAGGAGAAAGAGAAGGATGAAAAGGCTACACGGGAGAGGAGTATGACTTGTATATGTTTATATTGACTTTTACTTTTCAGTTCAGGTTTGCTTTAAGGGTCAAGGCCACTTTTAATGGTGTTATTGCCGTACTGCTATTTCATAATGACTTTTTTTATTTGTTTTACACTGATAATAAAGAAAAAATCCTACATATTCCACTACATTGCATAGTAAAGTTATTACTTTATTCCCAAATTCACAGTGTGCAAATAAGAAAGCCATACAAATATATGAAAATCACAAGAGGCATACATAAAAGCCCTAAACAAATTATTCTGAGCTACTTATACTACATACTAATTATATACTAAATAATGTATACATATGATACAGTGGAGGAAATAATTATTTGACCCCTCACTGATTTTGTAAGTTTGTCCAATGACAAAGAAATGAAAAGTATCAGAACAGTATCATTTCAATGGTAGGTTTATTTTAACAGTGGCAGATAGCACATCAAAAGGAAAATCGAAAAAATAACCTTAAATAAAAGATAGCAACTGATTTGCATTTCATTGAGTGAAATAAGTTTTTGAACCCTCTAACAATAAAAGACTTAATACTTAGTGGAAAAACCCTTGTTTGCAAGCACAGAGGTCAAACGTTTCTTGTAATTGATGACCAAGTTTGCACACATTTTAGGAGGAATGTTGGTCCACTCCTCTTTGCAGATCATCTCTAAATCCCTAATGTTTCAAGGCTGTCTCTGTGCAACTCTGAGCTTGAGCTCCCTCCATAGGTTTTCTATTGGATTAAGGTCCGGAGACTGACTAGGCCACTCCATGACCTTAATGTGCTTCTTCTTGAGCCACTCCTTTGTTGCCTTTGCTGTATGTTTTGGGTCATTGTCGTGCTGAAACACCCATCCACGACCCATTTTCAGTTTCCTGGCAGAGGGAAGGAGGTTGTCGTTCAGGATTTCACGATACATGGCTCCGTCCATTTTCCCGTTAATGCGATTAAGTTGTCTTGTGCCCTTAGCAGAAAAACACCCCCAAAGCAAAATGTTTCCAACCCCATGCTTGACGGTGGGGACGGTGTTTTGGGGGTCATAGGCAGCATTTTTCTTCCTCCAAACACAGCGAGTTGAGTTAATGCCAAAGAGCTCTATTTTGGTCTCATCAGACCACAGCACCTTCTCCCAGTCACTCACAGAATCATTCAGGTGTTCATTGGCAAACTTCAGACGGGCCTGCACATGTGCCTTCTTGAGCAGGGGGACCTTGCGAGCCCTGCAGGATTTTAATCCATTGCGGTGTAATGTGTTTCCAATGGTTTTCTTGGTGACTGTGGTCCCTGCTAATTTAAGGTCATTCACTAACTCCTCCCATGTAGTTCTAGGATGCTTTTTCACCTTTCTCAGAACCATTGACACCCCACGAGGTGAGATCTTGCGTGGAGCCCCAGAGCGAGGTCGATTGATGGTCATTTTGTGCTCCTTCCATTTTCGAACAATCACACCAACAGTTGTCACCTTCTCTCCCAGCTTCTTGCTAATGGTTTTGTAGCCCATTCCAGCCTTGTACAGGTCTACAATTTTGTCTCTGACATCCTTGGACAGCTCTTTGGTCTTTCCCATGTTGGAGAGTTTGGAGTCTGCTTGATTGATTGATTCTGTGGACAGGTGTCTTTTATACAGGTGACTAGTTAAGACAGGTGTCCTTAATGAGGGTGACTAATTGAGTAGAAGTGTCTAACCACTCTGTGGGAGCCAGAACTCTTAGTGGTTGGTAGGGGTTCAAAAACTTATTTCACTTAATGAAATACAAATCAGTTGCTATCTTTTATTTAAGGTTATTTTTTCGATTTTCCTTTTGATGTGCTATCTGCCACTGTTAACCAGCTGAGCGGTCTGGACGAGCTCAGCTCGTCCAACACCGCCAGCGGCTGCCGCTCAGGCCCTGCTGGGCCGATTTCAATGAAATAAAAAGCAGCACACGCAGCCGGCACTTTGCCAGCCGCGTGTGCTGCCTGATCGCCGCCGCTCTGCGGCGATTCGCCGCGAGCAGCGGCGAAAGAGGGTCCCCCCAGCCGCCTGAGCCCAGCGTAGCCGGAACAAAAAGTTCCGGCCAGCGCTAAGGGCTGGATCGGAGGCGGCTGACGTCGCTATGGCGACGATATAAGCAAAACAAGGAAGGCCGCTCATTGCGGCCTTCCTTGTTTATTCTGGGCGCCGGAGGCGATCGGAAGATCGCCTCCGGAGCGCCCTCTAGTGGGCTTTCATGCAGCCAACTTTCAGTTGGCTGCATGAAATAGTTTTTTTTTTATTTAAAAAAAACCCTCCCGCAGCCACCCTGGCGATTTAATCAGAACGCCAGGGTGGTTAAAATAAACCTACCATTGAAATGATACTGTTCTGAGACTTTTCATTTCTTTGTCATTGGACAAACTTACAAAATCAGTGAGGGGTCAAATAATTATTTCCTCCACTGTATATTAAATAATGTGAAAATCACAAATAACTATTGCATACTAAGTAAGGAGCAGAAATAGGAGGCCCTGTAATTACACAATAGTCAGTGTATTTCTGGCCTTGATAATTTCAGTAGTAGGAGGGCTTAAAACTAAAGGTGGCCACACACCATACAATTTTTTAAATATCTGTTCAATTTAAGAATTGCAATCAATTTTTCTGACTGATTGGTCATAATTTTGAAATGTTACAATGTACCACACACGTATGTTAAATTTTTTCCCCAATTATGATAAAAATGATTGGATACTCTGACAAAATTGCTAGAGTGTGTATATTCATAGATTGGCAATCTAACACACACCGTACAATCTTTAGAAAGATTGAAGAAAAATATCTGGCACGCCGGATCGATAAAAATCAAAGAAAACGGGAAATCCGATCAAATTTTTCAGTCAAATGAAAAAAAAGCTTTCAAATTTTTTTCCGGAGATCCGATCGTTTTTATCGAATTACCGTAAAATCGGATCATTTTATTGTATCGTGTGTGGCCACCTTAACATTGAGTGATTTGGGGGACTAGTTTAGGCCTTTTTTTACTTTTGGGGTTGGGCTAGACGCAGATCCAGGACAAGGTCCTCTAGCACCCAAGGCTGAGATGCCAAAGTGCGCCCCTCCATCCCTCTCACCCCAACCGTCACACACTGATTGTTATTAGAGTAAGAGGCGCCCCAGGGCCCCCAACTTCCCCAACACCTTTATCTCTAGTTATCTGGCTTGCAGCCACTGCCATGTATCCCCTTTTCTTATTTTTCTCTGCTTCAAAAACGATAGGGGAATGATAGCTGAGTGAGTTGTGCACCCCCTCCTACAGTGTGCCCTGAGGCTGGAGCCTCTCTCGCCTCTGCCCCGGCCCTGGAGTTGGGCACTTTGGATCATTATCAACTTGTTTCACACTCAGGACTGAGGTTAAAATATAACTTTTATTGAACAATTAAAAAGGGCCGTGTGTACATGTATAAGACCTAATACAAAACTGTATAGTGCCTGACTACAAATGTAACACTGAGATTCCGTAGTAGTGTTGGATAATACATAGCCAAGACCCATGTATGGAATGGCAGTATTCACATATATGTATGGCCCATTGATCTATTGACTGTAGTCTCAGGGCTCATTTCCACTATAGCGAATCCGCATGCAGGCACTTGCATAGGCAATACAAGTGGCATAGGCAATACATCGCATAGGCAATACAAGTGGATGGGATTGTGTCCACTTGTGCGTCGTGCTGGTGCGTTTTGGTGTGCGGGGAAAATCTGCACGGCAGAGCCGTCAGATTTCGCGTGCGGCAAGAATGCGGGTGAATCGCCCGCAATGCTTTTAATAGGGAAATCGCATTTGGCTTTGTCATGCGGTTTTCCCCCCGATTTTGCATGTAAGGCTATGGAACTTTACACAGGCAGTGACATGGTTAAATTCGCCTGCTTCCTAGCCATGCGAAATCGCGGGGAAAACAGCATGCGGAAACGCATCCGCATGCAATTTCGTCCGCGGTGGAATCCAGGCGATTCCGCACCGCAACAGTGGAAACGAGCCCTCGCTCGGTGGTCACTTCTCTATATGAAGACTACATATACAAAGTGCAAGTACTGGACATAAAACTTCACCTTACATCAACCTGTTTCACCTAACCAAGGCTTCCTCAGGATGTGTATACAAAGGAGTTGTACAGTGAAAACCTAACAAACAACCATATTATGTTTTAGTCTCTTAGGTTCAAACTGACATAGTAGAAGCAGCTCAAGTTGCTGCCACTATGTCAGTTTAAACCCATGAGACTAATCAGTTGATCCACCATGGAGGATTGACAGCTGACACATCGAGAGGTCAAGGGACGCTGTATGTCAGGAACCGGCCCGCGGCACGCCTGCGTATACGGTTCCCGACTGCGGGTTTGACCAGATTAAGCGAGGAACAGCCTTACTTAAGCTACAAACAAGGCTGAAACCCCTCAAACACTTCTCACTGCCACCACTAGCTGTTCGCTAGACACTTCCACTCTGCTGTTGAGTCCTCAGCGCGCACTCCGCGTTTTCGTATTTGGGTCAGCTTTGCGCTTAGGCCAAATACGGAAACGCCACGCACCCACACACACACACAGTTGCAATCTTACACTGTCGTGAAGCAAAGACCCACTAACAGTCGTTCCGAACGCTACTGTTAGTCCCTCTGCTGTCGCTACTCGCACTGGCGTTGTTCGTACGTTGGGTCAGCTGTGCGCTTAGGCCAACGTATGACAAACGCCCCCACACACAATGCAATTACAATTTCATACGGTAGTGTTGCTCAAGCGTACAATTAGGCATGAAACTTATACACGGTTACACTTCAGTCTCTTCTAGGCTATGAGTGTTAGTTTAGTACGGCAGAAGTCAAGCTTATTAAATAATAATTTAATATTCCAGAAAACATGGAACAGTGCAGAACTTAATATATACAAAAAGATTACAAAAAAACAAAGTAAAAATAGTTACAAGATAAAAGTTACAAAGATAACACACACGGATATTTGCGTAAAAATAAACGGGGGAAAAAAGAACGTTACCAGCTTAGGTTAGAACGTTGTTTGACGGGAGGACGCCGTTTCAACCAGGAGTCGCGATCATCCCTAGCTATTCGCTACCTCCGAGAGAAGATACCGGTGGCTGTCCTGGGCCAGCTTAAATAGTCCGAAGTGTCCCCTGGGGCATTTAATGTCCAGCCCCCAGGAACTAATGCAGTTTCCCCGTTTGTGACATCACCGAACGCTTGTCATAATCTTTCTTGTGATATGCAAACTTCAAAGGGGGTTCCTGTTTTAGCTTCTTGAAGTTTGGCAGGATACAATCTCACCCATTGAACTCTGCAGACATCAAAAAGCTTCCTCCACATTATTTCCTTGGTTAAAGTGTATTTTAGCACATCCATGAAAAGATTGAATTTTGGTTACAGGTAGCAGTTTGCCTGTAATCCTGTAGACAGACGCAGACAATCACACCTGGGACAGCAGATCAAAAGTGACTGCTAGTGGCTTAATGAGCCGCTTCCTTGCCTATTGAAGGTGACTGGTCTTATTCACTGAAGACCTCTTTAGATGCAAATGTAGGTCTAGCGACCCACCCACACAAATACATGAACAGTCCATGAATCTAGCCTGCATATCTACACCTTTGACATACCACAGCAGATATAAAAATGGGAAAATGAAAATATATTACTGTATTATCCTTAACAGCATCCGCACCCCAATATATCACCACACTGTACACCGGCTATATTCTCAGCCTAGGCAGCCCCATTGGCTGAGACCCATCATACAGAAGTACGAAGCTTGAGTCCCAAAGAGAGATTTGTAGAAGCAACACATCTTCTGTTTCAGTTGCTGGTGATGTCATCCAATACAGTTACAAAAGGGAACCTAAAGTGAGAGGAATAAGGCTGTCAAATTTACATTTAAACAATACCAGTTGCCTGGCAGTCTTGTTTATCCTCTGCTGCTAATACTTTTAGCCATAGACTCTGAAGAAGCATGCAGATCAGATGTCTCTGACTCAAGTCTGGCTGGATTAGCCACATGCTTGTTTCAGGTGTGTGATACAGACTCTACTGCAGCCAAAGAGATCACCATCAGCAGGACAGCATGGCAACTGGTAGTGCTTAGAAGGAGATAAATACGGCAGCCTTCATATACCTCTCGCTTCAGGTTCCCTTCCAGCAGTTACATGGGACCAACAACAATGGTGTGTGTGCGTGTGTCATAAACTTCAACTGCTTAGTCATTCTTTATTTACATTTTTGTACAGAAGCACTGCTTCTCCTGTGTTTGCATTATTGTTTTGTGAAATGTAGGCTTCTATGTCACAGCAAGTAAAGAGTTCATCTTCTGTCATGGTCAATGAGAAATCCAACTACTTTCATTTGAACCCATCCCCAGGAAGACCAGTGACTCGAGTCTTTTGAACGTGCGTCCTTTTCCCTGTCTAGAGGTTAGAGTTCACTAGTTTCAACAGCTGATTATTTTGTGGTTGGGAGGGCTGGCGATATCCGTTTTCAAAACCATTGCAGACAGAGGAGTCGGATGCTACCACATAGAAAGCACAACTATAAACACCTTCCTGAATCTTAGCATAAAATTCATTTTAAAAATAATCCTTCGTCCCGGTCTCTTGAAGCATCTCAAGTATTCCCCCTGTCAGGAGCTAATCAATGGTTGGAATCTTTGTCCAGGACGCTGTGAACTTGCTTGTACTTGGAAAATGTTATTGGTCCTGTACTGAGAACGCTTTTTTAATTTGCTGTGTGCATTTGAGGCTAGAGTATATAAAAGTATAGATTGTGGATGTTAATTTTAAGTAAAGATCTCACACTAGTGATATCAAAGCTTTTGTTGTTTGTTGGTTTTTAATGTTTCCTAGCAGCACAGTTATAGTTTTTCCTGAATTTTCTCCCAGATGATTTTGAATCTGTGACCTGATCAAAGACTAAAAAGACTTTACAGACTTTACATTAGGGAAGATAAGCATCAGTCCAACATCATTTCAGCTGCTAAATGTAGGCTATGATCACAGTGGTTTGTTGTGGTGCAACAACTAGGTAACTACCAGCCCAGGTGCCTTCTGTCAGAGTAATGTGACATCTTAGCAGTGTAAGCACACTACCGAATAAAGTACTGGTAAAATAAATATGTAACACTTTGCCACAAATGGGCTTGACCTTCATGTACATAAAATACAGAGAGACGTGTTGATCCAGTCTCCCCTCACTGGATCAGTTAACTAGGTATATAACTTCTGTGCAGAAGTTATATACCTATTTAACTCTGATCCAGTGAGGGGAGACTGGATCAACACGTCTCTCTGTATTTTATGTACATGAAGGTCAAGCCCATTTGTGGCAAAGTGTTACACATCTTAGCAGTGTGCAGATTTGCAGCAGCTTCCACCATCAGATAGATTTCTGTCAGATGCCTATCAAATCGAATCTGACCGGAATCTATCTGATGTGTGCCACACACTAGGAACAGATTTCCAATAGATTTAAGAATTAAATCTCATGGAAATCTATTGAAAATGGATCTAAATGCATTATTGCACCATTAGATCCAATGCAACTCTATGGGCCATCGATCTGCTGCCAGCAGCAGATCGACCTAGATTTTCCATCCTGTCAGATGGATCAAATCCATCGAAATCGGCTGCAAATTGATCAATTTGCTGATTTGAAAAAAATTAATTTCTCATCGATCGAATCTATAGAATTGATTGATCGATCGATGGCTGAAATTGACCAGTGTATGGGCCCTTTTAGTCGCAAGCATAGTCTCTTCAAATCGAAACAATACTCTGTTGCTCTGATGTCTCTTCCAATGGTAGTCTTATATCCTTTCACTGATCTCTGGATGTCCATTTTTTTTTTTTTTTTTTGCCACTTATGTAGATGTAATTCCACAATGATTGTACATTTATAGCGACAAAAAGAAAGCGGGGACTTCCTCAGCGATGAATCAAATTGCAACTTGTGCGTTTTACTCTATTTACATTAAAGCACTATAGGTACATTCACTTTTGTGCGTCCTAATCCATTTAGGATCCACCGGCAAAAAGTGCTTCCCACGTCAGTGATACTCGACCGGTTTCGGCTTCTGCCATCGTCAGGTGCCAATGCGACTGTCTTGTTTTGTTGTGGTGTAACAGCTGCTTTGTTGTGCTTCTTGCCACACTGCAATGTACCGCTTATGTGACATTTACAGTGCGGCATGTGCATTGCAGTATAACGGCACACGGCATCATAAAGTACTAAATGCGGCGCGTTACCACAAAACGCGTGTTAACAGTGACGCATACTTTTCATTGACTGTATGCTTCACTGTATGCAACGCAACATGTAGATAACGTGCGTCACCACTTGCACTGCTTTACTGCTGTTGCAAGAAACACAACGGCCACTGCGGATCTAGCCTTAACTACATAACGACCAGCTAACGCCAACAGGCGGCGGCTGGTCGTTTGTGGGTTTCCATGGAAACGGACGCTTGTTCGAGCGGCCGTTCCATGTCAGTTTACGGAGGGTGTCTCTGTGAACAGCCTGCGAACCTCCGTTCGTGGCTTGCAGGCGAAATGTAAACACGCGGGGAAGAAATCCCCTGTGTTTACATCATATGGCGCTGCTGTCGCAGCAGCGCCGCAAAGGAGATCGGCGATCCCCCTCCTCTGATTGGCCGTGGATCGCCGCCGTCTGATAGGCTGAAGCCTATCAGAGGCGGTACAGGACGGATCGCCGTACTGTACCGCCCATAGAAAGAAGGGGACGGAGGGAAGGAGAGGGAGGGGGGAATGTCACTGCGGAGGGGGGCTTTGAGGAGCCCCCCCCCCTCGCTCGGCCACACAGCGCGGCGGCGATCCCCCCAGCAGGACATCCCCCTAGTGGGGAAAAAGGGGGGCAGTTTGATCATAATTGGGGAAAAGTTGAACAAGTGTATGGTACATTGGTCATATTTTTGGAATGTTACAATCAGTCAGAAAAAATTATTACAATTTTTTAAATATCTATTCAATTTAAGAATTACATAGTGTGTGGCCACCTTTACTCTTGCAATACACATGCAAACCTTCGTTAGGTCTTTTGGTACAGCAGCTGACGAGCATTTAGATGCAGGTTGTAGGAGTACTGCTTTTGGCAAACTTTCTTCAGCAACCCACAGCTTCTACTTGACTAAATCTCATATTTTTTCTTATCATTTGATGGTTTTTTTACCATCACCTTTTAAACACTTTAATACATTTTTCTCTTTAAAAAAAAAAAAAAAAAAAAAGAAACAAACAAACTGGTATGTCCCTTTATGCAAGGCATTTTTAACCCCTATTCCACAGGACATGCGAGTCCACAAGTGTGGGCGTTGCTCTGCCACCTGAACAATACTAAAGGTGGCCACTAACGGTCCAATTACTAGCGAAAAATCGTTTGAGCGATCAGAAATTCTGATCGGATTGGTTGTAAATAATCTCCCTTGGTGGACACAATCGATTATGAACGAGTGAAAAAAATGTCGTCCGAATGAATTTTCGTCGAACCAAAATTTGGATTTTCTTGTTGGTTGTGATAGCTAGGAAACAAAGATTGGTTCGTTGATGGCGTAGTGAACGATGTATTACAATAGTTCGAGCGATCAGAAATTCTGATCGGAAGTGAACGATTTTTCGGTAGAAATTGGACCATTAGTGACCAGCTTTATGCACATGGTATTTGTCACTGAGGGAGTACACTGCATGAAGAGGATGTATCCTCTCCCTTCATTCCTGCAAAGAACAGACCAGGATCATTTTGCAGTGTCAAAGATGAAGGTATAATCCCCACTTCTACTGCCCAAGGAGACTAATGGCGAAATTTAACGAATCCAAATTCTGAAGAGCGCTGCTTATATATTCTACTAATTAGACCAAATCGTATCCTGCAGCCAAACTCTTAGGATTGGGGATGTCACCCTTGTCCCCTCCACACAAAACCAATATCTATATAATAAAGAATAGCGCTGGAATGGTCTACACCAGGGGTCGCAAACTCGTGGCCCGCGGGCCATTTGCGGCCCTCGATACAATATTTTGTGTCCCTCGCCGGCAAAAACGTCCTTATAGTTCGCTTCAGTGCTCCCAAGTAATCCGCCGCATCCCCGCCGCTAAACGAGGGCTGCAGAGCCCCCAAATCGCCCGGGGGGCAATCCACCGGCATTTCCTGGAAGGGGCAGAGCTTTCAGCTACAGCTCTGCCCCTCCTGACGTCAATCGCCGCACGGATCGCCGCCTCTCCCCGCCCCTCTCTGTGAAGGAAGAGTGAGAGGGGCGGGCAGAGGCGGCGATGCGCCGCGATTGTGAAATTCCTTATGCGGCCCAGCCTCATCCTGACTTTGCCTCCTGCGGCCCCCAGGTAAATTGAGTTTGAGACCCCTGGTCTACACCATTACATTTTATTCAATGTAAAAAATTATTCTGCATCTATTATAATACGACTCAATTCCCTTGGAATCTATTTAAAATTACAATGCACACATATGTCTGAACTCTATTACTAATAGTACACACACTCATTCACTTGCATACAGGGTCACCTGATTCCCCTTTAAAAAATCTACTTGAGAGTCCCAAATAAATGGTAATCCTATTGCAATATGTCACAAAAATTTTGTATCCGTTAAAAATTGAGTTTAAAACACTTTCTCTCTTAAAATCCACTTATCTTTGTTCCACAAACTCAGGGTCATACAATAGATGTTTGCAGTGATCAAGGCTGAGTCTCTCTCACAGACTCCTCCGTGCTTCCGCCCTGCTCTGTATATAGCTCATTCCCCTGTGAATAAATTATCACTCACGGTTTCCAGAGTAGGTGTCTCCTATCGTGTCCCGGCCGGTGACCCCTCTTCGTGCCACACTCTTACAGTTCCTTCAGTTGGCAGTCTCCTTCGTCCTCCTCCGGAGACGCCATGTCCCACTAGCCCCACTCTGCGTACCAGAGTGGAGCGCAGCTCCTGGGTCAGCTGCTCAATCGGATGTGACGTCACTTTCTCCGGACATCTCAAGGGTAGTGTTGCGTTCCACACACTGCGTGCCACCCGCTGCTTTATCTCGTAATGGCTTGGTCTGAAGCAATAGGGTTTACAGGCTACGTCAGATTGGTTGTGTACAACTTGTATACCACAGGGGCGCCCCTCAGTCAGATCAACATGTTTCGAAGGCTTTGACGGCCATCTTCCTGAGGATCAAATCTACTCCTCCATCTCCATCCTCATTTTTAAGTACTTCCTGGGGCTGTGGGATCCTCCTCTTCACCACTCTTAAAGGGGAACTCTTCTTATTTTTAATCTGTCAGTCACTGTGATATAAACCAAAAAAAACTCATACTTCCTAAAACATATCTGCACGTTAAAGTTAACCTCTACCAATAGGTCTTGTTTGCTCATTCTATTTTATTGATTCCAAAACCTTTAGAACTAATTATTGGAACTCAAATTGGCTTGGTAAGCTCAGTGACCCCCTGACCTACATACACAGGTGAATCCAATTATAAGAAAGAGTATTTAAGGGGTCAATTGTAAGTTTCCCTCTTTAATTTTCACTGAAGAGTAGCAACAACTCTCAAATGACCTGAAGACAAAGATTGTTCACCATCATGGTTTAGGGGAAGGATATAGAAAAGCTGTCTCAAATATTTCAGCTATGATCTGTAAGGGCTCGTTTCCACTATCGCGAATCTGCATGCGTCCAACGCATGCAGATCCGCACATGTAATACAAGTGGATGGGCCTGTTTCCACTGTAGCGTTGTTGAGGTGCGTTTTTTTCAGCGTGAAAAAAACGCACAAAAGAGCCAACGATTTCGCCTGCGTCGGGAATCCGTGCGAATCGCCGCTAATGTATTTAATAGTAAAAACGCATGCGTTTGTTACATGCGTTTTTACCCGCGATTTCGCGTGCGATTTCGCACCTTTTTCAATTTTATTTAGCCCTGGCAGTGTCATGGTTAATTTCGCATGGCACCCTGCCATGCGAAATCGCATGCGAAATCGCGGGTAAAAACGCATGCGGAAACGCATCCGCATGCGTTTTTACAAGCGTCGGAATGCGGCCGAAATCGCGTCGCAACAGTGGAAACAAGCCCTCAAAGGAGAAAAAGGGCACCCCCCTGTATAATGATGGTAAATACAAACAAAAAACTGGTGCTGAGACCAAAAAAGTAAATGCAACAAAGACTCACTTTATTGTACCAATGCAAAAACAATAAAAACAATTAAAAACAAGGCAAACCCATACCCCAGCCCAATCGCCCCTAATAAGTTATGATAATTGCTATAAGCCCGCCAATGAGATAATGAAACTGCACAAAATTATTTATATATATGAAACTGCACAAAATTATTTATATATATATATATATATATATATATATAAATAATTTTGTGCAGTTTCATTATCTCATTGGCGGGCTTATAGCAATTATCATAACTTATTAGGGGCGATTGGGCTGGGGTATGGGTTTGCCTTGTTTTTAATTGTTTTTATTGTTTTTGCATTGGTACAATAAAGTGAGTCTTTGTTGCATTTACTTTTTTGGTCTCAGCACCAGTTTTTTGTTTGTATTTACCATCATTATACAGGGGGGTGCCCTTTTTCTCCTTTGAGGGCTTGTTTCCACTGTTGCGACGCGATTTCGGCCGCATTCCGACGCTTGTAAAAACGCATGCGGATGCGTTTTTACATATATTTTAGATTTCATATGGAAAATATTGTGTATGTCTATTCATGGATGACTATTAATTATTTAAGCATCCAATTAATATTGACTGAATAAGCACTGGTGCTGTGCTGTCACAGTTCCATAGACACAAACACAATGCAAACGTGCAGATATTGGTAAATAAAGCCTCCTAAACTATGCATCCATAACAATGAAAGCTGCTATTTATGCAGGTGAAAAACCATAAGACCTCTTTGAGAATAATGAAAACGTTTGATACAAACAGTGATAATATTAACAATGTGTTATAGTGTAACCAATTAGAAAAAGTGAATATAGTGAAATGAATACGAGGAGAGGCAAAGAGTAGGAGGAGTGCGGCAGGGCTTACCAAATAAAAGAGTATGGATGGGACTGGGGACGGCTGCAAAGGCGGGCGCAGGAGCGCCTTTGCAGCCGTCCCCAGTCCCATCCATACTCTTTTATTTGGTAAGCCCTGCCGCACTCCTCCTACTCTTTGCCTCTCCTCGTATTCATTTCACTATATTCACTTTTTCTAATTGGTTACACTATAACACATTGTTAATATTATCACTGTTTGTATCAAACGTTTTCATTATTCTCAAAGAGGTCTTATGGTTTTTCACCTGCATAAATAGCAGCTTTCATTGTTATGGATGCATAGTTTAGGAGGCTTTATTTACCAATATCTGCACGTTTGCATTGTGTTTGTGTCTATGGAACTGTGACAGCACAGCACCAGTGCTTATTCAGTCAATATTAATTGGATGCTTAAATAATTAATAGTCATCCATGAATAGACATACACAATATTTTCCATATGAAATCTAAAATATATGTAAAAACGCATCCGCATGCGTTTTTACAAGCGTCGGAATGCGGCCGAAATCGCGTCGCAACAGTGGAAACAAGCCCTCAAAGGAGAAAAAGGGCACCCCCCTGTATAATGATGGTAAATACAAACAAAAAACTGGTGCTGAGACCAAAAAAGTAAATGCAACAAAGACTCACTTTATTGTACCAATGCAAAAACAATAAAAACAATTAAAAACAAGGCAAACCCATACCCCAGCCCAATCGCCCCTAATAAGTTATGATAATTGCTATAAGCCCGCCAATGAGATAATGAAACTGCACAAAATTATTTATATATATATATATATATATATATATATATATATATATATATATATAAATAATTTTGTGCAGTTTCATATATATAAATAATTTTGTGCAGTTTCATTATCTCATTGGCGGGAACTGTAAGAGTGTGGCACGAAGAGGGGTCACCGGCCGGGACACGATAGTGTAACCAATTAGAAAAAGTGAATATAGTGAAATGAATACGAGGAGAGGCAAAGAGTAGGAGGAGTGCGGCAGGGCTTACCAAATAAAAGAGTATGGATGGGACTGGGGACGGCTGCAAAGGCGCTACTGCGCCCGCCTTTGCAGCCGTCCCCAGTCCCATCCATACTCTTTTATTTGGTAAGCCCTGCCGCACTCCTCCTACTCTTTGCCTCCATCCGGCCAATACAAAGCTATGAGAACCGGAGAGCGCACAACACACTGGCTAAAAATCCGGATGTTCTACCCCACTTCCTATGCGTATTGAAGCGGCGATTTTGGATGGGGACACATGGGCAAGCATTTTGGAGTGGAGCAGCAGTGATTTTAAACGTGCTGGAGATGTTGGCAGTATGTCGGAGGTGGAGGTGAGTGCTAAACAGCGGAGGGCCTGATTCCACAGGTCCACCTTCTGCTGACCTCCCAGACCCCAACATTTTTATTCCTTTTCTACTATCTTTTGCCAAACGGATCCGGATCGCATCCTGATGAACACCTGATGCAAACTGACCGGATCCGGATCGGATCCGGATCAGAACCGTACGGTTCCGATCCGGATCCGGTCCGGATCCGGTCAGGTCATCCAGTCCGTTTGGCAGAGAACCGCAAGTGTGAACCGGGCCTAAGGCATTCATGTAGAGGAACAAGTACAACGTTCTGGAATGGCCATCTCAGTCACCAGACCCGAATATAATTGAAAATCTTTGGTGTGAGTTAAAAAGAGCTGTCCATGCTCAAAGCCATCAAACCTGAATGAATGAATGAATGAACTAAAGATGTATTGTTAAGAGGAATGGTCCAAAATACCTTCAATCAGAATCCAGACTCTAATTGGAACCTACAGGAAGCGTTTAGAGGCTGTAATTTCTGCAAAAGGAGGATCTACTAAATTCTGATTTCATTTCTTTTTTATGGTGCCCAAATTTATGCACCTGCCTACATTATTTTAAACAATTATTGCACACTTTCTGTAAATCCAATAAACTTCATTTCACTTCTCAAATATCACTGTGTGTGTCTCCTATATGATATATTTAACTGATATTTTTTATCTTAACAACCATCGATTTATACAGGAAAATCATTACAATTAACAAGGTTGCCCAAACTTTCGCATCCCACTGTAAATTAATCAGTGGTAATGACTTTGCTGCCGCATATGGCAATTAAAGACAATAAGCACAAATAGCAAGAATTGTGTTTTAGGAAATGTATGTATTCCTACATTTACAAAATTTACTTACTGAAAGGCTCAGTCTAACTGCCAAATTAGTGTGCAAATTGGTGGGAGGCTGGCCGGCATCTTTGTATATATGCTTTTCAGGGAATGCTTTTGTAAGAAATAAAGGAAATACTGAGAATCTCCCATAAAGAAATGGACTAATCCCAAATCTGTCAGACCTGTCCGCTTTTTACTACCTACTGTAAGTGACAGCAACATAGGAAAAAAGGAAATTATAGCTCATTTCATTGTGGGAGAAATGTACATTTATATGTACAAGTACGTATATTAAATAGTTTTGCTCTAAAGGATACCCGAGGTGACATGTGACATGATGAGATAGACATGGGTATATATAGTGCGTAACACACAAATAACTAGGCTGTGGTCTTTTTTTCTTTCTCTGCCTGAAAGAGTTAAACATCAGGTATGTAAGGGGCAGCTCCTGACTGAGTCACGACTTGGTCAGACTACAGTGTGACCCTCACTGATGAGAAATTACCACTATAAAACACTTTCCTAGCAGAAAATGGCTTCTGAGAACAGGAACTAGATAAAAAGGGTCAATTGTTCATAGATTTTAGCTCTGGCATACTTCAATGAATGTGTCATTGAGCAAAAACAATAAAACAGTAAAAACTTAAAAAGTAGATTTAAATAGAAAATAAAACTGTAGAATATTGTAAAAAGTCCTTTTTAGGAGAAGGTGGATAGATGCAATTGTTTGTTTCATTAGCTTATTTTCACCTCGGTGTCCTTAAAGAGGAACTCCAGTGAAAATAATTTAATATAAAAAGGTGCTTAATTTTTACAATAATTATGTATACATGATTTAGTCAGAGTTTGCTCATTGTAAAATCTTTCCTCTCCCAGATTCACATTCTGACATGTATTACATGGTGACATTGTTACTGTGGGCAGATTATGTAGCTGTTCTGGCTTTAACAGACAGCTATAAACAGCCATTTCCTGTGTGTGTCATTGTTACATTGTGGCAGTTTGCCCAGAGTACCGTACGGTACCAGAGCCTCTTGTGGGAGGGGTTTCAGCACAAAATCAGTCATACAGCGCCCCCTGATGGTCTGTTTGTGAAAATCATTATATTTTTCATGTAAAAGTGGGTATCAGCTACTGATTGGGATAAAGTTCAATTCTTGGTCGGAGTTTCTCTTTAAGGTTGTTCTTCTCTAGAAGTCTAGCACAGTAATTACTAGCACAGTAATAAGACAACAGAAACCTGGACACCGGTTTGGTTGTCTGTGGAAAATGTAAATATTTTGAAGTGACAACCACACAAAAAAAAAGTTACTTTGTATTTATTTAGATAACGATATAATCTAAAGCTGGTCATAAATTACTGAGAGTAAATAACTCAGCACAAGTGCAGAGACTCCTGTGAAAAGGAACAGAATTGGAAAATGTTGTACAGTGAACAGATATTCTGGCGACAGTCGGGAAGACTAATTTACACAGGTTAGACTAACACCATTATTTAATGCATAATCCAGCCAAGGAAACACTGTCTCCTTTTTCTGTCAACAAGGCATTTTTCCTTGGAAGAAACACTCATTTACCGTGGATGTTAATGCCTGCTTTATTTGTTGCATCTTACGTTTTCTGACAGCTCTTTTTATTTATTTTTTGTCTCAGCACCAACTTCTAGATGTTATATGCAAAAGTTGTTTTTTTGCACTAAAAGGAAGGTCTCTGAGCCAGTAATGATACCAATCTAAAGAGGAACTGTAACCAAGGGCACTGCCTTAAATATGGGCGACCAGGGTTCGAATCCTGACTAGGGTCAGTACCTATTCAATAAGGAGTTAAAGGCAAGACTCCCTAACACTGCAGGGTAGCCTCTTGAGTGCTTTGAGTCCATCAGGAGAAAAGCGCTATACAAATGTTTGGATCATTTAGGCCCCGTTCACACTTGCGTTTCTGTAAAGAACGGACCGGATCTGATCCAGTCCGTTTGCATACGTATTGATACGGCTGCAATCCGGATCCGTTTGGTAAAAGAGATACAAACTATATAAATATTGTTGGGGTCTGGGAGGTCAGCAGAAGGTGCACATGTAGAATCGGGTCCTCCGCTGTGTAGGGCCTCACCTCCACGTCCGACATATACTGCCAAACAGCTCCAGCACAAAGTCACTGCTGCTCCACTCCAGAAATGCTGGGCCCATGTGTCCCCATCCAAAATGGCCACTAGAAAACGCATAGGAAGTGGGGTAGAACGTCAGGTTTTTATAGCCAGTGTGTTCTGTGCTTTCCGTTTCCCATTGGTTTCTATGCACGGATGGTGCGGTCAGGCTCCGGTCCGGGTGCGTCGGCCGGATGATCCGGACCCAAAAATAGAGCATGTTGGAAAAGTGTCCGGAGTCCGGATCCAATCCGGCTCCGTTCCGTACGGAACGGACGCGTGAGAACGACCGCATAGACTTTGCATTGCTATGCGGAACATCCGTTCCATTTGTACAGTCTACGGTCCGGATCCGATCAGGCGAATCCGGACAGCGAACGCTAATGTGAACCGGGCCTTACTTAATCCCAATCAGTAGCTGATACCCCCTTTTCTACGAGAAATCTTTACCTTTTCTTGAATAGATAATCAGGAACATCTGTATGGCTGCCAAGCAACCAGTATCTCCCTCTGTGCACATTGTAGGGGGACATCAGAGCTGGGTCCTGGATGTGAGATATGTTTCTCCATAATTTGGTTTGTGACCCGTGTAACCACTTCAGCTCGCAGGTGTTTTCACCTTCAGGCAATTTTCCCCTGTCAGCGCTCTTTCCATTCATTCGCCAATAGTTTTATCACTACTTATCACACCTATATGACCTATATCTTGGTTTTTTTTGCCACCAATTAGGCTTTCTTTTGTTGGTACATTTTGCTAAGAATTAGGGATGGGACGAATCCACAATTTCTTCGAATCCAAATCCGGATCCGAATCTAAAAAGGTTCTCGAATATCTCGAACCTTTCGAATCTCGAATCTAACTAATCCTGCCCGTAAGAATTGTGCGATCCATGGTATAGTTTCCTGCAGTATAGGTACCCAGGCATAGATGCCCGCACTATAGGTAGCTAAGTAAAGGTGTTTTCAGTATAGATAGCAAGGTATAGGGGCCTTCAGTATAGGTTGCAGGGTATAGTGGCCTTCATTATAGGCAGCAGGGTATAGGGGCCTTCAGTATAGGTAGCAGAGCATAGGGGCCTTCATTATAGGTAGGAGGGTATAGAGGCCTTCAGTATAGGCAGCAGGGTATAGGGGCCTTCAGTATAGGCAGCAGGGTATAGGGACCTTCAGTATTGGTAGCAGGGTATAGGGGGCCTTCAAAATAGGTAGCAGGGTATAGTGGCCTTCAGTATAGGCAGCAGGGTATAGGGACCTTCAGTATAGGTAGCAGGGTATAGGGGGCCTTCAGTATAGGTAGCAGGCTATGAGGGGCTTCAGTATAGGTAGCAGGGTATAGGGGCCTTTAGTATAGGTAGCAGGGTATAGGGGCCTTCAGTATAGGTTGCAGGGTATACTGGCCTTCATTATAGGCAGCAGGGTATAGGGGCCTTCAGTATGGGGGGCTTCAGTATAGGTTGCAGGCTATGGGGGGCTTCAGTATAGGTTGCAGGCTATGGGGGGCTTCAGTATAGGTAGCAGGCTATGGGGGGCTTCAATATAGGTAACAGGCTATGGGGGGATTTGGTATAGGTAGCAGGCTATGGGGGGCTTCAGTATAGGTAGCAGGCTATGAGGGGCTGCAGTGTAGGTAGCAGGCTATGGGGGGCTTCAGTATGGGGGGCTTCAATATAGGTAGCAGGCTATGGGGGGATTTGGTATAGGTAGCAGGCTATGGGGGGGATTTGGTATAGGTAGCAGGCTATGAGGGGCTTCGGTATAGGTAGCAGGCTATGGGGGGCTTCGGTATAGGTAGCAGGCTATGGGGGGCTTCGGTATAGGTAGCAGGCTATGGGGGGCTTCGGTATAGGTAGCAGGCTATGGGGGGCTTCGGTATAGGTAGCAGGCTATGGGGGGCTTCGGTATAGGTAGCAGGCTATGAGGGGCTGCAGTGTAGGTAGCAGGCTATGGGGGGCTTCAGTATGGGGGGGCTTCAATATAGGTAGCAGGCTATGGGGGGGCTTCAGTATGGGGGGATTTGGTATAGGTAGCAGGCTATGGGGGGGCTTCAGTATGGGGGGATTTGGTATAGGTAGCAGGCTATGGGGGGATTTGGTATAGGTAGCTGGCTATGGGGGGATTTGGTATAGGTAGCAGGCTATGGGGGGATTTGGTATAGGTAGCAGGCTATGGGGGGGATTTGGTATAGGTAGCAGGCTATGGGGGGCTTCGGTATAAGTAGCAGGCTATGGGGGGCTTCGGTATAAGTAGCAGGCTATGGGGGGCTTCTGTATAAGTAGCAGGCTATGAGGGGCTGCAGTGTAGGTAGCATATCCTCCTCCCTCCCCCCGCAGCCTCCTCCGCTCACCCCCCTGCATAAATAAGGAGAAGCAGCCTCTCACCTCCAGCATCAGCGTGGAGCCCAGAGCGGCAGACTTCTCCCTTCACTTCCTAGTTCCCCCTGGTGGCCACTGGACCAGCTCTTACTGATGACGCGTAGTAAGAGCCGGTCACTAGGGGGAATAAGGAAGTCTGTAGGAGGTCTGCCGCTCCGGGCTCCACGCTGGAGGTGAGAGGCTTCTTCCTCTTATTTATGCGGGGGGCGAGCAGAGGAGGCTGCGGGGAGCGGGAGGAGGACACTTGCGAGCGGGTTAAGCGTCGGGATTCGGCGAGCGGAAAATGGCGCCGGGATTCGAGTCCACGAATCTCGAATATTACCTAATATTCGAGGGATTCGTGGATTCGCCAGATTCGTCGTCCCATCCCTACTAAGAATTATTTTATTCTAACTGCATTTAAACAGGAATAATAAGAGAAAAAAATCATTAATTCTCAGTTTTCGGCCATTATAGTTCTCAAATAAAACTTTCTGCTGTGGATAAAATCCACACATTTTATTTGCCCATTTTTCCCGGTTATTGCAACGTTCAAAATATTTCCCTAGTACAACATATGGCGCAAATATTTTATTTAGAAATAAAGGTGCAATTTTTCAGTTATGCGTCTATCACTCATTACAAGCCCATATAGGCTAAAGGTAATGAGGTATATAGTAATATACCTTCACAACATTCATATTAAAAAAACTTAACCCCTAAGGTAATGGTTTATGTATTTATTTTTTTTTAAACTGTAATTTTTTTTTATTTACTTTTTTTTTAAATGTGTGTTTTTATTTTTTTAGTGAATGGGCAGGGTGGGAAGTCAATCAGTGTTTATTTAGTGTGTAAGTTTTTTTTTCTTTTTTCATTTTCACTTTAATTTTACTTTTTGACCACTAGGTGGCGCTAAGCACTCTCCTGGAAGATACCAGGGAGTGCAATACCTTTTTTTTTTTTTTTTTTTTTTTTTTTTTACACATTTTGGGTTAATGACTCAAGATGCCTCCTGATTGGATGCATCTTGATTTATTCACAGGGAATAGTTTGCCTCGGGGGAACACTCGTTCCTCTTCAGCAATCAATCCCCTGTAATAGCGGTGGGGAAGGAGCCACCTGCACGCGGATAGGCGTGCACAACGGCAGCAACACTGCTGGACGGATATATTCGTCCAGATGGCCTTTGTGTGGCGATTTTTGGACAAATCTATCCATCCACATTTTTGTGGTTAAGAGCTGCATGTGTGACCAGGAAGGACTCCGGGTATTGTTGGCAGAAATCCAGTTACTACCTTTAAGTAGCTTTTTTTCATGTCCAGACTCTGGAATTGGGAGGGAAGGAAGGGTGGACCTCCCCAGTCCACCCAGGTACACAACTGTCTTTTGATGGAGCAGCAGAAAAAGTTCTGCTAATTTGCATTTAGAGGAGGCACAGGTGCAGTGGGATGGAGGATGTTGTGTATGGAGGAATTGGAGTGTATTGAATAAGTTGGACTTTACTAATGCTACGGACTCTAATGCTGATGTAAGCCATTCATTTACTTTTCAATTTATGCTGATTCAAAGCTGTTACTTTTGTAAATAAACAGACTTTTATTTATGAAGCTGTGTACTGTATGCTGGCTGCGACCCCTCTAAACTTCACAATATGTACATCTATATGAAAAAAAAACTTTTAGCCTATTGCAATGTTAGGGGGTGTGGTTATAGATAATGGCAGTTGGTGCTGTCTGTTTTTTTTCATGTCTGCCAGTAGTAAAGATGATTATGTGTAGGACGAATGTGGATCAAACAATATGAACAAATGACATGGGCAATATTAATCATTTCTTGATCTTCCTTAATTTTTTTAACTTATCACTTTGCAATGTATTGATTTATTTTTTTTCCCTTTTTGCTAAAGTTCCTCTTTAATGCATACTCCCCCCCCCCCCCCCCCCCTCATTCATAAGTACAGATATGATGAGTTAGTCCTATTTGGCAGCCCCTGCTTGCTGCTTGGAGGTGACTATTCAGCGCTTCATGCTGACATATGGTGCACACTGTGTCGGCTCCGGACTCTGCTGTGGGGTGGCCTTTATTGGATACCTCACATGTCGGTTGGCTGGATTTCTGGCAGAGTGAAAGGTGATGTCATGTAGTTAAGGCGATTTAGTCAATACGGCAGGCAGCAAAACTCAGTAATACAATGCATAATGCACACATTGGCATATGGTAAATGGCCAGCTGTTTTCAAGCTGGTCATCCTGGCATTCTCGTCCAGAAACCGTTACCATAATTCCCTAATTTTGTCAGACTGATCTTGCTGATAGCTATATTTATTGCCTGTAATTTTTGGAATTATAGAGTAAGAATGATGAGAAGGTTCTCATATCTTCTGGATCATTTGCATGTTTTTATAGTTCATTAGGATTTAAAATGTGGTAAATTTATTTTCAGATAGAAAACAAATATTAGTTGCTTAAATACTATATAATATTTACACACAGAGTGGGCTCTATTCACAAAACTTCTCATAAATAACTTCTGTATCACCTAATTAATAAAAATAACCTTTCAGCACATTTACAAGCAGAATAATCACTCAAAGTAAGATTAACCTCAATTCAATATTACTTTTCTTACTTTAACATATATTTTTGCTCTTTGGGAGCAAAACTGCCACAATGTAACAATGTTCACAGACAGGAATTAGCTGTTTACAGCTGTCTCTAACAGCCAAAACAGCTAACAGCAGCTACATAACCTGCCCACAGTAAAAATGTCACCATGTAATAAATGTCAGAATGTAAATCGGGGAGAGGAAAGATTTTACAATGAGCAAACACTGACTAAATCATTTATACATAATTATTGTAAAAATGAAGCACTTTTTTTATTACATTATTTTCACTGGAGTTCCTCTTTAACATGCAACAATGATCATCGGTTAGCTGGCAGCTGCTCACATGGCAGTTTGATTAAAGAGGAAATATCAAAGAAACTGCCATTCTGTAAACCCCACATACCTGTAGAGCTTTTAGCCAGCAACAATAGAAAGCTTTTCAGAAGTCTCTCATCACAGCCTGGGTGAAAAAAAATGCTTTAACAGCTTTTTTTTTTTTTTTTAACAAAGTCTGCACTGGGAAGGCAGGGGCTGTACCATGTAGATAGGTGCCACTTCTCTGTCACTATTCACAGAGGAATGATATACAGTGTTTCTGCCCACACACACACACACACTGCTTTCTCACAGATCTCATGAGAACAGCTGAAAGATTTTGGAGCACTTCATAGTTCCATCTGCTGAAAAGCTTTATGGAGATGATTTCATTTTTCAGCACGACTTGGCACCTGCTCACAGTGCCAAAACCACTGGTAAACGGTTTACTGACCATGGTATTACTGTGCTCAATTGACCTGCCAACTCTCCTGACCCCATAGAGAATCTGTGGGATATTGTGAAGAGAAAGTTGAGAGACGCAAGACCCAACACTCTGGATGAGCTTAAGGCCGCTATCGAAGCATCCCGGGCCTCCATAACACCTGAGCAGTGCCACAGGCTGATTGCCTCCGTGCCACGCCGCATTGAAGCTGTCATTTCTGCAAAAGTATTTCCGACCAAGTATTGAGTGCATACCGTATATACTCGCATATAAGCCGACCCGCATATAAGCCGACCCCCCAACTTTCCCCTGAAAAAACTGGGGACAATGATTGACCCCCATATAAGCCGGGGGTAGGAAATGCTGGATTGGTGCAGCCCCCCAGTGTGTCCCAGTATAGCTAGTATAGTGCCCAGTAAAGGTAGGTAGTGTCCAGTATAGCTAGTATAGTGCCCAGTATAGCTAGTAAAGTGCCCAGTATAGCCAGTATAGTGCCCAGTATGGGTAGGTAGTGCCTCAGTTTAGCTAGTATAGTGCCCAGTTTAGCTAGTATAGTGCCCCAGTATGGCTAGTAAAGTGCCCAGTTTAGCCAGTATAGTGCCCAGTTTAGCCAGTATAGTGCCCAGTTTAGCTAGTATAGTGCCCAGTTTAGCTAGTATAGTGCCCAGTTTAGCTAGTATAGTGCCCAGTTTAGCTAGTATAGTGCCCAGTTTAGCCAGTATAGTGCCCAGTTTAGCCAGTATAGTGCCCAGTTTAGCCAGTGTAGTGCCCCAGTATGGCTAGTAAAGTGCCCAGTTTAGCTAGTATAGTGCCCAGTTTAGCTAGTATAGTGCCCAGTTTAGCCAGTATAGTGCCCAGGTTAACCAGTATAGTGCCCAGTTTAGCCAGTATAGTGCCCAGTTTAGCCAGTATAGTGCCCAGCATAGGTAGGTAGTACTCCCGCCCTCACCCCCCGCTCCCCGCTCCCCCCGCTGCTATTACCTGCAGGCAGCGGCCGCTTCCTAATCCGCGTTCCCCTTCTGTTTCAGCGTGTATCACAGCAGCGCGCCCGGCGCTGCTGCTGTGACGATGCAGAGTGCAGGAAAGAGCGCGGCACCCTATAGCGGCGATCTGTATCGCCGTTACCAGGGGAACCGCTCTTTCCTGCCCCCTGCATCGTCACAGCAGCAGCGCCGGGCGCGCTGCTGTGATACACGCTGAAACAGAAGGGGAACGCGGATTAGGAAGCGGCCGCTGCCTGCAGGTAATAGCAGCGGGGGGAGCGGGAAGGGGGGGGAGCGGGGCGCGGAACACCCACCACTAACCACTATACCACCAGGGAAGACTCGCATACAAGCCGACCCCCCAACTTTTGACCCCCTTTTTGGGGGTCAAAAATTCGGCTTGTATGCGAGTATATACGGTAACTGAACAGAATTATTTGAAGGTTGACTTTTTTTGTTTTAAAAACACTTTCTTTTATTGGTCGAATGAAATATGCAAATTTTTTGAGATAAGAATTTTGGGTTTTCATGAGCTGTATGCCAAAATCATCAATATTAAAACAATAAAAGGCTTGAACTACTTCAGTTGTGTGTAATGAATCTAAAATATATGAAAGTCTAATGTTTATCAGTACATTACAGAAAATAATGAACTTTATCACAATATGCTAATTTTTTGAGGAGGACCTGTATGTGCTATTTAGAATTAGTTAACTTTGATAGCTGTCCTTTAATGGTGCCCATTAACGGTGCCATTTTTTTCATCATATGCGATCTTTCAACGCACTTTTTTACAATTGAAAGTAGTTAAAAGGTAAATATCGACTGTTCCCATGAAGTTTATTAGGGCATTTTCTCTCTTCAGAGACATTAATAAAGTCCAACTTTATGAAATTTTCAGTATGAAAAATATTATTCCAGTTGACCAAACAGTTGTTTTACTTTGATTTACACCAAGCACTTCAATGTTTTCTGTACAGTTTGATTGTAACTATTGCGTTGAGAGATCGCAGCTGATGAAAATATTGTACCATTAATGGGCACCTTGTAGTACCCCTGAACCGGGGTAAAACTTTTAAATAAAGCCCATTGAGGGCTAGATTACATTTACAGAAGTGGCCTTACTCTGCTCGTTGGCATCGTGATTCCCCCCCTTTCTCAGTCCCCATTGCTCAGAGCAGCACAGAGCTATTGTGAAGTGCACAAGTGCAAGTTACAAGCTGTGCTGTGACAGATAATGCTTGTAAACGAGCGCTTTCTCTGTGCTTGCATGAATAAGAACTTGTCCCTGCACAGGTCCAACTAACTCGACATCGCTAGGTGGAGCTTCCTGGTTTTCATATTCAACTAGAGGATTCCGTTAAATATAAAACGAGCAGGAACCGGGAACAGCGGGGACCCTGAGCAGTGCCAGGCCTCATCTGCAAGGGCAAATCCAGGATTTTCAAGGGGGGGATTGCTGAAAGTGGTGTGTGGGCGTTGCCAAAACATGATGTGGGTGGAGACAAATACTAGCAGTTTCTTGGCCAAATTGCACTCAGGGCGATGGCGTAAAATGCGCCCCAACGTGGAGACAGGTATAGGTGCCCGCAGTATAGGTAGCCAGCTACAGGTCCTCCCCAGTATAGGTAGCCCATATAGTTGCCCCCAGTATAGGTTAGATAGGTATATGTCTGCAGTATAGGTTAGATAGGTATATGCCCCAGTATAGATTAGATAGGTATATGCCTCCAGTATAGATTAGATAGGTATATGCCCCCAGTATAGGTTAGATAGGTATATGCCCCCAGTATAGGTTAGATAGGTATATGTCTCCAAGTATAGATTAGATAGGTATATGTCTCCCAGTATAGGTTAGATAGGTATATGCCTCCAGTATAGATTAGATAGGTATATGCCTCCAGTATAGGTTAGATAGGTATATGCCCCACTATAGATTAGAAAGATATATGCCCCAGTATAGATTAAATAGGTCTATGCCCCAGTATAGGTTAGATAGGTAGGCGGGGGAGCGGGGAGAGAGGAGTTTCCACTTACCTGCCTTCATCCTGCACGCAGCTTCTATCTTCAGCCTCTCCCGGCGCGCGTCACATCGGTAAGAGCTCCCCCTGTGATGACATGCGGTTACGTCAACACAGGGGGCGCTGTTACCATAGCGACAGATGCCGGCTGGGACAGGAAGTACATAGAAGCAGCGCAGGATCAAGGCACCGTAAGTGGAAAGTCTTCTCTCCCCGCAGCTCTTCCTGTGCCCGTACGCCCGCCGCAAGCGAGGCCCCCGCAGCGCTGCACACACATTCCTTTGGTGCAGGGGAGGTTTTCCAGACACCCGGAATCCCCCCCCTCCATGCGCCAGTGCTCTGCTACGGTAATGTAGCCCGCCATGGGCTTTATTTAAAAGATTTAACCCTGGTTCAGGGGCACGTTATCCACTTGAGAACCACAGGCTTATGACCCCAGCGCCATATGAGATAGCACACAGAGCTTTCTGTTGGAGGGCTGTGATTGCTGCTGCAGGCAGTATTATCTTTTTATTAATTTGTTGTTGTTTTTTTTTTTAAATAAGATTGACTATTTTTTCTTCTTTTTTTTGTAGTAGATATTATGCTGTAAATAATATTTTAGAGCTAAGCGGAACTGTGAGTTTCACACCACTTTAAAAAGGATTTTTACTGTATATAAATTAATGCATACAATGGCTTATTTTCACATTTTTTAAGCTATTAAAGGAATAATAGCAAATCCTGACTATTTTATTAGATATGTGGGTCAGCCTTTGTTGATCGGTTTTTCTCAGAAAGCTGCAGTGTGAATGATGGGACAAAGTAGAGGACAGTGCTCGTATTGGCATAAAAGAGGCTGTCTCTTACTCCTGATCCGGTTCTCGTCGCAGTCATGCAGCTCTCAGCCTGCAGTGGAGGGGGGCACAGAATATAGAGAATGCACACGCTCGTCGCTTCACATATTAACATCCACATCACAATGGACCTTCAAGCTTTCCGACGCCAACTGATCCTTTATGGGGCACAGTTTGTAAGGTACTGGGAGAGCAAGAGGAAAGAGAATTTTCTTTTAAAGGATACCCGAAGTGACATGTGAAATAATGAGATAGACATGGGTATGTACAGTGCCAAGCACACTAAAAACTATGCGGTTTCTTTTTTTCTTTCTCTGCCTGAAAGAGTTAAATATCAGGTATGTAAGTGGCTGACTCAGTCCTGACTCAGACAGGAAGTGACTACAGAGTGACCCTCACTGATAAGAAATTCCAACTATAAAACACTTTCCTAGAAGAAAATGGCTTCTGAGAGCAAGAAAGAGATAAAAATGGGGAATTTCTTATCAGTGAGGGTCACACTGTACTCCCTGTCTGAGTCAGGACTGAGTCAGCCACTTACATACCTGATATTTAACTCTTTCAGGCAGAGAAATGTCACATGTCACTTCGGGTATCCTTTAAAGCAACTTTCTGTTGTTAAAACTTTTTTGCAAAGTGAATCATTGTGATTTTATTTTTCCCTTTGCGAAGTAAACAGGAACATCACATGATCTCCCAGAATGTGGTAAGGGAGGAGGCTGCAGGATATTGTAACCTAGGCCACAGGCGTCGAACTCCTGTCCTTGAAGGCTATATCCACGTCCTTGTTTAGGATGGACTACAAAAAATGGAGTAATGTGTCCTACTTGTTGAACCACACCTTTCCTGATTCAGTCCCAACAATTCATTTGAGCTGTGTTAAAAATGTGTGAGGACTGCGGACTGGAGTTTGGCATCCCTGGCCTAGGCTAAACGTGACTAAGAGGTTGGGGTTCCATATCCTCATACTGCAATAAATGTCTGCTGTCTTTAGGGATACAAGTACTAAATAGGAAATCAATTAAAAAACAAAATCTGTTTTATTTTTCCAGAACTGCAATCTAAGCTATGGAAAAAAGGACAATGATCACCTCTCTGTGTGTCTGCTTGAGAAACGCTTGATTCCTCTGGTTGCCAGTGTCGCGGATCGGTCTGTGAAACAGGATGCCTGTACTGGATTTTATGCAACTTTGCTTAGAACCACCATATCTCAGTTCATAAGTGGCGCACTGCTGGAGGCGACGGCGTTGTTGGGTGCAAGAAGTGGTCTTCTCAATTTGACTGGTGGCTCCACTGGCAGAACAATGCTGAAAGGTAAGAGTGAGTGTTACATAAATGTATTTATAAACCTTGTAGAGATGAGTTCAGCACCAGACACACAAGCCAGCAAAAGACACACTGCAGCAA
Organism: Hyperolius riggenbachi; assembly: GCF_040937935.1. Taxonomy (NCBI): domain Eukaryota; kingdom Metazoa; phylum Chordata; class Amphibia; order Anura; family Hyperoliidae; genus Hyperolius; species Hyperolius riggenbachi. Next base: position 72,486,245 of record NC_090655.1, read on the forward strand.
TCCCCCCCTCGCTATCAGGTCCAATCAGTGCAGCAAGTAGATAACAGGCGAGTCTTCAATCTAAACAATTAGGGCTTCAATATAGCTTCAGTGTACAAGGCATGACAAAAGATGGGGGTACAAACACAGTGGCCTTACAACCGTTTTGCGGACCTTCCGCTTCCTCAGAGACCTGTAGTTTACCGGTACATTATGGGTCTCTGAGGAAGCGGAAGGTCCGCGAAACGGCTGTAAGGCTGCTGTTTGTACCCCCATCTTTTGTCATGCCTTGTACACTGAAGCTATAGTAAAACCCTAATTGCTTGGATTGAAGCCTGGCCTGTTATCTACTTGATGCAATAAATGTATTTATGCTTTGGGTTTTTTTAATGTCCTTTTTTATCCTGATGATCATTTAGTATTACGTAAATTCACTATCAGTATTGCATTTCTGATCTTGAAAGGGGAACTTTGTTTAATATACACACGCGTGGTGACTTCCCTACCCATACGCCGAACCTCCGACTGGTTGGCAATCCTTACAGGCAGTCTGCAGGACACTGGGGAGGACCGGAGCTGTGGTGAGGGACCTAAATGACTTCTAGGGGCTGGAAGAAGGCCCAGGTAAGTAAAGATAGATTTAAGTTTTCACCTCCGGAAGCACTTTAAAATGCTGCCTCAGCTAGGGATTGCTCAATCCAATTTAAGTTCCTACATAGAATGTACCTCACCAGCGAGAATGCATGTTTTGGAGTAAGCCCATGTATGCATAATTTCTGGCTAGAAACCAACAGTGATGAGCTATCCACTAATCTATTCTTCTCACCCAGAGTTGTGTTCTTGGGACTGCTGGATGGTTTACCAGCCAGAAGCTCTACCTGATATTTGGTGCTATTAGAAAGAGCATAGTGGTACTATATCTATTCGAAACCCTCCCAATCTCAGTTCCATCCTCTCAACTCAAGGCCTTACAATCTGAATTCTCTAAATTTATCTGGAACCATAAAAGACCAAGAGTGCATAAAAATGTACTACTCTCACCCAGAGAACAAGGAGGTCTCGGGCTTCCACATATACGCTACTATTATTACGCTACACATTTAAGAAAGCTCCCTGAGTGGTCTAGTTTAAGAGTCTATACAAAATGGGGCCTCCTGGAAGCAACTAGTATTTTGCCAGTCTCATTAGCATCCTTACTATGGTCCCAACCACCACCAAAGCTATCCCAACAACATATACTCCCAACAATTAAATTCACCATGCAGATATGGCGTACCACAGTCGATATGGCCAAGTTGAGGTCCTCTCCCTCTCCTCTACTCCCGATATTGGGCAACCCTGGCTTCAAACCAGGCCTCTCTGAATCCTTCATGACCGCTTGATTTAAATTGGGCTACTTCAATTTGAACAACTGGGTTCACCCTCTCACAGGCAAAATTTTTACCAGATCACAACTGGAAGAAAAAATCCCTTTCACCCCACAACTAATTATGGGATATAACCAAATCACCCATTTTTTACACTCAATTATACGTAAACCTAACACAACTCTCTCCATCTCCCCATTTGAGCGATTGTGTTTACATGCGGGATCTCAGAAAGGCCTAATCTCACAAATCTATATACTTCTTCTCACCAAATCGGGCTCCTGGGTTCCGAGTCACCCATACATGTCTAAATGGTCAACTTCCCTCTCCAAAACCATATCCATAGATGACTGGTGTGAAATTTGGGAAAACGCTAAGCATTCGTCATTATGTATACAAATCAGAGAGAACATATACAAAATTATCTTTCGCTGGTACCTTACACCAGAAGTTCTGTCAAAAATCTATCCAGACACAACATATTTATGTTGGAGAGGCTGTAATGATAAGGGCACATTGGAACATATTTTTTGGCTATGTCCTCTCCTCTCCCCCCTATGGAACAAGGTCCAAGAACTCATTACATCCGTCACTGGTGTCACGGTTCCTCTTGACTCTCTACATATGGTACTAGGTAAACCAATGCCAGATATAAATAGACACGTAAATCGTCTAATTACGCACATCTTAACAGCCACTAGACTAACTATATCCTCAGCATGGAAAAATCTAACTCCACCAGATATCTCGGAGGTGATCCTTAAAGTTAACTGGACCAGGTCCATGGAACAACTTATGGCTTCACTAAGGGACCAAGAAAAGAATTTCCATAAAATATGGGACTCATGGCCCTACACCTCACCTGACTATCAGCCCCCATGAGTTATAGATCCTTAATCTTTACCATTGACGTAGGCTCGAGAAGGTACTGTGACACCATATAGACATCTCTCTTACCCCCCCAATATAACATTGGGCCTTTACAAACCCACCCAACTAAACTAACTGCATCTTTCAAAAAATTGGCTAACCACTGACACATCATATATCATAGAAGCTAAGAATACTGTTCTATATCTTACTTCTTCTTCTCTCGACTATCTTTTCTTTCTATTTCTCTCAATATAATCTAACCTTATCTATATCCATATTGTTGTTGATGTAAATATAGTTCTTCACTTCTACTGGTTTAGATTTATGCTGATGAAGCAAACCTGTAACTTCATTTCTCTAAATGCTTCAACTCAACCTCTATAACAAGTATGATGGGTTAGATTGTTCGGCTTTGTTGATAGTTAATATGACTCAGGTCAAAAGAAACTTTAATCACTTGTTATCTACGATTTGAGCACTGCTAAACTGGACTCTATTAGATCTAATATATTCTTATGTTATTCTGTATGCTTAAAAATAAGTGACTTCGAATACTTCATATAATACCTTAAGATCTTTATCTCATAAGAACTTGCTCAATATCAGACTATCTCTGCCTATTACCTGTATTTTGAATATTGAAACTTACCTGAAATTTTGTGAAAACTCTGTTTAAAATCAATAAAAACAGTATAACTAAAAAAAGAAAGAGCATAGTGGTCCTTCTGTTCACTCTTGGAAGGCAGCAGTTAATGCTGTTGTCTCATTTCTCTGATATCTCTTTTCAATTCCTGGTTCTTAGGTCAACGAAGAGACATTTTACGAGACCTGAACTTATACATACAGATCTTAAAAGATGCTTTTCTTTTAAATATTACTGTGTTTTCAAGTGATGTTGGAAGCATTCTTTAGTACTCACTTGTTTGTATTTTGTATGTTTCTGATCAATAAAATTATGAGTCAAAAAAAGTAATACTAAACACAAACATCAAAACAGAGTTGCTAGACTTCAAGAAAAGTGAAAACAGCGGGTTGCTCTTCTGCCATTGTGCTTGCTTGTAATGGCTGTGACATCACCAGAGGCAAATTATTCTTTGTAGAGTGCGCACAGGGTGCTTGTGTGGGAACTGCGATGTTTGAATAGCTATCCAATTATAGAGCTTGTGTTTAAGGCATCAACCGATTTGAGCTTCTCAATGAAAACTGACATGAGCAAGATTTTATCTAGAACAAGTTACAGGGAATATCTTCTTTGATTAGATTGTAAACGAGGATGCTTTCGATCTATTCTTTTTTTTCTTGATCAAAATTAAATTGGCAAAAGCATTCTCTAATTACTGAATGTATTTTGAAGCAAGTCGCTAGATCAGGGGTAGGGAACCTATGGCTCGGGAGCCAGATGTGGCTCTTGATTGCTACATCTGGCTCACAGACAAATCAGTAGTAGGGGTTGATTCAGTAAGCTACACTGCTCAAGCAGCGCAGCTTAGTGTGGCAGCGCAAGTAAAACCTGCATAGCAGCACTACTAACTTACTCGCACTGCCCCAAAACGAATGGCTGCTCCAATTGTCCCACTCTGGACCCTGTCAGGTCCAGTGACTTTGTAGAACGAGATCCCCACACTTTTATTGGCCCAATAGGTTGCCAGTCACTTTACAGGCAGCCTATTGGGCCAAAGTGCGGGGATCTCATCCTACAAAGTGAATCAACACCCAAGTTACCTAGCTAATTGTACAAATATTTCTCCTGTCTGGCTCTTGGGAAAATTGCTTACGTTGCTGAAACCCAAGAGAAGCTGAAGATGTCTCTGACACTTCCGCTGCCCGGCGGAACAACTGTATACACATCACCATGGCAACAGGGACGTGAGCCCTACTGTCCCAGTTTGAAACATATTGTGTGCTTTCACGGAATTAGATTTTAAAATATGTGGCATTATGGCTCTCTCAGACAAAAAGGTTTCTGTCGCCTGCGCTAGATCATAACAAAACCATGTGGTTTTTTGGGGGGGGTTTCTTTTTCTTTTTAATGAAGAGTTCCACTTTAGGGCGATGTTTCCCAGTTTTCAGAAAAAAGATCCAAAGACGTTTACTTTTCCGATTTGCTTTAGAACAGGTGGAGGTTAGCTGCTATTCACTTTTAAACACAAGGCCATCTACTCCCAAAGTGGATATTTCAGTTTTGGTTGGGAGCCAAATTGCTTATATTTTGGGCTGTTCTTATTAAATGCTTAATTCCGTAAGAGTTGCAGTCCTTTGGCAGATGTTTAGAGGTCTGTGTGAAGTCATTTTCTGTTTTATTCTCATCGTAATGTTGCTGGATCACAGTGGAAAGATGACTGGAAAGGAAATTAAATTTGCAAGAGCGGCATAGAAGAGCTCCTTGTCCATTACTGGAGTGTTTGTTTACACTAAGGTCATTCTTTTGCTTTTTCCAAAACTCTAAATAATTTCCTGACATCCCATTTAGGCAGGGATTTGATTGAATCTTTCCTGCTTCATAATTCCTTATATGCAACGGAGTGTTTGCCCTCCTGTGTATGGCTAAGGCAGATTTTTTTTTTTTGTGATCTCTTCTCTGAGCTAAAGGAACCAATAGCATTGTGCAGGTGTTCTGCTAGCAATGTCTATATACGTTATTTCCTTAGAAATAAAATATAGTGCGGCAGACGTAGATACATTTTATACATTTAGAATACAGTGAGACCTGAAGATTGAACTTTTCAACCCTTTAGCAGCCATTTTATTTAGAGGCTTGCAAGTGCTCCGGGCCAATTTATTTTGGCACATTTTTTTCTTATTTCTTACATTTCCTTTGCTTCTAATTAGTATTGCTGTGATGTGTATTAATGGTCACTTGTCACTAGGGGGCAGTGTGACAATAACAGAGGAATTTTGCTTCCAGTTTTTATATTTTCTGCTACTAAAGAGAGAGATCAAAGCATTTCAAAAAACGTACAGCACGACGAGTTCTGCCAACTGAGGTCAAAAGCAGTTTACTTATCTCAAGAGATAACTCTATTGAAGTTTCTAATAGGTTAATTCGGTGGACTTATCCTCTCGATGAAGAATGCTTGTACCATTGTAGATTTAATGAATATATGCTACTGGCTTGTCAAATTGGTTACATAGTCATCTAGGTTGAATAGACATGTATCTACCAAGTTCAGTCTCTTGAGCCTCATTGCACCTGAATTCAGAGGAAAGAAAAGCCAGGACAGAAACTCCCCCTGATTGGATCATGCGATTATCTTCCCTCACCGAGAAGTCACAGCTGTAGAGGCCCTTCAAGTTAAAGAAGGTATTTACTGTAAGTCCTTTTTAAATGCTAGTAGAGCATTTGCCGGACCTACTTCCTGTGGTAAGATATTGCATATGTTAACCACCACTCCCCTAATGACCAGGCTATTTTTTACTAATTGGTGCTCTGCAGCTTTAAGAGCTCGCTGCAGAGCACTACATCTTAGCTCACAAATGCCCCCCCCCCCCCTCTTTTCTGCCCATCAACAGAGCCTTCTGTTGGTGGGCTCTAAACGCTGCTGCAGGCAGTGTTTTTTCTTCAATAATTTTTTTTCTTATTTATTTTTCAATAAATAATTGCCGATGGGAGACTGATGGAGCGAGGATACGCGTGCCCCTGCAATCTCCGCCCCAGGATTTCACGGCAATTGGCGTTGAGCGGTCCTGAGGCTGTCGCTGCGTTCACGCTGTGTGGAGTGGTCGGCAACAAGTTAAAGTATGCCAGAGCCGAATAAAACTAGAGATACGAGGCGGAGGGGGAAGCAGGCATATACTGTCACCTGTCCTGATGCTCTCTGCCCCCGTGTCATATCACCGGAGTCGAGCTTTACTGCGCTGGGAACGCACTGCACATGACATAATCATGACTCTGGCAACCTAAAAGAGGATTCTGGGAAGCTTTTAGGTCACATTTTTTTTTGGGGGGGGGGGGGGGGGTTGCAGAGAGAAAAACTGGTGTAGCGGTGGGCATCAGCTGTATTCTATAGCTTTATTCTATAGCTTTATTCGGCTCTGGTATCCTTTATGGTGGCCATACACGGTACAATACAAAACGTTCGATTTTCCCATTTATTCGATCTAAATGATCGAATTGAATGAAAGTTGAAAATATTTTTTTTTTCGATCAAGAAATTCGAACGTTTATCCCGTTTTTTCGGGAAAAATTATCGTACATGCTGGAAAAATCTTTATATTCCATCTAACGGAATAATCGAACTAAATTATCTAATTGAAAAATTGTACCATGTATGGCCACCTTTAAAGTGGCCATACATGGTACAATTTTTCATTTTTTTTTTCAATTAGATAATTTAGTTCAATTATTCCGTTAGATCGAATATAAAGATTTTTCCTGCATGTCCGATAAGATTTTTCTCGAAAAAAACGGGATAATCGTTCGAATTTCTTGATCAGGAAAAAAAAATATTTTCAACTTTCATTCGATTCGATCATTTAGATCGAATAAACGGGATAATCAAACGTTTTTATTGGACCATGTATGGCCACCATTAGGGTGTCCACTAATGGTCCAATTTCTAGCAATAAATTGATAATTCTGTCGATAATTCTGATCGGATTGTTTGAGATTAATCCGTCCAATTAATCCAAACTAAAATTTTGATTTTCTTGTCGGTTGTGAGATGAAGCAAGGCCTGAAGGGGGCAGGAAGAAGCCCCAGGCATGTATATTTTTAATTTTTATTGTCTCAGGTACACTTGCCTGGTTCATTCTGCACCAAAAAAAAAAAAAAGGACAATCAAGCCCTCCGATTACTAAACTTATTAGGTGGTATATTTTTTTTATCTGTGTCTGGAAGATGGGCTTCCAAGGAGAACTGAACTAAATATACTGGGTAGAGAGCAGTAAATATGACTGGATTGAAAGTGTTGTTTGACTGGTCAGTGGCAGCTTCAGGATCCATTTGCTGTTCAGTCAGATTCTAAAGGTATAATACTAACAAAGATGTCAGGGCCAGGGGTTGGTTTTGGCTCTGTATGAGCATTTATAACAAGTGCAAGGAGAAGAGATAGACGTTTGCCCACTAAAATTGCTTCAGTGGAAATCGTCCTTGAAGATGTCCAGATATGGGCTGATGATTTGTCAGATTACAGTGAAAGTGTGAAAATCTGACTAGTGTGAAATGTATGGGGAGCGGACATGAGTTTGTATGCTTTTTTTTTTGTACTTACATTTCCAGCATGATTAAGGCTGCTTACACACAGGGACGTTACAGGCGCCTGTAACGCTCCCCCAACGCACAGCAATGTAACACAAGTGGGCTGTTCACACAGCCCACGTTGCGTTACATGTAACGCTGCATGTTATCCGGAAAGTGCAGCATGCTACGGCGTTAGAGCGGCTATAGCCGCGTTAGACTGTTTGCACATGCTCAGTGGGAGCAGAGAGGAGGCGGGGAGAGCCAGCTACAGTAGCCGCGCACATGGCTACTTAATATTCACTGCACTAGCGGCCGCTGATTGGCTGGCGGGACCACGTGATGCGGAGTGTCTCGCTCTGCATCACGTGGTCCCGCCGGCCAATCAGCGCCACTCTGGGAGACCTTATAGGGATAGAGCCGCCTAACGCGGCTCACTCTACCGTCCTCTCTTGCAGCACCATACATTGTGTTAGGTGCACGTTATGCGACCTTAACGTGGCACCTAACGCAACGTCTTGGTGTGCAAGTAGCCTTAAAGTAGATATTTGCCTTCTTAAAACTGAAGGCATTTGCAAATTTCACCTCCATGTGGGTGAAGCACATCAAACTTGTAGCAAAAATAAACTTCTGAATTGTGTGTGTAGTACAGCTAAGAAATAAAAGATTAGAAACAAAGAAAAGTGTTTCATTTTGTTTTCCAATACAATAAGAGTTAAAAAAAAACTTCTGTTATATATGCAAAAGAGCTTTTCTGAGCTTTTGGACCCACTGGGTCGAATACAGTCCTGTTTTCTGAAGCACTTAAACCAAGAAACAGTGAGAGACCGCTTATAAGATAACTGTATCCAGAGGGATATGGAAGCTGCCATATTTATTTCTTATTAAACATTACCAGTTGCCTGGCTGTCCTGCTGATCCTCTGCCTCTAATACTTTTAGCCATAGACCTGAACAAGAATGCAGCAGATCAGGTGTTTCTTACATGATTGTTTTATCTGACAAGATTAGCCACATGCTTATTTCTGGTGCTATTCAGACACTACTGCAGTCAAATAGACCAACAAGGCTGGTATTGTTTAACTACTTTAGCCTTTTGGACGTATCTGCTACATCCCAAAGGCTGCTACCGTGCTCCCGCACGAGATTGTGAGCTCCCGTGCTGCCGCCCGTTAGCCCGGAGATCAATGAATGGGAACACAGTCACCATTCATTGATATAAGTCCCCGTTAGAAAGACCGACTGCTTATATTAGAAGCCGCAATCTTTCTAAAGAAAATAATGTTTCATGCTCTCCTTATATTTCCTGAAAGCAAGAGCGCTTGCTTACAGGAAGAAAAAAAAGACTGCCATCTTGTGACCAAATAGTAAAACTACATCTACATACATTTTTTTGAAAATAAAATCACAAACAATTACATTTAAAATTAACTGTTTACCTCCCACACTACAAAAAAATACCCAAAATAAAAAGTTTTACTAAAACAATTTTTAAAAATCACAATTAAAAAAATAAATAAATGACTACCCTAGTTACCTAAGGGTCTAAATTTTTTTAATATGCATGTGAAGAGGGTATATTACTAATATTTTTTTACATTATAAGCTTGTAAATAGTGATGGATGCAAAACTGAAAAAATGCACCTTATTTCCAAATAAAATATTGGTGCCATGCATTGTGATAGGGACATAATTTAAATGGTGTAATAACTGGGACAAATGGGCAAATAAAATATGTAGGTTTTAATTATGGTAGCATGTATTATTTTAAAGCTATACTGGCAGAAAACTGAGAAATGCATTTTTTCCATTTTTTTCTTAATGTTCCCGTTGAAATACATTAAGAAAAAAATAATTATTAGCAAAATGTACCACTAGAAAAGTAATGTAGCTTTGATGTGCAGTCAGTTTTAGAAATTTGTTGTGACCCGCAGTTTGAAATGGAAATAATTTTTAGTAACATTTGATTACATGATCAACAGCAGTGATTTCATGGAAGAGCAGAATTTCGGGGTTAAAGTTTGCAGTACAATATTTTACTTTTTATTTTTATTTTTTCAGTGTTTGGGCTCTTGAATTCTTTTAGGCCCACTATTAAAATTGCACACGATTCTAGTTCTCTATAATGATTCTGGTACCCACATACGGTTTATTGTGAAATAGTAATTGTAATTTATAGCAGGATGTACATTCCAAGTACATTGGTATGGAAGAAGTTAAACCGTTTTTCTTAGTTAATAACCAATTGTAATGTTAGGGGCTTCTTTGTTTAATTTGGTCCCCATTATTGTGTTTTATGTCTTATGTGACCACATTTACCTTTTCAATTTTACTGAATATATAAGTGCAGAGCCGGGACAAGGTCCTCCAGCACCCAAGACTGAGACAGCAGTGTGCGCCCCTCCATTCCTCCCACCCCAGCCGTCACACTGATTGCTATTAGACTATGAGGCGCCCCAAGGCCCCCAACACCTTAATCTCTAGTTATCCGGCTTGTAGTCACTGCCATTTATCCCCTTTTCTTATTTCTCTCTGCTTTAAACACAATAGGGAAATGATAGCTTAGTGAGTTGTGCGCCCCCCCCCCCTACACTGCGCCCTGAGGCTGGTGCCTCTCTCGCCTCTGCCTCGGATCGGCCCTGCTTAAGCGCCATTGTAGTGACAAGCACCAGCCAGTGTTCTCTTTGTTTACATGTGGTGCTTGTTCCTTAGTTGTGCAGTATGGTGCTTTAGGGCAAGAATCCACAAGTAATTAATGCTGCATTCCATTTTACTTATAGAGGCACTCCAACCACAAATTTCTTTGAATGGCACACTTCACCGTTTAACCAGTATTTACCCTAAGGCCTCTTTCACAGTAGGACGGTGCATTTGATGCGACGTTAAGGTCGCATAACGTGCCCCTACTACAACGCATTGAAAGACTATAACTTGGACGTTATAGTACATTTTTAGCCCTGCGTTTGGTGCGCCGTTTTCGCCGCACAGTGATGGAATGAAAACGGCGCATGCGTTACATTTAAAATAAATAAATAAATTACCGGGCATGTGCAACACACACAACGCAGCAGATTTATTGCTAAACGCACAGCATGCAGCACTTTCTAAATATTGCTACACGTTACACACAACGCAACGTGTGCACTGTGAATGTTGCACAGACTTAATATTGCTGTGCGTTAGTCCATGTTAAAACATTTTCTAACGTGCGACTTTAAAGTCGCTCTGTGTGAAAGAGGCCTAAAGGAAAATTGGACTCCCAAATGTCCACAGCCCATATGCAGGAGACACGCCGGCTGTCACTCAGAACCAGAGTATCTCCTACGTTTCCTGCTACAAGAAGATGTAAGGCACTATTGTAATGTGCTGACATTTTTGCCATGGCTATCTTTGCCATGAAAGGAAATCTCTTTCTCCATGAAAGCAAAGTTATTAAGTTTGACTTAATTGGTAAAAGGCGCTCCTAGTTATAGAGTTTAATCACTTGACCTGAGGAAGCCGGCAAAAACACATTGTGTTTTTAAGACAATTTATCTGTCCTTTTAAAGTTTTTCTACCTCATTTATATAATATGCTGCTATGCAAGGTCATAGCATGGATGAAAATGTTTTAACCATCGCTGTTCTCATGGACAGTTGGGTATGATGCGGCCACCTCTTCTCAAATGCCTCTCATCATGTATCAGCAACCATGTTTACATTTGCATGCCAGTGCACATGGATGTGTAAAGTGGCTGATTGCAAAGGTCTTGACCAATGGTTGCGGTTTTAATGTCTGTTGGCAGGTTGGATTAACTATGGCATTTTCTTGTCACCTGTTGACTGCATCACAACCACATTTATAGATGTTGATATAGTAGTTACTAAGCATGTGCTCTATGTTCTATTGCAAGCCTATTACAGTGGTTCAACTGCTCAAGAACTGCTGTTGATTTCATTGTTGAGCATTGTCTATGCAACAGTAGATCCAGGTGCGTTTGTGAGCGAGGTAATAGAGAATAAAGAGTTGCTCACCTGTCATCTCCCAGGGAACCACCCAACAGGACTGCCAGAAAGCAAACTCTGTGGGGTGCCCCATTGCTGCTGCTTACCTCAGCATCATCTTAACGTACAAGTTGCAAAGGGTGGAGCCTAGACCAAGCTGTAGAGTTAGATTGCAGTCTGCACTTCTGAAGTCTGTGCTTACTCAGTGGCTGAGGAAAGACTCTTGACCTAGTACTTGCAAAGTGATTTATTTGACATTAGCCACTCAAGGGGCTTAGTATATATGCTCAGGCATATGTACCATGGAGAAACTAGAAAAACATTTGATCCTGGTGTTCAGCGTTAAGTGATGCAAACCCATATTTACTTTTTTTTTGTTGTTACTCCTCCAGTAACAAAATAACTTTATAGTAAAACTTTCTCTATGCTGTATGCATTATACAATAGCTTGGACTTCTGGGCAAGATATTTACCTTGTGTCATCTAGAGCAGAGATGTTTTGTTGTGTGTTCCAAATGTTGTATTCGCATAGTTTCCATGCTAAGCTTTAGTAATCCTTTTCTGTAGGTCACATTTTACGGATTTGTGTGAAGGTTTTGCAAGGTTTGAGGCATTTAGCAATCCAACCTTACTGGTTCTGCAAGAAGAGCAATCTAAACCTGTATTGATGGCGTGATCAGGTCACACAAATACAGGTTTATTGAGGACATCCAGTCTGTTTGTCTGGTGCCAAAATGACTTGGTGTGAACCTCCCATACCTGTATGGCTAGCTATTAGCAGAGCAACAACTGCCTGTTGCAGAAACACAGCCATGATGTGGAAGAAGTGCTGTTTAGCCACCTCGGTTTTCACCTCATAGCCACCTCTCTGAAACTTCATAATTATTCTCATCCCTTTTTTTTTACTGTGACTCCTCACCACCGCATATAAAAACATTAGTAGATATCCCTTAAAGGGAACCCGAGGTGAGGGGGATATGGAGACCGCCATATTTATTTACTTGTAAACAATGGCAGTTGCCTGGCAGTCCTGTTTATCTTCTGGCATACGTAGTGCGAGTCAAAACCCTGGAACAAGCATATGGCTAATGCAGTAAAACCCAAGTCAGCTGAGTCAGAGTACCTGATCTGCATATGCTTGTTAAAGGAATACTGTAGGGGGCTCGGGGGAAAATTAGTTGAACTTACCCGGGGCTTCTAATGGTCCCCCGCAGACATCCTGTGCCCGCACAGCCACTCACCGATGCACTGGCCCCGCCTCCGGTTCACTTCTGGAAATTCAGACTTTAAAGTCGGAAAACCACTGCGCCTGCGTTGCTGTGTCCTCGCTCCCACTGATGATGGTGACATCAGCGGGAGCGAGGACACAGCGACGCAGGCGCGGTGGTTTTACGACTTTAAAGTCTGAAATTCCAAAAGTGAACCGGAGGCGGTGAGTGCCTGCATGGGCACAAGATGTCTGCGGGGGACCATTAGAAGCCCCGGGTAAGTTCAACTCCTTTTCCCCCTACAGTATTCCTTTAAGAGTCTATGGCTAAAAATATTAGAGACAAAGGATCAGGAAGGCTGTCAGGCAACTAGTATTGCTTAAAAGTAAATAAATATGGCAGCCTCCATATACATCTCACTTCAGGATCCCTTTAAGGCTCATACACATGTACCAACAATCTGTCCAACTATCTTCCAAACTTGTCTGTTGGAAGATAATTTGGGTGTGTGTATGGCTGGCAAACAACCAGATGACCAGCAGAGAACAGGTTGTTTGCCAGATCCAGAAACAATAGCAGTAGTCCCCAGGCTCAACCGCTGAAATTCAGTACCAGGGAGTCGACCAGTACGCACTCTGATCCACCAAGAGTGCACAGGAACACCTCAAACAAAAGAATGACTGTCTCCACCTGACTTTATGCAAAAATTGCTTAAATATTTATTCCACCATAGTAGCACCATAGTTTGCTATATCCAACCAGTGGATCAATCTGACCAACTATCATGCTGGTTGGAACGTGTGTAAAAGTCTTTTGAACAACTTTGTTGTTTTTGAATGCGGACATGTTGTGCATTTTGTCATTTAGGTGGTGTGAAGGGGGGTACTGCCTGGGCTTCCTTATCTACTTGCAGTCATTTCCTACCCTCATCTGCCTCTCCTCACTTTTACCCTTCCCATCTCACATCCCCTTTACCCTCCTCCCCACACTCAGTTCACCCTTTCTTCCTCTCTTCACCCACTTCACACTTCCCTCGTCCCCACACTCACTTTTACCCTTACATTCTTCTTCTCACACTAAGCTTCCAGCATCAGCTTCTCACCTCTGTCCAGACTGAACTCTGTGGCTGGCAAGAGACCAGAGCGTCCCAGTCATCCTCACTGCTGCCACCTGGTGTCCATATAGACGGAAAGCATGCTGCATTACAAATATCAAGACACTAGGTGGCAGCAGTAACAATGGCTGCAGACCGCTCTTTTCTATAGCTTCCAGCAAACTTCAGTGACACTTCTCTCTGCACTGTGATGAGTCATGATAGACTGCACGGCCCAGCTGAGAGCAGGCCCAGGGGTTGGGGACCTCCAAAAACACGGTGTGTGTCTCCTATATTATAGGAGACACGCACAGTGTTTTTTGAGAAGAGAAATGAAGGTTATTGGATTTACAGAGAGTGCGCAATAATTGTTTAAAGAAAAACTGTAGTGAGAGGTATATGGAGGCTGCCATATTGATTTCCTTTTGAACAATACCAGTTGCCTGGCTAAGCTGCAGATCCCCTGCCTCTAGTACTTTTAGCCCTAGACCAGGCATGGGCAAACTTGGCCCTCCAGTTTTTACGGAACTACAAGTCCCACAATGCATTGCAGGAGTCTGACAGCCACAGTCATGACTCATAAAGGCAAATGCATTGTGGGACTTGTAGTTCCGTAACAGCTGGAGGGCCAAGTTTGCCCATGCCTGCCCTAGACCCTGAACAAGCATGCAGCAGATCAGGTGTTTCTGACATTTTTGACAGATCTGACTGGATTAGCTGAATGCTTGTTTCTGGTGTTACTCACACTACTGCAGGCAAATAGCTCAGCAGGGCTGCCAGGCAACTGGTATTGCTTAAAAGAAAATAAATATTGCAGCCTCCATAAAACTCTCCCTACAGTTCTCCTTTAAATAAAATTAGCTAGGTGCATAAATTTGAGCACTGTTGTCATTTTATTGATTCCAAAACCTTTACAACTAATTATTGGAACTCAAATTGGCTTGGCAAGCTCAGTGACCCCTGACCTACATACACAGATAAATCCAATTATGAGAAAGAGTATTTAAGGCGGTCAATTGTAAGTTTTCCTCCTCTTTGAATTGTCTCTGAAGAGTAGCAACATGGGGGTCTCAAAACGACTCTCAAATGACCTGAAGACATAGATTGTTCACCATCATGGTTTAGTGGAAGGATACAGAAAGCTGTCTCAGAGATTTCAGCTGTCTGTTTCCACAGTTATATTGAGGAAATGGAAGACCACAGGCTCAGTTCAAGTTAAGGCTTGAAATGGCAGACCAAAAAAAATCTCGGATAGACAGAAGCGACAAATGGTGAAAACAGTCAGTCAACCCATAGACCAGCCCCAAAGACCCACAGCATCAACTTGCTGCAGATGGAGTCACTGTGCATCGTTCAACCATTGGCACACTTTACACAAGGAGATGCTGTATGCAAGAGTGATGCAGAGGAAGCCTTTTCTCTGCCCACAGCACAAACAGAGCCGCTTGAGGTATGCTAAAGCACATTTGGACAAGCCAACTTCATTTTGGTAGCTAAAATGGGGTTATTATTTGGGCATAACAAGGGGTGTTATGCATGGAGGAATAAAAACACAGTATTCCAAGAAAAACACCTGCTACCTACAGTAAAATATGGTGGTGGTTCCATCATGCTGTGGGGCTGTTTGGCCAGTGCAGGGACTGGAAATCTTGTCAGAGTTGAGGGACGCATGGATTCCACTCAGTATTAGCAGATTCTGGAGACCAATGTCCAGGAATCAGTGACAAAGCTGAAGATGCGCCAGGGCTGGATCTTTCAACAAGACAACGACCCTAAACACTGCTCAAAATCCACTAAGACATTCATGCAGAGGAACAAGTACAACGTTCTAGAAAGGCCATCTCAGTCCCCAGACCTGAATATAATTAAAAATCTGTGGTATGAGTTAAAGAGAGCTGTCCAGGTTTGGAAGCCATTAAACCTGAATGAACCAGAGATGTTTTGTAAAGGGTAATGGTTCAAAATGCCTTCAACCAGAATCCAGACTCTACTGGAACCTGCAAGAAGCGTTTACAGGCTGTAATTTCTGCAAAAGGAGGATCTGCTAAATATTGATTTCATTGCTTTGTTGTGGTGCCCAAATGTATGCACCTGCCTAATTTTGTTTAAAAAATTATTGCACACTTTCTGTAAATCCAATAAACTTTAATTTCACTACTCAAATATCACTGCGTGTGTCTCCTACATGATATATTTACCTGACATTTATTATCATAACAAGCGATTTATACAGGAAAATCATAACTATTAACCAGGCCCCCCCCCCCCCCCCCATACACACACACGCACCTTTTCTGCCCACCAGCAGCAGAGCTTTCTGTTGGGCTGTGATGGCTCCTCCAATATTTGTTTTCAGTTTTTTATTAAAAAAAGCCATTTTTTAAATTATTTTTATACCCCTCCCTTGCTCCCTCCCTCTGCCAGCCTATGACAGCGGATCGCTCCTGTCTACCCCAGGGAAACAGCCATGCCCCCAGTACAGCGCTGCCTTACATCGCAGCGCTGTACAGTGTTATTAGACGGCGGTTTTGCCGTCTGACAGTCTCCTAGCAGCGATCGCCGCTTGGAGGCTGGTGACTGAGCTCTGCTCCATCGTTCCAGTGGGGATGCGAGTGCATTAACGCGCGCTTCCCCTGCTATCTCCGGCCCTAGGACTTCACGCCAATTAGCGTGGAGTGGTCCAAGGGCTGCCGCCGCGCTCACATCAATCGGTGTGCAGCGGTCGGCAAGCAGTTAAAGTAGCATTTGTGTACTCTTACCAATATTCTACAGTCTACTTTAAAATAATATTTTCTTCTGCTCCCACTACTCTTCTTATGATATAATGAATTGCATGCGTAATACGGATAATGAATAGAGCATTAGTAACAAAGAAAAGGTTTCATATTTTTATTTTGTAATATATCTTTTTTTTAAAACATTGCATCGTTCTGTCAAAGTTGCAGTTTGCAAACCACACTCTGTATTTTAAACTATAAAACAGAGCAGAGCGAATGACCCTTTGACATTTCCCGTAGTAAAACTTTTTCTGAAGCGGTCTCTCACTGTTTCTTTGATGTATAAGTGCTTCAGAAAACAAGAGTGAGTGAACAGAAGCTCTTTTGCATAGATAACAACCAAAGTTTCTTAAAGAGAATCTGTATTGTTAAAATCGCACAAAAGTAAACATACCAGTGCGTTAGGGGACATCTTTTATTCCCCTCTGTAACTGTTTATAAACAAACAAAATGGCCACCAAAACAGGAAGTAGGTTGATGTACAGCATGTCCACACATAGAAAATACATCCATACACAAGCAGGCTGTATAGAGCATTCCTTTTGAATCTCAAGAGATCATTTGTGTGTTTCTTTCCCCTTGCAGCTCTCACCCACTGCAGAGTTACAAGCTGATTGTTTCTTCCTGCAGACAGCTCTGCCGGTGTCTGTAATTCCTCAGTATGTGACTCCTTTCACAACAGAGGATTTGTCCAGCTTGTAAAAGATAAGAGAGCAGAGAAAAGCTGGCTAACCTAAATAACACACACACACACACACACACACACACACACACACACACACACACACACACACACACACACACACACACACACACACACACACACACTGGAGTGTGCATAGAGGGGACCTCGAGGGGGGCGTGCATCACAGATCCACAACACTGAAGTTGGCAGCCTTCCAGACACAGGGCGACAAGTCCGACAGGGGAATGATAAGCTGATTTATTACAGAGATGGTGATAGTAGAAAGTGCTGCTGTAAGCCAGAGCACATTAGAACAGGTTTAGGAACTTGTAGGATGGTAGAAAACAGGATGACATTTTTGTTACAGAGTCTCTTTAACTCTTGCTGTACTGGAAAACAATGTGAGACTCTTTTTCTTTGCAACTAATGTTCTATATATTCGCTATACTACACATACCATTCATTATCTCATAAGTTTATTTTAGCTTCAGGTTTGCTTTAATATCTACATCAGTGTTCTCCCCAGAATTTTTTTCCAGCCGGGTGGCATGAAATGGTAGCCGTGCGGCGTGAAAAAGTAGCCGGGTGGGGTGTGATGAGAGAATGCAGGGCCGGTGCTTCTGTGTGGAACTCTGCTTACAGAATAGGAGGAGGTGAGGTGATGACAGCCGGGTGCTCACCAAAACTAGCCGGGTGGAGCACCCGACTAAAAGAGCCAGGGGAGAACACTGTACATATTACTGTTGTTGTACTGTATTTATTTAAAAAAGGGTATTTAATAAGGGTGGTTCAATGGTTAAATTGCTTAGATTGCTGTTGACTAGCATTACATAAGATGCATATTTAGCAGACAAGTTACAGATGCAGTATCTCTAGACGACATGCCAGTCATGTGCAGGTGATTAGTCAGTGAAATCTATCTGCTGCTCAACGGCCAGGAAGTAGAGATGTGTGTACAAGGCACCTGTTGAAACTTGGGACTAAAATAAAGCCCATGATACTGCCGGGCTTCCTGTCGGGATATTTCATTGTCTAAGTACTCCATGAATTTAGTCTAGACTTCAGCTCATTAAACAGACTTTCTCCTATATTTCAGTGTGTGTCTGTCTGTGTGCTGTGACTCCGCTAGCTTGGATGTATGGTTCTGCAGTGCAATACTATTTTTTTTTTTTTTTTTATCAACCACTTCAATTAAAGGACCACTATCGCAAAAAAAAAGTAGACAGTTAAGATCTGACAACAGACAGGTTTTTGGCCAGTTCATCTCCTCATGGGGGGTTCTCTGGGTTTTCTTTCTTTCTTTTCAACAGCATTTCCTGAACAGCAGTTTAACTGCCAAAATAGTAAGATGCCAGCCAGCAGGGATGGGCTCAAATTTGAATTTGGGTGAATCCGGATAGTTGCTATCCAGATTTCACCCAGTTACTTGGGGGGGGGGGGGGTTTCAAGCTTGCCTATCTGACGTTTTCTTCGGTCCGTCCCTTGGCGCCCCCCACGATGCGGTCCACGAGCGTCACGTGAGTACAAACACTTCCTCCAACCTAGAAGGAGGAAGTGTTTGTAATCGCGTGACCGCCGCGTAGACCACATCGTGGGAGGCGCTGAGGGAGGGACCAAAGAAGACATCAGATAGGTAAGCTTTACCCGCCCACCCCGCACAGGTAACTCGGTGAAATCCGGATAGCAACTATCCGGATTCACCCGAATTCGAATTTGAGCCCATCCCTGCAAGCCAGCCTCCCTATTCACTTGCACACTATTTTGTCACTTAGGGCCCTTTTCCACTTCCGCTAGCAATTGAAATTCAACAAGTCCCAACTTTTTTTTCCCGCGATTGCGATTTTGCTATGCATTGCATTGCAAGATCGCTGTAAAAATCACTCCGAGGCGCGATTCTGTTTTGGTAAAAATCGAATTGTGGTAGTGGAAAATACCTACCACGATTCCTATGTTATTTAGCAAACCCTAGCGTTTTAAAAATCACTAGCGTTTTGCGATTCAGCATCACAAGCGCTCACAGTGGGAAAAAGGCCCTTAGTCTTGGCAACTGCTGTTCAGGAAATGCTGTTGAAAACAAAGAAAACCCTGAGAATCCCCCACGAGGAGATGGACTGGCCCAAAACCTGTTGGCTCTGTCAGATTTTAACTGCCTACTTTTTTTCGCGATGGTGGTCCTTTAAAGAGAAACTCCAACCTAGAATTAAACTTTATCCCAATCAGTAGCTGATACCCCCTTTTACATGAGAAATAAGATGCTTTTCACAAACAGACCATCAGGGGGCGCTGTATGACTGATTTTGTGCTGAAACCCCTCCCACAAGAAGCTCTGAGAACCGCGGTACTCTGGGCAAACTGCCACAATGTAACAAGGTTCACAGACAGGAATTAGCTGTTTACAGCTGTCTCTAACAGCCAAAACAGCTAGGAGCAGCTACATAACCTGCCCACAGTAAAAATGCCACCATGTAATAAATGTCAGAATGTAAATCGGGGAGAGGAAAGATTTTACAATGAGTAAACACTGACTAAATCATTTATACATAATTATGGTAAAAATGAAGCACTTTTTTTACTACATTATTTTCACTGGAGTTCCTCTTTAAAGAGACACTGAAGCGAAAAAAAAATGATGATATGATTTGTATGTGTAGTACAGCTAAGAAAAATAACATTAAGATCAGATACATCAGTCTAATTGTTTCCAGTACAGGAAGAGTTGATAAACTCCAGTTGTTATCTCTATGCAAAAAAAGCTATTAAGCTCTCCGACTAACTTAAGGCAGCCATACACTGGTCGATGTGCCATCAGATCGACCAGCTGACAGATCCCTAACTGATTGAATCTGATCAGATAGGGATCGTATGGCTGCCTTTACTGCAAACAGATTGTGAATCGATTTCAGCCTGAAACCGATCACAATCTGTTCAGCTGCTCCTGCCGCCTGTCCCCCCCCCCCCCCCCCCGTATACATTACCTGATACGGGCTCCCGGGCGTCTTCTCTGCATCTTCTCAGCGCTGCACCCCGCTCCATCCCGGCGCTTCCTGTGTCACTCCGTGACCAGAAGTTCAAATAGAGCGCCCTCTATTTGAACTTCCTGGGTCACTGCAGTGACCCAGGAAGCGCCGGGATGGAGCGGGTGCAGCGCTGAGAAGATGCAGAGAAGACGCCCGGGAGCCCGCATCAGGTAATGTATTTTTCATCGGATCGGCCGCCGCTAGCGACGCGCACTTAACCGCGGGCGATCGAGGGTAATTTCCCGCACGGCGCGATCGACGGACCGATCCGATTTCGGGAGGAAATCGGATCGTCGGCGGCGTTTACCGCGAACGATTGGCAGCAGATTCGATCCCAGGATCGAATCTGCTGTCGAAACGGCCGGGAATCGGGCCAGTGTATGGCCACCTTTAGTCGTGGAGAGGGCTGTTATCTGACTTTTATTATCTCAACTGTAATTAAACTGTTTACTTTTCCTCTGCTAGAGGAGAGTTCATTACTTCACAGACTGCTCTGAAAGACTCATTTTGAATGCTGAGTGTTGTGTAATCTGCACATATTAGAGTGATGCAATGTTAGAAAAAACACTATATACCTGAAAATAAAAATATGAGAATATTTTCTTTGCTGCTAATCTTCTAGTAATTATTCATAGTACACAACCAATTCATTATATCATATATATTTTTTCGCTTCAGTGTCTCTTTAAGTATGAATGAAGATAGTTCCATCCATGTAATTAATAAGGGTGTGTTTACAGATGCATTATGGGGGAATGCATGTGCCTGTCTGGGATTATTAGGGACTGCACAGCAGGGCTGTGGAGTTGCTATGAAAATCATCTGACTTTGACTCCTCGATTTATGCAAACATCGACTCAGACTCCAGGTACCCAAAATTGCTCTGACTCCTCGACTCCGACTCCTACTCCATAGCCCTTGCATGGATATGGAGTGGGTACAAAAATCATCCGACTCCAACTCTGACTCCTCAGTTTATGAAATCTCCGACCCCAGGTACCCAAATATTGCTTCGACTTCTCGACTCCAACTCTGACTCCACAGCCCTGTTTTTTCCCCTCGCAGAAAATGAAACCCTGTTTTGTTTTTTCAACAAAAGTGGAATTACTTTTTAATGCTTCAACTAAATGTGACATTATCTGCATTTTGAAATAACAGACAGGCTCACCACTCAATGGCTGTTGTATAAAACATATCTGATAAGTTATCTTCCCTCATCTTCACCTTATTTATATAATACCTTTTCAGCACCTAGCAAGCTGAGAATAGTAATGGCAAAGGTAGCTTAAAGAGAAATTACACTGAAAGACTTGTATATTTTTACTTACTGCTGCAAGTAGACTAAAAACCAGGCCATACACTCATTGATTTCTCTCAACGATACACAGCCGAGAAATGGGTGTAGCATTTGGCCTGCTTAATTGACTTACCCAGCGATTTCTGGCCAAAATACTGTATATATTAGCGTATAAGCCTAATTTTCCAGCATAAATATGTGCTTAAAAGTTACCCCCTCGGCTTATATACGAGTCAGTGGAGCAAAACAGATGGTGGAGGAGGTATTGTTACTGGCAGAGGAGCATAAGGATTGTGCACTAGTGATCCTGCTCTTGCCAGCTAGCTCTCTGCTGTGTCCGTGCCCACCATCCCCACAACATAGTGTGCAGAGTGCGCTGCTCAAGACTATCCTGTGTCCCCTGGCTTGTGGAGTGTGCAAGCAACTTGTCAGAAGTGCAGTGATCGAGGATTCTACCTGCGTGGCAATCACTGTGTCTCATACCTATGACGCCATCTAGTGGCTTCTTGAGACACAGCTGTATGATCCTGGGGCACATCTGGCTATGGGGAGGGGGCTGACTTGTACTGGGGGAACATCTGGCTACTGTGGAGGGGGCTATATTGGGGAGGGGGATTATACACAAATCAATCACTTTTTCCTGGATTCTGAGGGAAAAGTGGGTACCTCCGCTTGTACACGGGTCGGCTTATATGTGAGTATATACAGTTGGTGGATTAGGGCAATTGATCGGGGCGTACCGTTTTGGTTCATCAGTGGTTCATGAGCGTGTTGTTAGCGGCAGTCGATTTGGTGACGTATAAGAACATATTCTGACTTTTCCGCTGTACGGCCTGGTTTCTGCTGGTCCCTGGCTTCTTATTGATTTCCTGTCCCTGGCGACCGGTGTGACGTAATGCAGAGGATAGACATGAGGGGCAGAAGCCTCGAGTAACTTAAACTGGCCGCTTTTATTTCACTTTAGGTACCCTTTAAAATGAACCTGAGGTATGAGACCTATGGAAGCTGCCTTAGTTATTTCCTTTTAACAATACTAGTTGCCTGGCAGTCCTGCTGATCTTTCTGGGTCAGTAGCGTCTATATCACATACCTAAAACCAGCATGCAGCTAATCTTATCAGATTTGTCATAGACATCTGATCTGCATGCTTTATCAGGGTCTATGGCTTAAAGTGAACCCGAGGTGATAGTGATACGGAGGCTGCCATATGTATTCTGTTTTAAACTATTCCAGTTGCCTGGCATCCCTGCTGATCTTTCTGGTCAGTAGAGTCTAAATCACATACCTGAAACAAGCATGCAGCTAATCTTGTCAGATTTGTCATAGGCATCCGATCTGCATGCTTGTTCAGGGTCTATGGTTTAAAGTATTAGAGGTAGAGGATCAGCAGGACAGCCAGGCAATGTGCATTACATACCATCTCAGAAAAAAAAGTAAATAAGTGGATAAATACTTGCTTTACTTACGGAACATATGTACTGCACTGTCTACGCTTTGATTTTAGTGATTTTTTTCTACAGTAAAAAAAGAGAAAATCCTCCTTAGCATTTCCCATTTTAACTGTGACTATTTTGAAGCCAATCCTGATGTCATTTCCTCCCTTACTCTCCTCTGCCTGATTTGCCTGCCCATCACTATAGAAAGTGCATTGTCTCAGCATGAGAAATATTGGCCAATCAGAGAGGAGCAGAGGTGTGGGAGGGGAAAACGGGAGGAAAAGACTCTTCAGCCAATCAGGCTGCATTAGTTAAGTCTGAGGGGAAGTAGAGAAGCAAAAAAGGACAACCCAGCATGCTCTGCAGCTTCCTTTTTGTGTACCAAATTTTGTGTATATCAAATAAGAGTTGGTAAAATGAGGAATGTTCATTTATCAACTAGAAAAATAATAGTGATTTTAACTTTTGGTTTGCCTGATTAGCATCCTTATTACTTTTTTACCAGATACAAATATAGAATTGATTTTATGCCTGACCGTTACACTTTAAAGGAAAAAAAAAAAGTCAGCCTCCATATCCCTCTCACCTCGGTTTCCCTTTAAGCTAACCCTTCCCCAGCCTCACAGTACAGCTAAAATATCCGCTCTTTTTGTATGCTTCTGACGTTAAGGTAAGCTAGTGATCCCATATGGTCATTTCAAACTGGCTCATAGGGAGCAACTTTTTCCTCCAGTCACTGGAGAGGGTTTGTGGCTACTCCACCCTAGCTAATTTTCCTCTTAATGGCTGGGCACAGTCTGGGAGGAGGCTATGCCATAATTTACCCTCCTTCCAATTACAAGTCATGGAGAGGACATGGCCAGCAAAGAGGGTGTGGCTTTTAAAATAATACTAATAATTTGACTTTGCATATATACCAGAGGAGGGGTTAAGAATACAGTTAAAGTGGACCTGAGGTCTTACACAGGACAGAAGGAAAACTAGAGAAATGTACCCTGTATGTATTTAGAGAGTTTAGGCTCAAATGTCACTAATCACAAGTGTAATTTGATCTCTCAGACGTGTCAGCTGGCTGCCTTGGCAGAGCAGCTAATTTGCAAATACAGGATGTCAACTAAATGTCTGGTTCCAGCAGGATGTAGACATACTGCAGATTTATTGCAGGATTTGTGTCAGCTGTAACAAATAAATGTTTTTTTCTTTAAAGATTATTATGAGGGTGCTTATCTTTTAGGGCAGTGCAGAAGTTCTCAGTTCAGGTCGGCTTTAAACTAGGAGACAAAAAAATAAATCAAAAACATTATAAATGCCTCATGGTTTACAAATCAGAGAGTTTTAGTATACAAATACAGCATTGTTTTTTATGCAGCTACATACGGTAGCTTTAGCTCTGTAACCCAGGTAGTTATAGTTAGTACAAGAACACAAAGCTTCACTACTGTGTTGTAATAATATTGATAGAAGTTCTCTGTGAGTGTAAATACATTTCTGTTGTGGATGGCAGGGAGAGATTGACCGACTGATGCAGTCCTGCAGCATAGACTGGTTGTTGTGAGACGGCCATCTGGAAACATTTACTGTTTTGGCGCAGCAGAGTGTCTCCAGCGTGAATGTTTTCATGTAGTTTGTCACGGGTGGGAAGAGGAGTGTCATTCAGAATACCTAGGAGACATGCTTTGGTGCTTGTTCACACTACAACAGCTCTTCTCAGCGCTTTGTGATTTTAAAAGCTCTTGCTAATGTTATCCTATGTGTGTGTTTACACTGCAGCTATGTGATTTTGTAAAAATCCCCCATAGCATTGCATTAGCAAAACCTTTTAAATCTCTAGTGCTTAAAAATCTCTTGTAGTGTGAATCAGCCATCATGCAGAAAACCTATAACCTGCTTCCATTACACATCAATATAGCAATAGCAAGGCAGTCATATGTTATGTGGATGAAGGAAGGAGCTGATGAGGAGCACCTTGACAGGTGATGCCACTGGTAATCAAAAACTTAACAAATCGCTGAGTCATCAGATATGCCTGACATTGGATGGAAAGGGGAATTTGGGGTCCATAGTGGCTCCCTCCTACTTTTCTTGATCTAAGGTGGGAATATCAAGAAGCCACTTTTAATCATTTCTTTCCTCACTGGGTGAAGCTGAGAGCTGTAGGGGGGTTGCGAGCGTACATCCGAAGAAGGGCGCCGGGTGAATGCTGCCGATATTCTACTATTGGACGCTGACTAATTATGATAATGGTATATTGGTACTTTTACCGATATTTTATTATCCAGTTACCTAGCATTCCTCTCACACTAAAGTGGCCACACACCATACAATAAAAAGATCCAATTTATACAGTTCAGTAAAAACGATCGGTTATACAGTAGAATCAAAAGGTTTTTTGTCTATTGGAGTTAGAAGTAGGATGGAATTTCTCTATAAGTCGATCAGGAGTGGTTGGTTTTTTCTGAACATTAAATTGTATAGGATCGGTTGTCACTTTTTTTGATTTATAGAGCCATGCAATTTTTTCATTTTTTTTTTCATAATTGGGTAAAAATTGGTCACAGAGGCACCGCGCTAGCGTCGATTGTACATCAGCTGCTCCTGCTTTACTGCCTATCTTTCTTAAAGGACCACTATCGCAAACAATTATAACATTTGAATCACATGCATATACAGTGGCTTGCGAAAGTATTCGGCCTCCTTGAAGTTTTCCACATTTTGTCACATTAGTGCCACAAGCATGAATCAATTTTATTGGAATTCCACGTGAAGGACCAATACAAAGTGGTGTACACCTGAGAAGTGGAACGAAAATCATACACGATTCCAAACATTTTTTAAAAATAACTGCAAAGTGGGGTGTGCGTAATTATTCGGCCCCCTGAGTCAATACTTTGTAGAATCACCTTTTGCTGCAATTACAGCTGCCAGTCTTTCAGGGTATGTCTCTACCAGCTTTGCACATCTAGAGACTGAAATCCTTGCCCATTCTTCTTTGCAAAACAGCTCCAGCTCAGTCAGATTAGATGGACAGCGTTTGTGAACAGCAGTTTTCAGATCTTGCCACAGATTCTCGATTGGATTTAGATCTGGACTTTGACTGGGCCATTCTAACACATGGATATGGTTTTTTTTTTAAACCATTTCATTGTAGCCCTGGCTTTATGTTTAGGGTCATTGTCCTGCTGGAAGGTGAACCTCAGCCCCAATCTCAAGTCTTTTGCAGACTCCAAGAGGTTTTCTTCCAAAATTCCCCTGTATTTGGCTCCATAAATACAATTAGAGATGGCCCGAACGGTTTGCCGGCGAAAGGTTCCCGGCGAACTTCCGGGGTTTGCGATCGCCGAGAACCACAAACTTTTCTGGAAGTTCGGTTCGCCCCCATAGTGCACCATTAGGGTCAAATTTGACCCTCTACATCAGTCAGCAGGCACACATTGTAGCCAATCAGGCTACACTCCCTCCTGGAGTCACTCCCCCCCCCCTTATAAAAGGCATGCCCTGCCGGCCATTATACTCACTCGTGTGCCTGCAGTAAATAGAGAAGGGACAGCTGCTGCAGACTCTCATAGGGAAAGCTTAGTTAGGCTTTTGTAGGCTTCTTAGCTTGCTCCTTGCTGATTCTTATTGCTAAAATAGCACCCCACAACAGCTCTTTTGAGAGCTAATCTTGTTCTTGTGATCTTTTTTTTTTCTGTGTGTCCCACTGACACTTGTGTTGCATAGACAGCCTTGATAATCCATACTGTGTGTGTCACTGCCAGGCCCAGTACATTCAGTGACTACCTGTGTGTGTGACAGGTTCACATTGTAATACCCATCACTGCATATACCTACTACCTGTTGTTCACAGTGCACCCACCTACCTACGTGATATACCTGGCAGTCAGTGCATACCTTTCACTTGAATGGATGGCAGACTTGCCCTCCATAACAGATTATCTTTAAAGGATTTAAAGTTGATTCATCTCATATACAGCAGGGCCTCAAAAGTCCTCCTGCATTATTTTTGGTCACTACCTCGGGATGTGCATGCCATGCCTGCTGCCTTCCTTGGATGTGTGGTGGTAGCCGTTCCTGCTCATTTGCCCACAGCATGCCTGCTGCCCTCCTTGAATGTGTGGTGGTGGTAGCCGTTTCTTAGGCTCCCACTCTAGACCGTAATCGAACCAGGATTCCCCGGCCATTACCCTTGGTCACTAGTCACTCGCAATGGCAGACTTGCCCTCCGTAAAAGATCCTCGTTGCAGGTACTGAACAGCAAGCAGAACAAGTATTTAAAAAAAAATAGATGTAAGCTTTAACAATGGTAGAGAAAGAACCGTCGAAAGTTGATAAGGCAGTCAGACATTACCTGACATCACTGAGTGAGGAAGAGCAATCTCGCCATGGTGCGCACCAGTCCAGCACGGCAATCACTACGCAAACAGCTGTTTGCGGTGCGTTACACAAGCAGTACTCTAATTACATTCCCTGATTGATGTATACACATGCAAGATGTTTTACTTTACGTTTCACTTTAGGCCTGCAATTTAGCATTCAATGTGATTTCTGCCCTTAAACCGCTGCTTTACATCCAATCCGGATTTTTCCCCTTGACTTTTGCCATGTATCCCACTCTGCCATGCCCCCCTCCAGGTGTTCGACCCCTGGAAACATCTTTTCCATCACTTTTGTGGCCAGCATAAGTGTTCCTATTTTTCAAAGTTCGCCTCCCCATTGAAGTCTATTGCGGTTCGCGAAAGTTCGCGCGAACCGAACTTCCGCAGGAGGTTCGCAAACCTAAAATCGGAGGTTCGGGCCATCTCTACATACAACTCACAGGTGCATGAATGTCAATATATAGTACTGAAGATGAAGTAAGGGACAAGCATTCAGCAACGCATTTGCGTACGCCCTAATTTGGGTAGTTTTCCGTACTTTATCATAAATGCATGTGTTAAAACTCAAACCAATGCAGTCTATGCATCACCGTAGAAAGGTTTTGTGCCTGCTATGTGTTCACACATTCATGCATCAGTGTGTTGGTGTGCTATGTGTGCACTGTCTGTCTCCACACCTGCATGCATCAGTGTGTGTTGGTGTGCTATGTGTGCACTGTCTCCACACCTGCATGCATCAGTGTGTTGGAGTGCTATCAGGGCCAGCCCTACCATGAAGCTGACTGAATCATGTGATTCAGGGCCGCAAACTGTAGGAAGCAGCATCAGCTCTACACTGAGACAATCTTTCAGTCTCTCACTCTGCTCTGCTACTTCTGCCTGACTCACAAGGTACAGAGCTTGCCTACTGCGAGTCCATGTGCTGGCCCTGCTCCTGAAAGAAAAACCGTAACCAAGAATTGAACTTTATCCCAATCAGTAGCTGATGCCCTCTTTCCCATGAGAAATCTTTTCCTTTTGTCAAACAGATCATCAGGGGGCTCTGTATGGCTGATATTGTGGTGAAACCCCTCCCACAATGTGTTGTCAGTGCCTCACAGCTCTGAGGTCCTGACATCACACTGTGGGAGCCTTGTTGCCTTGTGAGAAATAACAGCTGTTCACAGCTACAGTATTTCCAACTGACAAAAAAGCAAGCAGAATCTCCTTTCAGTGACATCACCTGCTAGCAGTAAAAATGTCACCATGTGATAAATGTCTGAATGTAAATCAAGGAGTGGAAAGATTTTACAATGGGCAAACACTGACTAAATCATTTATACATAATTATTGTAAAAATTAAGCACTTTTTTTTTTATTCCGTTCTTTTCACTAGAGTTTATCTCACTAGAGTTTATCTTTAATTAACAATCACTGTACTCTGCTAGCTCCGCCTCCTCTCCATGTGCTGTTTTGCATTCGGATTCCCTGCTGTGGAGGTGAGCTGATGTTTATGCTGTGCATGCATGCCTGAAGAAAGGTGTGTGAAATCTAGAATACACTTGGTAACTGCATAATGCGTTAAAATGTGCAAGAATGGGCCCTCTTATTTTTACATCTGATTAAATTTGCAGGTTCAAAACATTTTTAAAACGGCTGTCCGCTAAGAACTATGAAGTTAATCGTAGTAAAATTGACTGTACCAGCAATTAATTTTCTGTAATTCTGTGTAAGTTTAGCTGCTTGCTTCAGTAGCCTCCCTGGTGGTATGGACGAGCTGAGTTCGTCCAGCAAAAACTTGCAAAACGCGTTAATGACGAGCTGAGTTCGTCCATGCCGACAGGGAGATTTCCTGTTTCTCTGCCCCGCCGGCTGCATTTTTTTCTCATCAGAGGGATTCCCCAGGATGGCTGGATGCCTGGTTGCACGCTGTGGGTAGCGATCTGTGCTACCCACAGCGTGCAGAACAAGCAACCAGCAACCCTAGGGAATCCCTGGGCAGCCAGCGGGGCAGGGAAAATGCGGGGTTCCCCCTTGTACGCGGAGGCTATGTGGGCGGGGGGATCCCCTTTCAATGGTGGCTATTTGGGCGGCCTATTCCCCTTCTCCCCCCTCCCTCACGATCCCCCTCCCCCCCCCCCCCGTCTCAGCCCGTTGAGTAATTAGGTGTACTCACCTGAGGGCCCTTTTCCACTAGCGGCGTTTGCGATGCTGAATCACAAACCACTAGTGATTTTTTTAAATCGCTACTGTTTGCTAAATAACATAGGAATCGCGGTAGGTTATTTCCACTACCCCAATTCGTTTTTGCCTCAAACGTGTGCGGAGCGATGTTTGCTATGCACACTACAGCATAGCAAATCGTGAACGCAATGGCCGGAACTTTCCTGCATTTTGCGATTCAGCAATCGCTAGCGTTCAGCGTGAACGTTAGCGATTGCTAGTGGAAAAGGGCCCTGAGGGCTTTCTCCAGCGACGGCTGCGGCGTACACCCTCCTCCATCTCCGAAGTCTCGTTCTCCGTACAGTTACATTACGGAACTTGGTGACGTCACCAAGTCTCGTAATGTAACTGTACGGAGAACGAGACTACAGAGATGGAGGAGGGAGTGCGCTGCAGCCGTCGCTGGAGAAAACCCGAGGGCACCTAATTACTCAACGGGCTGAGACGGGGGGTGGGGGGGATCGGGGGGGGGGGGGGGGAGAACGGGGATAGGCCACCAAAATAGCCACCATTGAAGGGGATCCCCCCGCCCACATAGCCACCATTGAAGGGGATCCCCCACCCGCACAGAGGGGGATCCCCCCCCCCGCCCACATAGCCACCATTCAAGGGGATCCCCCACCTACACCTAGGGGGATCTCCCCACCCACATAGCCACCATTGAAGGCGATCCCCCCCCCCCCCCCGCACAGAGGGGGATCTCCCCCCCCCCCCCGTCCACATAGCCACCATTGAAGGGGATTCCCCCCCCCCCCCCCGCCCACATAGCCACCATTGAAGGGGATCACCCACCTGCTCAGAGGGGGATCCCCTCACCCACATAGCCACCATTGAAGGGGGATCCCCCCACCCGCACAGAGGGGGACCCCCCCACCCAAATAGCCTCCGCATACAAGGGGGAACCCCGCACATTCCCTGCCCCGCTGGCTTCCCAGGGATTCCCTAGGGTGGCTGGATGCTTGTTCTGCACGCTGTGGGTAGCACAGATCACTACCCACAGCGTGCTGGGATGGGGGGGGCGGACATCTGGCAACCTATAAATCTTGCTAAACACCTGGCTCACTATATATCTGGCTCACTATATATCTGGCTCACTATATATCTGGCTGCACATCTGGCTCACTATATAGCTGGCTGCATATCTGGCTCACTATATTCCTGGCTGCATATCTGGCTCACTATACCTTGCTGCACATCTGGCTATACATCTGGCTAACTATTCCTGGCTGCACATCTTGCTACGTATAAATCTGGGTCTTATACTCACCATTGGCGTGCTGATCCCTCGTCGCGTACCTCTGATAGCTTCCCCAGTGTCTTCTTCCATGTCCCTTGGCGGATTTTGCTTCTCCCTCGGCGATTACATGTCCCCCGTTGATCGGCGTTGATGACACCAAGGTCATCAGCGTTAATGACAACAGCGTCCTCAACATCTTGCAGAAAACACTTTTTTTTTAATTAAATTCAATACAATAACCTGTATTGAATTCAATTTAAAAAAAAAAAAATTGCAAAAAAAAAAAAAAAAATGGTTGAAAATTATTGGAATTTAATTGAAACACTTTTTGCACAGAAATCCTGGGGAAATAGAACGCCAGGGTGGTTAAGTATGGCTTTCTTTCTTTTTCCATAAATAGTTGTATGACCTCAATGTCCATAATGAAGAAGGGAACACATTCTATAGGAGTGATGCTGTAATGTTCCAGATATATCTGATGGCATCGCTGCCTTCTCAGTCTATGGGAATGATCTATATGCTCTTGTAGACCCAAGCAAGGAAGGCTGTGCTGCCATTTTACATTATGTATGTCCTTGCTGCTTTTGTTTGCATACAAAGATTGACATCACAAGCTTCAGGAGTAATGTTCTCAGGGGCTGGAGAGTACATTGCTATTTTAAACTTGCCATCTGTATTGCCAAAGTCTTTTGGAACTCTTCTCTGTCTGAGAAATAGGAATCTCTTGACTGTTGTATCATAGGAGTGTCGCTCACCTGCAGAGGCATAGCTAGAATTTCGAGTGCCCGTGCATAAAGCTAGTTTTTGCGCCCCCTCCCCAGGAGTTGGCAAAAAATGGGCGAGACTATGTATAAAAATGTGAGCGTGGTTATGGCAAACATTATGCCACATATAGGAAATGCAGGAAATGTTACACCCCATACATGTGGGGTAGGAAACATTATGCCACATATAGCAAATGCAGGCAACGTTACACCCCATACACGTCGGGCAGTATACATTATGCCACATATAGGAACTGCAAGAAATGTTACACCCCATACATGTGGGGCAGGAAACATAGTGATTAGAGTTGTGAGCATAATGCAGGTCAATTCACCTTTTTCAATTCACGCTTTCTCCTAAGTTTGCTCCTAGGAGATAATTTTTCATCTTCTCTGGAAAATTACTTTTCAGCACTCTGTAATTGATAAAGTACCAAAAAGTAATGCCAAAATTATTCTGAGTACTTTCTTGCTTGGTGGTGGCTGATGGCTTAAAAGGCATTTTATTGATACGGTTTGAAAATCTCACTTATGAGAAATCTTGTGAGAAAAAGGGAATTGCATATGGGCCACTGTATGGTAATTTTACCCATTGTTATATTTATTATGCAGTATGCAACATACTATGCATTGGAAGCATCTAGAACATTTCATTTATAGAAATTCGTACATTTGAAGAGCACCTGAACTGAGAGGGTGCCTTATTATTATTTTTTTTATTTAGCCCTGAATTCCTAACCCTTACAGTGAGAAATAAAGAACACAATCTAGTTCGAAGTAGAATTGGGACTTTACATATACTTTTTTTTTATCATGTCACATACTGCAGGTAGTGCACTCAGATGTAACTCCATGGATAGGGGCTGCCTGTCTAGAGCCGTTTCTGGTTACTAGAAAGCACCCGGCCGGTGCAGACGAGCAGCTGTCAGGCGGTGAATTCACCACATGTCCGCTGCCCCATTTCACATTGCAGGGTGTAAATAAATAAATAAAAAAAAAAAAAAAAAAAAAGAAATGGCCTCAATTCACTAAGCTTATCTCCTGTCTTTAATAACGTTTCTAGAGTTGTCACCATGGTGATAAGGCATGTAGTATTTAGGAAACATTTTACCTCAGGCAAACCTAAAGTTAACTCTTCTCTCTTTAAAGAGAATCTGTATTGTTAAAATCGCACAAAAGTAAACATACCAGTGCGTTAGGGGACATCTCCTATTACCCTCTGTCACAATTTCGGTCCTCCTCGCGGCATTAAAAGTGGTTCAAAACAGTTTTAAAAAGTTTGTTTATAAACAAACAAAATGGCCACCAAAACAGGAAGTAGGTTGATGTACAGTATGTCCACACATAGAAAATACATTCATACACAAGCAGGCTGTATACACCCTTCCTTTTGAATCTCAAAAGATCATTTGTGTGTTTCTTTTCCCCTGCATCTCTCATGCACTGAAGTTTCAGGCTGCTCGTTTCTTCCTGCAAACAGCTTTGCCCTTGTCTGAATTTCCTCAGTATGTGAAAGCCCAGCCAGCTCAGAGGACGATTTATCCAGCTTGTAAAAGATAAGA
This sequence comes from Hyperolius riggenbachi, assembly GCF_040937935.1. Classification (NCBI taxonomy): domain Eukaryota; kingdom Metazoa; phylum Chordata; class Amphibia; order Anura; family Hyperoliidae; genus Hyperolius; species Hyperolius riggenbachi. The sequence goes on from NC_090655.1 coordinate 72,519,277, forward strand.
GAAAAGAGAGAAGCTGCCCTAATCTAAATAATACACAGGCAGTGTGCATAGAGGGGCCTGGAAGGGGGAGTTCATAGCAGAACCACAACACTGAAGAACTTGGCAGCCTTCCAGACACAGGCCGACAAGTCTGACAGGGGAAAGATACATTGATTTATTACAGAGACTGTGATAGCAGAAAGTGCTGCAGTAAGCCAGAACACATTAGAATAGCTTTTGGAACTTGTAGGATGATTAAAAAACAGGATGCAATTTTTGTTACGGAGTCTCTTTAAGTTAACTCTCCAATCCTTAAAATAACTTCAGAGTTAAAGACAGGCTGTTAATGAACTGCGTGTGAAAATAATTACAGGGGAGGTAAATTAACTACAGAGGAGGTAAATTAACTACAGAGGAGGTAACGTAAGGAATGAAGAGATGATATAACTCTCTCACTGTGTGGTGGTAAGTTTTCTCTTGCCTTATTATCTCCGGCATGATCTTAGTAAATTGAGGCCAATGTCTGAGGAGAGGGAAGCATCTAGATCCTCCAGAAACTGCCTACACTGCCTCTCGGTCCGCTGCTGCTGCCCGGGGCCCTCCTTGAAATCAGCTATGGAGCCGATTGTGCTCTTGCTTACTACCCAGCCATTGCCGTACTCGCTCAGTATGGCCACAGTTGTGCCTGAAGAGTAGCGAGGCCCGAAGTTAAGTCAAACAAGCCCTTGTCTGTAATCTTTAGAGGGTCCATGCTCGACAACGGGAGACTAGAGAACCATGTGGAAAGCCTCTACAGGATCCAGAGGCTTCTCTCTTCTTAGGTAACAATTTATTTCTTTTTGTATCTGATGTTTACTTTGGGTACATTTTAGGCAGACGAGGGGCTTACCATGTCAAACATTGCAGAGAAGGTCCACTCAATAAAGCTGATAACAAACCTGTATTAAGGAGCTCAAGAGGCTGGGCAAAAGCATTCAGAGCAAAGTGCAATTAGCCTGTAACCCCTGACTGGAGCCTGCCTTGAAGAAGCAGCGAGGTCAGGATAGGTTGGGGGTTATTACCTTTTTTGTTTTTTTTACTAAACACAGTTCATGTTTATAGGTCGCTGTACTGTATAGCGTGTCAGTGGTAGGGACATGAGGTTGTTAGCTGTTACAGAGACAGAGAGATGCGTTTGACTACATAATGTAGTCTGTAAGATGTTACATAATATGCCAGTGCTGTATAAATACAGGAAATCATAATTTTCTTGTAACTTTTATGGCTTTCTGTCCAGGAGGCTTTTCAGATGTCTACTGTATAGGTGCTGCACTTCCTCCTCTGAGTCACAGAACAGACTGTTTTATTTGGGGGGGAGGTGAGTAACCTGACCTTGTCACTAGTGAGCCAAATGCATTTCTTCTACTGGCTTACACAAAGCATGCTAGTTATGCATTTGGCCATAGTTTGCAGCCTTAATCTGAGCAGCTGCTGCCTGACAGTTCATGTGGACAAGTGCACTGTGCTTTCATTTGGAGACGTTCAAACTTCAGTACCTGTTCAGCTGGGATCGTAGAAAGATATGACTGTTCAGTGGAAAGTTCACTAGCAGGTAAGATGCTGTATTATTTCAAGCAGATATTATGCTAAGGATTTACTGATGCTGAACAGTTCTGTTCATAGTGCAAGGATGCGGTTACACACAGAGCATAGCAGACAGTGTTATTTGCTATATATTGTACTACTACAAGCCTTTGTAATGTCTGTGCTGAACTGGAATATTTAACTGTATGGGATAAAGTTAGCGGCTAATATTTATGGTGTTCAGGTTTTCATGCTCGGTATGTTGTATGTGGATATTAATGCATTTACCTCTTTATTTCTGCGTTTCAAAGTTTATATTGGCATTGTACGTTCATGTCATCGTTTGCTTAAATTCAGCATTCTATTTCACCGGTTTATATGACTGCGTTATATAGTTGAGTTTGGGAAGAAGAATTATCTAAAGATTATACTGTATAGAATAAAAAAAATGTAAAAATTGGTTAATATATTCTCCAACCTGTAGATCTATAGATTTTTAAAAAATTATTTTGTGGCAAATAGGGTTTCTGTGTTGTTTTGTGTACTATATATGCTTGATGACATTTTGTTAAGTGACTTAGATGATTTGAATCACTTGAGAATGTCTATTGGGTTATTTTTAATTATTACCCATGTTTACATATAGTCAATAAACCAATTCTTGTTTGCCCTGGTCTCTAATGCTGGGAACACACAATGCAGTTGCTTGTCCAATCAGCGGGTGATCCGATGGGAAGTTGTACTGTGTGTATAATTTCAAACTGCTCCCGATCGATAAATGTATCAATTCGCAAAAGCGATTTCTTTCTCAATCGGAGATAATCTTCCAGAGTCAATCGGACGGGAAATTGCATTGTGTTCCCAGCATTAAGGAGCTTAAGATCCTATAAGCACAAAGGTTAGTTTTTCGGGAAGTGGGAGAAATTGCAGCCTAGCTAACCGTTTGGCTACTATGCTATCTTTTTCAGAAATTGCACTAAAATGAAGAAATCGCTCAGGCCAGCTTTAAAAATGGTCATTGACAGAATTGGTGTTCTCATAAAAAAAAAAATTAAGCCTTTTAGTTTAGCAGGTTCTTGTAGTGTAATATTACTTGCATTTGTGTAGAATCAGTGATTTTTCTGATGTTGGCGTTATTGGGAGCAAGATCATCATCATTTTTGTCAGCGTAATGTAAACATGCATTCTATTGAAAGAACACTTTATTTTATTTTCTTTATACTCCTGTTCAGACCTGTGCTTTCCTCGCACGTTTTTAGGTATTTGATCCCGTCTGTGAACTCTGCTTGTGTGTGTGTGTGTGTGTTTTGGTTACATGTTAATTGCTGTTTAATTATATTTTATTGTATTTGTGGAAAAACATGTAATGACAGCTCACTGCTCAGGCAATTAACATTTTTTTTTCTCTCTCTGCGCTTTTATTGTTTATGATTCACTGTGGCAAAGCTCAAGTGGTTGTGCTTTATCGCTGAGCTTTGTTCAGAGCAGCCAGACAGCACAGTGCCGTTCAGAGACAATGCTTGTTATTATTGTTTATGAAGTGCCAACATTTTCCGAGGATTCCATCACAGTTCTGGCCTCATGCTTCCCTTTGTACTAAAAAAAGATACACACACACAAAAATTGCAGGAACACTTTATAGCATATGTGCTTACTAACTTATTCCAGGCATCTTCATGGAATGGAGCTCTGATTTAATTTATACCTGGAAGAGGCTCTTTCTGGTCAACAGTCCAATGGGGAAGATTGATAGCTAATAATAAACAGCCTATTTTAATCATGCCAGCAGTATTACCTATATACTTCTGAAATACTTTCCCATCCATTAAACGTGGTCTTTATTTTGTTTTTGGGAAGTGAAAAAAGTGTCAAGATTTGTATGAAGACTAAAGGATTTGCACATGTTTCCATAGTCCCCTGCTCCGTTCATATATAACGGGACATGTGGCTATATGTGAGCATTCAGGATGATGGATATGGAACAGGGACTGTTGTTAGCAATACAGAGATGTTTCAATAAAACGTTGCCCATCCCCTATACTCCCTCTGTAGTTCAAGCAGTCATTATTCTCCTTTGAAGTCCAATTGAGGTCCAACAGCAGTGCTGAGTTGACCCACTTCCAGTCTCATACACACGAACCAACAACCTGTCCAACTATATTAATGACACATTCATTGAAGTATGTCAGAGCAAAAATCTATGAACTATTAACCCCTTTTATACCTCTCCTGCTCTCAGAAGCCATTTTCTGCCAGGAGAGTGTTTTATGGCTGTAATTCCTTATCAGTGTGGGTTGTGCTATAGTCCGCCCTTGTACCAACTGGAGCGAAACTGTCACTTTCATTCCTGATGTTTAACTCTTTCAGGCAGAGAAAGGAAAAAAAAAGTACAGCATAGTTATTTGCGTGCTAGGCACTGTACATACCCATGTCTATCTCATCATGTCACCTCGAATGACCATGCATCCTGTCTCTGTTATTGCATCACAAAAGAGTTTTACACTGTGAGTATAAATAGTTTTAGTGTATTTTATAAGTTAAATGAGGATCTGCCTATTTGCAGTTCTAACTAGCTGGAAAAATGTAGTTTTGCTTTAACCTTTGGCTTGAAGAGATTATACGCCTAGGGGCACTTTAATCAGATGACTTTGTGACAGGACCAAACTCTTATCTAGTGCAAATCCAGCTGCTTCATGTTTATAAGTGTGTTTAAAGTGTTCTTTTTTTCCTCCTTTTGTGACTTCTGCACTCAGTTCTGGTGAGTGCAGACTGTGACTGATGCTTCATACAGTTGCAGTAAAATAAAAACCATATTTATTTTATTGCTTAGCAGTAAATTAAAAAGGCAACCTTCTAAAACACTATACTTTAAAAGCTTGTTTGAGCAGGTGTTTTTTGTACCTGTGTGTCTGTTGGGAAGCTCCCATATTTCATCACAGATTCCTTTTAAAGGACCACTATGATGAAAAGTGTAAACTTTTAAATATATTTGCACATATTAGGGTGGGACTCCATAGTATTGGTTTTTCTGTGCTTGCCGATCGGCAAAGGCTACTCCAGTGGATCCCTATGCAGGTGGTCCCACTAGCAAAATCCTGCTTGCAGAATTTTGGAAGCAATTCCTGAGAAATCACATTAATGGCTACAATGGGTTTTAGTAGAGAAATAAGTCTGCACTAGTTGACATAAGAAGGCAGCCAGTGGGGGGTTAGGTAACTCGCCGTGCCTCCGGATAGTTTACACAGTTTCATCAATTCCAAAAGAAAAATTGAATCCAGGCACCAGCCAAGTAGAAGATTTCTCTTTATTTCATCCCCCTGGTCAAACAGATACGTGCAGTAGATCGCGGCCCGAACGTCTGAGGAAGCCGGCAAGGCCCATGAAACGGCTGTTAGGCCGTGATCTATTACACATATATCGGTTTGTCCAGGGGATGAAATAAAGTAGTAATCTTTTACTTGGCTGGTGCCTGGAATCTCTTCTTCTTTTGGAATTGCATTAATGGCAACAGTAGTCTAAATCACAGTCAAATTGCAGCACTTCTGCAATTCATTAAATCGTAGGTACTTTGCGATTGCCACTAAGCGCCCATAATGGGTCACAGCCCCAAGGTGCACGCTTGTCCCAGAGTAAAATGGACTGTAAATATTTTTTTTTGTGTGTAGCTGTCACTTAACGCTGGAGCTCTCTAGGAGACCACTTTTGCAGCATTTGCCGATCGGCAAAACGCTACAGCAGTAGGACCCTGTGAAGGGGATTCTACTGCCGAAATTGTCAGAGATTAGCGATCGGGCTGCAGCATTCTGTTTTGAAGGAAGGCGATTTTGTAACTTCATTCCTATAAATGGTTTGAAAATCGTTTGGTATTTTGTATTACAAATTGGAATCGGCAAGTAGTTTTGAATCAGGATGATACCATTTATTGGCCAACTTTAGAAGAAAAGCAATGAGCTTTCAGCAATGAAGCCTTCGTCAAACTGATTCCTGTAACGGTCTGACGAAGGCTTCATTGCCGAAAGCTAGTGGTATCATCGTGATTCAAAACTTCTTGCTTTTACTGATGGCTAACACGGTACAACAATCTACTGCTTCTAAATGGCAATCACAAATGCTAGCATGTGGTGAGTTGCGACTCCTTGTGGGAGCAGTTTTTATAAATCGGACACCTCTGACCTATTATCGTTTTGTTGCCCCCGCAGTTGCCAAATCACTGCACATCGCTCTGAGGTGAGCAAATTGGAATAGCAGCTTAATACATTCCATTTCACTTCATTGACAAGGGGACCAGAGTGGTCCTAAAATGTTGGCCTGATTTTGTATAAATGGAAGTTTTAACTGCAGGCAGCAGGACTGACCCTAAGTGACAGTTATAAAAACCTGTGAGGAAGGAAATAATAAATACAGTGGAACCTTGCTTTGTGAGCATAATTTGTTCCGGAAACATGCCTGTAATCCAAAGCACCCTTATATCGAAGCGAATTTCCCCATAAGAATTAATGTAAATTCAAGTGATTCGTTCCATGATTTAAAAACAGTTATAGAAAAATATTTATTACAAAGAACTGTACTGTGTAAAGCAAAGATGTAAACAAGACTTTCACCATCACTAACAGAATAATTGCCTCTGGTGGTTCTCCCTAACCTTTTCTTTGTGTGGCTTTAACAATGAACTTATCCAATAACCGTTGCTTTTGCCTACTTATGAGGATTTTATGGAAATATGACATTGTACAGACCCTACACTCAGATTAAAGTGGATCTGAGATAAACTTTTACTCATTGCATATTTGTGTTCCTTTCATATAGGTTATAGGGAATCCCTCAAGCCAAATACTTTTTTGTTTTTTTTAATACTCTAATTCCCTATAAACTAAACAAGCCTTGCCCACAGCTCCTTTTGTGCCTTGGCACTGTAGCAAGGACTTATGGGAGCTCAGTCTGGGCAGGAGGAGGTTGCTAGCCATTGATAGCGGAGGCAGAGGGGAGGATGAAGGAGGAGAGGGGACTGCATTTACACACAGGCAAGCTTATAGCATCTTCAGCCCTCAGCCTGTGATAATGTGACAAACATAACATGGCTGCCCTCATTGTATCACAGGAATAAATAATCATAAACTTTTTAAGCTTCTAAACTTTAGATAAGATATATAGACAAGTTACTTGTTATAGTTCGTTTTTCACCTTGAATCCGCTTTAAAGGGAACCAGAGACGAAGCACCCTTGTGTATTTTACCATATTTATCAGTAAGAACATTAGAGAAAATGCTTACCATGCTCTCTGTTTCATCCTCACTGCTAAAAGTGTCTGTTATCAGCTGTGATAAGAATCCCGGACTGAACATTCAGTCTGGCTTTGCAGGGAATAATTATAGCTTAGTCATTATAGCAGAGCCACAAGGGGGCAGGCTTGGGCTTGAAAAGACACCAGAGAAGACAGACTCAACTATAATCTTTCCGTAGCAAAGCTAGACTGAGTGCTCAGTCGGGGATTCTTATCAGAGGTGATAACAGTCAGATTAAACAGAGAACAATGAAATAAAGAGCAGATTAGGTGTTTACTGTCATGTTCCCACTGATTTATAAGGTAAAATACAAGAGGGTGCTTCATCTCTGGTTCTCTTTAAAGCGGTATCGTCACCATAAAAATCAAATTTCAACATCAACTGGTCTGAGTGTTTTAAGTGATAAAGATGCTAATCCTGCATTCAAAATTTTCTAAACTTTTTCTGCTGTTATAATTTGGAGTTATCATATACCTTAGGAGCACTGGCTCTTTAGTAGTCGGTGCCAAATAATTGCATGCTTGGGGTTCTTTTTATCTATAATATATCTACCTCTTCCCTTTATTTCCCTGCCTGCTGCTTATCTGAAACCTAATCCCCTACTCACTTTTGTTTACAAGCAAGGCTGAGGTGACTCAGCGATTGGAGGAGACAAGAAAAAAGTAAAGGGCAGAAATGACATCACGAGTTAGCCTTTACTGTGGGCAAAAGACATGTTACTATATAACATTCACTGAAATCAAAACATGGACAGTATAATACATGTGCTATGTAAGTAGATCAAGTATTTATCTACTTATATATGTGTTTTTTTTCCCTGGAATAGTATGGCTGATCCTCCTGCTTTAAGTACAATCCTGCAGCATCAAAGTGGGAAGAACCGTTGGCTCAGTTGTGATGATGGGACTCGTGTAACTGTTTTTTGTTTGCAAGTCAACATTTGTGCTTGTATTTCAAAGTGCTCTTAAAGAGACACTGAAGCGAAAAAAAATGATGATATTATGATTGGTATGTGTAGTACAGCTAAGAAATAAAACATTAAGATCAGATACATCTAATTGTTTCCAGTACAGGAAGAGTTGAGAAACTCCAGTTGTTATCTCTATGCAAACAAGCCATTAAGCTCTCCGACTAAGTTAGTCGTGGAGAGGGCTGTTATCTGACTTTTATTATCTCAACTGTAAATGAACTGTTTACTTTTTCTCTGCTAGAGGAGAGGTCATTACTTCACAGACTGCTCTGAAAGACTCATTTTGAATGCTGAGTGTTGTGTAATCTGCACATATTATAGAATGATGCAATGTTAGAAAAAACACTATATACCTGAAAATAAAAGTATGAGAATATTTCTTTGCTGCTAATCTTCTAGTAATTATTCATAGTACACAACCAATTCACTATATCATATTTTTTTTTTCGCTTCAGTGTCTCTTTAAACCAAGTTACACTCAATCTTAAAAAAAAAAAAAAAGAATCCAAGGATTAGCAAGCAACACTGAGTTGCTTCTCAATCCAAGGTTTTATTTACTGTACTTCCCTAAGAAGTAGGAAACCTTTGAATGGTGCAGAAACTTCCCAGATCCTCAAGCTCACATCTCTGATGATGTGATGAAGGCTTAGAAACGCCGAAATGCATCATGACGCTGCAGGCACTCTGAAGCAGGACCTCTGCTCATCACTCCACCTTGATTGTCCACCACCATCAGGTGCCTATGCTGCTGGCCACAGCTACGGTATTCAAAAGGAGGAGCTGAGAGAGGGTTTCCAGGCAACCCATGTGTTGGGTGACATGCTTTACTACCACTCCTATCTTGTAAGTGTATCATAATGCTTTTATGCTGGTCCAGTAAACGTTAGTGCACCATAGAGTGCTCCCCATTTATCTTTTCTTAGAGTCTCACTTTTCCCACAAGGGGGGTGGAAGATAAAAACAGACACTTACCTGGGGCTCTGGGGCTTCTATCAGCCCCCTGCAGCAGTAATGTCCCAGGCCGGCCTCCTCCGATCTGCCGTTCACCAGCTCCGAGCAATTATTCATCTAACAAGATAACAAGATGAATAATGCGCGCTCCCGCTCGCGTCATCGGAAGCTTACTGTGCAGACGCAGTACGAAGTTTTTTTGTACTGCACCTGCGCAGTAAGTGTCCGATGACACGCGCGGGAGCGAGCAGGCACAGCCTCAGTTGGATGGCATGCCGCTCTAGAACAGGACCGGCGGCGGAGAACAGCGGATTGGAGGAGGACGGCGTGGGACATTACTCTTACAGGGGGCTGATAGAAGCCCCAGGTGTCTTTTATCTTCAACACCCCCCCCACCACTCACAGAACCCCTTTAACTCTTAGGGCAGGTTCAGACAGGCAACTGATCCAGCCACTTGTCAGCTCATCCAAATGATTTTCTGCTTTTTCTGATCCTAAGCAAACGGGAAACAAGGTTGTCTTAGATGATGGGATAAATAGGGATCAAAACGCTGTGTTTGTGTAAATGATGGTACCGGTGCTGCCCTTTCATTTGAATGGGCAGGGCTTAAAGAGAAACTGTGACCAAGAATTGAACTTCATCCCAATCAGTAGCTGATACCCCCTTTTACATGAGAAAATGTTCCTTTTCACAAACTGATTATCAGGGGGCTCTGTATGGCTGATATTGTGGTGAAACCCCTCCCACAGTGTGATGTCAGGACCATGGTCCAGACAGTTTCCTGTCTGTAAACCTCATTGCATTGTGGGAAATAAACACTGTTTACAGCTGGGTCCAACTGCCAAAAAAGCAAGCAGCATCTCCTTTCACTGACAACACCTGCCAGCAGTAAAAATGTCAGAGTGTGAATCAAGGAGAGGAAAGATTTTACAATGGGAAAACGCTGACTAAATCATTTATACATAATAATTGTAAAAAGGAAGCACTTTTTTTTTTGCATTATTTTCACTGGAGTTCCTCTTTAAATGGTGGTGGCGTAACTGCATTATTACAGTCTTGACAATATTTTTAAATTTTTCAAGAAAATGTCTTTTTCATAGATGTGTTTTTGAACATGTATAGAGGACAATCTTGTTTATAAATGTAGATATGTCATGATATTGTGAGGGCATTGGGATATACAGTTGTTCATAAGACTGCAATATCACTTCATCGCTGCGACCTATTGATATACTTTTAAATCAAATGTAAAATTGATGCTAGGTTAGATTTATTTAACCCAATGCCAAACTGCCATCGTTTTTTCCTTGATGACAGACACGGGCCTTATTCCAAGCTTCTGCTCAGTTATTCGTGGGTAAGATTTATCTGCCTTTCCCTCCCTGTCTGTAATAGAATTGGCAATAAATCTCTGTGACAGTACAAGACCCCAGTCAGTGTGATAGGAATTGCCAATAAGAATGCCTGAGCATCTGATTTTCTGTTCAGTGCTTCATACAGCACAGAGTGGATCCAGATCTTTTCACCTCCATGTATAATATTGCTACAGGTCACAAGTAACACTTAAAGGGTACCTGAACTTGATCAAAATTTACAAAATGGCCATACCTGGGCTTTCTTCAGTGTCCCTCAGCTTTGCCAACCTTCTCGCCATTATGGGGCTATGCCTACCATTCAAAGCTTCAACTATATCCAGTCAGAGAGGGGTGAATGCTCACTCCTCTGTACGTCCGCTTTGATTGCACTCCTGAGTGACTGTGCATGGCAGCCATGGCTGGGAGCATTCTGGGTATGTGAAAATCAGAAACATTTGTAGCCGATTATGTCCAGAACATTCTCAGTTGAGGCTCCTGCACACTGCCATGGTGGAGCATGCACAAAGAAGGTGCATGTGGTGGACAGAGCATGCGTCCTGCATTGAATGGGGGTGACATGGATCCAACATGGAGAGCCCCACAAAGCCGAGGGCCCCTACAGTGTATGGGCACGTTAAAGAACCCCATAAGTATGGCCACCTTGTAAATTTGTATTAGGTTCAGGTGTATTTTAAAGCTATAAGTTTGTTATAAACCCAGTTGATTTGGATGTGCTTGTGGCTTACAAGGGCTTAAAGCAATGAATTCCTTGACTCTGCCCATAGTCTCCAAGTGGTGCATTGTGGGTGTTGCTTTTTGGATAGGTAGAAGTGACATCCTGTAAACACCATCTGTTGTTTAAAGAGAAACTCCAACCAAGAATTGAACTTTATCCCAATCAGTAGCTGATACCCCCTTTTACATGAGAAATAGAATGATTTTCACAAACAGACCATCAGGGGGCGCTGTGTGACTAATTTTGTGCTGAAACCCCTCCTACAAGAGGCTCTGAATACCTCGGTACTCCTGGCAAACTGCCACAATGTAACAATGTTCACAGACAGGAAATGGCTGTTTACAGCTGTCTAACAGCTAGAAACAGCTAAATAACCTGCCCACAGTAACAATGTCTCCATGTAATAAATGTCAGAATGTGAATCTGGGAGAGGAAAGATTTTACAATGAGCAAACACTGACTAAATCATTTATACATAATTATGGTAAAAAATGAAGCACTTTTTTTACTACATTATTTTCACTGGAGTTCCTCTTTAAGAAAGCACTGTATATTACTAGTCAAATAACCTAGGAAACCTCATGCTGCAGTGGAGTCTGCTGGATATAACAAGAACCCACTTGGTTTCCACATGTTGAGAACGGCTGTAATTGATTCAGTTCCAATTCCTCAGAGCATATAAACACTTTGTGCTTTTTTTCTTTGTTCACACTATGCTGGCTGTACAGAGCACACTGTGATCCTATAGAGAATTTCTATCAATCAAACCAGTGATAAGTCTGCTTACTGTGCTGCCTTATCTCTGCTTCCCTGACTGCTGTTGCTAATTGGGTTCCTCTGTTGACCCCTGGAAGATTCCCAAAGTTGACCTCTGCATTGGTGAAAGGTTAGTCTATCACATGGCATGACTGAGGAGGAAACTGGTAGGTCCATCTGAATACAGGAACCCTATTGGAAGCTTTCATCTCCACCTCAGCTTGAGACATGGATTGATAGTATCAACGGTAACCTTCCTTTATATAAACTGGCCTACCATATAAGGGGCAAGATATGTCTAACTTCTGCAGTTTTTTTCTATTTAGCCATTGTGTGTATTGCTTTGATTTAATAAAATGTGTCGACCACCATTGTTTTGTAGTTTCTCAAAGTTCTACAATAAAAATTTACTGTAAAAAAAGAAAGCAGCCTACCACTTTTTCTGTCTCTGCTGGGAGAATAGGGATCCCAACAGCGACCTGAATAAGGTCCATCTGCATATGTGCTGACAGATATTTGAGATCTGGGTATACATCTAGCTTTGAAGGTAAGGAAAAACTAAAGCTGGTCACAGTTAGATTCATGCTTGATGCCGGAAAACAATGTCTCCCAGATATCAATCGTTTAACTAGATTACAGCCTTCCACTGCTCAATACCGAATTCAGGACAGAACTGAATTTGTTCTTATTTTGACCACGGCAGAGGGAGGGTTAACTCAACCTTGTCACCGCTTGTGTGTGCTGTGCTCCATGTTCCATTTATCTCTTTGAGGCCTAGTTCACACTACAAATCGCAAGCGATTCTGAGCGATTCTGTAGGCATTTTTTGTGCGTTTTTGGCAAGCCCTTTTGTAAGCGTTTTTTGTTATGCGATTACAATTTTCTGTGTTGCAATCTACAGAAAGTGCACTTTTTAATCTGGAACTGAATGTCTTCAATGTAAAAGCACTCACAGAATCGATTTGCCAAGCACTGTTTAAAGCGATTTGCGATTTTCCTATACCTTCCATTGAAGCACAATCGCTCAGAAAATGGTGCAGGAGCCGCGTTTGCGATGGGAAAGAAAGCTCATCGCTCATGGGAGAACACTCGCATTGGTTTACATTACACAAGCGCTTTTTAAAACGCTAGCGTTTTTTAAAAACTTCAAAGTGCTCATAATGTGAACAAACCCTGATACTTCCTGCATCACACCCAGAAGGAGGATGTGTCAGAAAGGTGGACTGCAATTAGGAGTGCAGCGCATAGAGAAAGCAACAGGAGTGAGTGAACACCCTCCTCCTGCCGTGGTCCGCATAAGTAAAAATTTGAGTTCTGCCGGCATGCGTGTTATTTCTTTAATAACCATTGTCTGTTTTGATGAACTGCTTATGTTGCAACAGAGATGAATGCATGTGGTGTGCAGGAATATGACATATATGTTTCCTGCACGCCGTGTGAACGTCAAAATTTTACCAGCAGATAGAAACCGTGTGGAGCTGCCTTCCTAAATGAAATTACTCTAACTAAAAACAAAAAAAAAACAACACAAAAATTCTTGTTAGGCATTAAACAAGCTTGCAGATAAATCATCTTGTGAAAAGTCCAACAAGAACATCCTTGATATATGAGGAAATGAAGGGAATAAAGAGTGCCAGTCTTTGATATGAGGCTGCTTTTCATTTCTAATGAAGAGGAATATTCTGAGGCGCACATCTCTCATCATATGCCAGCCAGGCAGAGAGAAGCTTTGTAGTAAGCCCACATGAGATGAGGCCTGGTGAAAGCAATATTACGTGACCCAGAGAAAGGTGGGCTTTGTTTTACTCCAAATAACACATCAGGCCTGACGCTGGAAAGCGAACAAAATTTCACTTTGCTTTTTCTCATCCTGAAATAACCAACCTGAAAATGTCTTTTTGTTCCCTGAACCTGAGTGAGTATTGGAAGTGAAACAAGGAAAATGTATTTTAATAGCATTAGGCTTGTTCTAGTTCACAGTACAGTAAAACCTTGGATTGAGAGTAACTTGGTTTAAGAGCACTTTGCAATACAAGCAAATTTTGTGAAATTTTGACTTGATATACAAGCAACATCTTGATATACAAGCAAAAAAGTGTATGCATGTGTGATGTCATCACAACTGAGCTAATAGTTCTTCTCTCTTTGGCGCTGCGGGATTGTACTTAATTGTACTTAATCTATGTGTAGAGGCTGTGCAAAGTCACATTTCCATGAAATCCTTAAAAGTAACTGTCATTGGATAAGTTCCTAGTTAAAGCCACACACAATAAAAAGGGGGGTGAGCCAACAGATGGCAATGATTCTGTTCTGTTACGGTGAAAGTCTTGTTCAAATTTTTTTTATACTATTTTACTACAACTGTTTTTAGATTGTGGAAAGAATCAACTGGGTTTCCATTCACTCTTATGGAGAAATTTGCTTTGATATAAGAGTGCTTTGGATTACAAGCATGTTTCTGGAACGAATTATGCTTGCAAACCAAGGTGCCACTGTATTTCCTAATTTCTTTGCCTTGCTAATAAACTAGCTGAGATTGCAGTCTAGGTTTCCAGTTAGAGTAGCTGAAAGTAGAGTTGGGCGATCATGAAATCGTGCAGTCACTGAGGCCGGGTGCACACATGGCAGAAACTCTTGCGGAGCGGGAAACTATGCATTTTATGCAGTAATGTTAGTCTATGGGATGCAGAAGGACCAGCGTTGCAGTTGTGATTTACAGTAAGCGTTCTGCAGACACTTGTAGTCATGTAGTGTTGCATAATATGCAGGCTGGCTGCCAAAACGCACATAATGAAAGTCTATGGCAACTCCTATGCATTGTGTTTTCTTTTCAATGCGTTTTTAATAAAAAATTAAAGATCTCTGACGTATTTCCGCTTCCTGCTGTCTTCCTATAGATTTGCATATATGTAAATGTAAAAATGCATACAAAATGCATATGCGTTTTGTATTAGCGAACCGCAAACCAGGGCTGTGGAGTCGGTACAAAAATCATCCGACTCCTCCATTTATGAAACCACCGACTCCAACTCCGACTCCAGGTACCCAAAATAAGTCAGACTCCTTGACTCAGACTCCTTAGTCTAATACTTACCAGGGCTGTGGAGTTGGTACAAAAATCATCCGACTCCCTACTCTGACTCCCCAGTTTATGAAACCACTGACTCCTGCGGAAAATGCCGGATTTTTACGCTATGTCTTATGTGAACCTAGCCTGAGGGGAATATGCACCTGCCTGTCTATTAAGATGCACTGTTACCCTGCAGGAGACTCAAAAGGGACTTTTGAGTCTCCTGCAGGGTATTTTCTGGGTCTTTTTCTCTCTTGGAGTACTGCCGGTTTCTCCTGATGGTGGCCATGTAGATCTTTACTGATTGTATTTTGGCAAAAGTTTGAAATATACACACTGTAATGTCTCATAAGGTCAGCTTTGGAACAGCATCTGTTCTAAGGCCTTGGCCCCTATTAAATTAACGTTTAATTTGAATTTTCTCCAAGGAAATACATTTTTATCTTTCAAAAAGTTTTTTGTTTTTTTTTCAGCACCCAGCAATTCAAAAAGTACTTAAAAGTTGGTAAAGAGATGTCAAACTTTATTTTTTGTATTTCCTTGCTTGCCGGGGGTTTAAAGCACACCTGCACTGAGAGGGATGTTGATGCTGACCTATGTATTTCCTTTTAAACAATGCTGATTTCCTTTCTGCTCATCTGCCTCGAATACGTTTAGCCATAGACCCTAAACAGGCATGCAGATCTGACTGGGTAAGCTGCATGCTTGTTTTAGGTGTGTGGTTCACACTACTGCAGCCAAAGAGATCAGCACGCTAGAGCTGCGGTGTGACCAAATCAGTGAGGTACACTTTCCTCACTAAGCCTCACTTCTGGGGTTACCACACTGGCTCAAATGCAACTCTGGCGGTGCCACGCTGTAACATAAGGCACTGCGTTAAATGTTATAGGATGCTGCAGTTTTGTGTGACGTGATGGACCGCCCCAAGTGTAAAAGGGGCCTGAAAGGAAATAAACCTTCAGGTGTACTGTAAAAGATGTTGTATGGTTAAAGTGTGATCTTGTTACCAGATAACTTGCAATAAATGACGTGGCCTGCAGTGGCTGCTGTATTCCACACATAAACTGTTGGATTCAGATAACATCATCTCCATACAAATCCTGTCTTTTTCCATTTCTATTCAGAGACAGAGGCTGATAAAGGGAAGTTATCTTAATGTAAAACATTCTTTTTCTGGTAGTTTTTTCTTTCCTTTCTTTTTTTTTTTTTTTTTTTTTTTGCATGAAACCGTGTTTGGCTTTATCAGGTGCTTCAATAACTTTGTATACTGATTAGTCCAAATGCTAAAACCACCTGCCTTCTATAACATCTATTACCCCTATTTTGTTGAATTCCGACACACCTTATTCAATTGCTCCATATTCCAGGTTTAAAGCTCATGATGTGCTCATTGTAGTCACTTAAAGGAATACTTTTTTTATGCTGTATATTACCACAAGTACTAGGAGCAATTTCCTTCCCCACACAGCTCTGCCTCTCTGCTGTAAAATCCTCCATCTGTTTTAGATACAAAAGTGTCGGGCTCTTAGAGGGCTGGACCATGTCCCTGCACAGGGGGGTTGCTATCACCTCCTCAGTGTATAGGTTAATAATCACCTTGCTAAAAAGAATCTTATTCAGATGGTGGTAAGGGGTTAAAGAGGTTAAAGATTCCAGCAATGTGTGTTTCTTATCATTGCTTCCCTGACTGATAAAGATCCTAATAATGCCTTTGTAAACAGCATCTCTCTCACAGCCCGGCACCACATAGCAGCCTACAAAGCAGATGCAGCTTGGAGTGAAAAGTCACAAGCAAGCCAGTCAGTCAGGAATAGTGTATACACATCTCCCTGCTAGTTACATTACAGCAATATTACAGCACATCTTGCTACGTTACCTCCTCAGATCAACTTCCTCCTCCTCATGTCTCCTGCATGCTGTGACACAGTAAAGTATATTTGTGAGCTGTGTGAGGATTGAAGGATGTTTTGTTTTTTTTAAGCAGGGAGAGAGGGAGCAAGAACTGGGTGAATAAAGTGCCCCTAGCACTAGTGGTAATGTGTACCCTAATATAGAGTATTAAAAACGTTGTTTTAATAGATAGTGTTCCTTTAATGCACAAGGGGTCCTTAAAGGCATCCTGACTAGTCTACAGCTACACAGACTTGTATGCAGCAAGCTACAGTGCATTGTGGTTCTGACCCATTCCTCTCTTGACCAGCAATAATCCCATGTATAGAGTACATATTTAATACTTTGTCTTTACCATAAGTAACAAAAAAGAGAGAACCCCATCCACTTAAAATATTCCCCAGCTATACAATACAATACAATAATACAATACAATAACATTTGTAAAGCGCTCTTCTCCCATAGGACTCAAGGTGCATAGTTGTGTCTCAGATTAATACAGGGTTGCAGGCTGGGTTGTGTTACAGAGGAGATAGTCAGATGTTCATGAATGCCAGACTGAAGAGGTAGGTTTTCAGTTTAGACTTAAATGCTTCCAGGGATGGAGCTGTCCTGATTGGGTGTGGCAGGGAGTTCCAAAGTGTAGGAGCAGCATGACAAAAGGCTCTGTCTCCAAAGGTTTTGAGGTGGACTCTGGGGGTGACCAAGGTGTTAAGACTTTTTGATCTAAGATTGTGGGGGGTGTGATGCAGTTGCAACAAGTCATTCAGGTATCCAGGGCCCAGATTGTGCAAGGATTTGAATGTCAGTAAGCCAATCTTAGACAGAATTCTCCATTTTATCGGTAGCCAGTGGAGTGAGCACAGGGTTGGTGTTATGTGGCAATGGCGCGGTTTGCTCGTTAACAGCCTTGCGGCGGCATTCTGTACTAATTGCAGGCGGCTTAAGTCTTTCCTATGCAGGCCTGTGTAGAGGACGTTGCAGTCTAACCTTGATGTGATGAAGGCATGAACGAGGGTTGCAAGATCCTCTGAAGGAATTAGGTGTTTAATCCTTGCAATATTCCTTAGATGAAAGAAGGAATGTTTCACAACAGCTGAGATTTGATTCCTGAAGCTTAATTTCCCACCAATCAGTACTCCCAGGCTGCGCACACAGTCTGAGTTGTTCAGGTCTGAGCTCCCTATCCTTAGCGGTGTTGGTTGAGACTGGGGCTGCTTTGCTGTTGAGCCCTGGTCCTCGATAAGAAGAACCTCAGTTTTGTCAGCATTAGGTTTTAGCCAATTATTATTCATCCACTCCTGAAGCTCAGCTAAGCATGCGTTTATTTGTGGTGTAGGGTCGAGAGGCAAGGCCCTGGAGACGTTTGTGAGTCTCCCCCAGGAGGAAGAAGCAGACTGTGAGGCAATTAAGACAGCCATCATTAAGCGATACCAACTC